>NC_045640.1:69139433-69790061 GCF_009829145.1 Chiroxiphia lanceolata | reverse complement strand
TATAAAATCACTGTGGAGAGGTTCATCTCTACATATGTTATCACAAGTATTTTCCTTTTAACAACGAAAATATTATTAAGCTCAGACTGTTATGAACAACCTAATTTGTCTGGCCATGTGATATCCATGAGGAACAGATAAAAGAAAAGATTTAATAGTTTCAGTCCTTGGCAGTATATTTTGTTCCAGTAACCACACAGAATTTAAGCTGTTTGTGTTAAACTTGAACAAAGCTAAACAGAAGAAAAGAGAGATCATGCTGATTTTCACAGCCAGGCAGAAGAATCTTTCTGGAAACTTACAAAAGAGTGAAATATTCCCTTCCCCAGAAAACTGTCTTTAGAATGAGTAAGGTTGTGGGGTTCCTCTGAGGTTGTTCAAAACGAGAGGGTATCTTTCTTCTTGATCAGATGAGTGGCTGCCAGGTACTAAATGTCAGATAATCTAAAGCAAAAATCTGGTAACTCCTGCAATCTGATTTTCCTACAAATTACTTTATAAACATTTTTTAACTCATTTTGTGTGTGTATTAAAGGTATTCCCAAGGTCAGTCTTTCTGGTGCATCAGTCATTTTACAACCTTTTGCCAAGTGTTTAGTCAGACTAAGCACAGGTTATCAGCCAGTGAAGCAGAGAGAATAATAATTTATGAAGGTTTTGGCACCAGTAAACTGCAACCTAGGGGGTGAGCTAGGGCTTATGGACATACCAGAGAATAGAGGAAGAAAGTGTGAGAGCAGTAATCTAGACAATCAGAAGAGATTTAATAACTGAGCAGTAAGTTCATGCTGTGAAACCTCTTTACTTTGATAGCTGATGGTGGCCAACCACCTGCGTCTCACTTGCTTTGTCTGATTTCCTTGGCCCTGCTATATGTGTAACAAAAATCACTTTTTGTGCAGAAAGGAACAGAGGAGAGGTTTTGCAGTAACTCTGTGATTAACCTAGCATGTAAATGGCGAATAAAGAGTCGACTCACTTCCCATCTTTCCTATGCTTCCTACTCGCAACCTACCTTGTCAGAACTGAAAAACCCATGAACTATGGCAGAGATCCAGGTGAAGGTTTTCCAGCAAAGAATAGAAATTGGAGGACAAATATAATATTCATTCAAGTGTTGGTAAAGAAATATTTTGAGAGTTTGCTCAACTTCTCCTCAGCTCCCATGCATTATTAAAGTCACTTGGAATTAATAACTTTCCAGTACTGGCTGGCAGCTGAAGAGCTTCCATAAAGATGAATTAACTAAGAAACAAGGGAAAAGCTCGCATCAGAACATAATGGCATTATAATTTGCACAAGAACATTTGTCAGAGAGGAAATTATTACTAAATGTTACAAAAGAGCCCTATAACAAAGGAATCTTATGGGAGGAAATGTTCAGGGTTTTTTATGGTCTGTTCTCTATTTCACTGCCTGATGTAACAACTAGCTCTAATGTGCACAGTCAAGGTCATTCAATGGAACTGGAGCCAGCAGCCATTTGTTCCAGCAGTCCCTCTATTTCTTCTCAAATCTTACTGAATTCCTGGAAGATTTTTATCCCCATTGTTTAACGGAGGCTGTGTGAGGTCTAAGAGTCGTCTCCTATTCTTTTCTTTTTATTGCCTTCTTTATAATTTCTTATTCTCTGTTTTTGTTACCTCTACACAGTTCATTTTCTCCCACAGATGCTATATGAGAATTGTCCCAAGAGGATAAAATCTGTAGACATAGGTACAAAAAGTTTTGTCTATATTTTTATAGTTTCATGCATCTTCAAGATGTACGGTTCCTGTTTGAATTTCTCTAGTGTGCTCCAGAATCAGAATAACTTTCTCTAGCTGAGAAATTTTCTCAAGCCAAGAAAGCTGGCTAGAAGTCGTGATGTATTTTGCCTCCTGCTTGTGTGTCTCCACACTTGTGAGGTCCTGCAGTGTTTTGCAAGTTGTAATACTTGGAGCGTAGTTTGGGACTATTCGGCATTATTGCCCTGGTTATAAAGGCTGAATCTTCAGACTGCGCTGCCTCATGTAAAACATGACTCCTTGAGCTTTATGTACATGTGTTTTATAAAAATTCCTCTTAGACATGTTGCTGCCGCTCATTAGAGGCATCTGAACACACCAATATGTCATCTTGGAAACCTGCCACAGATCCTAAAAACAGACCATCAGTTGTAAATTCAGTACAGAGTTGGGCTCATCCTTTGGCAGGATGAAGGGAGCAAGAAGCCACTCCTATCCCAGGAAACATGGGAATGCAGCTCTTGACTATGCGGCCGGTGAGGTGACAGCAATGAGCACTTCCTATCCATGGCCATCAGGATCTGCAAGGGTCTGCCTTTCTAAGTGTACACTAATTTAAAGGAGCAATATTTTTAAGTGATTAAAAATATTTGAATCAAACAAATTAATCCTGGTTCTTTCCTAGACTGGATTGTGCTAGAGTAACTCTGTTCAGTGAAATACCTTTTTTTCTTTTCTAGTTGCTATGATTTTATATTGACAGGGTTTTCCTGGTTCTTTCTGCATTAAAATATAACTCTGTTTGAGCCAAATGAAAGTGTCATATTTTCAATGTGGAGTTTGGAGTGTTAGCTAGAAAAATGATGAAAACTTTTCAGATTTGCTCAGATCAGCCTGATCCTTAATCCAGAATTTAAAAACAGATAATCCTCTGTTTCATTTTCACTTTTCCTCAGTAGACGTGTGACTAAGGGATCTTTCAAGCTCACTATGTTGCAAGCAACTGCATGTGGACAATAGGTAGTTTATAAAAAGTCCCTCTTCCGCCTCCAAAAATTAACTACACCAGCTCTTATTCAGGAAAGCAAGTACCATTAAATCATGAAATTGCTTATGATAGAACCAAAGAAAGTGTGAGTGAAAATGTAAACACAATGAAGACTTGGTGGTGCCAAAATTAAAGCTTATATTACACCAACTGATAACTAGCTGGAAGTCAGAAATACGATACATTAAAATAAACAGTTTGAGATTAATCTTCAGCTATCTGGCAGAGCATGAATTAAAGCACATTTCAAATAATGTCAACATCAGTTTAATTCTCCTTCCCCTGCACCCTCTTCCATTACCCAGCCTTATACACATGTTTTTGGTTGAATCCTGAGGTCGGGGATGGACTTTTAGCTGGTGGACCCACTTCACGTGCTCAGATGTCTGGGGGTACAGTAATTCAACAGGAAATTCCCTAGGTCATCTGGGAAAAGAGTGAGACTGTCACTTGCCAGCCCTGTTGCTTTTGGAATAAATCACCTAGAGAACCTGGAGTTGTTTTGGGTTTATTATTTATCTCAATTTCTAGGAAAAAGCCATCTGATGTTTGAAAGTCAAGTTTGTCTTAAGGGTCTTATTACTGTCTATCACCTACAAGAAAACTTTTGGGTCTTGTTGCAAAGAGCTACATGCCAAGCAAAATTGAGTAGTGTTTGAATTTAATATTGGAGCAAGGGCAGATCATACAGAAAATAAAAAACACTCCCCTGTTGAGCAAGATATACTTATATGGCTCTGTTCACTTGGAAATCTGTTCTCGTTGATCTTAGTCTGACTCTCTGCAGGGTTTCCTTGGTCAAGGAGGCTAAAATTGATTCAAGACCCAAAGCTCTTCAGCTCAGTGTTGACAAAACCTAGAATCCAACGTCCTTGTGTCAACACGCTCTGACTTCTTTGGATCTTCAAACCACATTTTGCTATATGACCAAAAATGGGAGGTGGACCACAATGAGAAACATATGGCTGGGAATGGAATTTCAGACTAGAGGAAAAGAAAGGAGGAGGAGGAGGACGGAGATTGAGAGGAAAAGAACAGAGTAAAGTAGAAAATGAAATGAGAGATTAAATTTAGGCTCCTCTATTAGGAAGAAGAAAAACAACCCTCTCAACTCCTCTGGTGACCTTACATGGGAACCTCCTAGAGCTTTGTTTTTATGACTTCTCCTTCTTGCATTTATTTCCTTTCTCTGTTATTTCTCTAAGATCTAAACATTAGAATCGGGATAAGCTTGAGAGCTACAAATTTTCAATTATTTACCTGCCTTCCAGGTCATTCCAAACGGGTGTGCCATATGTTTGAATATAGAGTCAGGAGCAGCTTTTCAAATGAAGATGTTTGGCTATGACTCTGTAGTTCAAGGCTGTTTGCAGCAATGTCTGAGGCAAAAACTCATTCAATTGGTTCGTAATTAGAGCTGACTGAAGGGCAACAACAACTCTGCTGTGTGGCAACTTGTGAGGTCCAGAAATTTGGGTTTGCTCAAACACGGCTTTATCTACTGGGAATTTAAAAATGTCCACTTTTCATTCTGACATGGAACAAATTTGGGGGCTTTTTTGTTTGCTTTTGCAAAATACCGATATATTTTTACAGGGAAGGGAAATGGACTTTCAGCGGTCTGTGCTTCATTAGGCTGAGTTACAGGACAGGACAGGACAGTGCATGGGTTTGCCTGTACTTGCATTGTGTCCCTGGCTGTCCTTGATGACAGTGTTGGCCCTTGCTGGTGGCTGTAGAGGGTCCCTCAGGTGGGTCCCACCAAACCCCCTGACCTTGGTGAAGCGTCGCTGTGTGACCAAGTCGTCCTGCAAAATGGAGATGCTGGACACAGCCAAGCCTAAATCAGGTTGAGGAAGGAGAAGTTGTGTAGGCCTCAAGCCACCCACGCCATGGGTCTGCTGGTCTCCCTTGGGAGCTGGGAAACGAGTAGGCAATGGACTGACTGTGGCTGAGGGTGGAGGTAGGTTAGCTGCAGGGAACCAAGTGATGACTTGGTGGTGACCCTGGTGAATTCCCACAGGGTCCTGACAGATATTGGACTGACTGGTCCCTGCTCCAGGCTGAGAGCAGTTAAAGGGACTTGTCTCCAGGACAGGAGGAGCTGTCAGGCTTCCAAAGGGTTTCAGCTGGGACTGACACTGCTGTTTGAGGTGTCTCTTCAACAGGTCCAATGGTTTAAAACATTGCTCTCTGCTTTTGGTCAGACTGCAGTAAAGCCATGTCTTACAGCATCTAAAAGAGTGCTGTGTTTAGACAAATAAATTTATCCCGTGCTATCCATTGTATTTACAGTCATAGCTGCTGGCTATTCACGGCTGAGAAAGATCTGCTCGTATCAAATATAGCTGTTCTTATGATGTGTTAAGCAGTCTTCTTGTTTTATAAGGACTAGAGAAAACAGGACTTTCCTGGCTGGATTGAAGCATGTGTCTTGCTGTAGCTTTCCAAACTGCGTCATGATAAGAAATAGGGGAAAACAATACCAAATAAGAGATGCATATGATTCATACCAAACTCCCTGTTTCTAAAAATGATGATGCAGTGGAGATGCTATGATTACACTGATTCAGAACTAATAGCACTCGATAACCGAAATTATAGCATTCCCTGTGGATATCATGGGAACAATGGCTCAGAGGTAACATTTTAAATGTAGTGTCTGCTGCTGGATCCTGCTTCTAAATTCACCGTAAGTCAACCTTCCTTTCACCTAAATCCTTAACAGTATTCCCACTGATTGCAACAAGTGCAATATATATATAATTATATTATATATTTTTTATAAATATTAAAATGGAGCTGATTAAAAGTGATTCTTGATGTGTCAGCTGAGATTTTAGGGGTGGAACAGAAAATCAAGTTACTACTGACAGATAATTCTTTACATGACCTTGGCAGCATAAGGAGATTTTCATATGGATAAAAAGTGTGGTTAAACGCTGATGTAAGTGTCAGTCTATGCTGAGATTTCTAATAGGGAACCAGATTATATCTTTAATGAGTAGCTATGTTAGATACAATAAACACACTTCAGATTTTGGTTTATAAAATTAACTTGATATGATATTGGCTAAGCTTTATGTGAATGTTAACTAATTAATACAAGTGGATATCTTGGAGCATTCTAACTTTGTTTGCTTTTCAAACAACAAGAAAAAAACCCTGGTTTTGGACAGCCTATTAAATATTACACAGTGCAGACTGCTTTAAAAATAGCATAAGCTAAACATTGATGGTTTTTAATAAACCAGACTTAAACACCAAGTAAGTTTAATAAAGCGGATACTTAAGACAAGCATAATGAAAGGTGAAGGTCTGTTTTCTTTTTATTTCATTTCTTAACCTCTACTCTTCAATCCTATGTTTGGGTTGGGGTTTAAAATAAATCATTCTCTTAAATGAAGTAATAAGAGAATGAGAGTGAAGAGCCGACCTGTGTAAAGAAATTTATTGCAGAGAAACTAGCAGGGGGAGAGAAAAAAGTGCCTATATTAACTACAAAACAGTAAGTGCTAAGACTTTAATAACTTCATTGCAATGAAAATGTTTTTCATAGAGTCAAAACAGATTAGTTGTAAGAAAAAATATTTAGTTCTTCTGCTTGAAGCCAAATGCTGAAAATTTCAGTTAATCTAAATAAATGTATGGCTCTCATCATAGTCTGTTCCCTCTGATGATCTGGTACTTTTTTTTGCTGTAACTAAACACCTTGAGACCGTACTTTGACTAGAGAGAAAAGTGATAATGCTTCCCTTTCATAGCCTCACGTCTCTCATCTCTCTCTGGTTTCTTACCAGCTCAGGTCAATGTGACTGCAATGCCTTCACACCTTCTCAGAGCTGGTTTGGAGGAGGTGCAGGTAAATCACTACCTCACCTCAACTTCTACAGTTTGAAGAGGTATTTGACTTCATTATTTTAATATGTATTGCCTCCTTCTGCATTAGTAATTTTTGCAGCTGCTCCTTATTTCTTTTGCCAGCCCTACCAGGCTTCAGTAAATGTAGAGAATTTTCCCCAAAGCTTCTGTCTGTATTGAAAACAGCCTTGTGCTTTGAGTGTTTCAAGCAGAATTGTTTCTAGACACAAAACCCCCCCAAACAAACAAACAGACAAACAAAAGAGGAAAAAAAAGTCAGTTTCAACATAAAGTGGAGGGGAATAATTTTCAGTTTTCATTTCAAAGAGAGATATAAATGTATGAAATATAGTTTAAATTTATTTATATGTGTAAAGTGGCAAAAAGAGTTTATTAGTCATATAGTAATATGAAGGTACTGTGTATAGAAGCTTTCCTTTGGAAAAAAGGTATTGAAAAGGTATGAAGGCTGTAAAAATTTTAAATTTGGCAAATGAAGGAAAAGGACAAGGTTGTTTGATTTGTGTACTTGTTTACAGATGGGCACTCAGTTATGTTTATTAATGAACTCTAACAATTTTGTTAGGAGGGAGCTCTGTATATCACAGGTTCACAAGTTATAATTTGCAACTATTAGATGATAGCACCATAGTAACATATTGTTTTAAAAATATACTTCTTGTATATTGTTATATTTAATTTGTTTCTACAATTTGCATTATATCTAAGGATAAAAATTAAAGCTTTCCTAATGACAATATTCAAACCAGAGCCACTGGTATTAATGGAAAGACTTGGTTAGAATGGACTCAGGTGACTGTGAGCTGGTGACTGGAAAAGATGCTTAAGACATAAGTGGTATTTGCCTTATTGAAGAGAAATTTTAGAATTAGAGTGTCTTTTCCAAGTTTAAGAATGTTATGTTGCTAAAGCAGAGGGTTGTCAGTGTAGGTAAGAAGGAAAACAGCTCTACCGAAAAAGGTGTTAGTGAGGTTAATTAACAAAGTTACCCAACAAGATTTTCTAATCAATACAGTATTTAGAGATTCTCTTGAGCTTTCTCCTGCTTAGTCTGTTTTTCAGGTAAAACATTCCTGATGAAACAAAATCAGCAAATTCTGTAAGCTTTAGATGACATTCCCTAAATAGGATATTCTTTAAGTGAGTTTAACAGTTACAGATATACATTGAAAAAATTATTTGTACATCCTTGTTAGTAAGGCAGTCCATATGCTATGAGATTTCCACTCGTTTTTGTTTTCCTGCAAGTGGGTGCCTAACTCCCCTCTTAGATATCCTACAAAAGGTTAGGATTCAATGGATGATGATCTGAGAATAAAGCTTAATCAAGCTTTTGAAAATATATGGGTTACAAAGCATTAGCTTTTAGTTATGGTGGTGTCAGTATTATATTTAACTGAAAGTTGCATTCTTTTTTTTCCTGAGTGAGTGGAAAACTATTTTCCTATGCTCCTACTTTTACCAGTGTCCTCCAACTCTCTCAATATTTTAACTAGTAACGTGTCATTAGAGAGGCTGTATTGTCTTTCCTGAGACAGTTTACCTGTTCACTTTGTTATTCTGAATCATAAAAATATTTTACAGAAACTGAAAAAGAACTTTATTTTAAGAAGGATAAACATGCTTGTCAGGCAGATGCAGATGGGAGAAAGGATGGCTGTCCACTAAAACAGGCGAAGTAGGACCATTCCCAGCTTTCTTTCTCTTTAGCACCATATGGAGAAGTAAAAACTTTCCTGTTTTTCCATCCCCGGTATTGATAGGTAACTCTGGGAAATTCTGGTTACAAGGTAGCAGCAATTTGGGGAGTTTTGTTAAGGCTTTTATTAATTTACTGCGACAACAATCTTAGTGCCTTTGGGAGTTGTCCTTGTGGAAGAGGAGGATTTTTGGAACTGTGAAAATGTGCAAATCCTGTGTAACATCACAGCTTCTGACAAGAGTAACTGTGATAACGCACAGAGACGAATCTCAAGTGACTGTTTATACAAGATAATCTCATCACAGAACATCATAAGACTGTTAACCCTACCCCAGTCATGTGCACTTTCCCGGGCTCATCCCAGCAGGAGCTCATGAATAATTTCATGCAAGCCTTGCTTTCTGCTGGGTGGATTGGTTATTTCTGCCACCTCAGCTTCAACTCCCGAATTTGTTGTGTGGCACATTAAAGAACTCCACTCCTGACCCCAAAGTGGTTAACTGTGGAGGAGATTCAGAGCAGAACTGCAGTTACTCTGAAAAATCAAATACTATCCATTTAATTGGGTTCCAAACTTCCCTGCAAGGTAGGAATCGGTCTCTTCTTTCAAGTTACAAGTGACAGGACAAAAGGAAACAACCTCAAGTTGCACAGGGAATGTTTAGATTGGATATTAGGAAAAACCTCATCACTGCAATGGTTGCCAAGCATTGGAAACAGGCTGCCCAGAGAAGGGACTGAGTCACCAACCCTGGATGTGTTTAAAAGATATGTGGATGTGGCAGTTGGGGACATGGTTTAGTGATGGACTTGGTAGCTGGATTAATGGTTGGACTCAATGATCCTGGAGATCTTTCCCAACTAAACGATTCTATGAATCTATGATTTTTCCAGGCAAGAACCATGACTGTACACATTGGGTATCTTCAGGAGGAAGACCTGATTGTGGCACAGACCCTCTGAGCCCTGTGCCTGGGTTAGGGACTGTCTGGCTTTTCGTGATATTCCTGTCAGCAAGTATATTTTGAGCTGGCTTGGAGGGGATGCAACTTGTGCAACAAAGAATTTGAGGATATGAGGATGTTTGAATATTCCCCCTCCATGCTCCAATGGCAGCTTTGGGCAGGTGAAGTATAACTGAAGCCATTCATCTGGATTTTCTGGATTATTTTTATTTATATAACTTTTATTTAAGTTTATTCTACCTGGAAATGGTACAGAAATATTGTCACACTGATTCTTCTGAGGTGGTGCATTAAACAACATGCATATCGTGCCACATAAATTGTATTTCAGTTGCATGAGGGATCCTGATCCTTCAGCTGCTGGAGAAGACACAATTGAGTTGATCTAATTTAGGTATTTTCGATCTTCCTTTTAAGATGTTTTTACACTGCCAAGACTGAGAAGCTGAGTTATTTTCTTCCTAGTAGTAAGAGAAAAATTTGGACTATTCATACCACTTACACCTCTTGAAGGACTGCTCTGAGCTACATTAAGAGGTCCTTTGGAAAGAAACACAATGGCAGTTCAGTGCAGCCACACATTTCCTTGATGTGATGCTGGGACACTATTAACACAGCTGGGCTGGAGGGAGGTGCGGGAGCACGCAGCTGTGCTGACTCAACACCAGTGCTGCAGCTCAGCTGTGACAGTCACACTTGGTTTGTAGTTTCCTCTCTGCTGTCAGGGGGATATTGTCACCTGGTAGAGCAGTGTGGGTGCCTTTCCCTCCCCACAGCATCTGGAAACCTCCAGAAAGTCCCAGGATCTTCCACTCAGTCACATGGGTTTGCGGCAGTATCCTGTGACAACATGGACAGTCTCCTGATGAGTGTCTTATCTGCCCCACATAACGATGCTCAGAGAGATGAGAGGCAGTTCCAAAAAAGGTTGTGTGCAGATGCTGAGTTGGGGTCCCAAATCAGTAATGTCATTCAGGTGCCATGTAGGGTTTAGGCTGGGAAACTTGCAAACAAGAACAGTTGTATCATTTCTAACTCCCACCTTTGGCTCTGTGGAAGCACACTGCATACAGTGTGCAGAATTTTTTTTGGCCCCATGTTTTATACACCAGCATTGGTAAACTTGGCTCCCTGGTCGTTTAGTTTTCTTCTCTGTCAACCTCATTCCTTCAATCCAAAGGGGGATTTTTTTTTTTTTTTCCTAGGCAAGGTTTGTAGTGGGTAAAATGGAATGAGTTAAAAGGTGCCAAATTAAATTAGTTCACAAATTTGGAAGAAAGCCAGTCAGGAAATAGCAACTGCTTTTATAAGAAAGCATGAGAGAGGGAGGAAGACAGGGAGGATCTGTCTGCCTGTGTGCATGTGCAAATGGAAACCCTATGCTCAAAACCAAAATCAAATGATTATAAATGTTTTGGATCGATGCAGCACATTTGTGAGTGATTTCCAATACTTCTTCCTGGAAAAATTCTCCTGTTTGTTCATAGAAACAGCCATATGTGTGGCATTGGTTGGGAACTTCTGTACTGGTATTTTGGATGTTTCAAGTTTCTGTTGCTACGCCGATCAGTGAACGAGCTCCCATCTATACCTTATTAACTTGATGTAAGAGTGCACAGTAGAAAATAAGCATGATGTGTTCAGCCCACTAACTGCACAGTAATGGTCTACATCACTTTAGCTCTCCTCTGAGCTTACTAATGCAGGAGCCATGAGGAAATCTTTCCAGCCACAGCTTGCCTTGACTTTACAAGTTGATCTCATTTCATCTGCTCATGTGACTTCCAGCAAAGTTAAATCTGTGGAGGCTTCCTCTCACTTCATTTCATCCTGAACTTAAAATAGTCACAAACCTTTTATATGACTTGCAGCAGAAAACAGCCGTGGTGGCTTTCAACCAATTACATCATGATTATGCCGTAATCTGTGTTTTCTCTGTGTTCAGAAATGTATTTTTTGCCACAAGTGCCTATTATAGTAGATTTATGGAAGAAAATGGGGCACACTTTCTGCTTTGTAAACTGAATATTTTATTATATTAGGGGCTTGCCAAAGTTCTCATAATGTATTTTGTGTCAGACTGTTGTGGGAAACAGTACAAAATGGAATACATTTCTTACTTTCTCATGAATACTAATCTCTGAAGAGAAGTACCGACTATATTCCACCAGTTTATTCTTGGTGCAATGCTAGACACCTATAGAAGATTATAACTCTTGAGAAAATTTACTGCACTCCTTTAATTCTCTGTTATCAATGGCAGACAATGCATTGAAATACATTGATGAAACATTAAAATTGTGGTTGGTAAATATGTCTTGGATCCTTTGCATGTACGTTCCTCTGCTGAAGGTCTTTAGAGTTCTTTACACTGACTACCTTGCCTGTTTATTTATTCTATATTTATAAAATATATAATGCATTCTGCATAATATATATTAGGCATATTATACATCTTACATTATTGTAAAGTTAGAAGTCAGGAGAAACTAAATGACTTGAGAAAGCCGGAAAACAACATGTGGCAACATTAATGATGCCATATCAACAATAAAAATCAGAAGCTGTGACTCTCAGACCATTATTCTAACCATTAAGCAGTAGTTTTCAATTCTACATGGGCATTTTATAAAGGCTTGTTATTTTGGAGAGGAAATACATAATCAAACTGCACTGAGGAGTCTTCAGATTCTCAAATCAGGTATTTTGGTTGGAAGAACCATATAACAACAGGGAGCTGATAATATGATAAAGGCAAGTAAATGAACAGGTGGGAAATCCTTTATGTGTTCAGAATGGGAATAAATAGTAGTCAGAACAGTAGTTACCTTGCTGCTCTCTCCTTCCCATGCTCTTTTCCAGCTTTCATCATCTTAATATCTTTGGTCAGTGAGAAGGTTGCTTTCTTTATATGAAACTGTAAATACCTGCTGAGGCTGAGACGAGGTAAAAAGGAAAATTGGCCTTTCAGACTTTGCTCATCTTTGCTCACTGTGTAACAGATGAAGTGACAGATTTCAGGTGTATTTGCAGCTAATCTCATAACTGAAAATAGGGATGGGTGAAGATCACTCAGTTCCAGAAACTGACTTCTACACTGGCTGAGCAGTGAAGTGCAGATTGCTGAAAAGTCTCTTTGATCTGAAAATAAAGAAGGTCCTAAAAAAAATTATCAGTGCTTGACTGGACAGAGGAGAACTTGTCGTACTCGGAGGAGAGGTCAGGGCATCTCTCACAAGAGAAGTACTTCTGGAGTTCAGTATGAGACCTGACACCATTGAGTTCACTTTAGATCTTGGTTTTCTGCTAATGTTTCCCCTCATCTTCCTCCTCAGGCACTTTTATTTTCATATGTGAAGATCACTAATAGAACTCAATGCTTTATAATTTTTCATCTCTAATTAAGCCTCTGATCTGTCACTTTTTTTACAATGGTTGCAACTAAAATCCTCTCAGGAGTTATTCCAGAGCTAAGAGCTCCCATGCTTAAACAGGAAAGAGCCATAAGAGAGATATCAAATGAGACACCTTGCATGTGTTTTTGAACTGAGACTTTTTATCTACTTGGCTTTAAAACATCATTTACCAGTTCCACATAGCTGAATGACCAAGTTCTGAGCTCTTTGAGATGCTTTTCTGGTAACAACACTTTCCCTCACTGAGATCAAAATGATAAGATAATAAATCTCTCCTACATGGCATCAATAAGGGGTTTGTTTAGTTCACAGTAAAGTAAGGTTTTGTTAACAGCATCCTTTTAGTTACAGTACCATTGTGACTCTTCAGTTGCACTCATCCAGAGGTGCTGGCTGTTTTCAGTCTTTCACCAATCTCAGAAGTGCTTCTAAAACAACCAGGAGACGTATTAGAGCATCTTGCTTCCAGAGATTCCTTGAAGGCATCCTAGTGATGAATAAAAATATGATATATCATCCATGGTGAGTTAAAATGGGCCCCTTAGTTTTTGAGACTGGTAGCTAGTTTGCATTTCATTTAAATGAATGCTTAGCCTCGTCACTTAAGTAGACAACCTTGGAAAAGCCTCATATTATGAGCTTTATTTCAAGCTTAAATTAATTATTCATATGATTATTTTTCTATCCTAGGTACCACCTTACTCCATTCCATAGTCTGACAATAAATAATATACCTTGCATGCTTGTACTTTTGGACCAAGGAAAACACATTCAATAGTGAATGTGTTTTGTGTATGGCAATAAAAGTTCAATAAATATAAAGAATTAATCTGGTTTTCATTTGTATAAGCACAAAAATGTATTTAAGAAAACTTAGTTTCCTTCATAGTTTACACTCTTTAAAGTCCAACTTGGCTTTAGTGACTTTTTTTCCAACTTAAAACCTTGTTTGCCAAGATTCAAACTGAGTGAATTTTTATTGCATGGCTATAAAACATTGGGGGGGGAGAATTGTATAATGGAAAAAAGTTGAAATAGCCTTTACTCTAGAAGTGCAAAGAGCATACAGCACCCATTTGAGAGAAAAAAAAGGTCATTGCTAATATTTTCATTGACATTCTCCTATAATGGTTTAAAATGCACCCAGGGTGCATTTCACAGATGGAATCACTGGACATAGTTAAGGAGTAACGACCAATGGAGAGGGCATTTGCTGACAGCTCATGGATGAAGAACTGGGGTAAAAGTTATGGTAAAACTACCTACCCTGAGCTTCACAGGTCTTTAACAGCCAGGAAATGCCAAACTTGAAGATCATCAGCACAAACGCAACTGTGAAAATCCATTAAACTCACTGATATTTTTATATCAATATTTTTAAATGGAGCTCTTAAACTATTCATTGCATCGATATGTGTTTCTGTTTATGGGACAGACATTATCCTTGCTGGATGCAGATGGCTCAGCCATGGGAGCCAAGGGAAAGGAAGGTGTGATGTTAACTGCCCTCTCCCATAGAGTTCACAGCATGGGGAAAGCAGGATGGGTGAGCTTGAGACTTCAAGAATGAAGATATGCATCAGCTGAAGAAATTAAGCATGGGAAAATAAGCATGCTACATTAATTATTAGGCTCATCATTACTTATTATATTATTCATATTAAGTGCAGCAGGAAGATCATGTTAAAATATCTAGTCTAAAGGTCAATTTAGTTTCTCAAATTTAAGCTCAGGTCTTATTCATCTGCACCCTGTTTGTGCTTTCCTGCAAATAAAAATATTCTACTGATTCTGCATCTGACACTCTTTTCATCAAACTCACCAGATGCAGGTGGTGGGTGTGAACAGAACGAAGACATTTGGGAGAAAGGGGAATATTCTTGTCCTGACAATGCTCAGGGTGTGGTGCTTTGACTCTGGTGGCCAGGTGAGCATGCTGCTGCTCCGAGCTGTACAAGAGGAGCAAGAGGGGACAGAAATACCTGGGGAGATATCAGCTTTATAATAACCACCCAGGAACAGCTGGAAATTTTCAGATTCTGTTAAAAATAATTTGGATATGCTTCCAAACTTTTTTCTTTTTGAGACTGGCAGCTGCCAAGACCTTCACTGGTTGTTACTCTGCATACTGGGATGCAGGTCTTGGTGTTTATTTATCCCAGAGAACCACAGCCTTCAGTTAGTTATTTTTCAGTATGACCTGTGTGGTGAAATCTTTGGCTAGTTCAGTGATTTAAATTGAAACATCATCTGGCAGCCATATCAAGCCCAGTCCAATGAGAGGTGAAATGGAAGATTAGGAAATGATTGGTAAAAAGACATGACTGGGAAAAAATAATTAAAAAGTTGTTTTCACCAATAGTACCATGATTAGTCTGAGAAATTCTATGATATGTCTTCTTGGTTCCCTCTTACGGTTAAGCTTTGTGAGGCTTCTCTTCATGAGGGAAAACACATAGTTTTGAGGAAAAGAACCAGGGTTCTCCTATGGTAGGAAACTATTTTCCTTTGGTGGAATATGACTGTTGCCATCTACAAATGCATAATAATGAAGGGGAACAAATAACACTCATTATAATGCTCTTGAACCAACAATCGGAGTCTGTTTAAAAGTCAAGTGCCTAGCAGTACATGAATTAACTTGACAGAATTAGGAAAATAGTATGGAAACTGGAAAATGTACTACATAAAGCTGACTCTGTTTTGCCAATTCATACTCCAGTGCATTTGTATAATTTTTATACATAAATGAAGCATTGTGTAATCTGTGTAAATCATTTTTAAGTACTGGGAGCTGCAGTATCTAGAGCATGAAGTGTATGGAGCCAGAGAAAAAGCTCTGAAGGAACAGTAACGTTAATGTGATGACTGAGTAGTAACTGCATAACTTAACTGTCTGTAAAACAGAAAAATGTTAACCGTTACATGAGAAGCATAATTATTATAGTACAGCTTTTCCATAGCTTTCGAGGACACCCTCTCTCTCTCTCTATATATATATGTCTTCAAGATTTCATGTAAATTTGTGTATGTTTTGTTTGAGAGCAAACAAAAATTTTTACTTGCTTATTTTAACATTTCTTTTCCTATTATTATTTTTCTATTATCTCACTATGAATGGGAGAGCAAAATGTTCTCAATCCATTAGTTTCATGTGACTTTTATTAACATTTGGTCTTTAATTTGGTGAAATTCCATTTGTAATATGTCTGTCCCAGAATATTATTTAAATTAATTTCTTCAGGTTTGCCAGACATAATGCTTTAAATAGAAGTGTCCTAATGCTTGCTCTGAAAGACAGTGGTCAGGACAACAGAAAACTTAGGTTTTATTCTTTATTTAAAGAAATTCTGTAGAGGCCTCAGCTGCTGAGTATCTCATCTCATGGCTAGGCTTCGCGAACGAAGATTTGGGAAGGCACTATCCACATTTGCTGCAGGCACGCTGGTGGCTTATGAGGCCAATACGTGACAGACATATCTGATTGCAAAAGGCACAGCAGAAAGATTCCTTAGATGGTGTATTTTGCAAGATACGGTTCTTTCTGCGTTGCCTTTTCTCCTCGAGAGTGATCCTGCGTGAGTTCTCAAAGGAGACAGCTGCGTTATAGATGGTGTGTCTCCAGGCCTCCCGATTGGAGGCCAGAGTAGACCAGTTATGGTGATCAATATGGCCAAGGCTGAGATGTTGTTTCAGGGAGTCCTTGAATCTTTTCTTCGGGGCTCCTCTCATGTGGCAGCCAGTGGCAAGTTCACCATAGAGCAGGATCTTAGGGAGGCGGTGGTCCTTCATCCTTGAGACGTGCCCTGCCCAGCGCAGCTGCGTTCTCAGTAACATGGCCTCAATACTTGTGACAGCTGCTTGCTCTAGTACAGATGTATTGGTCACAAAATCTGACCAGCGGATGTTAAGGATTGTACGGAGGCAGCGCTGATGGAAGCGTTCTAGGAGACGCAGGTGGTGGCGGCAGATGACCCATGATTCGGAGCCGTATAGGAGAGTAGACAACACTATGGCTTTGTGAACACTGATCTTGGTGCTTTTCTTTAAGTGTTTATTATGCCATACTCTTTTGTGGAGTTTTCCAAAAGCATTATATGCCTTAGCTAACCTGTTGTCTATCTCCCCGTCGATCTTACCATCTGAGGAGATGAGGCTACCAAGGTAATTAAACTGTTGGACTGATTTGAGCTCTGATTGGCCAATGGTGATGTGGGGATGATGGGGGACTTCCTGAGGTGCAGGTTGATGGAGGACCTCTGTCTTCTTTAAGCTGACTTCCAGCCCAAAGAGCTCAGCAGCATCTGCAAAGCAGGATGTTAAACGTTGCAGGGCTGCTTCTGTGTGGGCAACAAGAGCAGTGTCATCAGCATAAAGCAGCTCCCGGACAAGATGGTTTAAGGTCTTGGTGTGGGCCTTCAGTCGCCTTAGATTGAATAGACTTCCATCAGTACGGTATCGAATGTAGATGCCGTCCTGATCATCGAGGGCTGCCATGGCCCTTTGGAGCATCATGCTAAAGAAGACGGTGAATAGGGTAGGAGCGAGAACGCAGCCTTGTTTCACACCATTCTTAATTAAAAAGGGTTCAGAAAGTGAGCTGCTGAGTATGGTCAGAAAGCAAATATCTAAAGGCTCCATACTCAATATCTGAGGAAAAAAAAATCATGTCAAACTCACTCAAGATACAATGCACAAAACCTTGTAACCTGAAATGCTTATTCAAGGGAAGTCTCCTAATTTAAAATAGTAGAGTCTTTACCTGCCATTGTCCAGCAATTCTGAGTAACTCTAATTTGTTACAAGTCTAATTTTTTTTGCTAGGACATTCAAATATTATGAAAGTAAAAAATATAAATATAGGTGCAATAATATCACATAACAGGATGGATCCTCTGTAAGTTTTTGTGTGAATATATCCAGAATACATTCCACGTGAGAACACTGAGAAGCATAAAAATTAGTTGATATTCAGTAAATCAAACCAGTTTTGTATGTTGCAGAAAGAGTGAGACCTAAAGAGTTTGAAAAAAAAAATGGCTTTAAAAAGAAATGTGAGGGGATCAACATAAGAAATAGAGATTATTAGAACTGATAAAATTTCTATGGAAGACTAACGAGAATGGAGAGGGAATAATCAATTTATAAGGTTTACTAACCAATTAGTTAGCCCAATTAGGGCTTTCAGATGTCCCATATGATACCACATTTCTTTCTTTTTCCTTGGATAACTGCAGTCCACTTTTAGACTGCAATTCCTTGTATCTGATATGAGCAGTGGTCCAGATCTCCAGCACAAAACAACAGAACAACAGTTCTTAACATGGGTAAGTAAATAGGGACACCTGGGATGAAGTTACTTTAAATGATCTGACTTGTGAATTTTGTTCTGGCAATGTTATGGCGTTTTAGTCTCTAGTATGGGTCACCACAAGATTCCCTGTTGAGTTTCAAGAACAAACTCATTCAAAAACTTTGTCTTCCTGGAGGTCTTCACAGTACATGCAAAGAGCAACTGCTTTCCCCCAGCTTTTGGCAAAGTATGAAGTACCACTATGCATTTCCAGGCCAGGGATATTTGAAACTTAGTTGTTAACAGCCTAATAAAAAGATTCTTCTTGAAAATTATAAAATATATTTCCAAATTGTAATCCATATTCCTCCATTAATCATGATTCCAAGATCATCATTTCAGCACTCTGTCATGACCATAGAAAGCTGCCACCCTGTGATGAAGCTCTTGCTATATTTTTCCAGGGTAGATATGAACCTGGCTTTCTCACTTGCTCCTTTTTAAGATCTTCAGGAACCAGGAAACTAACGTCACCAACTGATTTAGAGCTCTTTTTCACAGCAGACAGCTGCTGAAAAAGCAACAATCCATTTGCTGACACAGGTATCAGATTAATCAAAGAGTTGTCGTGGTTTTTTATCCCCTGGCACAGGGCTACACAATCTGTGTCTCCAAAAATTAGTTGTGTCAAAGAACCTTTTTCTGGTTAAGCTTTTTGGTTGGAACTGGGACACAGTGGTCCTCCAGCAAGTAGGCAAGGACTTCAAAGGCAAACTTCTCATTAGAGGTTTGGCAAATAAAGCACTTGAAGCTTCAGCCAAGCATCCCATGTCCAACAGTGCCCAGCATCCTACACAGAATATAGCTGAGTGAAACTTTTGATACCTTAATGAGCTAAAGAGGCTGTAAAAAAAAAGTAGTGCTTATAACATATATGTGGTGCCAGAGACAAAAAATAATCTATTTGTTTTCTCCCTGTTTGAAGGATAAAGAGGCAATTCATGGTAGAGGAATAAAAAAAAAAACCTCAGGCTTACAAGATTTTTTTGTTTTGTTTTAAACTTTTTTATCTGCCTTATCAATTAATTACCATAAAGTAATGTTTATCTTTGTTGCACTTCAGTGGCAGCTCTGGCTCCTTATGATTTCTTTCCAAAGTAAATGTTTGAGCTTTTTCAGCTGAAATGACAGAATATACCATTTCCATTAAAAAACAAAGTCATAAAAGTCATGTAAACAGCTTTTACAGGCCCTGTAATCACCTATCTATGTTTCTATAAGCAGACCAGGGAAAAAAAATTAGCTGGTGATTTCGACTGCCTCTGACACTGCAGCCTGGTGTGCGTGGGCAGGTTCCTGTGCCGCTGCCTCTGCCATCAGCAGAGTGTCAGAGGCCTGGCAGATTATGTCCCAACTCATTCCTCTGCTCCCAAAGCCACTGGAGGGTCCCCAGCACCTGGTTGCAGCATCCTCACCTGAAGTGCTGCCCATGCAACTAGTCTGTGTCTACTTCCATCCTAATCCAAAATTGATGGGAACGGTTTTTGTGAACTTAGCAGTGCAGTGAGACACTTGATGTGAAAATTTGCATTAACATGCTGAAATGCCCACTGAGAAAACATGTTATAGAGTAATAGAATGATTCTATAATGAATGAATAATATAGATTGTTATTATGAAGCCCATATATTGTTATTAGAATATATGATAATATCGATAATTATTAGAAAGTCTATATAATATAGATTATATTAGAAAGCCCATTGAGAAAACATATTATATAATCATATAGAATCATTCATTCCATAATGAATGAATGAATATGGAATATATTCCCTTTGGTCTGAGATAGCCTGTGCTCTGTGAAATATTAATTTCTTTTCAACAGTATTTTAAATACATTTATATATTTTATTTTATACATATTTGTATATTTGATTTGCCTTGATGGAAGTGTGCCTTGAAACATGCTGTATAAGCCATGCTTCAGTGAGAAATACAAACATATACTTTCTTAAAATGCATTGATGTTATTTTGAAGTAAAGACGTTAAAAGGACTTGTCAACTGTGTCCCCTCTCCTTCCCCTTCTCTTCAGGTCTGAAAACCTGCGCTTGGCACCTCCTTCAGAAGGGTTAATTGTTCCTCTGCAAGGGAAGTTGAAAAAACAAATAATAATATAAATCATAATCTTTTGTTGCTCTTTTTGTGCATTTTGTATTATTTAAATTGCAAAACTGGTTTCATGTTGCTTGAATAGAAGCTCTTTCTCTGCTGAAATAATGTCTATTCTGACTTTAGCAGCTTAATTCAGTTGATAGCTGCAGGCCTTTCCCTTATTTTCCTCTTCCATTCATAGCTGATGCCCAACTAATAGCTGGAGGAAAAAAACTCCATTACTTTTTTTCTCTCCTTTCAGTTAAAAACATCTGCTGGAATGAGTGCCACTGCTGACATTGAATATCACTTGCTAAATATTCCTGACACAAAGGGCATTGCTCTGAGCAGTCCCCAGTGCCGTTTAGGCAACTCGGGCATGTGAATCCTAAGAGGACAAAACTCTGGTGGTCTGAGTCTGTTTAAAGCCTTAGGTCAGAGTTTCCATCTATAAACATTTTCTTGTGTGTTTATGTTTTTATACAGATTGATTTATTGGAGGTGAAAACCACTGTATACTAGCTAACTGTATACTAACTTTTTTTTAAGCTAACTGATTAATTGCTGTTGATTGTAGAATATGCTCATCAGCAATAACTCAGGTGATCAGCTCATAGCCCCACACTTAAGTTCATCTGCCTGATGAGTTCTTTGATTAAACGACAGAAAAGTAGCTGTGGATTTTCCCACCTTTAAAAAATAATAAATCATAATAAATGATGAAATGTGTCCATTACATTTCTGTCTGGGTGACATCACAGACCTCTGGTACGCTCAGTGCATGTTTGTTTGCAGATTTTCAGGGTGAAAAGAACTTTATATTGGGAGCTGAGAGTATTTAGACACACAGACCTACTTAATATACATTATTTTTTTATCTTATATCTGAGGTTTTTTGCTTTATTTATTATCATATTATCATTATAGCTAAAATATTCTTATATATTTAACACATATTATTAATAATATATCACAAGATAGTTTTCATACACGTACACTTAAAGAGTACCATTGTGTCCAAGGCAGTTCAGAGATATGTTTCCACAAGAACTGTGGAGTGAGCTGCATGATATAGTACCAGCTGAGTGCTTTATTCCCAAAACAAAGGGGCTTGCACAACTGCTGGTCAGGCACAGAAGGAAGCTGTGCATCTGCCTGATGCTCATTGCAACCCTCACATCCTTCAGTTTCTCCTGCCTCACTTGTTCTTGTGGCACTGAAATCCAGTGGGATCTTCTTGAAAGGCTGGATTTTTCAGTAGCGGCACTTTAGGAAAAGCAGTACAACTTCCACTAAAAGCACAATTTTCCTTTTCTTTTGTAAAAAAAGTTAAACAATTTTTTGTGTGTTCTTGCCTTATCATTGTTCACTACTAAAGCAGCACAAGCAAGACCTTTCACCTTTCTGAGAAATCTCTCTTTCCATATCTATGACATGAACTGCTCATATTTTGCAAATTATCCAACATGTATCAAAATAACTAACTTTTTGTCCAACTTTCCTTTTTTTCTCATAAGTCAGATTCACTCCCTTCAAATGTCCTAACTTTACAGCTATTTGGAGTAGAGAGTACCATTATTTCTGTTCAATCCTGCACGTTCAAGCTAAGCTCCAAGTACATAAATGTAATGAAGTGATAATATAGGGGTGAAATAGATTTCTTTGGGTGTATCTAGCAACTCAGTGTTTGCTAGTAAAAATAAAATCAGCACAAAATATTGCTTTGAAATCTAATCTAAATCAGTAAATGGTTTTTAATTATTATCCTATTTTTTAAAAAAATTAACCATGTTGTTCCTTTTTTTTCTTTTTCTGATCCATCTGTAAGCAGCCGTGTGTGTTGGCTATCTTGTGATGTATGATTTGATTACAGGTACAAACAGTTTAAGGCACTGCAGTCATACCTAGGAACCATCCAACACCAAAAAGCAAACAGCCTCTCTGGCTTTAACTGTTACATTGTTCAGGAGAACTTTAGTTCCTGGACCTGAAGTAGCAAGCAGGCATGAAATGTGATATTGTTTAATGGTGAATTTGAAACCTTTCACGGGGGAATCCAAGAGAAAAATTACCTCGGAACAGCCAGAAATCACTGGCTGCCAACTGCTGACATCTGTACTTCTGGTGATGCTCTGAGATTCCTGACATATGAGGTTGAGTAAGCAGAGTAAATTAATAAACCAAATATCATAACTCTGGATTTCAGCTCATTTTCCTCATATTAAAAATAGTGAACAGAAAGCTTCAGTGTGGCAACTGATTTTGAAGAGGACACATTTAGCTTTGATATTATTGCAACCCCAGTAGAGCTCTCTTGTTGAATTGGTTAATACTTCCAGATTTAACCTTTTGTGCCATAGTGAGGAAGTGTTCCCTTGCTGACCTGATCTCACATTCTTTCACTGTGAGATTTTCACAGTCTTGAGACATCCCTTACTAACAACCCAGAATTTTGGGGGCCAAATCGAAACTTTCAGTGAAGTCAGTCCAGATCCAAATGTTACAGTTCTTTTTCTTTTTGTTCATGATTTTCATACCAGTACTGAAACAGCTATGGGGAAATCCAGTATATAACCATTATTTTCCACTTTCTGCTACAAAGTTTTTATCTTTCTACATTTGTTTTTATGGTAGGATAGTTTCTGGTTTGAATTTTGTCTAGCATAAAAACTGCCTAAAGGAGGAGACCTCAATACTAGTTTATTATTCCTTTCAGATTTTGGCTGAAACTGAAACATGGAGGAAAACCAATTGTCCTCCTTTTTCCTATTCCGAAAGATAAGTGTGACATGAAGCACATGCCTCTCTTAAACGCTCTTGAATGTGCCTAGAATTTTAGGTCAATAAACCCAGGTCTGGAACATGGCTGAGGCAATCACTTAAGGGTTTGCCATAAGGGTCAGATTCCAGACAGAGGTTTCTTTGTTCCCCCAGAAGGGTTTATTCATACACATTACTCCTTGTTTTATGTCTCTGCTTTGCTGTGCTTAGTCACCAGATCCTAAGAGGACGTAGCCGTGCTTCCCCACAGCCCTCATGTCTTCCCCATGCTCCTCATTCCTTGCAACGCAAATGTTCAAAGATGTAGAAATGGATGTCCATGGCAGACCAGAGGATATCATTGCTTCTGTGTTTCTAGGACTCTCAGTAACCCAGAACTTGAAGCTTCTTTGTTGTCTTTTGCACATACATGGACCTCAACAGGCAGCTGAGCTTTTAGACTATTTAGAGTTGTAGCACCTTGAAGATCCACACAAAGTAGCCCATGAATTCATCCAGCTAAAGCAAACTAACTTAATATCAGGCAGACAAGCTTCTTATATGGCTGTTTGGAGAGTAAATAACCCTGGGTGAACCATCCCTAGAGGGATTGAAAGGAAGAAACACCTTCACACAAGGACAATTTAATAGAGGACTCTGAAATAAAATGTCTGGCATAAGACTAAATGCCAGCTTAACACCAAGACACTGAAGTAACTTTTCCAGGTACAGAGAGGATGTGTGCATCCAGACAAAACCGTGACCAGTGTGCTGACCTCATGGTCCTAGGACATGCAGCCCAACAGGAGAAAGGCATTCATCCAGTAGGTATATACCATCAATATTGGGTGCTGACAATGGGGGGGGGTTTATATCTAATGGGATCAAAGACGGAATTTAAGTTGGGAGATTTCCTGAGTCTTCACATTTACAATAAGTCACAAAAACTCTTTCGAGGCAAAATTCCACATTTGCTATAAAAACTTCTCTTATGGGCATCATTGGAGCTGACCCAGAGATGAAACTCAGTATCTATTTATTGCTCCAACCTGACTCCTTCTAACTGAGGGTTCTGAGCAGCATGTTTTTTCTCTACTGCACTGCTCTGCTGTGAGCAAGGTAGGACTCAATACCATGCTCAGTGGAAGAGAGCAAATGTGCGTAATAGCTCCTCTCCATGTACTTACAGTTTGGTGAGTGGGTAAAATATTCGTGGAGGTGGGGGGAAGTCACAGTAACAGGAAAGCAGTAAATACCATGAGCAAGCGTTCTCCTCACCTGCCTTATTCCAATAATCAGTCATTTCACTCAAGGTGGGGGGAAAAAACAAGAAATACTTAAGAACTCAGATCAGAAAATTTATCTCCTGGCCTCAGGCTCTACAAAACTGAAGATTTAGCTCCACGAAAGGCAGGAGGCGTCTCCAGCAGGTCTTTGGTAGGGCTTAGTAGCCAAACCTGAAATTTCAACCTACCAAATGCGGATTTGACTGCTTAACAGTCCTCTAAACCCCTGCAAACCAGATGTGCTTTGGTTTTAGAAACTCATGTTTTGATTTCATCTTGCAAGTATTTGATACCTGTGTTCCTTAAATTGTCCTGCCTGAGTGTGCAAATATGTACCTACATATATGGGTACATCTACCATGCTAGCCTAAGTGTGAAATACAGTAAGACTCACTGCTTTCTTTCAAAACATATTTCCCAACAAGATGGCAGCTGTACCCTACTAATACCTTTTATCCTGCAGTGGAAAGTTCCCTGCTTCTACACGACAGCCATGAGGTTCGGCATAGGAAATTGTACTTTAAGAAGTCCCTTATTAGTAGTGAGCAACTATGAGAGGTTCACATTAGGGCATGCACAACAGGTGGAATTCAGACACCCAAGGTAGCATTTCTCCTCTGTAATTTTTGAATGCTACTCAGGACCAGAAGTAAATGACACAAGAAATACAGTTTGATATGGAATAGTGAGGCAGTGGAAAGCCTCATCAGAGCAGAGGGAGATGAGCTGAAAGAATTCAGCTGTGCTTCACTTAATACTGCAATTACAGCTACCAAAAGAATGAAAACAACTTCCTAATGACAGCATCTTCTGGAACACCTGGATTAGGCATAGGCATTTCCTGTTCCTGTTGCAGAGTTAGTGGATAAAAGGAGCAAACGGATCTTAAAAATAGGGATTAAAGCCAAATTTCTCTATCCTAGGTACTGTCTTAATATCTAAGTAAAACTCCTATTTCTTCTTACTGATTCACCTTTTTAATAAAAGGGAGATTATTCTTTTACCTTCATGACCAAAGATCATCTTTCAATATGTCTACTATATGAAGTAGAAGGAAATATGGTTCTGCAACTTCTGCCTTCTCTACTTAGCTTGAAACTTCCTCCTCCATAAGGAGAACATGATGAATTGTATGGCTTTAGATGTAAAAAGACATTAAAGACTAGGCGTTCTTTTTTTGCCTTTAAAAAAGTATTATTTGGTCCCAAGTTTTCTTATATGTTTGCTTTGGCCCTGTTGTAAAGAAGGCAAATGAAATTAATTTCTGAGAGGAAATAATGTTAATTCTCCTTAGAAGAAAGGAAGTTACATACACTCCAAGAAGCTTTTTGGAAGCTAATTATCTCAGCAATAATAACAACACTCTTAATGGCCAGCTCTCGCTTCTGGTCATTTAGGAGAAACCTTTAATAACACTGTTCTTTGAAGAATTTTCTGTATAATTTTATCGTCACAGTTTGGATTGCCTACTGGTTATTTTCAGCTGTCCTTTGAAAAGCTCCTGTCTCTCCCGTGCCATTTCCTAGAGCTGTGGAATTGCCTCATGGGGTGAACATATGAGTTTTGATGCTAGTTTAATAAATGATCACAGATAGGTACTTTTGCCAGCTGTTCTTTAAAGGTATATACAGACAAAACAAAACAAACAAACAAACAAAAAAACAAAACAAAACAAAACAAAACAGGGCTGTTCCTGATTTTCCTTGTACCAAACATCTATTGGCATAAGTCCATCAAAATCAATCAATTCATTTCACTGACAGAGTCCAGAATAAAGACAGTAATTTATGTCTTGCTTTTAACATTTCTCATATGAAAAGAATGCTTTTGAAAGAAACATAAAATGACTGATTATTGGAGTTACTGACCAAAATGCCTCTGTGTGTTCATTCTTATAACAAACTTGCAAATTTAATGTTCAAAAATTAAAGTAAATTTCATTTAGCCAAAGTAATACCTCTGGAATTTCTCTTTGAGTAAAGGCAGCAGCAAGGGAGCAAATACGGTATTTAATAGTCAAATAGAAAATTCCTCGAAAGTTCTTGTCCTATTCTTGGTAACGTCTGGTTTGCCCCAAGGTGTTGGCTCTTTTGGTTATTAAAATCTAAGGTCTGATTTCTGATGGTGGCCATGCAAGAATAAGGTGTTCTATATATAGAAAACCATATATAAACTTATAACCACCCCTTGACTTGTATCAGTTACCCTCTGAAATGGTAGTAATGGAAAACGCATAGAAATAACTGTGTGTACCCCTCTGTAAACCATACCAGCACACTGAAGAAGGAAAAATTGTATTTATTCCAGGTTTTCTTGTACCTGCCCAGAACTTACTGAGCGAGCAGAAGAACCAAGTGGCATCATACTTCCCAAGTCAGCCTTGGGAGTAAAATCTGGGAATAAGGCATGTTGGTTTACTCTTTGTCAGTTCACTGAGCTTCAGATAAACATGGAGGAATAAATCCCGTATAAATCATTGGAAATATCTAAATATTAAGATTTCAGCTCCCTCAGTTCTTGTACTTTTTTTTTTTCCTTTTTTTTTTATTCTCCTCCTATATTTTGAAATGCATACTGAAACTGTAGACTTTTCTAATTAATCTGGGTCAATGATAGCAAACATCTGGCTGGCAGGTCAACATTGTCACACAGCACTGTGGTACAGCAGAGGACACCATCCCCTCTGGTCCTCACCATGGTTCCTACACCTCATTCTGGCCCTGCAGCTGGGGAGGATGAGCTCATGGGAGCAACAGCATTCATTTTATTTTAGAAGGACTTCCAAGATCAGTCTTCTTCTCAAGTGAATAATTCTATAGCTGATACAGCCTTGTCATGGTATTTTCTGTTTATCTACAGCTGAAAAGAGGGTGTATTAAATTACTTGGTAGCAGCTAGGATAGACAGTTCCGCTTTGTCTTTATTAAATCACACGTCACTGAAAGTTTAAACTATTTGAGCAAAACAGTGAATCAAAGTTCAGAGCTGTTGCTCTGGTTTCAGCTGAGTTATATCACTTTCACTGGGACTGAATTATTTGTGAAAGCAAACCCTTCAAGGCTATTATTGTGGTAAAAGGAATGGGATCCTACATTATTTTATATATGATATCTGATTTTTTCCACTTCAAATTCTGTTCTTTACAAAGGTCTTCAGTTTAATTGGCTTCAAAGAAGAATTTGCCTGTGTTTAAGTTATCAAAACTTTATGCAGAGCAGATAGGAGTAAAACCAATTATTTATACTTTGTTTATAATGGACCAAAATGATGAGAATATAAAAGCAAAAAGATTAGCCCAAACTCTCTAACATTTTAAGGTCTCAAAAAACGCAAGATTAGGACTTTGAAAAGCATCCAAGTAATAAATCCACAGAACAAAACCACACAGTTTTAATAAGTTTATTACAAAGAAACACAGGAGCTGATGGGCACAGATGCTAAGCTAAGTTGAAAAAACTTCAACAGCCTTTTGTGTTAGTGGACTTTTAAAAATCAAGTGGTCAGATGTAATAAGCTGATGTTGCAGTTTGATTCTCTGATGCCAAAACCCATTGAGGTGCTGGGGGAAGGGTAAAAGAAGGATGGGAAGAAAAATGCTCCCATCCTTCTGCCTGGTGTCTGCAAGCAATAGGCAAAGCCAATCGTTTTCTCCTCTTTGGATAAAGCAAACACTGAAACTATGGAGACATAAAAATCCATCTGACTTGAGTGTTGGGAGTGAAGTTGCAGAGGACTCAGGCTTGATGGGCTGCCAGGCAAGACCATGATGATCTTCCCTGACCTCAGAGAGAGGTCAAGATCTGGGTCCATGCTGCTGGAGCAGATCTTTATATGTGGGAGACCCAATGTCCATGGGGCAGAGGATGGAGAGTGCGCCTCACTGAGATGTAACTACCATTTTCAGGCACAAATCTAGATATAAATGTAAACATCCTGATCTTTACTATGATCTTTGCCAGCAGATCTGTTCCTGGGTTTTATTCAAAATTATAATTGCTAGTTTTAGGGGGGAGAGAGTGTGACTTTTATTCCCCTATAGACTTTCAGATTTTGCTGAAAAGCAGAAAAGGAGATGATTCTAATTCTTCTAAATACCAATAAAGCCATTTACAGATGTTGAATAACTATTCTTTTGCAAATCCACTTGAGAATTAATTTTGACTGATGACCTCACTAGGGAAAATAAACTCAACTTTACTCTGAAATTTCTGGATGCATCTCAGGACTGACAGAAAGTACTGTTCCAGAAATCAGCAATTTTGACATGGTAATAAATGGCAGCTAGGAATGGTTTTGAGTGTAGTGCTTACTCATAAGGCTCACCATTTGCACTCACTTCAGAATAACATTTTACGTATTTGTAATAGGCTTGGATATGGTGGATCTTTTTTGTTTTCCCTCAAACCACAGATCTCTACAATCATTTCATGCTATGAAACAAAGGGAATAAAACTCCCTTCCATCTCTTTCTTGCATCTGTTTCTTAGTGCCTGACAGAAGAATCTGGCCATGAGACTCATAGGTAGATAAAGGAGCTATGTTCTTTTTTTTTCTGTGGTTGCAACCAACAAATGACAAAGGATTTCTTTTTATCTTTCCTCCTACTTCTCCTTCCATTTATTCCTTTCTCATGTTCACACTTATTTTCGGCAGCAACTAGGTGGAAGAGCCTAGAAACGAGGGACCTATTCAGACCCAAGTGAGGCATCACTCAACGTGGCATCACATTTTCCTACAAATTTATATTTAGCCTCTGTACTTGAACATCCAGCTAAAGTTACGTGGGTAGCACAAACTGACAAAGGTGTTAAATGATTGATTGGCGCAGCAGAGAAACTTCTGTTTCATTCGTGGCCTCCGCCAGCTCTACATTTTCCAGGCAGCTGGGCTGCCAATTCTCACACCTAACGGGTCAGTCCTATTTTGTCTTGAGCAAAATTCCATTGGCGTTTCCAAACTGATGCTTGCACCCAGGCATTTCCTAGCTCCAGCAAGGTGCTGGATGGTGAGGGATATCCACTGTGGTATAGTCTCACCAATTATTCTTGGAGGTGCTTCTCAATGCCTTTCCAGGAAATCCTGGTGCTCACTGACTGTCATAGCCTTTTGACTGCTCTGTTTCATTTCTGTTTAATTCCTACTTTTCTTATAGCAACAGTGATGGCACAAATACATAGATTCCTTCTTCTGACATGTCACCATCTTTATGGGGATCTCCTGCATGGGTTATTTCCAAGCACTGCTGCCAGCAGAGTGTTTTGGATAATGTTTTGAAGACCAAAAGTATTTAGTACAAATCCTGGAGGCATCTGGTATTACCTACATCTTATTTCTGACAGATGGAAATATAAATCCAGTACTATGGTGAAGATGAGAAAAATAATGGCTCCAAACTAAGAGGAGGATTTTCTGTCTGCTCTGGTCCATTTAAGTTTGGAGTAGGCATGGTTCTCCGCCCATGGTCCATGGGCATAGCATATGGTTGCACATTATTAAGTTAGAATCTTTTCGGGTTGATGTTTGTGAAATTAATTTTCCATCCCTGCAGCTCAGCCATTTTGGGGTCGTGCCTGTGTATCCCATCACAGCTCTATGTTGCAGCAGCAGGGAAGGCAAGTTTCAGGATTGCTGTCTAGGCATCCACTCGACTTTGGCTCATTGATTTGGGGAGAAGAATTAGGGCTGCTCAGTCAGAGGAAGGATGCAATGGACCAGAGTGTTTGTAATTTTGTCTGTTCCAGTTCAGACTGGGAAATCTGAGATACCCAACTGTAGGGTGTGAAGACTTTAAAAAGTTTGGCTAAGTCTGGAAAAGACACAGAGGTCAACACATGGCTGTGCTAGGCTGTAGCCTTAAGTGGTTTTCAAGTATTGATGGAATTAAGAGGGGGAAAACCTGCTTCCAGACTTTTTTTTATAAGGTTTAAGATCCACAGGATTCTGCTTCTTTTATCCCCAATTTCTCTTTTGTCCTGTGCATAGAGAGACAACCTTTATCTCAGATTACCAGTCCTGCACGTAGTCTTTTTCATGCATAAATTCCTAGAGAGACTGTAACATCATACAGTTCATACATACAAAAATCATTTCTAAAATGGATTTTCCAGGTGCAAACTCAATCATCTGTTCAGCCAGGTGTGAGAATCTATCAGCTGTGCACGCAGGTGTCAATGCCTGAAAAATGACCCAGTTTACTCCTCTATAAAGAGTTTGCACATGGGTCTATGTCACTTTAAGTCTGTTTTGGGCTGTGTTTTGAGGATTTAAGTGGAATTTGGATGGTGATCTCTGTGCTGAAGGCTCTCTGCACGGGGCAAACACTTCACAAAGCGTATGCACAGATGGGCAAACTTGGCAACCCCGGAATGAAACCAGGCTGGGGGCCCAAATCAATAATCTTGCCCCAGATGTGCCTCCTCCTAAAAATTGTCTAGCTCTTGTCAGGCTCATTAGAGAGGTTTTGGCTGGTTTGTCTTTTTTTTTTTTTTTTAAATGAAAACATAGCATTTCTCAGTGTATCAATGTTCCCAAACTCAAATATTTAATAAGCTCTGCTATCTAATACCTGTCTTGGCTTTGCATGAGAAACAATTGCTTGCAAAGTGTTTATCTATTCACTGAAAATGATTAAAAGAAAATACACAGTCCTTCATATATTATTTTCGGGCAACAAAATGAACTTGCTGCTGTTTTAAATATTTCAGTATAATTTATATTAGCTATAATACCATCAATAAGGCTGCTTGAAAATTAAGTGTCATTCTTGGCTTGAGCCGCTGGGTGTGTTGTGGGACCAAATGCCATGTGCCAGAAAAAAAATTAAAACCAAAACCACCGTCAAGTAGCTAAATTTATGGAGAGAGCAAGTAATATGGGCCTGAACAGCACAGCTATTTTGGACAAACATGTCTCCAACTGGGGAAACCTTAAAGTTCCCCTTCACCTTAATAGTAGCTAAGGCATGGAGGGGAGAACAGCAGCAAGTTGTAGCTGGTGGTGATGCTGTTAATTTTCCAGACAGGTAAAGCAGGGGATGGTCGTAAGCTCTGAGGAGTAAGTGGATGGGAATTTGCTGGCATTTATGTCCCCAAGTGTCAAAATAGTGATCATTTATCCTTTATGGGGAGATTAAAATACCCAACTCTGTCTTCCACTGATTTCTTCAGTGTCAGTCTCTCCTTCACCCAGGTAGTTCTTGTCTCTACATCTTCCTGAGCAAGTCAGTTTTCCTCCAGCATGAAGGACACTGACTACGCTGTGCCAGACAAGGCCTCTCTAAGGCATTAATGCTTCCTTTTCTCCGCTGGAAATTCCTCCCCTGTTCCATCCCAGAGGAACATTTTGCCTCTTTCACAGCTGCATCACGCTGATGGTTTCACGATCCTCCTGCACTCTGCCAAGATGATGTGAATATTGTGGGATAAGATGATGTGAATATTGCGGGATTTGGCAGTGCTTCCTGGCTTCTGGGTCCAAGTGCAGGTCCTGGACACATCCCAGATCTGGGATGGGATGGAATCTGGATGTGCACTTGAGGCCTTTTCCTCCTACCTGTCCATACCATAGTTTCCATGGAACTAAGTGCAGAAATGTTGGCCAAAAAGGAGCCTCAGTACAGTACATTTTGACCAGGTCTCCTGTCTAGATAAGCAGTGAACAGAATCCTGGAAAACTCTGCCACTTATATCCGTTGTTCAGACACAGACATATATATTGTATTTTTTTTAGATATATTTTCCTGTCGTGTTAGAACAGACTCTACTCTTCCCAGCTGATCCCATTTGACATCTGTTTTTTTTGTTCATCCCACCTGCATGCCATAAGAATATTTTGTCACTGCTTTTTCTACAGAGCAGCAAAATCCGTATTTTCTTTCCATTTAATCTATTTATCTCCTGGGCACGTCCTACTGTGATATCTGTGATCTCTTTTCTGAGCCCTCCTGAACAACCATCTGTTAAAATTATTTTTCCTACTTTAGTGTAGCCAGTTTGCTTCGCATTTTGAATAAATTTACCAGCTCTTTCTTCACACACTATCAAATTTCAGCTACCTCTGTTGTCCAGTATGCAATCTAGGCTGCCATTGTATAACTGACTGCCTTCCTTGTACAGCAACCTCTTCAGAATCCTCTGTAGGTGACAGACTGCTTGAAATGATTTCTGAAATCAAGTAATTCACTGATTCCCCTCTCTTTTAAGGGCATTGACAGAAAAACTTACTGATTTTTTAGTATCCCCAGAAACAGCAGCAATGAGGGCACTAGGAAGCACAGTGGTGCTGCTAAAATGTTCACATTTTCAATGAGAAAAGTGATCTGCTCTTTGAGTTGATCCACTTACAAACTAAAAGTGTCAAGTCTAAAATTAAGATATAAGTCCTTTGAGAGAAAGAGAGATGTATTGTATCGTATTTGGAAGTGCGATATGTTTGGTTTCCAAAGGATTATTCTAACAATCATACCTAGTCACTTATAAATACCTACTGCTAATGCAGTTGTGTCCTTGCAAATTTATCCCACCAAGCCATAATTCTGGGCTTTTTTTTTCTTCCCAAAATCTCAGAAACATTCTGTTTTTGTAGCTTTACAGTTATACGTGTTTTTGCTGAGTTGGTGAATCTCTTTAACTTTTTAGTATGCACAAAAGACCCATGACACTGAGATTTATGACACAAGCCAATAAAAAAATACCTCTGATGGAATGCTAAATATTCAGAGAGGTTAGGAAAATAATAGCCTTTATCTATATGTGGCAAACCAGTATTAATAAGTTAAGATTCCCTCAAAGATAGCTATAATTTAAAAAGTAGTATTGCATTTTACCATCAGAAACAGCTTGAGAAAATTTTTTTCTCTTCTATTCACATATTTGCTATCATAAAGGCTTTTGGAATACTGCAGGGGCATTTTCAGGACTCTTCAGACATGTGGAAATAAGACAGCATGTAAAATCTCATACCTGAACTCTGGACTCTTGGCTTCACCAACCCACTCAGACACTCAAGAGTAAGGTAAGATCTGAGCCGTGCTGTCATGACGTCACAGAGTTTTTCCACTAGCTCAAACCTCTCAAGACATTTTACTTCTCTAAAACTTTCTATTTACTCTCTTGGTAATCTGAACGTACAGGTTACAAATACCCTGCAAATAGGTTTTGTATCAAGACTCCCATTAAAGTCGGTGGAAGCCCTGGGACTAACCTGTCCATATAACACACTTAAAGTCTGGGACTGGATGGCTGACTGCTTTATATTATATGTGGAGATCTTTTAAGAGCACTTTTTAAAACAAAGCAACAATATTTTGCTGGGAATATAAGGACTTCAACAGAACAGGCTTTTTCTCTCTTTTTCAGTGGCCTCGCCTGGATCAAGCAGGCAACACTAGAGGGGTCTCAAGCTGCTCGCACTGCTTGAAGGACTTAATTGCCCTAAGGGACAGAAAATGGGATCCAGCTACAAAGTTTTGGGCTCCATCCCAGATACTTAGTCTATTAAGTGAGTCAGGAGGTTACAACTGAAAAGAAATAAGCCCCACAGCAGAAGTATATTTCGCAATCTGCTGTCTTTGGAAAGGTGCTGGTGCAGGGGCAGGCTGCTGGTGAGGGGAGATGCACTGATGGCTATTGAACCAGATGGGATGGGGGGGAGAGGAGAGAGGAAAACAAGCATTTGCAAGCTTGTTGATGAGGGCAAAAGTCATGTTTTTCTACACCTTTAGATACTGACTTCCCCCTCCAGACACAGTTTTGGCAAGACATGACTTGAGGCAGTAACACTTTCCTAATGGCATAGGCTGTTGAATTTCTGTGTGACGTGGCTGAGGAGCATGGGAGGTCTAGTAGCTGAGAGCAGAGGTCTAGGAGCCACTCAGTCACTTTGTCACTTAGGGCAAGTTACTTGACCTTTCTGCATGGGCTTGAGCCATGTCAGATAAAGAAAATGGCTTGAGACTAGCATTTCATGCAATATCCGAAACCTAACCTGAAAAAAACTTCCTTCAGTTCACTGAAGAGGTCATCTGTATCATCTTGAAATGTCACCCACATCAGCTGGGTGAAACACTGAAAAAAACATTAGTTCTCCTTCCAAATTCCATCCTGTCTCTACACTTATGTAGAAAACTAAGTGTTTATAAAACACAAGCAGTGTTAGTGGGCATAGAGTAGGTAACTGAATTGTGACTCTGTATTTGTAATTGCTACAATTCTTGATCAAAATCTGTTAACCTACACCCATGTAAACCTAAAACTGGATGTTGTTTCTGAAAGCACAGATCTGTGTAGATTTTTCATTTTAAATCAAAAAGTTTTTGAAGCTGAAACAAGGTATATGATTAAGAAGCTTTCTCCTTTTAGTTCACTGTCATTATTAGACTACATTAGCAAGAAGCAAACTTAGTCTAAAGCAGAGTAGTGGAACATTTGAATAATTCATAGGCATAAAAATATTTCAGTTCTTGTTTCTCTATCTTGCTTAGAAAGTTGAGAAAACCATACAATCCTCAAATATAATTTCTACTTGCACTGCTTTCCCTCTGCTCTGACTGAAAGGGTGGATATTTACACGCTGGAGCTTGTTTACAGAAATCAAACAGAAACCACTTGAGGCCATTGAGTAGGTAGAAATAACTCTTGTAATTTTATGGATATCTTTGTGAAAAAGGAAAGGATATTAGAAGTTTTCACATTAAATTACCAAGTGTTAATTTAGGGGGGGGAAAGACAAATAAAAAGGATTAAAGAATTTCCAAAGAGAAAAGGCAAATTCATTACATCTTAAGACCGGGGAAATAGATTTCATTTCCTGAGGTCTATACTAGATACACTGTTCACTTTAAAAGTAATTTTCTCTTATTATTTATAGAGAAAGCACATTTGGTGTTCACTGCAAGGAACACAATCAAATGGTTGAGTTGATTAATGTACTTGCTGCACCCAAATCCCTTAAAATCAAAACCCCTTATACTCAAATAAGTGTAAAAAGCATCCTATTTCAGTGTTTGAAACAGATTCCATATGAATATGCTTATATGCCGGCCTTACACATTTGAGACTGTTTTTAAACATGCAGTGCTTCTCCATCAGGGTTGCAACTGGAGCAGAAAAGATCATGCTTAAAACATCCAACTTGCTGTAGTGCAAATAAAGGTACTACATGTATGTCTTTTAAAAACACGAGATGTTCATGGAACTTGGCTTTAAACATTTTCCATGAGCTTGAACAGTCAGCAATTACTGTGCAATTGAAGAACAGAGGTACAGTATACCTTGCAGTTACATAAAGCACTGCCTGTTTTATTTTTAGTAATGATCTCCATGCCTCTTTTTTGGGTTCAAACTCTTTGTAAAGATTGGAAAAATTGTGTAGGTGATGTTTTCAAATTGCTTGAAGGCTCATAAAGAATAAGTGCCTGGGGTATTTCTGCTCACAGCATGTAGGTCACTAGAGGAGGTACATATTGGGGAGTCAATGGTTTTCATACCTAAATATTTGTTCCTTAGGCCAAGAACAGATCAAAAGATCACCTTGCACAGACTTGTAAAACACACCATTGTGCATCTGTCAAGTATTCTGTGTCAAGACCAAAGACTTTATTTATAAGAGTTCAGTCTGTGCGTTAGTGTCCAGAGTACAAAACATGACTCCACAGGAAAAGACCCCACTGGGAAGATAAGTGGAGGGCTAGAGGGATTGCCTGGAGGGTTTCCTTCCACCTTCATGTTGCAGAGAAAGCTGAAAGCCAGAAGTGTTTCCCTACCTCTATCTAGTGGGAAAATTTCCTCAGTCCCCAGATAGGTGAGATCCCAAAAAAGAGGTACTAAATATTCAGTAGACCGAGAGGATTTCTCTCTGCTGACTAAGAGCCCTGTCCTGTGGGCTCAGCACCTTGTCTCCTACTGCTGGCAGTTGCTGATGCTGGGGAGAGAAGAACAAAGCAGGCTTATTCCTCAAGCAAAAATAATTCTGCTCAGCCTCAATAGAGAGCCTTCCTAAACAGGATTCAATCACAGTTGCTGCACAAATGTGTAGCTGTTAAATATGATAGTACATTGCAATCAAAGATATTTTTCAGAGAGAAAGGGAACAAAGGTGATAAATGGAAGGGTCTTGTCTCAGTCATAACACATATAGAGACTGAAGAAATTATCCTGAAAACTGATCAAAGCGTATTTTAATGTGTTGTCTGATCTTACGTCAAAGCTCACCCACCTCCTCCATAAGGGATTCTAATGTTTGACTTTCACAACTTTGAAGGTGTGTATGTCAAGGCTGTGTTAGTCTATCGTTAGCTGTCAGCCACTGTAGGGCTTTAATAGAGAAGTCTTAACAACCTTCAACACCAAAACTCTTGTCCACGTGTATTATGATGTCAAGGCATTTCTTGCCTTCCTTTCATTGTGTAGAATAAACTGGGCTACCTTGGCCACTTGTGGCTGCTCCATGCCTGGAAGTGTTCAAGGCCAGGATAGATGGGGCTTTGAGCAACCTTGTCTAGTGGTAGATCTCCCTGCCCATGGTAGGGGGGTTGGAATGAAGGTCTCTTCCAAACCAAAAAATTCCGTGATTCTCTGTTCTTCACATTCATGTGCTTTTGTCTATTCCAAAGCTGAATGAAAGGTAGGAGAAATGGGTAAGAGCATTAAGAGTATTAGTCATTTTGTCTTTTCTGTGTGTACAGAGAGGAATCATCCTTTAGATCTTTGGTTTACCACCACCTTAGGCAAACCTGTTTGAGAATGCCTGTATATGCATGCTTCTCCACCTCTTAAAGTGGACTTTCAGGATAATTTAATTTTTGGCCTTGAGTTCTCAATTAAAGAACTGTCAATTATACAAAATTTTTTAAACATAGCAAAAAAAGAATTGTTTATCATTTCCCATGGTCAAAGTTTGGAGTTCTGCTTTACAGGTATTTTTCAAGCTCTTTTTGTCTTAAAAACCTGTGATGAGTTTTCTCAGCAAAAAAAAGAATGAGAGGAATCTAACATTATTGTAATCCTTTCCTTACTCTTGTAGTAATGGAATGCAAAGTATGAAAACGAAAAAAAAAAATCTGCTTCCCAGAATACTGAATAAGATTTTTAGAAATAGATTAAACAGTAGAGTTAAATATTTTGTAGCCTTTAACTAAATCAGTTGCAATTGGGTCACTGTGATAACCTGCACCAAGATCTGAGTATCCACAGAGGTCAAGGCCAAAACATCACATATGGTTTCTTTGCTCACCTTCTCTCATCATTGTGGCCCAGTGAAAGTTAAAATGACTTTTATAACAATTGGTGAGGGAGCAGCTGGGGCAGAAGTCCCATGCCATTGAGAAAAGCATTAGCGTAGGGTATCCATCATCTAAGATGGTCATCTTCCCATCAGCTGGGGTCCCAGTACCTCCCGCAACACCAACAGAAATCCCAGCCCAGGATTAGCAGCATGGCAGGAGCCTGGAGGATGCATTGGGACAGCAAGGGAAAGCAGGAATAGTGCTTCTATTTTCAGCATTAAATTCAATACTTGGAAGATTCAGTGCTGTCAGCTGACAGAAAATAATAGATGCTGGAAAATAGTTCTGCAGCCAGACGAAGTGTCTAACTGCATGTTTGTCTCCAAACTGGTGATGAATGTAGTTTAAATGAGGCAAACTTTGGGGACTGTAACCTTTTTTAGCTTACTGTAGCTGTCCAGTTTACTGGGCTTTCTAATGACTTTAATACATTTTGACTATTCAAGTTGTGGCTTGCATGAAGAGTATAAGGTTTTTTTCTGGTCTCATGGACATACTTTCTGTTCCATGGACATCATAAATAATGATTTTTAAAAAAAGACTGATTTTCTTCAACACTCATTAGAAAGGGAAGTAGAATTTAATAACAACTCTAAATCATCAAGAAAAATACGACTAGGTTTTTGTTTCATGTGTTTTCTGGAAACCATGCAAATATTAGCTCCTTAAAAACACAACGTATGCAGAAACATTCTTTGTACCCAATAGCTTAACAGTGAAGAGACATGAAGGAAAAGCCCATTGAAAGTAGTTTAGTGTCCGAGCAGCAGTGATGGTACACAGCTGTCACTTGAAGGATTGGCGGAGAATTAATTTTCTGCCTTAGTTATCTTGCTCCAAAAACTCCTTCCCAGGTTCAAGCACTTTCCAGAGATCCGAAGAAGGAGTCACAGAGGGGCAAATCACGAGGAAATAATAGAAAAAGGGCAAAAATAGCACAGTCAAGCCAGACATTGTACAAAAGGCTTCCAGCCCAGTGCCTCAGTGAGTTGGTGAAGCTACCTCCCTGCCCACCATTTCTAGAAAAAGGTTTGCTTTAATTTCTGTCAGTGAGGTAGTTACTGAAGCTGCAGTAAAAAAAGGATTACATGGATATGTGATTGGATATTGGAAAAAGGTTTTTGTAACCAAGCAGAGGAGGAGGTACTTAATTTGTTTAAAAACAAAAGCTCCTATTTTAAGGGAATCTACATCACAATCTGTGTGAAGCCCTAATTCCCCAAATCCATCTGTGCTTCCACCAGGATAGGGAATTACTGACCCTAGCAATGTCCAGATGGCAGATAAGAATGCAGAAAAGGATTGCTTATTTTATTAACTCTAGATACCTAGGGGAGGGGCTAAGCCCACCATTTCAGACTGGGGACACAGGAAATACACTAGGACAATTAAATGCAATTAAAATATCTTTCACAAGAAATCATGACAGAATGAAGCTTCTGATATCTTTTTCTCTAATATGGCAAAAGCATGTCTGTAAAGCTGAAGGAGGGAGTCCTGCCTCACAAATGGAAAAAGATGAATTAACAGATTATGCAGCTGGGGTTGGAGGGAGATAAATCTCTCCTTTGTGATATTTATCTGGGAGCTGAGGATTTCCATGAAGTCTAATTCTCAGAGTCTAATTTAAATGCTTAGTCTTTCTGTATAGTTATTGTTATATGTTATATGTATACTGTATGTTATATGTATATTGTATGTTATATGTATATTGTTATACTGTATATGTATATTGTATATGTATATTGTTATATGTATATTGTATGTTATATGTATATTGTATGTATGTTACATATGTTATATATATATTGTTATATGTTACTGCGAACACAGCTGCGCTGGGCAGGGCACATCTCCAGGATGAAGGACCACTGCCTCCCTAAGATCCTGCTTTATGGTGAACTTGCCACCGGCTGCCGCAAGAGAGGAGCCCCGAAGAGAAGATACAAGGACTCCCTGAAACAACATCTCAGCCTTGGCCATATTGATCAACATAACTGGTCTACTCTGGCCTCCAGTCAGGAGGCCTGGAGACACACCATCTATAACGCTGCTGCTTCCTTTGAGAACACACGCAGGATCACTCTTGAGGAGAAAAGACAACGCAGAAAGAATCGTGTCTTGCTGAATATACCATCTAAGGAATCTTTCTGCTGTGCCTTTTGCAACCGGACATGCCTATCTCATATTGGCCTTTTCAGCCACCAACGCGCTTGGAACAAACGTGGGTAGAGCCCTTCCCAAATCTTCGTTCGTGAAGCCCAGCCATGATGATAATGAATTCTCAGAGTCTAATTTAAATGCTTAGTCTTTCTGTATAGTTATTGTAGACACAAAAGCTTCTGTGTATCATAGAATCATAGATTTCTATGATTCTATATGGGCTTGGAGTCTGCTGAGGAGGACTTTTAGAGTGTGCTGGGAACATCAGTTCCCAGTAACGGTTCTCATGAGATATGAAAAGCTTGAAAGTGAATATCCTGCAAGGTCTTTCAAGGTCCTCCATTCCATTTTTGGGAAAAAGAGCTGGAAGTCATGTACACCTGAGACTACAGGTCCCATATACTACAACAAACACAAAGATTATATCACCTGCCACCATTTATTTGGAATAGCATATCTGCAACTGTGTGTCATGAAACACTTTAGTACATCTAGAAATTAATCTTTTCACATATGAACCTGCTTTCCTATTCTTTTAACCATTTCATTTTCCAATAATTGGAAAGCGGTATGAATCACTGATGTGAATTTTGCAGTTTTACCATTGACAAGACAGATCCAAAGCTGTTTCATCAGGCTAAAAATGATTTACTGTTCATTGACACTGTGTTTGGAAAATAATGTTAAACAAATGTTTTCTCTTATTTTTTTGTAGTTGTTTCAATGGTAGAAAAGAAAAGAAATTATGCCACTCATAATTTGTGATCTTCATGAAAGTGACTTTTGAGTAAGAGGAAGATGCAGACACACCAGATCTTCTCAAATCAATAAAGGGACACAAAGGCTAGAAATTAAAATAAAATTTAAAAAGCCAGGGGGAAAGGTAGAGTGTAAGACAAAATATATTGTAAAGCTGTACTTTCCATTTGGTAGCCTCTGAAATGAACCCACGGTATTCTCCCAGTACAGTTTAAAATGAACCAGGCCACATTAAGTTTACAACATACATCAACACATAAAAAGGCTCTTATAAAAATGTCAGGGAGTGAATAGGGGAGTACTTGTTTACCCACCAGAGAAAAACAACGCACCACAGAAATGTTAGCAGTAAAGTAATTGAAGTGTCTGTCATTTTATGAGGGGGAATATCCGTGATGGGTCGAAGAATCCAAATGAGACAATCTCATTGCTGTGGTGATTTTACTTTTTAAATATCATATCCAATCTTCACTTACTGTGATTTTTCCTAACATATCTGCCCTAGAACCATTACTTTAGGGATGAGTGACACTTGGTAGAAACCAGCACCCTGTATTAAGATTGGTTTTGACCAGTCAAAACAAGGCAGATTGGACCATGTAAATCTCTTCAGTGATTACAAGTTCTGCTGCTACAGGATGGATGCCAAATGTTTGTTAGGTCTGTGCTCTGTGAATACTTTAGGGTAGCATTTGCCTGATGGATTCCACAAAAAAAAAGTCATGTGAAGCAAACAAAACTGATGCACTTTGGTCTCCATTTACTTTCACGGATAATAGTTAGTTTTGCTGGAAAGGTTTTATCTAAGTTTACCCTTTTAGCAGAAAACAGATTTTTTTTTTTTAGTTGAAGCTTTGCTTGCTTATTGAAAACAACTGTGCTGAATTTAAGCAGAAAGTCAGAGTTTAACTCCCTTGTGCTGTTTCATACTTATTTTTCTGCAGTTACAGCTATGTGTTCAACAGCACTTCAGCTGGGATTGACAGCTCCCACAAGAGCAGACACGAGGGAAATCACAGAAGATCTTTTGAGACCCCTGTTGAGAGGGAACTATTTGGAAAGTTAGGGAACCACAAGTGTTTTGTGTGCATTTTTGTATGCATTGTTTGCATATATGGAGCATGGAGCAGATGGAATCTGTAAAGTTTCCATAGGTTTCCACAAGTGAGGAGACACCATATGTACAGGCATCACAGCAGAGCTTTTGGTAGGACCCCTTGAGTGTGGGAAATGCATCCAGAGTGATGTGCATACAGAAATATCCCTGGAAGAGATTCACTGTTTCAAGGGAAAAATATTTCAAATGAAAAAAACAAGTACATTTTACGCAGCTAAAAGGTGTTTAAACCTTGCATTGTTATTTAAACCATACTTGCATAATGCAGTGCCATCTCTCACGTTGGTGATAGTGGGAAATGTTTTAAGACCAAAGTTGTAAATGCCATATGCCAGGAGAACATGGCATATAGCTATTTGACAGAAGTGTTACTGGGAATAGCAGGACAAATAGGGAATAGGATTTGTGCACTAACAGGAAGACAAAGTAATAAATCTATTTTGTTAAGTGAGCTATGAATAATTTGCTACAGAATATAGTGGAAATTTTACCCCTTGAGTCACTAGAGCTATAAAAAGCTCTCAAATGTGTCTGAAGGGAAACAACATCACACTGGGACCAAGAGGCACCCGCAATTTTCTACTGGTTGTCTTTCCTCAGGTCAGAAAGAGTAGTTTGGCTTGAAACTTGGAAACATTGTTTCTTTTTTTGTTTATTTTTTCCCTTGCTTATTTAGCTCCGTAGTCTCTGCTAGTAGTCTCTGAAGTAGCTGCTGGTGCGCAGTGTGCTGTTTTGGGGAGAGCCCTGTAGCTTGTGGTCTTTGAGAGACAGTTCTCAGGTTTGGCTGGATCTATGAGACCATCACCTCTCTTGCTGAAATGACGGGACTTCAGTTCCTCCACGAGAAAACCATGCCGTGTCTGGTCTAGAGAATATTCTTTGTACTGTCTCTGGGTTTACCGGAAAATATGTTTAAAAAGGGATTTCCTTCTTTTGCTGAGCATGTCCTGAGCATGTCACTCATGAGAGTGAGAGCACTCCTGTGAGTATGGCCAGCAGGGACTGGGGCAGGTCGGTGGCTGCTCTTGTGTAACAGCAGTGCTTCCATCCCAGAAACCCCATTCCTGGATCATTGTACTTCTGATTCAAATAGTCTTAAACCCGACTTGGCCATGACAGAGTCAAATGACACCAACAGGGTAATAGGATGCTGGCTGGTTAAAAGCAGCATTAGTTTTGATCCCAAAATACTCAGTAAGACAACTTTGGGATTGCAGTCAAAAACTTTGTAAGAAACCATTAACTGTGTAGGACATAAAGGGATTGGGCATGTCTCTTACTGGGCAAATAAAATAGGAAGCAAACAAGTTGGTCGTGGGCAACAGTGTTTAAACAAGTTGAAGAATTTGGATCAATCAATTCTGAGAGACATCAAATACAAAGCAAAGGTAGAATTACAAGTATGTGACTCATAACCAATCCTTGAAGGAGAAGAACACACAGGGAAAATATTTGCCTGTATGAGCATATTTGATGATTTGATATTTCATCTCCTGACCACCACTGAACACTGAGATGTCAACACTGACTGTTAAACCTTGTTCCTGGGTGCTAATGAGCAGATCAGAGCCAAACATTTTATACATCACTTTAGAAATGTGTTTTTCCACATGAATTATTTTATGTTTGTGTAAAAGGATTCATTTCATTAAATAAAAGTAACACACCTTCTTTCAAAATCCCCAGGAGAGTGCAGAACAAGGCATAACATAGATCATCAAAAGTTTCTGAAATCAGATATCTTCCTTTGCCATGGGTGCAAGAAACCTTGCAACAAACACTTAGGAAATCATAAACCAGGATAACCAATGTATTATTAAGCAGTTAATGGTTCTATTTCTCCCCCAAACAGGAGGACATATAGCTCTTTCTAGTTGTTGTTTTCTTGTTGTTTTTGTTACCATTAACCTTAGGTAAAACAATATATATCATGTACACTAATGTCTAATCCAGATGAGTAAGACAAATATGTTCATCTTATCATTCTGAATTCATGAGTTCTCTATTTTATTATGCATTGTTGAAGGATAGCTCAGGAAAGCTTCCACTACAGGAAAACGTCTTAGCAAGCAGTTTATTTTCAGTGGTATTTAGTTACCACTGAAATCACTCATTAGAAGTTATTCAAGAATTTTTATCTCATTTTAGGAGGAAAGGAAGTGATAAGATGGTCTGTGTCTCACTGAATCCATCCTATTCTTCTGCAGTGTATGCAGGGAGATTGCAGGAAGAAAGGATTGTGTGGGGTATGAGGAATGTGGGAACATTACAAATGGTATTACCGTTACTCCCCAACAGTTAAACAAAAGAGTCATCTTGCTGAAACTTGCGGTCACCTCCAGAGGAACAAAGACACAGGCTGTAATTGCACAACTGGCCTATGCTGATAAAGCTACCTTTCAAACACAGGCCTGGCTACTTTTTTCCTCTACCACTGAAATCTCTGGAAAGCCCTAAATAATTGACTGTTCAGGAGCCAGCAACTGAAATAGAAGTTGGAAGTGCTGTTTGCACAGGTGGCTGGCCTACCGGGAGACTAAATGCTTACCCTCTTGCCCATATCAATTATTCTGAGACTCTGTCTGTTTAATGTCTGCCAGTTTTGATAACAACAAAATCCTTTTAGAAAACTGCTGATGCAACATTTATTGTGTTATCTTTATGGGATTTAATTTTTCTTTTTTTCCCCTTTTTTCCCCCTTTTCCTTTTTGCAAGGCTATAGTGAGAAAAGGTACTGGAGGAGCTGCCAGGAGACTAAAGTAACCAGCCAATTAAACTACCACCCCAAATTTCCAGGAGTCTGAAAGTAAACAAGCTGAGAGACCCTGTGGGGACCTAGGCTGGTTTACTTTAAAAGTGTGTGTATGGGCTTCTGTACAAACAATGAAATTCAACCATTCCTCCTTGCAGTTACCAAGGGATTTACCTGTCTCTTGGAAAAGCCTGACTCAGATGAAACTTTGCCATCTGGTCCAGACGCAGCAGCAACTCTCATACCACACACCAAGATCTGCTTAAAATGAAAGCTCTAACTTTTATTATTTTGTCCCTGTGCAAGGCAATGACCAAGATAAATCCTGTGAGATTCCCCCAAATAAGTGGATGCTGAGATCAGAGCATTCCTTAAAAGAAAGCAATATCTCATCTTTCCACAGAGATCCATCCAAGCTGCAAGTGGAAAATCCTCTTTGGAGCAGATGGAGATTTTTGGTGGAATCACCACTGGGTGTTGTCTTCAAGCCTTGACTTACAAAGACAAATATTTGTGAGATAAGCAGATCTACTTAAGAAACAAAAACAAAAAGCAACAATAAATTGCTAGATCTCCTATCTAAGGAGGAAAGTCATAAAAAAACACCCTCAAACTCAGGCTTGTGACCTCAGTGCCAAAACTGCACAGATTTTTGGTCCTGATTCCTGATTGTAAAACCCTTGGGTTGCCAATCCTGTACAATTTGGAATCAAGCAAATGCCACCCACCAAGTGTTTGGGCTCAGCAGCAGCTCTGCTCCTTCCTCTTGTTACCTCAGTTAACCTAGACCTATTCCCTACCCAAACTGTTTGTTTAACCTAAAGAATAATAAGGATCCAGTGCTGCCAATTTGTCGTGTGGGAAATGTTATTCAGTCCCTTTAAAAGAGCTCTTGGGCCAAAGCATAGGAGAAAGTGTGAAAGCCGGCGGTGAGAAACAGGAAAGCTCCAGTAAAGAAGAAATGGTGGCTGAAAACTACTATAAAATCTATGAACATCTCAAAAGAGAAACCCCAGTTGCCATTTTAAGGTGCGTAAGTCTCAGCAGTTGTCTTAACCCTGCTCGATGAAGATGGTGATTAACATCTCCTGCCTTTGGATGCACCTCTGGCACAGGGCCATGGGTGAGTGACCTCAGAACCAGGGGTGCCACAGGAGACAGAACTGCTCATCAGGGCTCCTTTATGCTGAAGCCTGCACTGCTGTCATTGCAGTGGGTTAGATTCTCTTGTGCATTACTCTGGCCCCAAATACCTGTTTACTTGGCTATGCAGGGTTGGAACTACTCTGTTATGGGATGGAGAAAGTGTATGAGCAAAGGAAATAGCTGGAAAACACAGATGAGGAACAGAGAAGCCCTGTGCAATGGGAAAAAAAAAAAGCACTTAAAATAGTTTGAGGGCGGTTGCTTTCCTCATACAATAAAGCTGAAGCAGTGATACTGGAGGTTTCTGAAGCTGTTGATGTGAACCCAGCATAAAGAGATGACAAGAAATCCAGAGAGTAACTATTTTTATTAACCTAAAGTGATATTACTTAAATACAGTCAAAGTGAAAAAATCTGGGGACTGTCATAATCCAATTAATGTATTGACAGATTTTCTTCTCCTTTAAAAGGAAAGTTGGAAGAGACAAAGTAGACACTCTAGAAATACATAGAACTTAGGAGTTCCCAATAATTTCATGGACAGTTATTCTTTCCTAATTTTTCAGATTCAATGTTAATGAGAACCTTATGAGCTATAGATTAATAACATAATAAAATTTGCAGTCACATACTAATGGTTAAATAGGAGAATGTTGCCTCTGCCGATGCTAATTCTGCATCCTACTTGAGTATGTGGTTTTTGCTTTTAGACGGAAAGTATGAAGGAGCTCAAATGGTAATGTTTTCACTGTAATATTTTGTTTTCAAGCCAAGTCCCTTTTTACAAGGACCCGTCCTTGAAAGGTTGTCATCAGGCTCATGTAAGGTAGGACTGAGAGCCCACCTACCAGTGACTAATCTTTTCCTTTTTAGACAGGGCTGAGTGTGTGGTTTCCAGGTCAGACAAAGTGTATTCCCCAAGGAGAAAGATTCAGCTTATGGATTTCCTGTACTTTCCTATTGTCTAGCAGTGTCTGGGAGCTAATGTCAGTACTGTGCCTAGTTATCATCAATCCACAAATTACATTTCTGTAAAGGCCAAAAAGTCCTCTCAGAGAGCACTGCTTGGTTCAAATTTCTGAAGCAAATATTCTCACTCATTCACGATCGTCTGGGTAGCGATGACTTTTCTCTGTGTAGATCACATTTTAAAGTTTCCAATGTTTCTTTGGGTTAGTGGGTTTTATGTGACTCAGTGGCATCTGCTAATTTCTTATCATTGTTGTCCAACTGCTTGTAAAAGGAAAGCACATTCAGCAAGTAGGCAAAATGACCAAGAGCTAAAAGAGGAGCACCCACTTTCCTTTCAAAGTTCCCTGTCTTGGGATGTTATGGGGTAAGCTGGCATTATCAATGCACCTGGGTCATGGCAGCCCCTGGTATCAATCCAGGCTGGGGATGACCAGATTGAGAGCAGTCCTGCCAAGAAGGACTTAGGGGTGCAGGTGGATGAGAGGCTGGACATGAGCCAGCCATGTGTGCTGGCAGCACAGAAAGCCAACTGTATCCTGGGCTGCATCAAAGCAGTGTGGGCAGCAGGTCGAGGGAGGTGATTCTGCCTCTCTGCTCTGCTCTGGTGAGACCCCACCTGCAGTGCTGCATCCAGCCCTGCGGTTCTCAGCACAGAAAGGACATTGACCAGTTGGAGCAAGTCCAGAGGGGGCCACCAAGTTGATTAGGGGGATGAATCACCACTCCTGTGAGGAAAGGCTGAGATATCCACTTTTGTTCAGCCTGGAGAAGAGAAGGTTTTGGGGCGGCCTAATTGCACCCTTTCAGGACCTGAAGGGAGCCTACAAGAAACAAGCCTACTATTTACAAGGGCATGTAGTGACAGGGCAAGGGGGAATGGTTTTAAACTGAACAAAGTAGGTTTAGATTAGGTATTAGGAAAAATATCTTTACTGTGAGAGTGGTGAGGAACTAGAACAGGTTGCCTAGAGAAGCTGTGACTGCCCCATCCCTAGAAGTGTTTAAGGTCAGGCTGGATGGGGCTCTGAGCAACCTGGTCTCATGGAAGGTGTCCCTGCCCACAATATCAGGTTTGGAACTAGATGATCTCTAATGTCCCTTCCAACCCAGACCATTCTGTGATTCTATGATCAATAGCTCTGAGATATTTTCTGGAGAAAATTGACTCCATGGTCTTGGAGGCCTGAGACAAAGAGACAAAATAACAGTATTATGTCCAGTTATGTTTGTGGACACAGATGCTTAGATACAAACTGGGAGAAACATGCATTGCCACAGTCAATGTAAGATAATACTGTAAAGTAACAATTAATTTCTTGATGTTCAAACTGGATATATACACAAACATTGCAAGTGCCTGTTGTCTGCTTGATGGGAGTGATCCTGGAGAGTGAAAGAGAAAAAGAGCAGAGTCCTTTGTGTGTGTCTGTCTGTAAGTTTATAAACATGCATATGCAGTACAAAATAGTGGGAAAAATGTTTGCTACATATATATATGTTATATAGAGTATGTTTGAAACAGATGTAGTGGAATAATGATGTCAGCATGACAAATTGCAGGGTCGCTTGATAAACTGAGCCCTCCCCTGTTAAGGGGCACCCACTTTTGACCTCTTAACCTACAAAATATTTTTGTGCCAGGACACTTCCTGGGGCACTCAGAGTCTCTGTCTGACAACATCTGTCTTGGAAAAGTAACCAAAACATATGTATTGCCCACTCTCACACGAGGTATTTATTTAAAATAAATGTATTGCTCCAGATTGGAGTCTGCTGCAATAGTTGGCACTGGGTTTATTATAGGTTTTGGATCCAACAAGCCATTGTTTTCAGTGCTAGGAATGTGTTGCATCCTGATCTGGTTCTCATCCGCGTAGTTTGCGTCTCTCCATGATTGTCGTTGCAATCTCAATCATTGTTCTAATGACAGTGCAATGGTGCTTCTAATTACTAAGTACTGTTTGGAGAGGAGGAGGGTTCATGTCAGCTGTGTGTGTTTCTCTGAAGTCTGTTCATATGGGTTTGTGGTGAAGGACTTCATGAAAGAGGGATGGAGAAGAAGAGCTTATAAAAAGTATTTTGAGTTCTCTATGGAACACCCAAAATATGGCTTCTGTAAAATAAGTGACATATACAGAAGGCAGAGTGATCTCATTTGCTTTCAGTTTTACTGGCACTTAAGTCAGTTTGTACAAATTCCTTGTGGATGTCTACTCTTCAGAGTAACTTCATGATTTCTTCCAGCAAGTCTTTTTAGGCTGTTCTAACATTCTACAGTGTGTAAAGTACCCATTTTGAGGTTATTTTGTGACAACAGAAACTCTCACCAGGAAGCTTTTTGACAGTGATGCCTAATGGTGCTAAGGAAAAAAAGCTTCGAAGCAGTTAATTGAGAATGAGATAAGGAAAGGGTTTAATTTGTGCCCAGGCATAGATGTTACAAGGCCTGCGCAGGCTGTGCCTGAGATGTTGCATTTCATAATACTGCCCAACCTATCCAAGTTTTGTCCATCCCGTAGCTTTTGCCCTGATCCACCCCCTGGTCCATCCCCTGGGAATTGGGTCTGGGGGCTTTTGGGACCACTTCATCATCTTCAGAGTACAGAGGGTACACGGTCACCCAGTTCTTGACTGTGTTCTATTGTTCAGGCCAAGATATGAGTGTTCTCTAAACAGCATAGGCCTTGCCTTGACAAAAGACTAAACATTTTCTACTGAATTCAGGGGTAGAATTGATATGGGGAGCATGGAATGGGGTAAGAGGGTTGAGGAATGTGTAAACTACTTGTGTTAAAGGGTGAGGAATAAGGGCTGCTGCTTCTAAAATCTACTTCTACTTCTTATAAAACTTATAAAGCTTACAAAATTAGAAAAATAAGAAACTAAAAGGATCTTAAGGCATCAGTCCCCCCTTTAGAAATCTCTAAAGGGGGGACTCAAAGGGTCTTAAGGCATCAACAGTCTGGCTATTGAAAACTATGGGGTTCGGGTGATGATCGCAGTAAAGCTTCTAATTTGCCCCTGAGTTGCACAGAACCACAAAATTCACTGCAAGGAAAACAAAACATTGAGTTGTTTTATCTTTTCATCCCTCATAGCCTTATACTCTCCCACACTACTTCCTATTGTCAGAGTTATGCAGCTGTAGTGCTGTAATAGTTAACAGTTCTAATGGTAAGGAGAGAGGGAGGGAGGGAGGGATGGATGGATGGACAGAAGAAGGTGTGTTTTTCTTCCCAAAAATTTTTGGTGGTCAATACTAATTGCGTCTTAATTAGATTTGATGAGTTTTAGAAGTTGAATTTTCACCTCTGAAGGGACTATCTGGAAACTGTCTGCACTGTTAGACTTCCAAAAATAAGCACCTATCATGTATTTTTTTCTCTCTCCCTTTTTTTTTTTTACTGTTGATATCTGACTATTCCTTCCTTATATTTCTTCCAGTTTTAGGTTGTGTGTTAAACATCCTCTAAATCTTGTATGACTTGGCCCTGAACTCCTATGGATTAAAGTATAACACATTTACCTTCAGCTGTTCAATCTTGATATCACAGGCAGTTCTTACCTGCAATATGCTTTAATGTAAGAGGTGTCAGATTGGAATGGATAACCAATGATCCACCCACCTTTCCACATTTTTCGCTGGCAAGAAGTGAACTCCTCTCATTTCTTCTCCCATAGCCTGGTGTCAGCTCTTTACAAACCTGTCACAAAGGCGAAGGTTTGATTTTTGTAATTCACAGAAATACCTTTTTTAAAAATGAATTTGCCCAATGTGCCCTGCACAGAAGCAGCAGTTAGGAAATGTAAGTAAAATTCATGATACTTGTAAGTAAAATCCAAAGCCAGTCATACTACTTCTGAAAAATAAATATTATGTGACATTTTATAATGCCCTCTATAATTTTGGCATTTGTCTCACACAGGATCTGGTAGGTGAAATTACCTGGGGCAAGTAGGTGGACCCAAAAAGCCTTTCTGACAACCTGATCACCTCTTCTCCACTACTAAACTAGCTGGAGAGTCACGTTATTGCTGTGCATATATAGCATAGCTGAGATCCTTCCTGCTGTTCCCCAATCCCTGCAAAGGCTTCGTGGGTTAAACATTGGAACAACACTTCTTTGAAATCTCTTCTTGTATAGCATGTTGACTCTACCTAAGTGAGGCTGCTTGTAGCATCAGGGAGGTAATTAAGGACTGATTTTCAAGATGAGATATATCATGGCAGTTGTGAAGAGTTATCTTTCATCCTGACAGAAATACATAAACAGTGACTGTCATTTTCCTTCAGCATCCATTATGTGCTTGGTTAACTTTGTTTTCACAGACATGGGGAAAATAATTCAGCTGCCTACTCATTTATGCATCCCCTAATTGCACACGCAGCTGAAGAAGCTGTCACCCAAATTGCCAAAGCTGGGTTCCCCGAGCATTTCAAAAAGCCTTTCTAATGAGCAGTTCTGATGCTGATCACATAACTAGCATGAAGACAGAAGTGTGACCATGACACTTGTGCAAACACATTTGGCTCAGCTGCTTTTTAATTAGCGCCTGGAAGCTCAGCTTGCCAAATTCTGGGGGCTGCCTGTGAAGAGGCAGTTTTATTAAGGTCAGCATCCAGTCGTGTGTGCTGCTGAGCACTCCCTGCTTCTTGATTCCCTTCTGAAAGCTTGCAAGTCTGCAAGTTTTCTCTGTCTACATCTAGCTGAACAAAAGTGCCTTGTCAGGCAGCTGAGGAAAGTGAAGGCAGTGTGAGCAAAGCAAGAAGTTTCTCATCTCTGCTGTCCTTCCATGAAAATGGTACCTTTTAACTTGCTGGGAGTCACAGCCAATTCTTCCCTGATGTTATGTTAGCTAAAGCGCTTTTGACATTTCAGCAAATAAAAATGATTTAGTGTTATTTCCTCCTCCATTATCAAAACTAAGAATATCAACCATACACTGTATATAACTTGCTTTCTAATGTACACAAAACACAGAAACCAACTGAAATTACATATAAAATTAAACCTAAGGGTAAACTCTTTTCTATATGCGCATGTGCTATTTATAACTCCTAAATTTATTTTCTGGTAGAAAGTTTAAGGAAAGCATATGCAACATCCCCAAATTGCTTACACTACAACGCTGGTTTTAGGAAAGAGTTTGGGGAAGAAAAAAGGTCTGCTCTTCAATTTTTATTCTTTAAGGATGTCATAGCCAGTTGAAGAATAAGGAGTGCATTGAAAATACATTGAATCAGATGTTTTCTGAAGCCTTACTTTTTACAGTTCTTTTGACATGTCTTCTTGAGAGACTTTGAAGGACTTCAGACTTGTCACAGTGATTTGTGGATGCCAAAAAAAAGTAAGAAAACCTTAGGAATAAAATCTTGGAACAAATGTTTTTATTTCTCCACTGTGGTATGGTCAATGCGGAATAATTGATGTTTGTGAGATTCCTGAAGAACAAGGTATACATTATGGGAATACTCACAGAGAAGGTTTCTTTTACTCCGTTTCACAGAGAATTCAATGAATAACTCACTAAGTTGAAATGATAGAGTAAACTAGACTGCTGGGAAACATAGTATAGCCAGGCTGTTGATACAAGTAGTTAGTGAAGAAAATTATGTAAAATAATTTTTTTCTCTAAACTGAAGGAAATTGTACAAGAATTTGAGTCTGGAAACATCTGAATATGTCTTCATGTATTGTTTTACTTGCAGGCCTAGGGGCATAAATACCAAGCATAATGGGAAAAGCTCTGAAGTTTCTGTAACTAAAAGCGTTCAAAAAGTGCACTGGAAATCAAACTAAATGCAATAGCTTCAGAGAAACAAGAGTTGGCAGCATCTAAGAGACCAAATATCTCTTGGAAGATATTTTGCAAGAGTCTGGAATAGTTGGTCAGATAAAGAAGTTCACGGGAATAGAAATGCACCCCCAAAGAGAACTTGCATAAGTATGAAAAATTCGAGCCCTGGCCTGTTAGGTAGAAACTGTTGAGGGCTAAATTGCTAGAGATGATGGATGACGTTTAGTTTGCAAAACTAAAAATCAGTAAGCAAGTGGGAATGGGGTGGAAAAAAAGGAAGAAGTGTTAAGTCAGTGTGCACAAACCACTAGGACCAGAACTCACTGCATGGTATGTTCCAGCTTCTAATTTTCAGTTTGTTGGCCATTTCTTTATGCAGTGTTTCTATTATTGTGATTTGTAAGTGAAAACCAGCCATACCCAAGGTGTTCTAAGCAAAGGTTTCATAATCTTGGCACTTGGTATGTTACTTTCATAGAAGAAGGGACTAATAGAAGAGACTCTTTTAGAAAGTGAGGTGTATTTTGATTTCTACTTTCTAACCTGTCTTCCTTCCCTGTTTGGCAAAGGAAGAGTCCTTTCTTGATCAAGTAATGTTTCACAAAAAGAGTTATAAAAGAGCTGAGAGAGTTACTTTCATGAGTCTTTATCCAGCTCTCCATCTCCTCACAGCATTGCTGGCATGGGATGCATAAAGCTCTGGCACCTCATGGAGAACGGTGGTGCAGGAAGTGGCAAACGAAGGGGAAATGGAGCTTTGAAAGCTCTGCAAATTTGGCATAATTTTGAAAGCCTTGGTGTTGAGCAGCTACATCATCTGTAGGATCTTGCCTTCTTAAGTTTACTGGGAATTCATGACAGAAAAAGAAACAAACTACTATAGGAGACACTTTGTCAGAAAGAGTCCATCCTTTTATGACAAACTTTTTTGTATGAGCATAGTCTATTAAACTGCACATAATCTGACCACTGTGATCTTAAATTAAAACATTTTTCCTTTTCTCCCCCTATAAATATATTTTTAGCCTTTTTTTGCCTCCCTTTAAGGAATGAATGAGTTCATGAACTTTATTGATAAACAACACTGCCCCTATCTGGACTTTTGTTTTCCTTTCAAGAGTTTTGCTGAGACATCTGTAGTTGAGTCTTCATGATTTTTGGACATATACTATTCAAACTATTCCTTTTTCCTAGCTCCTAATATGGCAAAGCCATTCCTACTCAGTCATGCTCATAAACATTTGCATAAAATGAATTGTGTACTTAAATTGGGGCCTCTGACATATCCTGTTTGATATAGTAGACCTCATAAAAACAAAGACTAGACAAATGCAATTTGTGCCTATCTGGGAGTGAAGTGCTTCTCTTCTTCACTCACATAAGCATCACAGTCTGGCAGAGAGCAGAACATTTGAGTGCTGCCTGCTTTTGAACCAGTCATGACAGAGGAGGAATTCTTTTATAATGCAATTAAGTTGTAAGTGTGAGAAAACTATATTGGTAAAATGTAAATAGTTTCTGAACAGTCTAAAGCATTTTTGACTCTGGTTCTAGCTCTGAAAGGTTATATGCAGATTCTGAAAGTTCTCTGCCTGTAGTGCAAACTCCACCAAAGTTAAAAGTGTGAAGAGTCACTGAGAAGGTTTAATTTTTTTTTATTAACAAGCAAGCAGGAAATGTCTGGAAAATGGAAAGGACCTACAACATTGCCTTTTTTTTTTTCCTAGCACATGGGTGCAGAAGCACTTAGACCAGGTCAATGTACTTTCCATTAGACTCTCATTTAAAGTGTAAACACGTCTTAGGGTAAAAACTACAATTCATGTCTCTGGTCTCTCTAGTGAGTGTGCTGTGAGGCCATATTAGGTCTTATTCTCTTTTCTGACTCTGAAAAGCTGTCTTTTTTATGATGAAAAACTGCTCAATAGAAAGGTGAAGAAACCCCAGCAGCCAATTTCTTTGTGTCAGCAATAGCATCTGGAGGTCTGATATAAGCTTGGACAGCATCAGCCAGAGGATCTTCAACATACTGCAGCCTTTGCATTGAAAGGTACCCACATTCATCCAAATCTATCTTCTCATTCATTGCTGAAGTGGCTGCAGGTCAAATAGGCTGGGAATCTTGGATAGAAATTGATTTATTACACTGAGTACCTCCCTGCAGTCCAATCCACTCCAGATACCAGTATTAGGGGAAGCTGCTCAGATGTGTCCTTGCTCCTTTTTGGCCAGCTGTCACAGCTGGTTCCTGTGCATGTCCTGTGAAGGACACTCTCCACCTTCTCTCTGGTGACTTGCCAGTGCCAAACTTCAGGTTAACCCTTTTCAGGGAATATGGACCTAAACATACAGAAAAGGCAAACTCTGCATGGCTTAGCTAAGGGTGAATTCTGTAAAGTCTGTGTTGGTGGAAAGAATTGAGCCTGGGTTTCTGGCAATCAGCTTATATTGCTGGACCATCCTACATTTATACACACAGATGTAAAGGATGATCTTAAGAAAATTTATGGTTTATAGCAAAGAAAAAAATATGTCAAATTGTATTTCTTGTATGATGTGCAACAGTGAACACAAAGCAAATACTGAATTCTCTTCATTAAAGATTAACTATGTAAATATGATCTATCACAAAGATTCAGTGAAGACAGTAGTACTTTAAGGGAGAACTGAACCATTTAGGTCAGGGGATTTTTCTACCACTATTTTTTAAAGGAGAAAAACAATAGCAAGGTGACCAGCCAGAAAGCCTCGGGGAATCATTCACGTTCAAGGTGTTAGTACTAAAAGGCACAATAGGAAGCAGATGTGCAGAAAAACAAAATAAAACTGCAGGCAGGGAGGAGTACCTCAGGCTATGACTGTTCCTACTGTTTCTGGTTAATGAGAACTCCACAAGGAATTACTGATTAAATTACAGCTCACAGGCAACATGTTAGCTTATCTTTTCTAAATTATGCATTAGAAGTGTATGTAGCAAATGTAGGTTTTTGTGTGATTCAACAGCTAACAAGGAGGAGGAGACCTTTGATATTAAAAATATTCAGTCTGCAGATGGCATGTCCAGAGAAGAGCAAAATGCTGTGTGGCAACATATTTCATGACACGAGGTGGTAGTTCAATATAACTCAGGGTCTTTCCTTGTGCTTGTAAGGTCAACTGCTAGGGCTGAATTAGGGTTACCCTAACTAATTTCTCTGTGTGCATCTAAACATTACAGCAAATATGGCAGGTTCTAGATCAAGATACACTGAAATTGTCATCAGACCTGAAACAAATACTTTGGGTGAGATTTCAGGTCATTCCCAAGCTTATATGAAACAGCAATTGTTGCAGAAATAAGACTAAATCCTTGACTTTTAGACTGAAGAATGAAGTTTAAACCCAGGTTTGTAAGCTATTTTAGAGGCCATTTCTATATTCAGATAACAAAAAAATTTAGATTGCAAGGATATTATAGGAAATGTAACACAGAGATTTTCCATACTTTCTACTCCTCTCACTGGTGTGATCCAAAAAAAGGAGAACATAGAAGAGTCAAAGAAAATAAGTCTGGTGATATTAAATGGTCTCCTGAATGCAAAAGATGCCGTTAGGAACATTAAAGTAAATTTATGTACAGCTCCTGTGTGTCAGGGCTCAAATTTTTCCAGAAACTTTATTGTTCGACCGGATGTGTCAGAAACTAAACTGAGTGCAATTCAATGCCAAGAAACTGATGGTAAAGAGCATCTAGCATTATATATCACTGAGAAATCATTCCAGAGGGGATAAAGATATGCAATGATTGGAAACAAAAAAGTAAGTTTCCCTATAAAATGGGCTTAAGAAGCACTTTTCTGTTATTTCTTACAAAAATTCATCTTAGTAAAAGATTATGGGCTCTCAGTATGAATGAATATAAAGAAGAAAAGGGGCATATTACATAGCTTTTTATACCAAACAACATGTCGCAGCAGTAGCATAGTTTTGGGCACAGACCTGGGCAGGCACTCCTGGCAGGTAAGAGTATTTATCTGCAGGTTTTTGTCAATTAGGGAAGTCCCATACTGATGCATGTATCAGATTTTTTTATTTTTTTTTCTCATGTGAGGACAGATTTTAGAGCATGTTTAAGAGATTTCCATGTCAGGATTATTCTGACATTTGTTCCACATGAGATGGAAAAGGGCCAAGGTGGAAAAACTGGAGGGAAAAAACATCCTTCCAGGAGGGAAGCATTTGAGGTATTACAGAGGCTTCCCTCCCAGTGTTTTGCTTTGTTCCCTTAACATAAGAAGGACAGGGGGCACTCATCCTGTTTGTCACTCTAATTAAATATTTGTTGCCTGAGTAATGTGCCACTCAAATAGTCCTTTGGGTGTTTTTTCATATGTGCACTGGGCTGGGGGGGCAGCTGGCTGCTCTCCTCCCCTCCTACACGTTCCACAACCTCTAAGCATGTAAGTGGTTTATATAATTCTGTATGTGCAATATAAAATCAGCTTTGGCACCAGCAAATAGATTTTAGTTTGTCTGCAGCATCATACAGATATATGTACATGTGTGTGTAAATTTAGAAATATAAATTTATATTGGCAGTTTATGAAGCTGTCTAAGGTGATTGCAAAGTCCTCATTAGTTCTCACTGATCATAGAATCACAGAATGGTTTGGGTTGGAAGGGACCATTAAAGGTCATCTAGTCCAACCTCACTGAAATGAGCAGGGACATCTTTGACTAGACCAGATTGCTCAGGACCTCTTGATTCTTACATAGGTCCTTTCATGCTGAACAAGCTGCAAATATTTTCTCAGGATCCCTGAATACATGTCTAGCATGGAGAAAGGTAGTGGAGAGCTGTAACTGAACAATCTAATTCAGAGACCACAATGTCACACTGGAGATAATTATCATTACTAATATATTACTAATGTATTACAGCAGGACAAGGTGATTACAGTAGGAAAAAAAGCTTTTCTGTTTTTTTTTCTGGTGATGGTTTGAATTATGTTTATTTAGAAGAGAAAGGATCCTAAGTGACTTTTCCATTGCCAAAAGTTAGACATTATAGTCCACAAATAAACATCTAGACAGCCAAATTTTTGTAAAGTTTTCAAAACTCAGACGATAAAGTGCTTCCTCTCCATAGGTGACTTACGAGGAACTGAATTGGGATTGTGATGTTGCTTGTAACTTAAAGATCCCTCCTGAAAACCAAAGTGAACTCCAAAGGACATAGCTCCCAAGCCAGCTGATGCTCCCTGTGGATGTTGCACTATACAGTTAAGTTGGTTGTACTGAGTGGGGTGATATTTATTTCTCCCTTTGCTTCAACTGACTAAATGAATGAGGGTTTAAATTGTATATTTGCTCTAGAATTTCATCTAATTCCACTCTCATTGCAGCACAACATAAAATAAAATAAAATAGTAAACTCAATATTTCCAAGTCCATAGCTTGTTGACATTGAACCTCACACAGTCCTTACATTGTCTGCTTGGGACGACATGGCGCTATTAGATCAACAATACCAGCTGTTTTTTTAATTCTCTTGGGAGCCAAAATTTAAATAAAGCTAAATATTAGGTCTGTGCTTAGATCTGTTCTATAAATATTGTCATTAATTTAGAAGACGTTTGTTTTGAGGTTTTTTTACGTTTAATTTTTATCGTTGATCTTTACAATCTTGCATTTGTCATTGTTTTTAAGGTACTCATAATAAGTGTTTTGTTTAGCATACTTTTGTAGTACAATTTTTCTGCCATGATTAGATGTTTCTAGTATGCTTTGGGGTTTGTTTGCTTTGTCTCTGTAGTAATTTTAATTACAGGCCCACATACTATATGTCACTGTGTATGTCAGAAAGAATAGGGGGCTGAGACTCTGAAGGATTTGGAATCACTTTCGTTTTTGTGGGTGTCTTGGTGATGGTTTTTGACCCCCAAAACAGTGACTTATATCTGTGATCTGAAGTGTTACAAGCTCTCAAATGGGCAGCAAGAATCATGAAATTGTTTGGGTTGCAAAGGACCTTAAAGATCATTTAGTTTCAACCTCCCCTGCCGTGGGCAGAGACATCTGCCATTAGACCAAGCTGGAAGAGTCCAACCTGTCCTTAAACATTTCCAGGGATGGGGCATCCACAGCTTCTCTGGGCAAACTGCCAATGTTTCACCACCCTCACAGTAAGGAATTTCTTCCTAATATCTATCTAAACGTACTCTGTTTCATTTTAGAGCCATTACCCCTGTCCTGTCACTACATGCCCTTGCAAAAAGTCCATCTACAACTATCCTGTAGCCCCTTCAGGTACTGGAAGGTGCTCTAAAGTCTCCCTGGAACCTTCTCTTCTTCAGGCTGAATAACCTCAACTCTCTCAGTCATGGTATGTTTTCTCTCAGTAGTAAGGCATAGTAGTTCAGTATGACAACATGTGAGGGAAGCCAAAAAAGGTATGATGCATAAGTATAATGGTTATTTGCTAAAGGTAAATGCGTTTTACGTATGAAGATGCCAAGGATTAAATAGCATTTACTACCGGCAGACAAGACATTCTCATAGCGCAGCTGCTAACGTATCCCCTGTTATTTGTCCTTTAACACACAGCTCACATATCATACATGGATTGGCCCCGCACACTCACTGTATTTCTATCACAGAATGATATCAGGCCTCCCAGGTCCCACAGAAACCATGGCAGAGCCTTCCTGTCATTGTGCACCAGGAAGGGCCAGCCAAGCGCCTGCAATTTCCCTCCTTCAGTTCTGGGATGCAGTATTTTTAAACAGCTGCAGTAACAGGAATAGAAAGTTGCTCCTCTGTAGCACAGGAACAACTGCAGAGTGATGGGGACAGTGGATCCCCAGTGGAGCATCCCCAAGCCTGGGGTCACAGAGGGCTGGTGCCAACACTTGTTTCACTCGTGTTACAATCCAACTTTCTTATTTCACTAAAAGTGGAAAATTAAGCCCACCTTTATGACAGAGAGCTCTTCCAGTGTGAACACCTGAGGCCAAATGGATTATTACCCTTCTGTGTGAATCAATGTGAAAATCAGAAGCAAAATTAATTATTTGGCCCTTGCATCCCTTCATGTGTCCTTTGGTCCAGGACATGTGAAGGGATGAAGCTTTGGCTTCACATGCCACAGTGAGTTACTATTCCCCAAAGCTCAAATACTGTCTGTCTTTGTTGTTTCCTGGAAGATTAAGTTATCATTTTGGGCTAGAAGGTTGTAATTTGCAGGACTTCACCAGAGATAACTGGGTTTTTTTTGTTTTTGTATCAAATGGGAACATGAGTAAGATTTAACCACAGAAAAAGTATTAGGGAAGGATGAAAGGCAGTAGCTTGAGAAGAGCTGGTGATATTCTAAGCTCAATATTCCTGTCATTTATACCACTGTAAATCCCCAGGAATTGTACTCGTATTTTCTATCAAATGCAGAGAGACACACCAAAAAAAAATATGAAACTGTGAGGAAAAATGCTGTCAGGGACAGCGCACCAAAAATAGATATAAAGAGTTTTATATAGAAGAAAAAAGTTTAGATATAAAGTCTGTGTATTGGATGATTTGAAATATCAAGTGCCTCAGTTTATACCCATTTATCAAAAGAAGTACACTCAGTATAACCCAAATATCTGTGAGACTCATTTGGAATTAGTGATATGTTTCACTACATAAAGTAAATATGGAAAGAACTTGATTTCAGACTTTGCAGCAAATTAGAAAAATCAAGGATTTTCTGCTGGTAATTTAACTGGCTGCTAAATAATTCTTGAATATGTGCAGCGTTTCACAATCCAATTAGCAAAATGAGCTTATCAAATTTATTTGTGCTTCTTTTATTAAAAATAGAATTGAGAATAAATGGGGGGTTTATTGCATTTTGTTATATAAAATCATGAATAAAATAACTGGAGGATATTTTGAACACATCCTATTACAGAAAAATGTAATTGTCAACTGATGCTCAGTGTCAGGCAACATTTCTTCATGTACATATGATTTGGTGCCACTTTTCATGAGTGTTTGAAGTATAAAAAGAAATTAAATAGTGACTAAACACTTTTGACCAGACTGCTCTGCAGAGATATGTGTTAGAGGGAAACTTTACCATCCCTCTCCATGCAGAGGGTGGTGAAAGCCTTTCTGCCCAGGCAGGTCTCTGGGCAGGAGCTGCACGTTCCTGTCTCGCCACCTACAGCAGTGTGGGCATTATAGAACATAAATATCTAATATTTGTTACTCGGTCAGGCTATTTGGGGTAAAAGTATTTCACGTCCTGAATCTTTTGTTTCTCAAGCTCTTTCAGTCACAGCCTATTGTTTGTCGCATTTGTAGAAAGAGGTTCCAAAGGGCTTTGGCAAAGATTCCTAGAAACACTGTTTTCAGGTTTTAACAATCTCCTCTAGGAACACCATTGTCTCCCTGATCTGCCTAGAGCGGGTTTTTGAGGCTCCAGCCTTATAGTCTTGTTTATGTGATGCTTAAGTTTTGGAAAAAGAAGCAGAAAATATCTGTCTAATAAACATCATCCAAGATTTAAAGACAACTCAGATTAGACATTGCAATTAAACCCTTAGCCTGAAAAATCCATGCTAAGCCTCTGAGCAGTATCAGCAACAACAGGAAAAAGCTTTTCCTCTGTATTTCCCGCACATTAACTTGGGAAAGGCTTTTACTGGTGAAGCTGAAGTGGGATTTAACACTGCAGGCTGGAGCAAAAAGGGTACTGTGAAGGTAGGCTGATAAATCAATTTATCCCAGCTGAGGATTTGGCTCCTGATACATTGTTAGTTTAAGAGAGACATATTAAAATAATAAAAGTCAGTGAATCAACAGTCTTCACAGCAAACTAAGTAGTTTTGGTTACAGAAAGTTCAATCCTCATAAGAAATTCTCTTTCTCCAAACATTTGGACATCGTCTCTGTCTGCTGTGTCTTTTTGAGTTTCCTCTTTCTAATTCTGAGCAAATTGCTGCATGGAGCTACTTCCATGTGTCAGAGCCAGTGCTGAGCAGCAGCTGTAATCAGGATACACCAGCTAATACAACCAGGGAAGAAGCAAGCTAATGTCAAAAGGATGCTCTTCCCTGGTTGTTTGTACAAAAAATGCTTCCCTCCCTCTCACCTGCCCCAAAATAGTAAAATTTAACCAAATAAGTGTCTTTTCTTATAGAAATAACCTCCTTTCTGTGGCATGAGTAGTCTACAAGTAAGTGTGGGGAAAGCAAGGGGGTCTATCAGACAGTCAGCACTGGAAGCATTAACAGGGAGCAGCCCTGGGTATTGCAGTGTTTTGCTGTGGCTGTCTGAAAGCTGCCTTCAAACTGGTGGTTGTATCCTCTCCTGAGCAAGATTTGTCCAAGGGGAAAAAAAGGCATCTCCAGTTCCTTTTAATGGTTGTTAACACAGATATGTAGGTCTTGGGATAAAAAGTTTTTCGTCAGTGTTTGGAAGTAACTGAAATTGACTACAGATATACTGGGAAAGTAAGGGGATATGCTCATAATCAGAATTCTTCTCCCATTATTTCCACCTTTTTACGCTTATACGTAATGGTTGGGTTCTGCTTTTGAAATGGAAATAAAGATCTGTGGGTGAAATTAAAGATATTTTTGTAAAAAAAAAAAGCGGCTAATTTTAGAACAAAAATCATTGATGTCCCATTTCACTCTATTATTTTCAGCAACTAATCAGTTTTAATGAAAACATCCTTGATGGATAGGAGAAACTTTCTGGCAGCTAAAACTGGAGGAAGTTGACAGTGAATATATTAGTTGGAAAGAATCATATGTTCTGTAGCTAGCGACCATATATTTTAAATTTGTGTTATATCAGAGCTGGTAAAATTGTCGAACTGTTCTGCTGAGTGTATTGAAGTCGATTCTTGAAAGCTGTGCATGGAGACATTTGTTCATGTTGACCAGACAGATACATTATGTTTATTGTTACTCTTACTTAAATCCATCTGTCCTGACCCACAGAAAGGAAGCTTAAATGTGGCCTGTATTTAAAACAGAAAAACTATGTGTATGTATGTATTTATATGTATATATTATGCAGAAAAAATGTAGAGGATTATGACTGCTAAATTCAGGTATTACAGTGGCTTATGGAGCTACAGTATTGCATACATTTAAGAGAGCCTGTGTGGGAATAATTTTTATGCATATTTCTGAAGTCCACTAAAATAACAGTCATAACTATTTTTTAGTGGGTTTTCTCAGAAAACCTGACTTGTCATACCCCTTACATGTTTTTGTTACCAAATGACACATGAACCTTGTGTACAGCATCTCCTGCTCACATCTCAACTTTTTTTTCCACAAAAAGTAATTTATTCAGAATTAATGTAAGCTTTGAGTTTTAGTTATGACTAATGAATGAAGTGGAGGGGGAATAAACCAAGTTGCTTTTCCATGATTTCTTCTCATATTTAAATTTTTACAGAAAATCAAAACATTGTCTTGTCAGATACAGGTAAAGTCAGTATCAGTTTCTCCTGGAAACAGAAAGATTTGTTACAGATTTCCTTACAGTTTGCTACTTTGCAGTGGTTTTCATATGTAAACAGAGGACAGATGATACTCAGACTTAACTGTGACTCATGAAAGCAGAAGTACCGTCCCTTTGTCTTCCATAAACAAAACTGTTTGTGTAGCACGATTAGCCAGTTGACTGAGTTCTCATTATTGGCAGAGGACTACTACTGGAAGAGCTGGTTAGAAAAAATCTGTACCATGTAATGATAGATGTTATTTTTCAACTAATGAAAAAGCTAGTAAAAGCTGAAGATCACTATTTTTCCAACCCAGCCTTAAACCCTATACCAGTGGCAATAGAGAGACTAACCATCTCCACAGAATCCCTTGGCCCGTGTTATTAATCAGGGCCATAACATCTAAATAAAGCTGCATTTGAATACCTTCCAGCTACACCGAGACCATCTCTATGGTAGTATCAGTCCATCACCGGGATTGCAAGTGCCAGACGGGAATGTAGCAGACAGGGAGCAGTCAGGGAGGTGTGATGGCTGCCCCGGCTCTCTGGAGGACACTGAGTGCATTCAGTATGCTACAGAGTCAAGGGATTAATCTTGGGATTTATTGGTTTTGCAGTGACGAGTGAATGCAGTAGGGAAATGATGAGTGGAAAAAAACCCAGAGCAATTAAAGTCATAGGACTGCACGTTCATGAAATATGACCACAACTGTCCAGCCTACACCTTCCCCCAAATAAATAAAACTGACTTCCAAGTAAGAGATGGGAGCCAAGAAGTTGTGGAGGGGGTAAAAAAAAAAAAAAAAAGCAAACATCTCTTCCATCTGGGCATGGGATTTATAATCATAATCTCTGAGGAAACCAAATAAGAGAAGGATGTGTTTTTCATCCCTCTCCCTCCCTGAGAGCTGTAATTGTGGTAGAGGTTCCTACCCACTTTCACGTGGGAACAGAGAGCGAGTTCCACCAAAGAGTGAGGAGTCTTTTCTTCTGTATTCCATGTAGACTAGAAAAGATGGAACTAGTAAAGCCCCATCAGGTTTCTTTATTTCTGTTGGAATGTGGGAAATGGAGCTTTTAGGTATTGTGAAATTTCAGCTTCTTCTACCCAATGAACTTAGGAGAATTTATTGCAAGAAGAGATGATATTGAGGTTCAGGTTTATTTGTATTCAAAGATCTGGTTTTGAACTTGGCAGAACAAATTTTTGCAGGGTTTGGCTGTTCTTGCAGAACCTAATCCAAAGCCCATTGAAGTCAGGACAAATCTCTCCCTAGACTCCAGTGAATTCTAGGTCAGACCCCTACAGTAACATTGATTCCGATGGTTGCAGAGGTTGAGATTTTATTACTGTAATCAACATAAAATATGCCTGGCTTTCATTTTAGATACTTCCCTCTTTCTTTTGCATAGCATTCAAGAAATAATAATATTTACTTTTCACAGAGAAAATATTTATTTATCACTATACAAAATTATGAAGTATAATTATTGTTATATGAAGTTATGGGGAATTCCATGAAAAACTATACTGAAAGTTCTGTCCATATTTCTTTTTTAATTTCCTCACATCTTCTGATGTTTATTCCATTTTTACAAGACATGCAGCTTTTAATTCCTTTTCCAGATGAATAGTTTCTCCCAGAAAGGAAAATAACAAGAGCAGAGACTACGATGGATTTCATCTAGGTTGGAGTCCAAATTCTGCACATAATTCTGGCTGATGTTATTAATATTACTGATATTACATTAATATCGATGAATATTGCACTCAATGCGTGGCTATCTTGCTAACATTAAATATAAATTAGAGTCCACTAAGGCATTTTGAGGCCATTTTAGAGTTTACACCATGGCAAAAACCATAAGCAGATGGTCCTTCCTTTATAGAATATTCCCCTTCTGCAACACCAACAGTTTTTTTTCTGCCCCATCGTAGTTACTGTTTACAGACGCACTTGTTTTTAAGGAGCTTTGTGAAGCTCTAACAACTTACAGTTTAACTTTCAAAAATTTTTATTTAACCTGATGTCAAAAAAAGCCCAAACCTTTTTTGTCTGATTAGTCTTTTTTTTCTTCTTCTTTTGCATCTTTATTACTTTAAATTCCTGTATTTGACAGTTAATTATCAAGCTAGGACTCCACTATGAGATCATTCTTTTTTTTTAATTGGAATACAAAATCAAACATTTTCTGCATTTGGGGTTAAAATCTGCTCAGGTAACATTCAAATCCCTGCAGTTTCTACTCAGGTGACTCCAGTAAGCAGAGCCTTAACATTTTGAGGTTTGCAATTTCAAAACCGAAATCATTAAACAGGGAATTTTGGGTGGAGAGAGAGGTTGTGGAAATTGCATATGTTCTTTGGTGTTATAGTCTCAAAATCTTTACTACACAATAGGTAGAAATATTCTGTATCTGGAATGACAAATTTGTGTAGGTGAAATTGCCATGTTCCTAATATTTTTGGTAGGAAAGTTGAGGTGATTTTATACACAGTAGATTACTTTCAAATGGAAGAGAGACAGAGGATTAAGTGTTGTGGGGTTCAAGGAGTGAGGGATGGTGCTGTTATAAATTCAAATCACTGAGCTCTTGATTTATTCAGGAATTTTCAAGAGTATGGCAATATATATTTCTAATTTCCACTGAGGATGAATTTGGTGAAAGGAAAGAGAAATTATTTGCTAAAATATAAGCTGGAATGAGGCAGTGGATGCCAATGTTAACACTCTTAAAGAAGAGTTGTTTCCTGAATTAGACTATGGAGCAAGGAGGATTTTCAGCAGTGAATTGCCAGGGCTGCTGACAGACAGTCCCCTTACAGGAGGGCTGGTGGGTTTGATTAAAACCTGGTGATGAGAGCTTTCACTAGCAGTCCTACCAGAGGCCCTGCCCACCCTCTCGAGCAGCCTCCTGGCTGAGGAGACAGCAACTTCCACAAAAAGAAGCTGTGGCTACTCCTCTCTCCCTTCTGGATCTTCATAGGATTAGGGAAAAGAAATTATGAATTACAGCTGCATCAACATGAAAAATGACAGTTGCTTTGATGGTAGGTGTTCAGTTAGCTCAGAGCTTTACATTTCAAGCAAGAAAAAGGCACCTGAGTTATAGACAGGCCATATAGCTGAATTATCAACATTATCCTCAGCTCCAAATATAATAATCTGAGTATGAATAGCACTTTTCAGCTGAGAAGCTGAAGTGGCTTGAAGATATTAGCAAATTCCCTCCTTCACTTATAGAGACAGGAAGCATTATTATTGCATTTGGGATTTGGGGGAGTTTGAGATACCAAGGAGTTAGTTTGTTCAAGATGGCAAGGGGAATCACTGGTAGGGTGAAATGAAGCCGTGAGGACTGTGCGTGTGCTGTTGAACCCTTGCTACTTATTCTTTCCTAGTCTTTCACAGCATGTCTTTGATTAAAAATAAATAGTTTCTCACACATCAGGCTGCAATAAGGGTCATGTGAGGTATGGGGTGACCCTTGCTGACCAGAAAATGAGTGCTATGTATGACCTGGACTGTGCAATATATTCAATTTACAACTTTGTAAAGTGAGTACAAAATGAACACAAGGTACCGTGACCACAGTATTTTCTCTTATTACTCAGTGAGGTGGAAGACAAGGTCAATCTCTTTTAGAATTACAGTTGGGTTTTAGAAATTGTTTTATTTTTATTGCTGCTGTGAGGTATACCAATAAAGCCAACCTAAGCACACAGGAATTTCAACTCTGTATCTACATTAAAATCTTTACGTTTAAAGTCTCACTCATAAGGAACAGAAAGCCTACACTGTGGTGAACTTTCTAGAATGTTGCAGGATACTATTAGGCTTCTCTCAGACCTGGTCACCTAAATGCTCTGTGATTGATGTATGTAAAGTAAAGAAAATAGCTGGTGCCAGGGCTGGGTTCAACCTGCCTTAGTTTTGGGAGAAAGACTAGGAAGACAGAAATCCAGGGTGGGAACAGCCTGTTTCTGTCAGCATTTAAGATGCAGAGGTGATGGTCATCCCCTGTGACAAAGCCTCATGTCCACAGTTTGACATTTCTTTTAAAAATTTCTAAACACACAAAGGCAGTGCATTGGTCTAAATATCTTGCTCACCTATAGTTTCTTATGGCATCCATCAGTGAATGGAGGGTCTGAAGAACAAGTCTGGTGAGGACTGACTGAAGGAGCTGGGGGTACTCTGCCTGGAGAAAAGAAGGCTCAGGGGAGACCTCGTCACTCTCTGCATCTACCTGAAAGAAGGTTGGAGCCAGGTGAGGGTTAGTCTCTTCTGGATAAGAAGTGGCAGGACGAGAAGAAATGGCCTCAGGTTGTACAGGGGAGGTTTAGATCAGATATTAGGAAGAATTTCTTCACTGGAGCTGCAGTCAGGCATTGGAACAGGGAAGTGGTGGAGTGGCCATCCCTGGAAGTGTTCACCATGCTGGGGACATGGTTTAGTGGTGGGCTGGGCAGTGCCGGGCTAGTGGTTGGACTCTGATCTTCGGGGTCTTTTCAAACCTCTCCAGTTCTGTTCTATGAGCCTATGAACAAACATTAATTACCACATGGATATGTATATATGTGTGTGTGTGTGTGTTTAAGTGCAGATATATATAGATATATATAGATATATATATATACATATGTATGTATAGGAGCTGGAGGTGTTTACCCGGAGAAGTGAAGGCTCAGGCAAGATATTGTCACTCTCTACAACTCCCTGAAAGGAGGTTGTAGCTAGGTGAGGATTGGTCTCTTTTCCCTGGTAACAAGTGACAGGAAGAGAGGACATAGTCTCAAGCTGTGCCAGGCAGGGTTTAGATTGGATATTATCAGGAAATTCTTCACGGAAAGGGTGATTAGACATTGGAATGGACTGCCCAGGGAGGCGGTGGAGTCACCATCCCTGGAGGTGTTTAAGGAAAGATTGGACATGGCACTTAGTGCCATGGTCTAGTTGACATGGTGGTGTTTTGTCATGGGTTGAACTCAGTGATCTCAGAGGTCTTTTCCAACTAATTAACTCTGTGATTCTGTGATTTTGTGAAATATATGCATGCACACAAACATGTATAAGGACTTTCTACAGCCTTCCAAGACCAAACTTAGGGTCTGTTGGCTTTACCTGAATCAAAATTTAACAAACAAAAGGTCTGGGCTTTGCAAGAATGTTGCCTTCATAAAACTTGTGTGTTAAATGAAATTTAGCTAGTTAATTTTATTTCCATTTACAAGGCAGAGAAGGGTGGTGGCAAGCAGTGTTTTCTTGATGGAAAAATTAAAACAATTTGGGAAAATACAAATTTCCAGACTTTGAGAATCTGTTTATAGACTATGGGGAATATAAAATAACATGCATTTATTGAAAAGGTCTTGATGAAGTCTTCTTGAAAGCCTCTGCATTTAAGAACCAGAGTCTTTTGTGATTTGACCTCCCAACATCAACTTATTTTTGCAGAGGGAAAGAAATGTTAAATGCTATGACTGCTAGGCTGGGAACTTAGTTCAGCTAACATCAGGTTTATGACCCAGGATGGAGGTAAATGGCCAAACCTGATCAACACCCCATTAATCCAAGGATGATCAAGTAACATTGCATTTGGCAAAGCCACAAATAACCATGTAATAACATTGTAATTCTATGGTAATTTCTTACACATGGTTATTGATGCCCTGTAAAATAATGTGTTACCAATAATCCCATATTACCTCTCTGCTCTTAAATATAAGGTCACTGACAGACCATGACTGTTTAATGTACTTTCAGTCTCAAACAGAAATCTTATACAATGGTTATAAAAATGAACCTCAGTGTGTGACCCTCTTTGCTCTTCTTTAATTATTTTTTCCTCAGAACATGTCACATATACATCACTGGGGTATTAGATTTAATTTATATTTAGCATTTCCTTTCCACTTTTCACCTACCTACTTAAAATTAGGGCTTTTGACAAGGATCTGGATTTTGTAGGCTGTTCCTGCTCTCAAGGATAGAGACCAAGGACCTTGTTATGAGGCAAATGGCTCCTGTACTGGGATTCAAACCGCTCCAAGACCAATTAAATACCACGATACTGTGCCATGCACCTACAGCTTACTTTGAGCACCAGTTACTGGTGAATTGTTAAGAAAAACTGGATACTCCCATTCAAACCTCCTACTGTGAAGATACTAGAAACCTGCTGAGTGCCAGAAAGACTTGTCAGAACAGGGAAAGCAGTCGCAGAGATTTGCCTGTGAAATAAACTAGTGTTGTGCTAGGTTTGTGTCTCTCAACCCTGGACCTTATTTGACTTAACCGTAATTTTTAATATAAATTTTTCTCTTTTACCTATGTGCAGAGAAACTTGCATTCCTCCGTAAGTTACTGTTTTTTCATGGAAGAAATGGGTCTTTGTAGTAGATCTCAATCATAGTCTACACTTTTTTATCATAGAATCATGGAATTGTTTGGGTTGGAAGGAACCTTAAAGATCATCTCTTTCCATCCCCTCTGCCATGTGCAGGCGCACCTTCTGCTAGACCAGGTTTCTGGTCTAGCGGAAGGTGTTTGCTGCATTTTTTCCCCATTATTCTTGTTAGAAAAGATTAAAAAAAGATATTAATTCTAACTTGAATCTTTGGTCTTAAATAGTCTTAAAATTACAAAACATTTTTATCTAAATTGACTCTGTATTTCAGGACTAACCCTCTTGTCTTGGTAAACCAGACATTGGAAAATATGTATCTGGAGTCAAATTTGCATTTGGCAGTTTATATGTAGCTCTAATTAGGAATATCAAATGAATTAGCAATATGGCCAGAGGAAGCTCGATCTTGTGCTGTTAAAATGGGTGAGGAGTTTTGCCATTGACTGCGAGGAAAGCAAGATCAGGCACCCAGGTAAGAAACATGCTTTGTTCCCACAGCTGTAGCAGATCTGACAACATGCTGGGCACCTTAGAGCATCTCTTGCTGCTCAGCATGGCCTGGGCTTCCACCTTTCACAACCCGAGGCAAGCAAATTTTTGCACACTTTAAATTCCAGTTTCTCCTTTTGCTTATGTATAGTTCTGAGATTGTGAGGGTTAGTTTTATGTCCGTAGTTCATCAGAGCTGGTATGTTTTGTACAGTGGGGTAGCAAAATTTAATGGCAGTTATCATTACTAGAGAGAGGAGACGTGTAGCAGTCCCTAAGAACCTCTTGATGACAAGACTGGGTCAGCCTTTATAGAAAAACAAACAACAAAATAATGCTACAAGCTGGAAGAGGAATCCCAAAAATAGTAACTGTCCTCTGCGCAGAAAAGAAAGCCGAGAACCCAGCAGTGAAGCAACTTCACCAACTTCATATTCTCTTTGGCCTAACTGGAATTAGCATCTGACTAGGTTTCCTTTCACCAACTGTGATTGTCAGGTAAACAGAGCAAGGGCAAAATAGAGATATCTGTGCCTAGAAATAGCAGAGTTCCCCTGGCCCATAAACCCACTGGAAGCCACATTTACTGGGCTGTGCTGGGTGCTAATGAATGAGAGCAGTGTCTCTGTCTCTGTCTTGATACAAAGTTCTTCAAATTACACTCCTGACTTTAATTAGTTTTTAGGAACCTATTTATGTATCCTGTATACAGCTGTGGAGCACAAGGAATTGTGCGGTTTCTGTGACCTTTTGTTGCTCCTTGCAGTGTTTTCTCTGATGCTGCTTTTCAGCCATTCCTCTCACCCCATCATGTTATCACAAGCATTATTCACATTCCTTAAAGGCACAGCTTGGGATACAAACATTATTTATATGTTTTTCAAGATCTTCTGTATCTTCTGCTCCCATATGAAAATAATAAAACTACTTTCCAGTGTTGCTGACTGGGATGTAGATGGAGTTGTCCATAGCAGGGAAACTCCTACTGATCTTCAGAGATGTGAGCAGCATTCATTCCTCCCACAGACTCTTACCAGGCATCTTTTGTCTTGGGCATTGGTAGACCAGAGGATATTCACACATCCTGTAAGCTCTGCTTCTAAAATATGCTACTTCAGTCACTGGATGCGGTCGTTCTAGTAACCACAGCTACAGTAGAAATTAAGGGTAAACCTCAAAGTTCTAATCTGTATTTAATCTGCAATGTACACCAACAAGGAGCACAACAAAGCAGGTGCAAATTCTGGTCTCTTGCAAGCAGATTCTCCCCCTCTTTGTATAAAAGTATTGTATAAAAACAATATTTTTGTGAAGCTAAATCATGAAGATGTGATTCCTCTAACTTTCAAAAAATTGTTCCTTATTTACTGAGTCAAGAAGAATATTTTAAACTTAGTGTAAATTGTGTTTTCTTTCAAGGGATTGGATAAAGAGAGATTCTGTGTGGCTCAAGATTGCATGTCAAGGTTTTGAACACGCAATGAAGATGCAAAGTTAAAAATCTACTTTTCGTGCTAATTGTCAGGCTTGTAGAATCATTTGGATTTGCTAAGTCCATTTACATGTCTGATAGTCAGTAGGATCATTCACTGGCAAGATTACTACTGGCAGCAGCACTTGCTGTTCTTTCTGCAGCTTCCATCCCTTTTCCCTTATAATCCATGCTCTTGTCACTGAAAAGTAGCCTTTTCCCAGGTAGAATTATACCTGCTCTTCTCTCATAAAATGCATAGTATGTATTCTGTTTGATGATTAGCTGAAAATTGCAAAATATGCTTTTTTAAGATTGTCTTTAATGAGGAGAGAAAATGACCACAAATATGTTGTTTATGTTCATTAGCCACCTTGCACTCTGAAGGGTATACCTGGGCATAAGGATATAGAAAAGGTTCTTAGCCCCATATGATTTTGCATTAACTTCCAGACACTTGCAGGCAGTGAAGTGGTAATTTCAAGCCTTTTGATTTGGCACAATTCACTTCAACAAGCAGAGGCGTGCGTAGAAAGAAAAAACACCAGCCCCCTTGGAAGGGACGGCATTCCAGCACCAACAAAGCTTCATTGTTCTCCTGCCCAGAGAGCCTGGAAGCAGTGGTGACCCCAAAGCACTCCCTTTGGAAAGAGAAAACTGCTTTGCAATAATAATTATTCCTGGAGTTCAAAAGACTAAGCCTTCCCCCGAAAGAAATCAAATGACTAAAAATTCGCACAACAGCTGGCTGGAGTTGAATGAAGACGTCAGTTACACAGATAAGGAAGAAAGAAATGGTGCCTTCAAATGCTTCAAAGGGACAGCTATGTATAAATGTGTTTGTGGTTTGTAAAAATAGATCGACAGTGCTGTGATCGGCACAATTAATGTTTCTCTTTTGTGTGCCATTCCTGCCTTAAATGCCTTCAATTACTTGAAAAACTACGGATTTCTCTGAATGAATAAATCCTTCTGTTACCTTTTCAAAGTGTCTGAAAGCTTGATCTGAAACATTACTTGATCCTCTCTGCCCTTCTGAGCCAAGTCAGCTATTATTCACAGATAGATCAGTGTGTTGTGCTTACTTTAAGAACACCAAGAATAGGCTCATCCACTGTGTTCCCTCAGGAAAAGGGTCAACTTATTTACTCAGTTATATAACAGACCTTCCCTCCTGCAATTATAGGGATGGTCCACACTCCATTTTGTGGGTACAAAACTTGGCCGAAAAACTCAGCATACAGTTGAAACTTAAAACAAAGGATAGTTTTCTGAACACAATTAGAAACAAACAAACAAACAAACAAACAAAACAACAAACCAACAGCAAAAGGCTGGGGTTTATATTCTTTTTCCTTAAAACACTTTGTATCCTTTAATCAGTGACTACCCTGAATGTGTGAAGAGTGTATTTCCAGTAATAATTCAAATTGATCTTGTACTTCTTACCATCCCTTAGACCTCTGAGTGTGGCAGTTACTACACAGAATCCATTGAATCATCGATACTTATACACTCGGGACAAAGCTCTGCATGAGAAGAGGGAAAAGGAACTTTTGAGACTACTTAGACAAAGTGTTCCACATATTAACACTTTTTCTCTTATCTGTGTGGGTTTTGTCTGTGTCACAGAATGGAGTTAATAGCAACCTCCCATCCCCAAGACTGTACAGTCACTCAAGGGTGAGTGATTTCTGTATTAGAGCATTTCCAAGTGTAAAGCTCAGGGAAACATGAATGGTATATGATATCCAAAAGAAACTGGGTCTTCAGTTCAAGGAAGGTTCACCTCAAGGAAGATGTATTTTTGGAAAGTCTCACATTTGCAGTTCAGGAAAAAGGAAGGGCTCTGCATTAAATAAATATATGGACTCGTAAGATTCTCTGCAGCCTTGACGTCTCAAATAAGAAACCAACCTGCAAATCATACACCCAGTTACCAACTGGTACACGGAAAATGATCCTGTCATCTAATTCAGTCCAGTTGAGATTCTGTATCTTAATTTTTTTCTTAGTGCATTTTCACAGATGAATTATCTTGAAGATGTAGTCCCTTAAAAAAAAAAAAATAAAAAAAATTATAGGCTAAAGCTCAGGACCTTTGGGAGTCATGATCTCTCTGAGTCTCACCAACACAACTGTTATCACTGCCCTTGGTCATCCTGAATTGCTCATGGGTTTTTTTTGGTGTTACCATAGAATCGCTAATAAGCAGGTTTCTCTTAAAAGATCACTTAAAAGGCACAGATGTGGGTTGGAGCAGCAGAGCCAAGTCCCTTTCGTGAGTTCAATCCTGCAGTGCATAACATATCTGTGAAGCACTGAGTTTGTTAGGTTGATAGCAAACAGGTATCCTTCAAAAGGTCATGTCTTCACAGAACTAATATCTGGATTTCTTTTTCTTTATTTTTTTTCAAAATGTGCTATGAATACCACATGATTTTTCTGGGCTGGCACCTGTATTCAGGGCTTTAACTCTCACTGTCATTGTCATCACTTAACACACAATGTCTTTCTTGGATTATGTTCTTCTGCTCCCTGCTGGAAAAATGACTTTTTGAATTTCATTCATGATGTCATTGATCTTGTGGAAGTATCTGTTCCTGAAAGGAAATGTGGGCTGAAGAAATTGTGACAGAGATTCAAATTTCATAGCCATCAAATAATAAATTAGGTAAAATAGTGGTCTCTTCTCATTTTTCACCTTCTTTTTTTGTACACTTTTTTAAAGGATGTTAAATACCAGAAGTACTTTGTGCTCTCGAGCCTTACTAGCACAGCATGACTTAGCTAGGAGATTCCTAAAACAGTGCTGCAATGTTGTCTGTACTGATACTCAAGCAAATTCTGCACGTGGATGGTCTTCAACTGATGTGGAAAATAAAGTCCATGTGAATGGCAAAGGCGGATGTATAGAAAATAAATTCATCTGAGAAATGAAGGGAATAGAGTTCAGTTTCATATCTGTTATCAACTGGAAATACTATTGGAATATCTGACTATTAAGTGCTGCTGTCTTAAGAAAATTAATACATTGACTTAGAGTAAATGGGAGTGTAGTAATTCTTGATTGGGTTCATGCTACTATATGTGTATGCAGGATAGCATTTTTATTTTTGTGTGCATGGCACATTCCTAAACTGTAGTTGCTAGACTTTCCAAGTTTCTCTAGCTGCCAAATCCCTCACTGTGACTCTAGCAGTGTTTTGCATTAGCTGTACTGAACAGTAAATATTATAAAGAAAATAAGAGCAGTGAGTATTCTGCTAGTGCATTTAAACCACTAACCCCCTGAAGTTACTTCTGACCAGTTTATATGGCCTCAGATTTCAAGGCCATTTATGAAATAACCCAATCTATCTTTTATTGTTGTAGTCATTACTCTTAGTCCACCAGGACTGCAAACTGTGATAGCCTTTTTATCTTCCTGTACTGTACTTGCAGTATTTAAAATGTTAACATCTACCCTTTGTTATTTGTTTAGCACATTGAATATTGAAACTGTAGTTGTAACACTGAAACCTCCAAAACATAATACAAAAGAGAAAAAAAATGTTTCCTGTTCTGTTGAATAAAATAAGAACAACAGAAATCTGTTTCAGAATCACCACTGAAAGAATACACTGTATAAAAGGAAACTGAGCAAAATGAATGGGCACCAATGCTTGGCAACATCCCAGGCTTTAAAATGAAACAGTAACGTAATTTTCTTTAGAGAAGATGGAGAGATAAAACTGAAGTTATTCTTCCTGCAATTAAGAACGCTGCACTTACATGGTCTTAAGACTTCTGAGGTCCTGTAAGAATGAATATTTCTTGTAACACTTTTATTTCTTTGAGAAGATAGCATGTATAGTAATGGTTTATTGGAATGTTTCTATTTTTATTTTATTTAGGGATGAGTTTTTAATCCTCAAATTAGTTATAGTGGCACGAGTCATTGTCCAGAACTTGAAATAAAGCTACCTCAGGTGCAAATAAGGCAAATCAAGAGGTACTGAAAGGAAAACTGCTGTCTAAAAAATATACGGAATGTAAGATTTCTTCAGAATTCCTATAACACTAAGAAAAGGTCAAAAGATTATGATACCAAACACCAAATGCCTCCTTATGATCAGGTACAACAAAATTGAATAATTTTCACTGAGAAAGTCATGGTGAGTATTGGGGATTGTTAAACTCACCTATATGTGTGTGAGTAATGGAAGGGCTACTGGTTAAGATCAGGCAACAAATTTATTAGGTTTTGAATTAAGGACTAAATTTGCTCATTAAAAATGACACTTTTCTGTGCTCTTTAAATCAGCTCTTTACAGAGATCAGGAAGTATTCTGTGGATATACAAAATGAGCTTGGAAAAACTATTTTGGATTAGGAAGATTGATTTGGTAATGACTGGGCTTGCTGAGGATCAGAGAAGTGGTTTTAGTAATGAAGATCTTGGGGGGTTGGAGAAAGAATACAGAGCAGTAAAGGTATACTCAAAGGAGGAAGAAAAATGAGAAAGATTAGACCTACACAATGGGACCTACCTCTATGGTCCTGTGTGAAATGCCTGTCTGAGCATGCACAGCATTTTCCTTTCAATTATGTGGACTCCACCTTACCAGAGAGCTGCAGAGAACATGCTGTGAGAGCTCACAGCTCAGGAGGGGTCTGCAGTTCTCATGCTTGAAACAGAAAGTCAGATTGGAAGAGACAATTTGCCAAGAACAAGAAAGAACATTGTTCTTACCTCCTAGGTACCTCACGGAAGTTCTAATTCATCTTTTGGACCGTTTTGTAACAGACAGAGACTGTAACAGAGTTTGCTATTTCTCTGTTTCTAAAACACTCTTTCTGGAATGTAATTGTTGTCCCACAAAAGAAAAACACAAACAAAACAACCTACAACTTTTCCCAGTTGACTGTGATACAGAAACATGTGGAAGCCAAATCTTCCAGTGTTCAGGAGGCAGAAAGCAAGAAGAGTTCTTTATTTGTTGTACTGTATTGGGAACTACAAATCTTAGCAAATATATAGAAAGGCAGAGTGTCCATGATGCTGCATACTTATTTTCCTCTACTGTGAATTTGTTGCTCTTGTCTGAAATTACATTTCTTTCCTGCTGGGTTGAAACAGCAAGGAATGGAACTGAACTTCATCAGCTGAAGTGAGAAATGGTTTGCAGTTCAGCTGGGAATTGGCAATCCTCAGTTTAATACTCTCTTTCAAGGTATTCTAAGTTTAGGAGAGCTACTTACTTCATATTTATGTAATGCTCTGCTAGAACTATACTGTTTCACCAAATCAAGCCAGTTAAGTGTTCGGTTTGTGTGCTGAGGATGTCAGGTTCTACAAAAGAATATATAAATTATTTTCATCATCCAGGCATGGAGAACTGCAGTGGTGGGTCTCTTCCTTGCTTACTTTTTTTTTTTTTTTTAATGTGAGCTCTGTATTGAACAAGTGTATCATTTACTTTGAATTAAATGCTGTGCTGCCCCACTCAAGGTACGTGCCAAGTGACTGTAGGCAAAGCGTATGGTCAAATTACTGCGCTTTGTCAGCTCAAACTCTCTCTCTATTAAAACAATGTTACATCTTTAATTTATTACCATATTTCTGTGCTCTGGAAAAGCTCCTGTGAAAGCTGGTGTCGATTTCCAGGCTCAATTCCTGCGGTCCCTGGATGCTGCAAAGGAGTTTGCTTTATAAGGTGAACTAAAGCAATGCTGTGAATGTCTCAAGGTTTTTTTTAATCTCCTTGGGTGTTAAGAAAGGGTTGCTATAAGCTTTTCCCTGCCATTTATGTCTCAGATTCCCTCATGTAATGTGATGCACTTCTTCCTGGGGACATTCTCTTCTAAAACTGATGTCCACTTGTGCCAGGTACAGCACCATGGTTTTCTGCCACCTGCATAGGATTTAGACTGGATTAATCAGACTGTCAATTCTTTATCTGGAATGAATGCCAGGATGGCAGTGAGATCTTACATGCCAATATCTGCTGATAAAGTCATAACATTTGAAAAGCAAAAGGCAAGGTTAAAGACTGTAGCAGAGCCTGACTAAAAAATAAAGCTTCTGAAACACACTACAAATATTTGTGGTTTGCAGAGTAGCAAGAAAAAGACAGAACTACCATTTAAGAAAACATTTATAATGCAACTGGATGACTCTGTGACACATTAAACATATTCAAAATATCACTACCTGGCCAGAATTAAGTAAAGATGAGGAAATCTTATGCATATACTCAAGTGTTATGCTTTGTGGGAAGTTCAAGTGTTAACTCAGATATTATTTAAGGTGACTCTGATGTGCAAGTGTCATGTGGCAAGTGACAGAGTAGATTTTTAAATTGTGAAGTTAAAACTAGATGAAACTTTGTAAACTGACACACCAGCTTTATTTCATGTCCTCTTCAGTTATTTTTGCAATACCCACAGCTACACTAGAAAATACTTTTGCTTGGGAGGGATAAAAAAGCTGGTTTGCTTTTTTTTGTAGATTTTTCGTATTTTGATGTCTTGGCTCAAGTGCTGAAGTTCATTTGACTTCATAACTTTCTTTCCGGTGTAGTTAGTGTTCATGAGCTTTTCACAGCTTGGAGCACTACATCGAAATGAATGCAGCTAAATTATGTTATGGCATTGACCAGCCAAGTCTGCCTTTTGCCATTATGCTCAGAGGGGCAGCAGTGCATGTGTGTGTAAACGCTGGCAATGTCAGAGTGTGTAACCGAGGGGAGCTGTGATGATCTATTTTTGCAGAGGGCAAAGTCAGATGTATCATTCCAGAGTGCTGGAATATGATCCTGCTGCTTTGTGTTCTGGCTTGTGATATAAAATGGCAATCACCAATAAGCTGGGGTCCTTTTTTGTGCCTAATTTTCTTGTGAAACATTACACAAAATGGATGGGTTAATGCTTCCATTCATATACATAGGGCAGGATTTAAATATGAAGTTGGGAGAGCTTGGCTGCAGATGTTCTTTCCACATACCCAACACAACTGCCTCTTCCCCTCTATGCAAAATCAAGGTCCTTTATGCTCTGTTCCATTTCTTTACATGTTCATCTTTCACCAAAAGTCAGACAGTTTCAGGTTTGAGAACAGTCCTCAAATCAAAACTACATTTAATCTCTGGGAAGCAGAAAGATATTCCTGCAGTTTCACAGCCTAGCAGAAAATTCACAGACAGCAGGGCTTTTCCACTGGTGAGGAGAGTCAATAAACTTTAATGTACCTTTTAAATTATGTCATCAATAAAAGGTTAGGAGAAATCTTAATAAGGTACGGTGTTGCTCGGAAATTTTCTGTTTGGGTCATTGGAGATGAGCCAAAGACGTATATATCTCCCCTGTAGCCAACTGTGAAAAACTACTAAAGAAAACCCTGACTTCTCTATTTCATGTTTATTCCATAAGAAAATCCTAAAGAGACTCTATGGGGGGGTCTAGGAATCTGTATAGACCTTCTCTCAAAATGAAAATGAAAGGTGGGAAGATTATACAAGAACATACCACACCTGGGTAAGCACTTGAGGGACATTTTGAGAGTCTGAAATGGACATACAAAATACACAAAAACATTTTCCTCACCTACAGCAAATTTCTAGAAATGGTTCGTGAAAACTAAAATGAATTGTGAAACTCATAAAGCAGGGACCAAGCCCACGCATGATATGAAGAAGCTCTTTCCAGCATCCTCACTATACATGAGGGTTTACTCTGTTCTAAATCATACGCAAATTACTGACAAGAGTCCTAATAATTTCAAGAAGAGCTTAAAATATTTTGAGACTACAAACAGAGGCTGAAATTCAGGGGTTGGTTATTAAACAAATAGGTAAGTTGGGAGATCTGAGAGGGAAGATGTAAACAATTCACATTCTTAGTGAAACTGGAAGCCATTCCATAATGTTTGAGGGTTTTTTCACGGCTAATTTGAACTCATTGGAATACCACCCAGCAAAAAAAGAGTTCCCTAAATGAGTTTGGTATGTGTTAGACATGCAACAGTTTTGAGTGCTGAAGGTATGTGATACAAGACTCATCACTCTGTGTATATCTTTGTGTTCCAGCTCCTCGGTATATGACAGGAATGTTTCCAGTAGTATTGAATTTGCTTTTCCCCAGCATGGCCTATAAAGATTTGCAAATATAACAAATGGTTGCTTTTATAACAAATATTTTGGCTTGTACCCTGTGTAATCTGTGAAACACCACAGCACAGTGATTTCCCTCAAGTCCACACAGCACAACAATAAATCAGTTAAAATCTAATGCACTCTCTACAAAGAAGGAATGTGCCATATTAGTCTTGAGACTTAAACTGAATATAGAGTAAAACTCACAAAAGTCTTCAGATATCTTAAGCTGTATTTCTATTGCTTTCATTGAGCTTTGTTTTCCAGACTCTGGTAGCTCTAAAGCAGTGATGATGGTATAGAAGAGAAGGAAACCCCCGCTGTATCATTTTGCTGTAAGTTGTATTTGAAGGGTTTGTTAAATCTGAGTTCTTTTAGAAGAACCTGTCCTTTTGTTACTTTTCCTTTTGAAGAGCATGGGATAACTGGATGGCTTGTCTATGATAGAAGGATTTTTCAATTAAATACTGTTATTTCAGCAGTTCAACATTATCTCCTACTTAAGACCTCTGCATCGAGTATTTGACTGACTTGAATTTCTAGTTCTGGCTTTTCTCTGATTCAAGAAGTGCTGCAGCTACCAGTCTCTCTAGTCCAAAAAATTTTAAAGCTAGTTTACTGCTATGTTTGAATAGTCATACGGAAGTGCCAGCTCAGTCAGAGTTATGATTTTGCTAAGAAGAAATAATGGCTAATCCCATTTATTTCAGCATGACTTTTTCTCTCTCACATACTAAATCTTGCTATTAGTATCCCCGAACAGGATCAGGATTTCACAGAAACACAGAAAGTTTAAGGCTGGAAAAGACCTCTGAGATCATCAAGTCCAATTGATAACCCAACTCTACCACGTTCACCGCTAAACCCCATCCTCAAGTGCCACATCTACATGTTTTTTGAACAATATATGTGTTTAGAGTGTTTGTGAATGCTCCCATAGCACTAGAAGAGGTACATGGGCCACTGCAGAAGGCTGCACGTGATCCTCCATGTCATAGTCTGCTTTCTACACTCTTTCCTTGCTCAAATGCTTCCTCTAGGTAGGGGAAGGGTATATTTTTAGAAGTGACCTTCTTCTTTTAAAGGGAATGGCCTTCTGAGACCGCATAGGATTGCTGTTGAGATGCCTAATTGGAAGCAATTTGATCTTGCTAATTACTTGCTTGGGTGTTTTGTTTTCAGCTGTCTGTCCCCAGTGTTTAACAGCCACCTTCATCGGGGCATTGTTTTTGCAACTCCCTCAAATTCCCTTTTAAGTGATGTCTAAACTTCAAACTGTTTTCCTTGTAGGTAGGTCTACAGAGATTTACTGGAATCATGGGAACCACAACTAGTCAGCAGGCGAGAGGAAAAGGCCCCATTATTGGCTCTGTCAGGAAAACTCTGCTCATAATTAAACCCTGCTTAAGATTTATGAATCCAGTGCAGTGGGCTTGATTGAGCTGCTTATCAGTTTAGGAGAACCTCATTATTTCAATTTTGAAGTAAAATCTGTTTAAGAACAGAGACAACTCAGCAGGACCTCTTATTGAAATATTTGGTCTGCTTAATAACGGGTGGCTACTTGTTAATTATTGGGGTGGGGAAGCAGAGCTCATTACTGGGATGAGTAGTCACGTCATCCCAATATTTTTCACATCAGTTCTTTGAAAAAGTCAAGTAAGACGTGAGTAATAACAGAAAAGTTCATGTAAGCTCTGAACTTTCAAGTGTAATAAGGATTTTTTTCACTTTGGAGTAAGAACAGTTTTTAATTTTTTTTAAAAGAACTAAAAGTTCTGTTTCCTTTTAAATCATAGAAGGGCATTAACACTCCTACCAGCTACACCACCAACAACAAAAAAGTAGCAATTGTTTTAAATTTGGAATCAATCTATAGACCCCTAAAAAAATTATCTCTGGTCACTTCTTAAGGCAAATACAAGTAAAAGATTTAGCGAATTCGAAAACACTGTCAGATTTAGTTAAAAAAAAAAAAAGGAAAAGTGAACATCACTGAAGCAAATCCCTGGTGTTCCTTGAGAGCCTCGTTAAGGTTTTGCAGCCAAATTGAAAGAAATATTGGGATGATTTCCTAACCCTACTGGAACTGTAGCATCCCCTAGATACTTGTTAAATCGAGTGATTTCCTTTCATCCTCTTGTAACTATATTATCTAGTGACCAGCCCTTGTACACAGTCAAAAGTGGAATTATTTCTATTTAAAAATACAGAGTGGTCCAGTATATTCTATTGTTTCTTAGTTGTATGTTACTCCACTCCACTGGAATGGATGGAATTGCTCAGTACAGTAAGGTGGTGATCACTGCATTTCATGAAGAATCTCTTCCCCTTCACTTAGCTAATTGTTGTTCTTGCCACACTTGAGAATACCAGTTTTGTTCCTTTTAAAACTTTTTAAAAGGATGCCTTTCCCGAGTTTTCCATTTTTTCACAGAAAGGTAACTCCATATCTTTACTGCTACTAATGCCAGTATCACAAGTCGAACACCACTTTATAAGTGTTTCAGCTGGTGGTTTTTTTGCCCCTCCCCCCTCTTTTTTTTTAACAGGAATGAATTGAAGTATAAACATTTCCTGCAAAAGTACATATAATAGAGGTTAGTTTGCCAAGTGGTTTCATTTTCCTCTTTGGCTGTGACCCTCAGAAAATGTTTAAAGAGTAATGTAAAAATAAATGAATAGATTTTCTTCATTACTATTTTCTTTCTCTGCAAGAATATGTGCCTGAGGGACACAGGGGTATAGAGCAGATTAATAAGGAAATTTTAGTGGGAGCCCCTTGTTAAATATTGGCAGTACATCACTGTACTGAAGAAAAATGAAAGTTGGTGCCCATGGAGCTCTGCCTGATAAGTGATTGTGAGACGCCTTAAAGGCTGCAATTTATCTTCAAGAAATGCAATAATTAGATCTCTGTAAGCTTGGGCTGTCTCTCTTCAGTAAAGAGGCAGATATGATTTCATTATTCTATTCCTGTGAGGTCATTAGTGAACCTGGAAATCTATTCAGCCTGTCTGGGTTAACTTGGCTTCCAAGAAAGAGAAAGAAGGATAAATCTATTCCTAACAGTGTCAAAGAACTGAAGCCCTACTGTTTATTTGAACACAACTCAGAAAGAAAAAAGAAAGTTCCTTGGTAGTGCCGTGTCATCATGAATCTCAGCAAAGTATTGTGCTGCCCACACGTTCACACTGGGTCTCTCTGCCTTCCTAAGTCTGAGTTCCTCTTCTACTTGCAAAAATAACTTGCAGCAAGTTCAATAATATTAACACACGCATGCCTCTTAACTCCTGGGCACCATCAACACCTACACTGGCCAGGTATTTCTAAAGCATAAATGAATAGTTACCCAACATTTTCCAAATGTCTTTTTTTTTTCTTTTTCCCAATAAGAAAAGCTTTTACTGAGAGAAAACTCTTCCCATGGGGGAAGTGGTATAAAAACACACCGATTTGGGGGAAGGGGGAGTTAAGTATACATTTACATGTAAAAGGTTATCATCTATCACCATCTCAGTGTTAGCTCCTGTTTCAGTGAAACAAGGTGTTACATGAGGCTTAAATCATTTCACCAGCCACAAAGAGGAAAATCAATAGGTGTATTTGTGATCTATCCAAACTACTTCTCATTTATTGCACATGGGTAGCACAGCCACAGAGCAGCCAAGGAATGATCCTTGTGGTTCCCTTCCAATCAGGTTATTCTATGATTCTCAGGAACATAGACAGGGAGACACAGAGCTGAAGCTCCAGGGTACAGTTCCTATTCATATATTACAAGTATTGCCCAGAGAAACTGTGTATGCCCCACCCCTGAAAGTATTCAAGGTCAATTGGATGGGGCTTGGAGCAACCTGGTCTAGTGGAAGGTGTCCCTGTCCACAGCAGGAGGCTTGGAACCAGACGATCTTTGAGGTCCCTTCCAACCCAAACCATTCTGTGATTCTATAGTTCAATGAATTCTGCATACATGACTCAACAAGTTGTCTTTTTTGTATTATACTATTACCAAGCATTGAAGGAGTCTTTTGCAATACCCAGAAATACCTGCTAGCAGATAACAGGAGGCGGGAGCATAATTGAGGACTGAAACACCTCGGGTGGAATTCATTATGTACTTACAAGAGCACCTGTATTTCAGGGTCACCAAATCCAGCTCTCCTGATTTCAAATTGAAAGTGGCAGTAGAGAAAAAGAGTGTGTTTCCATTGAAGATACCAGAAGGGGAAATAAGAGGAAGAACTGCAGAGCAGGGCCCAAACCAAGAACAAGAACATCAGAGCAATAATAATGAAAAAGCACTTAAAAAAATATAAAAGGAAGAGCAGGAGGAAAGCAGAAGAATCACGTTGGGATTATCATAGCTAAATCTGGAGTTCTGTCCCTTCTGTGTTTTTCCTGGAGGCTGTACAGACAGTGAATAGGTAAGCAGAGCATTAATTCAGTCTAAAAAATCCATTTGTCAACTGTGAGCTGCAGATATCCTTTCTATTGTTTTTTCAGCTTGAATTCTCAGAAGTGTTAAAAGTTACTTTTTAAGTACATCTCAGATTTCTCCTTTCCCCCCTCTCTACCTATCTGCTAAATATATATTTATTTGCATGTATAAACAAACAGAAATTATAGCTCTGAATACAATTAGGTAGTAATTACCTTGCTAAGGGGAAATGTTTCCTTTCATCATCCCTTTCTCCACGCAAGTGCTGCACGGGCTTTTCTTGACAGCTGCATCACAAGTGGAAACAGCCAGAGTAACCATTTAGGTATCATCATGAGGTTGTGAAATAAGTCTGCCAAGTGCCTTGTTCTTTAAAAAAGTCACTGTGATGGCACTGCTTAGGGCAGCATTACTGGGTAAGTGGGTTTGGGCATGCCACTAGAATTGGCTTAGAAATGAGCAGAGGACAGTATGCAGAGCAGTGTTTGCTGAGATTCCCTGTTTCCTGGTTTTGATTAGGCAGCACAGGCTGAAACCCAGCGACACTGCCTGTTTTCTGCCTAGGAGCTTGCTCTTGTGTGGATGTCGATGCCAGTTTTCCAGTCCCCTTTCTGGAACCTTATTTAAATCAGATGTCTGTACTGTAGGTCCTACAGCTTGCTTCTACAGGGGAGGGATAAACAAACAGCACAGAGTGAATGTACACTATCAGCTTTGGAAGGGCTGGAACTGGAAAGGAAGTGGGAGACAGTCAGAGCAGGGATTTTTGGGGAGGGTCTGGATGTGAAATCCCACTGCAGCAGCTGAAGGGGCTTATGCCCCAAAGAGGTTGCCCCCTATCCCTACATGGGGTTTGTCAGGGCCATCCCCAGGGGCAGGGATGTGCTCAGGGCCTGGATGATAACAGACCAGAGTGGCCCATGCAAACTTTGTTGATAAACTCTTGTGTTTCCTTTAAGCACATAAGCTCTTTCTATGGAGATAAACATGCAATGCTGCTGGCAGCAGTGAGAATAGAGCTAATGAAGGTGTAGAACAGCGCTGTTGGTCCATGTCAAAGAGCTCCCTGTGTCAACCCAGATGCTGGAGCAGATAGTAACCACACATAGGCTGAAACGCTGTGGTTTTGCACTAACCAGCAGATTTTGTGTTATGACTGGCCACTGAACAACAAAGTGATCCAACTGTATATTTCCTTTAATCATCACAAGTGCTTACTTTGTATTAAAGTGAAATGACTGCAGGACTAGATCACAGCAGAGTAATGATAAGTCTTATCACAAACCCTGTTTGCCCTGGCAGGACACAGGTTCTGTGGTTTGGACTATAGCACATCTGTACCCTTAGCTACACTACAGGCATCACAGATGCCCATTTCAGATTCGAGTTTGGCTATCTCCCACCTGCCTTGGAACCTGTTTAGTTTTCTCTTTAGAGACCAAAAAGTGTGCCCTGCTAAATTTTTCCAGGGGCAAAGTGGAGTCTAAAGGAGGTACCATGGCAAGATGGTCTAATCCTCTGTTTCTCTGTTTTTGCCAACTGCGAATCTCTTTGAGAAGCTGGTACCTGTCTCAGAGCACATGGTGGTACATGTCCCTTGCTGTCCTGAGGTCCTGCCAGCTGCTGGAGGTCCAGCCTCAGCTCTGCAGATCCCTCCTATGTGCCTTGGTTTTCTTCATGGGAAAAGAAAGGCATAGGCAAAGAAGAAATATTTGTGCACATATCTCATCCTGATCTAGATTCAGAGCCCAGCTGGGCTTAGTGGAACTGCTTCCAGCCAGTATGTTTTTGACATCGCCTGTGTATGAAGCCACCAAAGACAATTTCTTAAGTGACAAAATTGTTTCTGGGAAAATAAACTGTGTGGTATTCTCGATATTTTCTAGTTTTTTATCTCTTTTAACAAAAAGCTTTCAGGAGGCTTATGACTTCTTGATATTTTATCGGGGGATTCAGTACTGTCCTTCGAGTTATTTTGGTTTACAGGGTAGAGAACAATGGGGGAATGATAATATCAATTGCTTCCTCATATTGTTTTTATTTATTTTTTTCCTCCTATGTTTTGGGAAATAGTTGAGTTTTACATGAGGCAGCACATTGAATAGTCATCTGTTGTCCTGGGTCAGTTAATGCCAGACAAATTACTCTGGGAAACAATTCTCTTCTGTCCTTCATTTTTATGGATACTTGTATTAGTTGCTCGTGGATTATGTGGAGTCGTATCATAAACATATTTTCACCCTGTGCTTTTGAACACATATTTTGTGAAGTGCAGTAAAAGGACAGCATATTTTTGTATAGTTCTTTGTTTGCATGATAAACTGGTAATGAATCTACAAGTTAGATTAAGGCTTGATGTGAATTTACCACAGATTGCAATATGGGCTCTACTGAATTTATCATAGAATAATAGAATCAGCCGGGTTGGAAAGGACCTCTGAGATCATCAAGCTCAACCTTTGATCCGACAATGCCGTGGTAACCAGATGATTGCAATAAGTGCCACCTCCAGTCTCATCTGAAAAACCTCCAGGGACGGAGAATCCACCACTTCCCTGGCCAGCCCATTCCAATGCCTCATTACTCTCTCTGTAAAGAATTTCTTCCTAATATCTAACCTAAACCTCCCCTGGCAGAACTTAAGACCATGCCCTCTTGTCTTACTGAGAGCTACCTTGGAGAGGAGACCAACCCCCACCTGGCTACAACCTCCTTTTAGGGAGTTGTAGAGAGTGAGGAGGTCTCCCCTGAGCCTCCTCTTCTCCAGCCTAAAAACAACCCCAGCTCCCTCAGACTCTCCTCATAGGACTTGTGCTCCAGTCCCTTCACCAGCCTCGTTGCTCTTCTCTGGACCTGCTCCAGCACCTCCATATCCTTCCTGAACTGAGGGGCCCAGAACTGGACACACTACTCCAGCTGGGGCCTCATCAGCACTGAGTCCAGGGGCAGAATCACTTCCCTGCACCTGTTGGCCACACTGTTCCTGATACAGGCCAGAATGCCATTGACCCTCTTGGCCACCTGGGTACACGGCAGGCTCCTGTTCAGCTTCCTGTCAATCCAAACTCCCAGGTCCCTTTCTGCCTGACTGCTCTCCAGCCACTCTGTGCCCAGTCGGTAGCACTGCAGGGGGTTGTTTTGGCCAAAGTGCAGGACCTGGCACTTGGCCTTGATCCCGTTGGAATCAGCCCAACTCTCCAGTCTGTCCAGATCCCTCTGCAGAGCCCTCCTGCCTTCCAGCACATCAAGACTCCCAACCAATTTAGTGTCATCTACAAATTAGCTGAGGGTGGATGCAATCCCATCTAATTTTTATTACCTCGATGCAGGTGACAGCTGCTGCAGGTATAAGAGCTCTCTTTCCTCTGGTCCTTATATCTGTTTAAGATATAATAATCATCAAAGGGAATGGTTTTCTGTGGTTTCTTCCATCTGCCATGGGACACCTGCGCTGGGGGCAGGGTATGGGATCAGCTTCCAGGGCTCTGGGATGTGAGGTGACCTGCTGCTCCAAGAACATCCAGCTGTCAGACTATTTCAATCAAAGTTTCCGTTTAGCCCAATTAACTGGGTTTCTGCAGTTTAGAAATGGTACTCCCCAATTTAGTGCCCTCACCGAGACTCTCCTTAAGCACAGCGCTGCTCTCTTTTCTCCTTCGCCTTCCCCCTGCAACGGGATTGATTTCAAAATTGGGGCACAAAATGTGGGAGAAGAAGAATTTCCTGGAAACAGCAGGGAGAGAAGAAAACAACCCCTGAGAGTGACAACATTTAGACAAAAGCATATAAAGGGGAGAGTGATTCCCTGCCGACCCAGGGTTTCACCGAACACTACTGGATGTCTTCCCCTGCCTTTTCAACCAGAAGCCACGTCCTTCTTCTCGGAAGTCAGTGAGTCGCTTGCCACCAGCACTGGCAACGATGCCGGGGGGTACCAACTTACGTTAGGCTACGGCCACGTCTCCCCAACCGCACCACTGCAGGGCTAATGGAAAAAAAACTAAGCCTTTCACGGCAGGAAGCAGGACGCTTGCGTGCATACAAGAAAGGGATTCAAAGACAAAAAGGGGAGACATAGTCCAGTTTGAAATTTCAGAGTAGAATTTTTATTTCCTCTGAGCAGACAAAAGCTACTGCAGGTCTAAGACCTCTCTTTCTTCAAGTTCTTCTCTCTGGTGAAGTTCTAAGGACAAAGGTCTCTAAGGTTTTTCCAAAGTTTCTCGTCTCTGCTGTGGAACGCCTGCACCGGCAGCAGGGTGTGGGGTGAGCTGTCGGGGCTTTGTGACGCAGGGCTGCCTTGTGCCCGGAGACCACTGTGACACGGCAGCCAGCCCCTCTGGCCATGGGGGGATTGCGGGAGCCCTGGGGTACCCAGTGCCAGGAGAGCAGCTCCCACAGGAGGCAGCATCTCCCCTGGGTGCTTTGGCACGTCTCTGCCAGAGAATACCAAAGACAGAGATGGAGAACCTTGCCAAGAATGCAAATTCTCAGCTCCGCGAGGAGAACTTGGAGACAGGGCGCCAAGTGAGGGATGGGGCAGGAGGGAGAGGCTGCCGGTGGGACAGGGCTGGCCCAGGGCTTGCTGGCATTGGGGGACGCTGTGCCAAGGCAGCTGCCTCCATGCTATACCACCTCCTGCGTTTCCTTCCCGCAGGCGGGCAACACCCAGCCCCACGCAGCGCCTCCAGAGAGCCTGGGCCGGGCCTCGTCCCTCCATGGCGACGGCCTGCCAGCGCTCCCCGGCCAACAGAGCTTGCAGGGCACCAGCAGCCGCCCAGCCATTGTGCCAAGCAAGATGGAGCCTGCGCAGGGGCTGGAGACCAGCTGCCAGGCCCACCCCAAGCTCAGGGCTTCTTGGAGCAAAGCCACCCTGCCATGGCAGCAGCACTGCCTGGAGGAGGAGGAGCTCCCAGAGCAGACGGGCCATGACCATCTGGCCTCCCTGCCATGGCATGATGGCAGAGCCGGGCAGGGAAATGCCAAGGACGGGAGGGGATGGCATCAGAGGGGACAGGGGGATGATCCTCCCTCTCCTGGGGCCAGCCGCTGCACTGCACCACTGCAGCCCCATCATCTCCCACAGCCCTGTCCCAGTGGCTCCTGCTGCCAGCTGCCCGGCACGCATTTGCTGGGGGGGAAGCGGGAGACCTTGACAAAGCACCCGATCCCAGAATCCTTAGGCTTGCAAGGGCTCTCTGGAGATCATCCACTCCAACCTCCCTGCCAAGCCAGGCTCACCTGAGGCAGCTCACACAGCAATGCGTCTGGGGAGCTTTGCAATGCCTCTGCAGATGGAGATTGCAGCACCTTCCTGGGAAGCCTGTGCCAGTGCCCTGCCACCCTCAGTGTCAAGAAGTTCTTCCTCCTCACCTTGAGGGAGATCTCCTCCACAAATGTCCCTCTCTCCTTTCTCATCTGCCAGGCAAACCCAGAACTGACAGGCCTGGAGGGACTGGAGGCCATCTCCAGCCAGCAGAAGGTGCTGGAGTGGCTCGAAGCCTATTTCGGCGCAACCACTACCTATGCACTGGCCGCTCTGCCCTGGCAAGAGTCCTGGGTGCCGGCGCTGCAGGCAGGACCTCGCCTTTTGCCCGAACAGCCCCTTGGCCACACATCTCCTTCTGCCACGGCTGCTCACAGCCTGGCGCGACGCCAGCCGTGCTCCCTGTTGGGCAGGCTGCTCGGGGCTGCGCGCAGGCTGTTCTTTGGCAGCCGTGTCCCACCAGAGCGGGAACAGCAGCGCCGGGCTCACAGTGACCCTGCTGAGCCTCAGCAGCGGCCGGCCGAGAGCGCGGTACAGGGAGGCCCCCCGGCCGTGGCTGCAGGGACAGCGCCTCAGCCATTCGCCTGCCCCAGGCGCACCCTGCCCGACTGGGCTCACCCGCTCATTCCTGTGACCAGCCTATGAGGCCCCAAAAGACACCTTAGGCCTTCAGCTGGTTCACAGGTTGAGCAGAGTTTGCCCAGAGACAGTAGGCTATAGATAGATTAGATAGGTTATAAAATAGGTAGATGGATAGAGAAAGATTGATAGATAGATTATATAGATAGATAGATGGATAGACTGATAGAGAAAAAAGATAGATAGATAGATAGGTAGGTAGATAGATAGATATTAATAGATTATAACTTTTCTTCAATAAAAACTTCAATTTCACCCAAATTCCTGAGTTGTGTGCATACAAACAAGGGGATTCAAATACAAAATGCTGAGATGAAGTCCAGTTTTAAAGTCCAGAGGGCCTTTTCATAGAATCATAGAATCTTAGAATCAACTGAGTTGGAAGGGACCTTTGAGATCATCAAGTCCAACCCTTGATCTACTACCACCATGGTTACTAGACCATGGAATTGAGTACCACCTCCAGTCTCATCTGAAAAACCTCCAGGGACGGAGAATCCACCACTTCCCTGGCCAGCCCATTCCAATGCCTCATTACTCTCTCTGTAAAGAATTTCTTCCTAATATCTAACCTAAACCTCCCCTGGCAGAGCTTAAGACCATGCCCTCTTGTCTTACTGAGAGCTACCTTGGAGAGGAGACCAACCCCCACCTGGCTACAACCTCCTTTCAGGGAGTTGTAGAGAGTGAGGAGGTCTCCCCTGAGCCTCCTCTTCTCCAGCCTAAACAACCCCAGCTCCCTCAGCCTCTCCTCATAGCACTTGTGCTCCAGTCCCTTCACCAGCCTCGTTGCTCTTCTCTGGACCTGCTCCAGCACCTCCATATCCTTCCTGAACTGAGGGGCCCAGAACTGGACACACTACTCTGGCTGTGGCCTCACCAGCGCTGAGTCCAGGGGCAGAATCACTTCCCTGCACCTGTTGGCCACACTGTTCCTGATACAGGCCAGGATGCCATTGGCCCTCTTGGTCACCTGGGCACACTGCTGCCTCCTCTTCAGCTTCCTGTCAATTCAAACTCCCAGGTCCCTTTCTACCTGACTGCTCTCCAGCCACTCTGTGCCCAGCCGGTAGCGCTGCAGGGGGTTGTTGTGGCCAAAGTGCAGGACTCAGCACTTGGCCTTGTTGAACCTCAGCCCGCTGGAATCAGCCCAACTCTCCAGTCTGTCCACGTCCCTCTGCAGAGCCCTCCTGCCTTCCAGTACATCAACACTCCCCACCTACGACTTAGTGTCATCTGCAAATTTGCTGATGGTGGACTCAATCCCCATCATTGATAAATTATTGATAAATCATTGATTAATGTATTAACAGAACTGGCCCAACACTGATCCCTGGGGGACACCACTCGTGACTGGCCACCAACTGGATGCAGCATTATATAATTTTCCCCAGATTTTATTTTGTTGCTCACAGTATTTAACTGAAACTAATCAGTAAATAGGAATGATAATCCCACAGCATTTCATAAAATTAGTGGCATTTCATTTATTGGTAAGAGATGTTAACCACCAAATTCCAGTTGTCAAACTTTATAAGAATAAAGAGAATTCCAAAATCATCCCTCCAGGAACTGGGTTTTTTTGTGGTTTTTTGTTTGTTTGTTTGTTTGTTTGTTTGTTTTTCCAGAGGAATAGCTATTCACTCCTCTCGGAAAACTTGAGAAGGTATACTTCAAAAAGTCTGAAAGACTTATGAATATCCCCTTGTACCAGCTTCTCATTCCTTTTGGGTTTTTTTGTTTGTTCGTTTCCCCCAGTTTTTACGTAAGATGACAAAAAATTCCTTCTGTGCTTTTGAAAGTTTATAAAACAATTGCACAAACAGTGTTTATTCATCCAGCTCAACCACGTTTCAGTGGGTCTTTTCTGGTCTTAGGCAAACAATCTCAACAGATGTTTTTCATCACTGCTACAGTATGTGACCAGGAAAGAAAGTAGTGTGGCCAGAAAATTCCTACTCTTTGGTCACCCTGGGTGCTGCAGTGGACCAGGGAATGCATAGAGATTTCTATGTATTCCCAGGGAATACATAGAGATTTCCCTATATAATGGCACTAGAATTAGAGAGGAATTTAAGTGCCTTATCCTAGCTTTGCACACCCTCCCTTGCACTGGTCTGGGAGCATAAAAACCAGAACGAACAATCTGGGCCATTGTGTTGGGAAAGTAAATCTCTTAGTAGGGATGTCCCTGGTTAGTCTTTTTGTGGTTTGATAACAATTTTCTCCACTAATCCATCTTCCCTAAATAAACTGAACTGCTTTGTTGTTTGGATTGGGATAGCCCAGACTTGCTGTAATTTATTTTTTCAATTAAGACATCTTTATGATTTTCTATATTTGTTGACTGGGATATGAAAGCAACTTCCCATAGAGCCTTTGAGTTCATGAGGAGGGAGAGACAGAGATCGTTTCCTCCAGCATGCTGATTTTGTTGTGATAAGTTTTTTGATTTTGGGTTGTGTCCTTTTGAGTGTTTTGTTTGTTTGTTGGGTTGTCTATAAGGTGTGTTACAGAGATTCTCTTTGGCATCATATGTCCCTTTCTTCTTTCTAGCAGCAATCAGACAACTGGTATATAGTACCTTTGGTGTGCAGCTCTGATGGAATCACATGGTATAGGACATGCCTCTTCCAAAATTCTGCTGAAATTCTGCTTCTTTGTGCTCTGGACTGTCACAGCCATTGCTGGTGCTATCCAACCAGCCATATTTGTTACTGCTCCTTACCTCAAAACTAATGCAAGATTATGTTCCGTATGTAAATGTTTTAAAGCCAAATCAGGTAAAATTAGCTTAAATAACAGACAAAAGGACAGGAACCAGGATGGGCATGTGTTTAAAGTATCAGTCTGAGGCTTGGTAGATCTGGTTCCAGTTTCTAAAACTGTCAAGGAATATTTGTATTATCTCCAACAAGCTGCTAAATCTTTTGGGCATCAGTTCTCCAGCTATAAAGTGGGGGATGATATCATCTTCCCTTGAAGAATAATTGTGGGGATGAAGTTGTCTGCTAGGGCTCCAAGGTAAGATGGCAAAGGCTGATCTCATAGAAATGACCTCATTGCTTAGTGGTTTAGGTTCCAAATCTGCCAAGTGGGAACAATAACTTTGCTACATCTTCAGGTCTGTTATGAAACTTACTTCAGGAATATTTGAAAAAAATACTTTTCTTTACATCCTACCTTTTCTCAAGGGACTGACTCCGCAGTAAACCAGCAGCTTCCTCACACCAGAGTTTTATGCTAAAGGCGCTTGGCTCAAATATCTAAGCCAACTAAGGCTTTCCAATGTAAACCCTCAAAGAAGGGATCATTTAATGATTACCATGTTCATTTAGATTCCTCTTAGTCTTTTGCCTTGTACATTGTAACTCTGGCTTGCAAGTTCCCCAAGCAATTTTCTCATGTTAAATTTGTTATTCCAAGAGCAGGAGAACTGTATTCGTTAGTTAAACTCCTGTATAGCAGGAAGAATGATGCCAACAACAACCAATTGCCAGTGCTTTTCTCTTCAAGACTGTACTTAGTCTTTGATGTCATTTGAGCACTAAATCACTTACAAAAGGAACAGAAAAGTGGTTCCCAATTAGAGAAGTAAAAAATAAAAAAGATTATGATATTTCTCCCATTCTTTTCAAGCTAGAAGCTTGAAAATTAAGATGGTCTAGTAAACTTGAGAGATGCAAACAGATGTCTGATGTGGAATATTTCCTCCCTTAATATAAATTACATATGCATGTGTTTATCCACCCTCCCTCTTTCTTGTCAAGCCTCATTTTGTTGCATCTTTTGGATGTCCAGCAGTTCTTCCCAAAACCTTCAACCAAATCATAGTAATTGGAGTGGGATCTGCATTCTGAAGCAAGATAGGAATCCTCACTTTAGAGTTTCCTGAAATTCTGAGGCCATTGATGGCAATATGCAAATGCAGCTTTGATGAAAAACTACCCCTGTACAAGGAAGATGTCATTTTTTACAAAAAGATCTATGGGTTTGCTTTTGTAACCAGAATATGTTCCCTGAATACTAGAAAAAGACAAGTTTGTTGTTCTACTACTACCCAAAATTTTATGAGCTGTCCTGGTAGCAACAAACACATGCATGTTATGTTTTTGTTAATCGCTGTTTATAAATTACCTGTGCTATGTTCAACTAGAAAAATGCTGTGCCCCAAGCCCTCACCTCCCTGTGCAGTGCCCAGTTGTGCTGTATTGACCGTTTCTTTCTCAGCAAAATTCCTACAGGGGGAAATGATGTTATTCTAGAATGAGGGTTAACAGAACACACATTTCTTTCAATTAATTTTTTCATATTTTCTAAGCTTTCTTTTATTGGTATCTCTTTTCCTCTGTTTTTCAATTTCTCCAATAAATAAATAAAGATCTGTCCATTGCTCTGCTCCATTAATCTGGTTCGTGTGAGGGGTCTCCTAAACATGCGATTACTCTGCAGGGGAAGAGAGAACAAATGTCTTGAAGATTTTTGGAATGTGAGAATGTCAGTCAAAACTCTGAGAACTTTCTGGGGGTTAACAGCAGCCCTGTGTTTTCTGATATGATTTGTTTTAGAGGGATTTCCCTTCTAGAGACTTAAAGAGTTGCTCATTGATCAGGCCCTTCTTCACAGCACATCAGGAAAACAGAAGGAATTAACACTCCTCAGTCCCATCATAAGACTAAACAAATGTGCACAAAGGTACAAAGAGAGTCCAGTATGATGAACAAATACCAGTGGTGCACATGCTCGCAATGCTTCAAGACTGAAAGATTATTGCAGAAGAAATATCAGTCACAAAAGCAAGTTGTGAAAATCTTTTAAATCTTCAAGAGAAATAAAAGCAAAAAGATAACAAGACGGAAATCTGATTTGGCTTAACATGAGGCACGTAAGACAGTGATGCTTTTGTGTCCAACCATTTTTGAAAGGAGAAGATAATGGAATCCCTGCCCCCTCCCCCCCACACTACTGTTTTGTATTAAATTTGGTTGAACTACATGTTTTTCAGAGGTAGATTTCTCTAGGAAATCAACACTTTAAATGTTAGGAACTGTCTAGGATTCTCACCTTTTTAAACAAAAATATTTACCTCAGCTTGTAAGTTAAATTCAAGTACAGAAATAACCAGGCTTGCAAGTCAGCAGAGATGTGAAAGTTGCTGAAAAAAAATATTTTTAAATACGAAAACAGATATGGAGCAGTCTCAGGTTTCTAAAAAATACTGACCAACTAAATTTTTTTTCTGCTACAGAAGAATCATGTATTTGTCAGTCCACGTGAAAAAAAGACACAAAACGTAATGTGATTTCTGTCAGAGATGCATATGGTTTTGGCAGACAAATGGTCGTGTACTATATAAATCTCTCTGGCAAATAACGAGAAGACAAAAAGTCCTCACATTGCATCCGCATTAAATTATTTCAGTTCTGGTTAATATGCCAAAAGTTTACACTGAATTTAGATATTACTTCTGGCTCCTCAGCGTGACGAGGTCAGAAGTACACAGAGAAGAAGATAACTTCCCTTTCCAGCATATAGCAATCATTCAGGATTGAGTAGAAGGAGCTGTTTTAAGTGGCTGGTCTTCATTCTGCCTTATCCAAAGCTGACCTCACCAAGGCTTGTTTGTTTGAAGGATCTTAGCTATTCCTGCAATTACTAATTTATACTCCAGAGGTGTGAACACCCAAGTTTGCTTAGACTTGTAGTTCATGTTGAGAGGAACTGGTGAGTCCCCAGTGCAGCTGGTCCCTACATGCCCTTACTCCCTCCAGGCTGTCATCCCTTGTCATTCTGTGCTTGCAACCTTGTCCCACCACAGTTAGGAGCCAGAAAAATATCTGGTGGATACTCAGGAGCTGAGAAACATCCTGGGTCCTACAGCATTGTCACTGTCCCCAGAGGCTCCAGCAACAGGATCAAGCTGCAACAAAAACCCAGTGCCTTTGCTTGAAACCTCACTCTAAGACTGAAAACCAAACCCAGCTATTTGTATGAATGTTTGGTTTTCTCCTCAGAAAATATTGTATTGCAATCCTTTCCAAACCTGCTACTATGACAGAATGACAGAATTTTGGCCTAGTTTTAGTCTTACTAGTGTTAATCAAAGGGGTGTCTCTCCCTCTCTTTTCTTCTTAAAATAAATTTTCCTTGTAAGAACCAACACTCAACTTTATCCTAAATAAATCCTGTTGAAAATAATGCAGTATGAAGTATTTCAATATATCTTTTGAAGTAGTCAATTTAACCATAATGCCTCAGTCTTTGGTACATAAATAAGATATCAGTAACATGGAAACAGATATTTAAATAGCTTTCTGAAGAATTTTGCTGTATTTTATTAACCAACCCCTTCTCAAAGCTAGTATTGCAACTTGCAAGAAGAATATTGTCTTTACTTTTAAATAATTTTCACAAGACAAATGGCAAATTCTTTTTGTGCGGTTGTCACTCTTATGAATGCAGCCTTCTTCCTCAATTTCTTGTGTATTCCCCAGAGAAATTGACTTTTACCTCCCTTATTTTGGAAGCCCTGCTAGTACTGAGTGCCTGGTTTAGTCATACTCTGATCATACTAGTTGCTTATTACTGTATTGGAAAGCTGGCAAGCAACAATTTAATGAATTACACAAGTGTTGCACTGTATGTTTTCCTTTCCTTATTTATACATATGTATTTATATTTCTTATGTATTCTTTGGGGTACTAAAAGCAACAATTTATTTTGGCATTGAAGTTGCCTGGGGCTGTGTTTGCTCCAGTCATCAAGGCCTGCAGACTCCCTATCTTAGTGTCTCACTTCTTTCTTTGATGTGCTTTAATATACATGACTTCATGGAGTATATGTAAGGATAAGATTTAAGTAGGCTCTCCTATTTAAGCAAGAGGTTAAGGAATTAAATGAACAATTTCTGTGATTATGGCTGACAGTGTGTTGAATTGCAATTCAGCTGCTCAGATGGAAGTTCTCATACCTCAGTGGTTTGTTGCCACTTCCTTGAGGTTGCCTTTAAGATATATCAGTTATCTACAGCATAATATTAATACAAAAGTCAAAACAACATAACTTCCAAAGTGTTCTCCCTATTCCCATTGGGGAGGCAATCTAAATAAGGGGTTTTTGACTTTAGGTGGATTTAGAAAAGTTAAACTAGGAAGTGAATCAAATCCCCTTATAAAATTTCTCCTCCAAATTCCACTGAAGTCAACTAGGATAAAAAACTACCATGTGACTCCTGGGGGATAGCAGTTGTCCGCATTCAGAAGCAACACTAAATAGACATTAGATTTAATGTCATGCCTGCTGGGTTTTAACCATTACTCCAAATGCCCTGTGAAAATCTTGGCCGCTTTTCCCAGCAAAGCCCTACTTGCCCTTCACCATTCCCTTTGAATTCCAATCCTGCATTCATACAGATGCCAGGGCAAAATCCTTTCCCCTTCAAATTACTACAATTACAGACTGAAATCTCGAGCTCCTCATTTATCTCCACAGATTATCTATGCTAGATAATGCATAAGTAAAATACTCTAATGATCATCTTTTTCTAAAGTCAGATTCATTTTTAGAAAAAAAAAAGATACAGCAATTATGAGGTGAAAGGGGGCAGGTTCAACAGATCTTTCAGCATCAAGTCACATGTTAAGGGTTTATTCACAATGCAAATATAAAGCCTGGGGACTTGCAAGGGCATGTACTCACATGTGTGCTCAGCATTTCTTAAAATGAGAATGAGTTTGGACATAAAAAAATGGAACACATGGTCAGCAGCTGGAATTTATGAAGATCTCTATTTAATAAAACAGTAGTAACCGCCTTGTGCTGCTGCTACATTCTTTTCTTGGTGACAAAATGGTGGCACACCAGAAAAAAACTGTGGTCTCCAGTAAAAAAAGCATTTTCCAGACATTAAGGCACTGGAGAGAACAATGTTGTAGCAAACATCTCATTTCCTGAAAATGCTCTGTAAGTTGTTGGGTGAATTTATTTTCTTTTAAATTTGCTCTGGTTTTTTAAACTCTTGTGGATGATAGCTGCTGTCCCCACCGGTGGCTGTTCAGACTCACCTTTATCTGAGGTTTACAAGGCTTGCTTGGACAAAGACACATCTGACTCAGTATAGGATTGATTTTAGTCCCATTTAGGACAGGAGGTTGGAGTAGAGGATGCTCAGCAGTCCCTTCCAACCAGTATTCCTATCATTCATTAATACAGTGCTAAGTTTTGTAAATTTGCATCAAGTAATAAACAGCTTCTCAATACCAAAATTTCAATCAGACCTTCTGCCACAGAAGAAAAAAAAAAACCAAAACCAAAAAAATCTGCATATTCTCTGTTTCATGTAAAACTAGTTAACCAGTGTGCTCTTTCCCAGATGTTGGGACTGCCATCACAAACACTGTCTTTACAGCTCATCTCTTTGTGGAAAACCATTTGTTTCAAATTCTACTCCAGCTTGCACTCAGTATCAACCAAAAATATCCATTTGGAGCTCAGGAGTCAGGAATGCCATTGTGTGCAACAGGTATCCATAAACAGTTTGAAGGACATTTGTCATTCTTTCAGTATCGGCCTCATACTAAAGACCAATATACTTTAAAATAATACAGTTATAGTGGCTGTGTTGTTCAGTAAGGCATTTCCTGACTGTGGCAGCAAAGAGGCAAAGGAGGTCTCTTCTCAAACCTCACACAAATATTCATGTTTGAAGACTTTCAATAATTCATGTTTGAAATAACACAGATTTATATTGGAACCCAAGAGAGAAGGCAATATTGAAAAATCCCCAATTACCTAATCCCAATATTATTTTCAGCATACCACATTTGCTCTGTCTTCATGATAATGTACAACAGAACAAACATTGTAAAAGTTTATAAACAGTAAAAGGAAAATGTAATGCCAGGTTCTCAAGATATAAACATGAACAACAGTGTAAGGAAACCAGTAAGAAAAATAATAAAAATTAGTGGAGAGGGGAGTAATAATGTAGAGGCAACAGTAGTCAATCTGAAAACACCTTTGGAAATTAAAGATATAAAGGTAGGCTTTAAAAGTTAGGAGGGAATAAGTAAAATCAGGTTTTAGGGGGATTGTAGTGCCCCCCACAGTTAAAAATACTGTCACCTGCCAATTTCAGAAGTGATAGCAGATTCTTGAAAGAGCAGGTACTGTGTTACTACATGTCTAAAATTCAGCCAGGCCCAACACCTTCAAGGTTTTCAAAACTAATAATCCCAACTCAAAGCCAACCAGCCACGTTATAGCCAGTTGATGGAAAGAACATAAGGGGAGCATAATGTGGTTACAATAGCTCGGAGCAGTACTTGTACAAACTGATTGCATTCTGGGCAAGGCCCAATTGCTCTCATACCCCCATCAAAGATTTGGAAAGAGGAAAAAATTCTCTCAAACAGTACATTCACAATAAAAAAGCCAATAGAAACAGTAGGATTCAACAAACTTTCCTCAGTATGTTTCTTAAAATTTCCCTGTATGGTGGCTACTGCTGACATGTATTTTATCCCTCTTGCTTTGAGTGGGATGTTCTGATTTGTTGCTGCTTTTAGCTAAGGAGTTACAAATTTTCCTACCAGTGATACAGCCTGTGCCAGCTCTTTGGTTGCTGTTAGTGACAACTGACTGCTTTAACAACATTGAGTGGTATTTCTAATCTGTACCAACCAGGACTTCTGCTGGGAACAGCTTTGACTGGAAAAACCTTAATTGTGATTCAAATACATAGGGCAATTTACAGATAGGTTGGTTGACTAGAATTGTGGAAATACTGAACAAAAAATGTAATATTTATTTAACATTTTACTTATGCTTGTTTTCCTTTACATGTCTGTTTTCCATTAATACACTAAAGGAAGAATTTAGAGACAGAAATGATCACAGAAACAATTTTGCCAATATACTGTTGAATTCATATAAGACATAAGTTGCACGTTTGTGCATCTGTCGTTTGAAGAGTATACCCACACTGCAGTGACAGAACTGACTTCCAGTAACACAGATAGCCAAGATAGATTACAACTAGCTAGTTTTGGAGCACGCTGATTTAGCTGTTTCTTGGCTATCTAGTAGAGTTAAACTACACATCCCTGGAAGTGTTCAATGACAGGCTGGATGGGGCTTTGAGCAACCTTCCACCTAGTCCAGTGGAAAGTGTTCCTGCCCATAGCAGGGGGATTGGACTAGATATGTTTAAGGTCCCTTCCAACCCAAACCATTCTATGTTGTACCAGACAGTGACCAGACCTGCTCTATATCCTAACATATATTTCTATAGAAACAGATATGTATTTATGCAGAGTGTAAGTTGCATATATGCCTATAAATCTATAGATAGTCTGTAAGGAAATGCAACCATGTCACAAGATGAAAGCCAGCAGAAGCAGGACTGCCTGTTATAGTTATGTTTGCCAGGCCCATGAACTGTTTGACATTTCTCCAATGAAAAATGGCAACCACAGACACCACACCACCAGGGCACAGCATTAAAGGCCACCACCCAGTCAATTGTCCAATATGCATTGCTTCTTTTCAGTAATATGTCACAGCTTGTGCATTCTGTTTAAGATTTAACTGGTGAGTTAAATGGAAATGGTATTAATTATATGCTAGAACTATGTCAAGCTTCAAAACAGCTGTAGGCTTTTAGTCCAACAGTAAAAAACCATAAAAGCATTCTAAGCTTTTTTCTAAAGGGATGGGGTTAAGATATGACCAGAAGACCTTTCATTATCTCATGAGGAAAGCTTCCAATGAGTCCATCTTCATCCCTTTCTTCACTTCCCATGAGTCTCAGTTTCTCTCCCTCCAGAAGACAAAACTGCTCAGGCACAGAAAGAAAAGGGAATGCAGGGAGTGAGTCTGGGTCCACATCCTTTCCCCTGCCTGCCCTTGGATTTGTTTTCATAGAAGAACTGATAAAAGCTGCCAAACTTCTTACTCTTTTCTTAATTCTGTCTGTTTGCTGCTATATGAGCTTCATCTGCTGGTAGACTTGACTGTAGCATGGGTGCGTACCCTGACTAAACAGAGCTCTGTATGGTCAGTGTTTAGGTTTTGTGTTCACTCTGGGGTTATCCTTATAATATAAGGAGGCTTTTGAGGCCACTGGCACTGGCAGAACCCTGTTTTTCTAATAATCTTTCAATAGGGAAGGAAAGTGTTGACAGCCAGGGACACAACCACATAGACACTGCATTTTAGGAATGGAAAGGGATTTTTTCTCCTCTTTCCTTTTTTTTTTATTTTGCTGGTGAGCTGCTTTTCCAAGCCAAGGCACATATTTTGATGATGACTGCATGATAATGAAAAACTTGTAACTATTATGCAGGCAACTGCTTTGCTTCAGAATGACACACTTGGTTTCTTGTCTGGTATTTTACTTTTTGAAGTCAGTGATATTGGGTCCAGCATTTAGATATCACCCAGAGTTTAGCTCTGTCCTAACACCGTTTTGAGGAGACTCCTGTTAGCACTTGTCTTTTTATTAAGTTCACAGGCTCATCTGTTGTCACTGAGACATCATTAAAAGAGGAGTTATGCACTCACTGTGAGATGTAGGGATCTGAATGAGCTACCAACCCATTGAAGGTGGCAAACATGAACCCAGCGCAAGATCTAAGTCATCATCTAATCACATTTGACAGGTTCAATTGAGAGGCCTCTGCAGTAATAACCATTTATGTAATTCCTTACATTTCTCTCCCAGTCACTACTGGTGTTTCTTGTTCTGCTTTCTACCCACATTCTCTACTTGTCTGAGTAGCTCAAAATGTGCAACTCTGTGTGTGCGTGGCACCTCTGACGTGACACAAAGATGCTTTTGTGAATGTTCACTCCAACTAAATATAAACAGCATGGTCAATCACAAAGGTAACATCTGCTACAGATAATACATGGAAGTTTAGAGATGTATTTTCTGAAATATGAATCTATATTTTATATTTTACAGTGAACAGGCATGGCTTGGTTCAGTCATCTGTAAAGATACAGTGGTTTAAATTTTTAAAAATACTGGAGTATTTTAGCCTAATTTCTTTATAAAAGTTTTATAAAATCCACAAATCTTGACCACATGCTTGTTAACCCTTTTTGTGTGATGTTTCTTCAAAATAACATTACTGTGTTTCCTATTGTTGGAGGATTTTAGTACTCTCCCAGATTTATACATTTCACTTTTTATCATTTCATGACAAAAACCTGCATCAGCTTTACTGCATCTATGGTTAAGTTTCTCAGAGTTTCCACCAAAAATAATTCAAAAATCACTTCTGTTGCTTCTGTTACTAGAATTTTATAGTAATCTCTCAGTTGACTCAAGCTTATTCAGAAGATGCTAAAATTCAGGAGAACTTAGCTTCTATTCAGCATAAATTGTAGGAGGAAAAAAGTAACTTCTCTGTTATTTCCTTTATCTTGTAAATTTAACTTGTAATAAACAGGGAGATATACTAAAATTAATGTGTAATTAGGACTTGTTTTTGAGAAGGAGGGGGGAAACCTTTTCAGAGAGAGTTTTTACCCCAGAAAAATTAATTTGCCCATGGAATCAACCTGGAGTGTTGAATCTCAATGCTACGTCTTAAAGGAAAATTCAAAATCAACCACACCTTTCCACAAAACATCACCTATCATAAAATCGTAGAATAACCAAGGCTGGAAAGGACATCAAAAGATCATCCACTCCAGCCTTTTGTGGGAAAGGGAGCCTTTCTGGATGAGATTATCCAGCACCCTATCCAAAGGTGTCTTGAAAACCTCCAGTGATGGAGACTCAGGTCATGTTCCCTGATGTGTTCTTCCACTGAATGATTGTTCTTAGGGCAAAAAAAAAATCTATCTTATGTGAAGATAAAACCTCTCCAAAACTTAGTACCTGTTGTCCCCCTAGTACCTGTTGTCCCTTTACTTCTACATGTGGCAACTTCTGGAGAGAAAAGTTCTGTCCTCTTCGTAGCCACAGACCTATATAAGCGATCTCTAACTTCTCGTGAAAACCCTTTATGGAGTTTTCTAGCCATTCCTATGGCTGGAATGAAACTGCACTTAGGAAAGAAAGTTTTTAACCACAAAAAATGTACATATGAAAAATGTGAGTAACTTATATCTGCAAAGCAACACTGAAATGTCCTCCCTTCTGTGATAGCAAGTTGGTATGGAATTTTAGGGAAGTAAATTCAAGTGTTGTCCTTTCCCTCTCACTGCATAGAAATGATTTACTAGAATGAACTGCTAAAGACATATTTAAAATCAGTGGCATCTGACTAGGATCTTGCCTAGCTCTTCATTTTCAGAGATATTTCAAACATTTTTCCTGTACCCTCTCTGAAATCCTTATACTAATAAAGACTTGGGTCTCATAGCCAGCTCAAAGTAACCACCTAATCCATACAGTTGCATATTAAGGAATAGATATAAAATGATTACTCCATTTTTCTCGCACATCTCAAGAATTATCAGCATCTGCAGATAAACACAGGTAGCAGGCCTTGTATTCAAAGTTAAAATCACTTCTAAGTAAACCACAATGACTTAGTCTGTGCACTTAAAAACTTAAATTATTATGCAGATTTAAAGCCAGAAATCCTGGAAAGTATGTCTATGTATTTCCCTCTTACTTCTCTGATCTGTTCTTTCTCATTGAAAAACTCCCAGGGGTGATGATTTCTATTCTCTTACTGTAATTCATAGATATAGTTTGAAGTTGACAGATATGCAGCTTTTGATCATGGTTTGGAGATAAAACAAAAAGCATAAAATGAAAGAGCAGTTTTCTCCATGGAGAATAAAATGTCATTTGAGGCTTTAACTGATGGTAATTATAACATGACTTAGTTATGATATCAAATAATAGTTTTTTAATACCCTCAACATAGCATGAGTTATTTCTTTTTCTTTTCCCCAAGCTAATTATGTCGTTTTCCAAAGCTTCCCAAGCTTTCTTATTTTTTTATGCTTTTGAACCACGAACTGATGACTGTGTATCACTCTTACAGAAGTTTACAGCATACAAAAGCTTTGACAAAGAGCCCTATTTGATGAATTGTTAAGATTCTTCTGTGTTGGGGGTTTTTTTCCCCTATTCTCTGTTTTTTTCTTTATTCCTTCTTCTATTCTAAAGAAGTAGAGATCAGCTTGTGAAGCTGATCTGGAGAGATTAAAAAAGAAGAATTTAAATCTGATGAGATACACTTCAGTAGATTACAGTGATACAAATGGCCTCTGTCTTTGAGACTTTATATTTGTACCAAGGCAATTTATATTTCTTTCTTTTCCTTTGAATGTACTGCCTTAAAAAACAACTGAACCAATCCAAACAGGGTCAAGAATTCCAGAACATGCAGTCTCAAAAAAAGGGGGTATCTGGGGCTTTGTTATGTTTGGGTTTGTTGTTTGGGGTTTTTTTTCACTACTCAGTAGGGATGAGCAAAAACCATAAGCTGTTTATCCTGTCTCCAGCTCTTGAAACTTGTGTTCAAATGAAACAAAACTCAGATTGAATTGCTCCTTGATCTGGATTCAAAACTTAAATCTAGTCAAAAAATGCTATATACTCTAGATTACTTCATTTCTATTGGACTGCTGCTTTCCAACATACACAATTGTACAGTCAACCTTTTTTTACCTATGTGGCAGGAGTAAGTAAACTGATTTGAGCCAGTAGTGTGCCTTTATGGCCAAAAAGACCAGTGGTATCCTGGGGTGCATTGGGAAGAGCTCAGCCAGCAGGTCGAGGGAGCAGACTCTCTACTCAGCCCTAGTGAGGTACATCTGGAGTGCTGTGTCCAGTTCTGGGCTCCTCAGTGCAAGAGAGACATGTTGCTCCTGGAGCAGTTCCAGAGGAGGGTGACAAAGATGATGAAGGGACTCGAGCATCTCTCTTACGAGGACAGGCGAAGGGAGCTGGGACTCTCCAGCCTTGACAAGAGATGACTGATAGGGGACCTCATCAGTGTCTGTCAGTAGCTGAAGGGGAGGTGTATGTATAAGTGGCAATGAGCAGAAACTGATGCACAAGAAGTTCCACCCTTACTTGAAGAACTTTACTGTGCAGGTACCTGTGTACTGGAACACAGTACACTAGATTGCCCAGAGAAGTTGTGGAGTCTCCCTCACTGGAAATATTAAAGAGCCATCTGGGCACAATCCTGTGCCATGTGCTCTAGGATGACCCTGTTTGAGCAGGGAGGTTGGACCAGATGACCCACTGTGACCCCTTTCAACCTGACTCATTCTGTGATTTTGTGATTAAGGCCAGAATCGAACTTTTGTGTGCTTTATCGACAGACTGATTATCAGCAGCTCTCAGATTAGTGACTGTCTAAGAGTCACAACAGTAAAATTGGAAAATTCAGTTTAAAATTGGGAAAAATGAATGCTTTTCATCTGTCCGTATCTCTTCAACTGTATCTAGGTAGAGGAACTAATGAAATTACTTGGGAATATCCTGCCTTAAATAATTACTGATATGGATGGAACCAGAAAGTTCTGTAGTGCTGTAGCTGAAACCCTTTTGTTTTATTGGTAAAGTAGATGGGAACTGAGTTTTTCTTTATAACTTCTTAAAATGGAACTACACTACAAATTAGGAAGAAAATCTGTAAGCCGTATGCCATTTTACCTGAGTGTCCAGACAAACAGATCCAACTGAAGAACTATTTTAACCAAGGTATACAATTTCTATATCTGGTCATTGTAGCACAAATAGTTGGCAAAAGTGTATGCCCATTGTAACCAGCAAATACAAGAGGGAGAGAAGGAGTTGTAGAAGTTACATTCTCTCCCTTGTGCAAAACTATGTTCATCTGCTCTGGAGGAATGGGAAAAAAAATCTTATAATTTCATGCTTCAAACTATTTTGATCTCAATGACTTTGATATCTGCTAGAAAGTTGTTTTGTGCCTTTGAGTACAACTACCAATAGCTGTTATATTTCATCATTTGTTCCATTTCTACACACATCAGATAGAAAAGGGAGGAAAGGGCAGAACGAGTCAGCTGCCTGTAGCTCCATTTAATTCCCTTTGTTTTGTGATGCTTGAGCAAGTAGGAATCGCGATATATGTACTTGGAGTGAAATTATGGGGGAAAAACTGAGCTTTGATAGATATGGTATCAAATACTAACTGAAAGATCTCTCCCTTCAAGCAAAATAGTTTTAATTTTGGTAAGGCGATGTTCAGAAATTAAAATGTACACCTGTGAACTGTTAGTTGCAGTAAAAGAATTTTACCCAGAATTAAAAAAAAAAAATAAAAGAAGCAAAAAACATAGATCTAGATCCTGCTTGGATGTCACCTCTATGAAAGTGAAATAATAAGAGCAAAAGCTGTTTTTCTAGAAGTTCTCAGACACTTCAAGGCATCATTTTTGCTTTTTCATTTTATGAAAGGAAAACATGGGAAAATAATTATTTTTTTATTGATCAAAAGAAAAAAAAAAACACATAAAGAAAGTTTCCAAAATAATTTAAGCCTTGAAACTCAGGATCTGGGATCCTATGACAAAAATGTTCTAGTAAAGCTAAGAAGGCATAAGAAATATGACCAAAGACCAAAAATATCTTCCATAAAAGAAAGTCTTATAGGGAAAATAGATTCTAATCAAAATAAATGGAATTCAGAAGAAACAGATGAAATGGAATTCAACTGAGAAAGAAGAAACAAAGCAGAGGTTTTTGATAGATGTCTATACATTAATGAGTGCTATTAAGATGCTGAGTTTCCGGATGATCATCATCTGGTGAAGCAGAAGAAAGAACCCCTTCAGTGAAAAATGGTTGTATCTCTGCTAAGCTCTTCTCACTTGCAAGGGTTCTTTGCATATCTCACACACTTGGGAGGGAATTTGTTGTTTTCCATGAAAACTTCCCAATTTTTGCTGTGGTGATTCCCCAAAGTCACCATTAGTATAAAGGGAGCGTGAAAGGAGTGGCACTTTTCTTCAGTTTCATTTTGAAAACTAGGCACAATGGGAATTAATTTCTTTTTAATTTAACTAGAATATCAAGTGCTAGAGGGGAAGAAAAATACATATTACATGTGGTATACCAAAACGACATGAGAAGAAAAAATAAAATGGAATAAGCTACCTCAATTAAATCTGCCAAAATTCCTGCATATCATTAAAGTATGGTTAAAAGAGTGACTACAGTGGCTACCCTGTGATGCCCAGAGAGAGCTCAGCAGGAGAACTGGAACCTCTGTATTTCTTCAATTTACATTCCAAGCAATTGTTAGTTAGCTATTCAGCCTTTCTGAGCAACTGTTAAAATCATCTTTTTTGTATCAAAAATGAAAGGCCATTAATATTTTTTGAGCATAATTTCACCTAATTATGTCAACAGTATGATGACTAAAAATCATAATGTTAGATTCCCTGAATGATTGGCACATTAAAAGACATGAGACAAAACACAATGAAATAAGATGCTATACCAAGAAATAAATTTTAACCTGGTTTGGGTTGGTTTTGTTTGTTTTCTGAGGTTTTTTACCTTAATCTATGTTTGTCAACCATAAATACTTGATACCTTGCCTAGAAATCAGTTATGCCTCTTTTTGTTGTGATATGAGAAAATGAAGTTGTTCTTGATTCTAAAGAAACACCTGAAAAGAAAAAAAAACAAAAAACCAAAACAAAACACAGAAATAGAGGAATTTACCTGTCTCCTGGGAAAAAACTTTTATTTTCCATTACTTTTGTGTCCACAGCAGCATCATCTACCAATGAAGATGACAAGACTTATATTAACAGTAGCCAGAGACATTGACACAAATACTAGTTGCACACTTATGGAGTTGTTAAGGCCCTCTAAAATCAATTCAAATCAGTGTGTTTTTGCCAAGCACATCAGTGGATTTTGCATTAATTCCATAATGGATAATATATCTGAGCTAATGGCCTACAGAGAACATAAAATCATGCCTGGAAAATGGGCAAAATGGTTAAAAATAATGACAAGAAATATGCCAAAGCCTGATGAGATATATTCCATATTGCTGTTTCTGTTTAGTCTGCAGCCTTAATGTTTGTTAGCTTCCACTAAAAATGAACACATATGTAGGAGGATCTCCTCCTTTCAGCCTTGTTTCATAGGGAAATGAAGCTCATTGGAGCATCCTCTTTGTCTGCCTTGTCACTATCGCTTAATTTTAACCAAATGTGGTTAAATGTGATGGATGGTGCTCTCAAGGTATTTTCTTTCTGTGAATTTCAGTCACAGGCAGCTGAACAGAGGGGACGGATGCTTTGTTGAGAAAGTGTCCTCAAAAAGTAAGAATCCATGTGGGCAGCCACGTATTTGATACCACTGAACACACAGGGAGCTCACCCCCAAATACAAATCTCAAGTAGACTAAGTTCTCAGAGTGGCATGTTTCTGATGGGCAATATACGTTGATTTAGGTTTTCAGCACATCATCAAGCACATTGTTCGCACTTTTGATCAACTTTAACCAGTATACATGATTTTATTTACAGTTTTATATGCTGAGATACTGCTGGAACAGGCCTAAAATATCTAATATTTTCATACAGAAATAAAAGTTTTGGGGACAAGATAATTTCTACCCACAGTGAAGAAATGCAGAAAACAAAACATAGAGAAAGAAAAATATCATTTTAAAGGGTATCAGACTTGTTAAAGATTCCATACCTTGTGCTGTGTGTCCTCAGTAGGCATCAACTACCACAGGAACCCAAAAAGTCAAACCTGAGTCCTTTTTTTTTTGTGAAAAGCAAATCTCCCTAGTGTTCTTCATGTAAAACATAGGTCAAAGGCTTATGTACAAAATTCCTGGGTGGATACTCAAAAGTGTTTGAAAGCCTGCTGAAGTAAATGCATAGATTCTTTGAGTGTGATCTGAAATCCACACTTGCTTCATGGTCAGAGTGTTTGGATTACAGTTTTTAGATATAATCTAGGTTATGCCAGAGGAGAAAGTGTTGTTGTGCTGGCCCTCAGCGTGGTCCTTCGCATGTTTATTTCCTGTGGTGCCAGAAGCCGAAGAAATCAGTTCTTCACTCTCTCTCATTGCCATGAGGTGATGTCATTTGACCAACCTTCAGCAGACAAGTCAGCAAGATGCCTTCTCGCCCTTCCATCCCAAGGCAGGAAAGCACAGGGGACCTGCTGCAATAAAGGTGTTCCACAGCCACCTTTGTGCACGATACGCTGCACTTCAGTTTGCTTCCACAGACACACAACCTCTGCTGTGTCTCTCTGCACACAGATTGATACAAGGTGCCCCACTGAAACCCAGTTGGAGATCAGATGCTGGGTTTTGTGGTCACAGGTTGTAAACTGCAATATGATCTCTATCAGAGCCCTTTCTCTTCAAGTAATTTCTGCTGACACTGCAGAGAAAGTATCCAGCAAACATCACCATGTGCTGTAACAGAGCATTTTTGGTCAATTTAAAAGAAAAATACATATATATAAAGAAAAAACATATCTATCAATATATATTAACTACAAATAGACATTAACATTGTTTTAAACAGTTCTCTGAGACATTTAATCTAGATGGAGCAGAGCAGCAGTGGTATGAATGGCAATTACACTTCTGATTGTAGTACTTATTCATTGTTATCACAATTAATACCACATTTATTTAGATGGACAACTGCAATTCTCACTGTACATTACTATGAAAAGTGAAAACTGTCTCTGATTGTTTCACTTTCTTCTTTCACACAATTTTTCAGGTTCCCTGTTGTTGCTCTTGCCTCTCAAGGCTCTTCAATTCTTCTATCCTTTGGTAATTAACTCATTTTTCCTTTGTTACTTTGTGTGAGTACACATTTCGTCTCCTCTCCAACCTCTTTTTTCTCTTATTTCTTCTGTTATGCTTTAGAATCTCCTTTCTGCACTAAGTACTAGAGCTCTTTCCACTGCTTTTTCAAAATTTAACTCTTCAGTTAATCCAATCTCATAGAGTTATTCAGGACACTGGTGTAGTATTTGCCAATTACATGCATATTCATCCCTTTATCAGGGAACTTATCATTCAGGGAACTTGTATGGCTTATACCATCCTTTACTGTAGGATAAATACATCAGCCTTGGAAAAGGCTGCTAGTACATGGTGACTGGGTATTTTAACTCAATAAAATGCTGCTAATCTTGAAGTAAGTGAACTTTTTGTAAGAGGATATATTCATGACAACTCCGCACAGCTGTAATAACCATGAAAAATAGGGGGTTGGGGGTTATTCCCTCTTCTTGCTTGGGATAAAATAAGGATAGCCAACATTTGGGAAAAAAAATAGACAAAGACCCAAATTACTAAGTATATTGGACAATTTCTTTTATCACTACCTTTTCAAACCATTTCATTGAAATTTATGGTAGACCTTTAGCAAGAGGATTGTTATCAAAAATATAGGGTAACTTTTTCTAATATTATTTCCAGTGGGCTTTCGAAGTTCATATGAAGGGGTGATGAATTTAATTGTCTCAGAAGACTATCTTCTCTTATCCACATCGTCTGGGTTGCTAAACTTGATTTGCTTAAAGTTTTAGCAGGTTAAAAGTACCATTTTGAAACTTTGAAGAGACTTTTCGCTTACTATTCACCTGTAATACATTTGAAATGTAAGATTTTGTTTATGGATCAAAAAGAAGCAAAACTGTAGGTTTTATGACAAAGAAAATTCCTACAGGAGTTCACATAGAAAAAAATAATTAGTGAGATGATTGAATTAATAATGAACTATATAATATGAGTTTAATGCATGTGCAAGAAAAATATGCTAAGTTCCAAAACGAACATGTTCTGTGGTCTTCAGGAATTTTGCTAAATTTCTGTACTTCCATGTATGTCCTATTCCTTTTCCCAAGAGAGCTTCTGTCAACATTTCTGTTGATGTCAGCAGGAAGTAATAAAAACAAATTTGCAAAGCTGATGATTTGTGTCTCCTTTAATTGGCAGCTTTTAAAATCTATGGGCTCGTAGTATCGCCAGCTTCCTGTTTTTCTCCTCAGAATTATATTTCACATGTAATTTAATGAATACGAGTAACATAAAAACAGGGCTTATATTTCAATGATCATCTTTTCTGTAATTTTCATTCTGAAGTCTTTAAAGCTTTTTCTTTATTTCACTACTGTGGGATTTACATTTTAAAAGGATTCAGCCTTCCCCTTTATTTTTCCATGGAAAGTTTTCTCTCAAATTCCAGCTGCAGTGAACACTATTCAGGGAAATGCTCATTCCAAGGAGTTATTTTGGCAGTTTTGCCAGCACTATTGTAGAACAACAGGAGAGAGCAAACACTACAAATATACAGGTAAAATTGGAACGCTCTGCTGCTGCTTCAAGAACAAGTGTGTTATTCTTTCCGTTGCTAGATGGGTACGTTTTTTCAAGTTCTAATAAACACATTTTAATCTCTAAAATATTTCTGGTTCTGATTATGAGAATTTAATTTTTCTCCATATGTATCTTTTCCTTGTACTTCATTCAGGTGTTGCTCATTTTCTCCTCTACTTCCCCAAATACGCATAAGATATCTGTCAGCTTTTGGCTATGTGAGTAACTCCACTATGAAATGGAAAAATACTTTTAAAATATAAAATGAAAATGGCTTAAGTTAAAACATATTTTTCTTTGAACAGCTTGGAAATAGTCCAAGGTTCAGAGGGGCTATTTTGAGTGGCACCAGGCACATAAGGCTGGTTATCACATTGACACTCTTACCCGTGATTAGTAACTCATGTGTGAGTGCATACTCCAACAAATATAGAGAGTGTATTATGTACTCCACAGATTTCATTCCTAGAAAAATAAACCTAGACCTTTGTTTTCATTTGCATGTTTTTTCCCTAGCTCTTTTTTTGTCTTACATGATCTCCAAAAAGTCCATGCAGATGGGAGGTGCATGCTCCTGCTGCTTTACAGCAAGGCTTCCCACTGGCATAGACAGCAGTAATTAGCCAGAGAAACAATGGTCACATTATGACACAGACATTTTTGTAAGCAGGGGGTTTTTTTAGTATAAAAGCTCAGCTAGAGCTGTTTGTTACATACACTACTTTATCAGTCTATTCAGTTTCTGCAATCCGTTTTAATTTTAAACAGTTATTTTGAGCACTTGGGAAATTCTGTATGTTTGATAAATAGTATTGTTTTATGCATTATTATTATATGAGTAATGGTCTCTAACCCTTAAAAAAACCCTTGAAATAGAAAGAATTTGTGACATTAATAACGCAATTCAGTCTCATGTTTTACCGTGGGTTGAGCTCACCCTTCAAATAATGAGCAAATTAACCTATGCAAGCCATAAAACTTCCCCAAACTTAACACTACCCATCAAAATTCTTCCAGTTCAGAATTCATGACTTGTATTTTAATGGATTTCAAAGTCTGTTTAATGTTAGGTTTCTTTTCTCCTCTCCTCTCTCTTTTGTCCTTTTTGTCCCCTCTCCTCTCTTCCCTCCTCTTTCTATTGTCGATGCAATTACTTCGTAATTTTTCTTGACCTAATTTATGTTTATTAGCATGTAGAAGAGTTTAGCAAAGATTTAATTTTTTAAATTTCTGCTTTCCTTAAATTAGTCAAAATGCTCATAAAGCCATAGGTGCCTAAAATTTACTTCCTTTCCCTCAAACTTTGAGTAAAACAGATTAAATTGATTATGATGATGACAAACTATTGACTTTTATTAAACTCTCTTTCTGAGTAGATATCAGAGCTGTTTCAAGTTTTGGCAGTTTCATTTTGCTGAGGTTTGTGCCAATATTTCCTTCAGTTTTAGTCCAGATGGGTTCATACCCCTAAATTTAACTCCGATTTTCAGAATTGAGCAAACTCAGAGTCTCAACTGAAATTTAAGGAAAATGACCTGAACTTGAGAGACATATGAAACCACTTAAATCCAAAGCTTGAGCTGCCTCAGATTTGTTTGAAATGTAGGCCAAAGTTACGTATTAAAGCCACAAAGATTACCTGTCTTTTGTCAGATTGACCCAAGTTTCAACTAAAATCTAGATCCATTTACTTTGCAAGTACTGAAAATGGCGCCTGTAGTAACATCGCAGCTTATACCCATTTTTTAGCACCATGATAGAGAAATTCAAATCCCTTGTTTGCTCCATAGTCAAAGGAATAATGCTGGGGGCAGGTTGCTTTCAGTTTTCTGTTGCAAATTATGAAATGAAAACCCAGCCCAAATCAGAAATATTTAACTGAAACAATAAGCTTAAGCCATGCTGAACAAAAAATAATGGGATATTTTTTACCAGCTTGTTGTTTTAATTCTGAACGGTCAGTTGACTCCTTTGGAATGAAATATGGATTAGGAAAATATATATTGAATTTACAATCTCGATGAGAATGAATCTCATTATTAAACGCTTACCCTGTGGTATCTCTTGCCTTTCCCAAGTTTGGCTATAGGCAGACTTATACACATGCTTTCTCCACTTTAGTTGAGTAGAAGGACTGGTCGGTACATCTGGCATTATGACACTGTGAGTTTCGTTCTGTAATAAGTATTCCTTCCCAGAAGAGTCATATGTTATCTTGAGTAAGTGTTGGACAAACCCTTTGGAGCCTATTATGAGATTTGGGTTAATACCTTTTTTTTCAGTAGTGGATTCACTAGTAGCGTGTGTACACCTTAAGAAAGATGAGTTTGTCTTGAGATGGTCTGACACGAAATGTCTCCAGGTAGGGATTAGCTAACTTCTCCACATTTATCTTGCAGAAATCCCCAGAAGTGAACTGTGAGGCACTTCGGAAAGTTGCTTTGTGAGAGGTACGAACTTGCCTGCTTTCCTCAAGGTACTGGTCATGACTTAGAAAACTAGATTAATTAAAAGAATAAATTATAGTTAAGAATTGCTCTCTTCCTTTCGACAAATAATTCTCACATCTCTCTTTCACTACAGGTACTTGGGAGCCCCGCAGAACAAGTTTGTGTTTCCTTAACTCCACGCTCAATTCCTAACATTATTTCCTTTGTCTATGCTTCCATTCTTAACTACCAGCTCAGAAAAATAAAGCTTCCCAAAAGTGCACACTGAGCAGACAGAAATATAGTGAATTCATGTTCCTCTGGAGAGCAGAGCCCTACAGATACACATAAATCTTGGAGCACACCCACTCACTAAAGGAGAAAGTCGCACCATTGGGAGAAACAAGAAACTTCTCACTGCTGTGCTCACTGATCCCATCACATGCACAAGAGAGGAGAAAGTGGGTTTCCCTGTCTCTAATTGTCTCACATATCCCCCTCCCACTGCACATGCTGCAGCCTATGTGTCCCATCCTCTATGTGTCCAAGAATATCCTGGAAATTTATATTCTGTCAATCAAATGAAATCAAGGCTAGGTGTCTGTAAAAATAGGATTTTCTAGTGGATGCTTGGATAATACTCAGAGAGTCAGCGCATAAGTCAAGCACGAGGCTGTGCAGAACTGACAGGTTAGGTACACTTAAATTTTCTTCTGCAGATGCTTTTGCATGGCTGTTTTGCCATGTGTCTGATTGCCCTGTTGACTGAAGTTTCCTAAGAAGGCAGAGGGGCACGGGGAGCTGGGGGGTGAGTAGAGTTAGTATTTTTTTTTTATTAAGTGCTGTTTAAGAGCTGCTCCCAGACTGACTACCATGAGCATTCAAGGAGTTTGATATATTTACGTTCATGCTGGAGAACTGAAGTAACAAATAGATCGTGTTTCCCAGACATCAAGGGACACCTGTGCTGTGGAACAGTTTGCTCTAAAATTCTAAGCTGATGAATGAAGTATACCAGTCAGTGTTAAAGTAGGGAACTCCACAGGGTTAACTGAAAATACTTTGAAAATCTAAAGTGCCAAGGAGGAAGTAAGGGTTGTGTTCTCCTTTTTATTTACTTGTCTGTTCATATCTAAGGATTGGACTTGATGATCTCAGAGGTATTTTCCAACCTGGTTGGTTCTATGATTCTGTGATTTATATATTATTTATAAGAGGGAAGGAAAAGAATTGTGAATTATGATTTGATACCTTTAGAGTAAAAGAAGGAAAATCAAAAGAGTGCCCTTCTTTATCCTGACAGAGAGATATGAGATGTCCCTGCCCATGGCAGGGGGTTGGAACTAGATGATCTTTAAAGTCCCTTCCAACCCAAACCATTCTATGATTCTATGAAAGAGAAACTGTGGCATCCCTCACTCATTCTACTTTTGAGCTGCATCTGTGCAGATGCATCATTATTATGAATGTTCTCTTCACAACAATAAAAAGATGAGAAATATGGCTCATCCTCTATCTGGTAAAAAAATGGATTTTTATGCCCATTACCAGATCAGTTATTGATGTGACAGCTATTTGTAGCTACTTTTTGGTGGAGTTTGAGGCTGTTTCAGTGTGTCTAAAAGGGCAGTTACTTCAAAAGAGCTATTCATGCTAAAGCTAGGGAATGTTTACTGTACCCTCTGGCCCCAGAGAACACACTGGGAAGTGCTGTTTCTAGAAAATGTTTTCAAGATCTGGGGTGAGACAAAGGCTCCACTAAAGTAATGGCAAATTTCCCAGTGCATCTTTGGGGCCAGGCCTCCAGAACATTCAGACCTGCTCGTGTCAGATGTGAACAGTGCTTAAACTGAAATAAGATCTGCCTGTAGCAGCTTCATGCACATAATGTCATAGTAACTTGCTGCTTAATTCTGGTTGTTGTGTAAATGTTGTGGACAGATAATCTGCAGCCTCTAAATTCAATTTGGTACACACTGGGATTTGTTAAGTGAGCGGAATTGGTTGTGCTGGGACAGAGAAATCCTGACTTGTACCTGCATGTGCTGTGTGCTAATTAGAAATGTAATTAGAGATGTAATTAGCACAATTCATGTGCACACCTTCCTGGTAATTCCTTTAACTGTTGAAAAAATTGACTTTGTGTCACCAGAAAGCTGCAGAAGAGTTCTGAAAACTATCTCATGAGAGGCTGAATGGGTTTTAGGCCACTTTAAAGATGAGTTGGCTTCAAGCCCTTGAACAACTACAGTAATTATTTGAAGCTCTTCACTGCTTTTTTGCTTTCTTAGAAAGCCTGAAAACAGATTTAGCCCAAAAGTACATTCTCAGCTCTAGATGCACATCAGTTATGTTTATATGGGCAAACTGTGCTGTTCCCGAACTCCTCTTTGTTTTTCAAGTGGCTTTCATGTACATATCACTGTGTATGAAATACAGGAGATTTTCAAGTGCTGACAGTAATTTTGTGCCCTAGTTGACACACACACTATAACGCTGCTGCTTCCTTTGAGAACGCACGCAGGATCACTCTCGAGGAGAAAAAACAACACAGAAAGAATCGTGTCTTGCAGAATATACCACCTAAGGAGTCTTTCTGCTGTGCCTTTTGCAATCGGACATGTCTATCTCGTATTGGCCTCATTAGCCACCAGCGTGCTTGTAACAAATGTGGATCAAGCCTTTCCCAAATCTTTGTTCGCAGAGCCTAGCCCTGATGATGATGATGACATGCACACAAGTCCATTTCAATGTGTCCATCAAGAAGTTAGTTAAGAGGATTTGTTTGTTTGTTTGCTTGTAGTTGATATAAAGTGAACTTTAAATCTTTTTTTCCTCTTTTATTTATTTTTTTTTTAACATTTTAAGGTTAGTTCTTGTATCAGAGTCCAGTATAAAAACTGGCAGAATTTCTGCCAGCAACTGGAAGATTTTTTCCCTAACCTTTTTAGCTGTCTAATAAAATTGAACGGCAAATTTTTATTCTTGATTGAAGACCTTATATATTTGTACAGGGGAAATAAAGGTTTAGTAGCTGGTAACTTATAAAAAGTGAGGGCACAGCCTCTGCACTCAGTTTCTAAGTGACTCTTTCCATTTGGTGTAAGGTTGTTAAAGGCACTTTTTCAAGTTTGAAAGTAAGCCATCAAAGCTCTAGTTAGTGATACACAGAGAGCAGTGACAGCTACAGTGGCTAAAAGAGCTAACAGAGGCAATAAACTAAAAACTGGTTTTCAAGAGCATTGGAGTACAAGGGCCTTCTGATATTAGCTTCAGAAATAAATGGTATCAACATTATTTGATAGGATTACCCAAATATGTCTATTTTACCTGTATGCCCCCAGTTGCTGCAGTCTCACAATCTCAGTTTGTTTATCTATGACACACACATGAGAAAGGAGAAAGAGGCTCAGAAACAAAACAGCTTATGGGAGGAGCTGAGTACTTGGTTGTTTTAACCCACTTATATGAGGCCAAATTTACCAGTGCTGAAGAACTTAGCTAAATGTTCCAGCCTGTTTTATCTGTTGGCCTTCTGAGGGTAGCAAGTCATCAAAGAGCACGACAAATCAGATTTGGGTTCAATTCCTTGCTCTGCTAACAAGCCCTACCCTTGGGATAAGTCTTCACTGTGTAACTCATTGATCTGAAAAGGTCATTTTCCAGTCCTGAAGACACATCACATATGTCTTATGGCAGAGTCTCTTGTGTCCTGAGGCAGCATGACCACTTGTTCTCTGTGAAGTTTGATTTCCAACTGGTGTGATGCTAATTTCTTTCAGTTTTGTAATCCAGAACGTTAGTGAACTCTAAAACCATGCTCATCATCATGCTCAGTGTTCGTTAACATATTCTTCCGACAGCAGTTTTCTCCAAAAGCCTCCACAGGTGGTCTGTACAGCAGCAGTCAATGGTAAATAAAAATCCAAATGTTGTAAGCACACATTTATTCCTACTGAGTGGTTTGAGTACCTGTAGGCTTAGTTGGGAGCCAGTTCCTAATGGCTTCAAGGTTCATCTAAAATTTTTGGAACTGCACTTATGACAGCTTGAAAAAATGCTCAGTGTTTTTGCAAAGTGCATTGGTCATTCATCACCCCAATCCTCCAGCTCATCCAATGAGCAGAAGTACTACATTGTAAGATTTTCTGCATTATTTATTCCCCAAAGATTTGAAAGTTTACTGAGTGCAAAAAAGTTTGGGAAGGGCTATTTTATATAATAACTGTGTAGTCAAATTCTTATTGATGCAGAAGACACTTTCCCTCTATGTCATCTAAGAGGAACAAAATAATTTTACAGCTGTATGAGAGAAGAAATATGATTTGAAAGACTTTTCTGAGTATTACAAGAACTTCTGGAGAAGTTAGAAAAAGACCTAGAGAAATGTGTCTTAAGGGTCCTTCACATAAATATTTTCCCTTAAATTTCAGTTCCAAGATTAATTGTCTCCAGTCTCCAGCCTTACTTCCAGTGCATGAGAGAACAGTCCAGAAGCAAGCTCAGCATTTTTTAGACTTCTTAGCGGAGCATTAATCTGTAATTTTTGTGATTTAATAACATACTTAAAGAAGTTTTCTTGGATAAAATCTGATACATAGTGCTGGCGACCTCCAATGCCCTTCCTTTCTCTGAACCAAAGGCTTTAATTGTTCATCCTCTAATAAGTACAGAGAGGCCACTCGAAAGGATGAAATCCAATATAAATAAATGACATTTGCTGATGAGGTCAACTTTCAATTTGAGATTTATTTTACCCAGATGCCTAAAATGAGTGGCTAGACTACATTCAAGGTTCAGGGAAAACTCAATAGGTGTTTATGGGTGAATTGAAGGAGTGACATGTGGCAAGCATCTGTGCTACATTGCATTTTAGGGAGGCTACTCTATCTTCAGCCTCTTCAGGCCTTATGATGCCATCTTTCATGCTGAGAATGTCAAGTCTGAGAAAACGGATAGTTGGTAACCAAAGAGAAAAATTGTTTATGATAAACAGGATCCAAGTTGTACATGTATATTTGGATTCTTCGAGATGCTGGGGCTACCAGGTCTCTTGTCTGCTCCTACTAATGTCGAAGGCATATATGCTGACAGTTTTGTGGGAATGGACTGAGGTTCCCGCTAAACTTACCCTTAAGTGAACTCATTTAAAATGAAGATCACATTTATTCCAAAATGGCTTCAAATCCTCCTCCCTCCCACCCTTACACAGCATTCCACTAAATAACATTCAGATGTCCTGAAGATCTAAGCCCAAATGTAAAACGAACTGACCATCCAGCTGTGTGAGAGCTAAATGGCAGTCAAACTGTATTTGTATAGCAACTGCAGGTTTTGGTCTTCATTTTGTCATTAGTTTTCCTCGTATTTCTGGTAAACATAAAAAAAATTCTTTCTTGTTCATAAACTATATCAGTAATCCTATTATAATCTAATTTACTTCATGCTACTTATGACATGTTTATTTTCTGTAATTCACTTGGCTTTAGTACTCAGTAAAGTACTTTAATAAAGTTCATTTTGTTGCATTTTCAGATCTTGCTGTAGATCTTTCATTCCAAAACTTCAGTGAAATGTTTATAGAAAATTTTAAAAAACCCACAACTTTGTATTTAAATGTTAAATGTATCACATTATATGTGAAATACCATAGGGGCAATACCCCTTTACAAATCCGTCTTTTCTTTCTGGTCCTACATTAGAACCTGAGAGCATCCTTTTCAGGTGTCTGGGATGCTACATATTCACAAATGGTGTATTTAAACATTGGAACACCCTCAGGACACTGTGCTTACACAGAACTGCCCTTCCCCATTAGCATTCTAGCTGACCTCTCTGACCTCTCCCAAGGCAAATGGAACGTTTTTGTTGCCATCTCCATATCCCAGTTTGCTTGAGGAGGAACTGCCAATGCTCAGATATCTATCACATATCCAGCCAATGCCATGTTTTATGTTTATCAAGCAGAACATCTTGACAAATGAATGGGTAAGTCAAACACATTTTAATTGTTAGAGAGGCACTCTAAAGAGCCAGAACATTTCCACAAGAGGAAAAAATGAGTCATAAGAATTACTGAGAACCTTGAGGTTTCTTTCTGTTATACTAGTGCTTCATTCTTCCTAAAGAATTACTGTCTCTATAATGACATATTTACAAGGTGTCTGATACTATAGATCAGTTTACACAAAACTTACATTTCTACCACTTCACTCAGACAACAGATTGTAATATTAATTAAGAATAGCACAGAAGCTGCTGAACTCTATCCTACTTTGACTAACTGGCTTCTAGTATGATATTAATTATTTCAGCTGAGCTCAGATACATTGCACATAATGTACACTATCAGGGACCCTATTCACGTCTGAAGTCACTGAACCTTTTAACTGAGAGTTATTTTTTTTGTCATATGGTGTTGAACTCTAATAACTACGGTCTTGGTATTTTGGAACAGGTATTTCAGAGCCTACACCCTAAATTATCCCCCGTGATGTTCCTACTTCTAAACGTCCAGCACTGAGAGCAAATTGAGAATAATGGGTCCTGTGAGAATAAATACACTGAAAAAATTACTAGTGCCATGATATAAATTCTGAGGAAATAAACAGTTCTCTTAACTGTGTTTAAATAGCATTAGGGATGGGAGGGACATTTTAAAGTCCACCCAGTGAAATACTGAACAACTCGCTATTCTATCAGAGTTGTTGTGATTCACTAGGATCTGAGGGAAAACAAAAAAGTCTCAGTAACCAACAGGTCTGATTACCAAAGCGCACAAGGGGCTGAAATTAGGTTGTATGGAGAATCTGCCTTCTGGCATTTCCCATATTCCGAGTACTAGACTTAGACTGCTATTGTTGTTCTAACTTTGTTTAAAAAAGTAGTGTATCCACACATCCTGTGTATAAAATATTTCTGCTCATGGAGGGCAGGTTTAGTCGGGCTTTCTCATGAGAACAACTCCTCTTATTGCTGTAAGGAGATCTAGATGAGAAATCCCAAGGCTCTTAAGTCATTTCAGGTTTGCTACTGCTTTCCACAGTGGATCAGAATTTCATCTTTAATATTGCTCAGGGTCAAAACACAACTAAAGGAAAAGAAAGCAAACGGTAGTAAAACATCAGCAGTAAAGCTGTCTCACAAATTTCTTGTGGTTTTACAAGGATGTAGTTAATACATTAAGTTGTTGTTACCTAATTAGGTGACTTTTATTGTGCCATCAAATGGAAAACTGATACCAAATGGCATGTGTGCATGAATGAATGAGAGAATGGAGACTGTTATCAGAGCAGAAAATAGTCTTCATCTGAAGCGTGGGAGCAGAGCCTTTCTGAAGGAGACAACATATTTATATTTGTATAATACATATTTATATATTATATAGAAGTAATAATTAGTGAATGCTAGTTATTAAGAAGTTATTCAGGCTTTTGACTTTATAGAAATGGATGAAACTGATCACAAACCCATACTTGCAACAGTAAGTAATACCTCCATCAGTACCACAGCTGATGTCTCCTCATTCTCCTAGAGTCACACCATAACACCCTTTGAGGCTTCTGTGTCCCTTACTCATTTTCATAGAGCATAAATCAGCTGACTGTGTTGGGGGGGGGAAATGTCCTCACATTGTCCTTGTTCCCTTTCCCATTGGAGTCACCAGGACTTTAGCTGAAAAAGGATTGGACAGAGCAGTAAAGAAAAATATTAATCAGTTTAGTGAAGACAGTAGAACTGGGAGGCAAACACTAAGCAGATTTTTAATGCAGCAAGTGCTACTGCTTCATTATTAAAAGTTCTTACTTTCATTGAAAAATGTACCTCTATAAAACCAGACACACACAAATATAGAATCATAGCATTATTAAGGTCAGAAAAACCACTAAGATCATCGACTCCAACTGCTTACCCAACACTGCTCTGTTCACCTCTATCCCTGTCCTGAAGTGCCACATCCACAGGATCTTTGAACAATTCCAGGGATGGTAATTCTAGCACTTCCCTGGGCAGCTTATTCCAACGCCTGACTTAGTCTTTGACAGTGCGGGGACACATTAGACCCACTGATGAATGTCTACAACAGGCAGCAGGAACTCAATTAGACAACAGATGCAAGGAGAGGCCCAGGAAAGCCAGGCCTCAATACCCACTTCTCTGCCTCTCTGCCTGCTTCCAGGAGCCTGACCTCAGGAAAGCAGAGTTGCATTTCCAGGCATGGTTGCAGCAACTGCAGCCTCAAGGAGACTCAGGCTGATGTGGCACCTGAAACAGCTGCTGATTTAACTTTTAGGTGCCTAAACTCTTCCTTGTGCCCAGTTTCTCAGCTGAACACCATTCTCCTCCCACAGTAGCCCTGCTTCTGTCTGAGCTGTCCCTTTCAGCGCCATGAAACCTGAGACTGGCTGTGAGCTGCCAGACATCTCTGTGTGGTCAGAGAGCCTCTTTATACTGATGAGCTGTCACAGGAGAAGGCTCAGCTTTGTGCCTCAGCACATTAACTCTACTCATAGGTGGCTACAACAAATCACGGAAGGGGATTTTAATGTCATAACAACCCTGGAAGTAGCAGCTATTTTCTGCTGGCAGCATGGCTGCATGGGATGGGATGGGATGAGGAAGTGCAGTTGTGGCAGGAGAGCATCCTGAGCCAGTATTTTCAAGCCTTGCTGATGGCTTTAGTGAAGTCCTCTTTAAGGTGAATGTTTTTTTTTTCCCCAATATTGCTTGATTAACTTTGCTATTCACAAACTACCTAGAAATGCTATGAAGGGGGTGTTGCTCAAGTGGTTTATTTACACAGAGAATTTTTACAAGACCTTTGTTATTTTCTTTCGAAGCTAAGCGTTTCCCAGAGTGGAGAAAAACCTTGGTAGTTACCTTCTGTTGGCTTTCTACTGTAACAGCAGAAAAGACAAAAAAAAATGGCCAATTGCTTTTTCAGCAAAAATCAGTGAAAAACATCAAAGGAAGATTTCCATACAGAGGTTACTTAAAAGTTGACTCACAAGTCTTCATTCTGCATTGTAGGTTATAAGAATAAGATATAAACTACTTATTCTACAGTGATCTTCCTAGGAGACATTTACAAGGAGGAATAAAGCCAAATTCTCAAATAAAAAAAATGTACTTACAGCAATTTATTAATCTTTAATAACTATCCTGCTATTTAGTATCATGTTTGAGGAGACTTACTATGGTTTTGTGGAAAAACATTTGTTAAATACAGTCTGCTTCTTCTTTCAAACAATCAGGTTTCATATACAGCCAGAGTGTGTCATTTCCAAAGAAGCATTTCCATTTGTTTGTACAATGATTCACTTCTCTATCCTGTTTCTGTATATTTTTAAATAAAACACTTTTTTTCTTTTTTTTCTTTCCTTTTTTCTAGTTATGGGAATGACATTACGGAGAAGAGAACAGTGTTAACAATTTATCTCTGATTGTGGTACTGCACATGCTTCACTCTCTCATTTCTTAATTTCTAATGATACAAATGGACCCCAAGCATTATGTCATACATGTAAGTAATATGGCCAGAATAGTCAATTGAAAGTTTGGGTGAGACATTTTTTAATGAATTAGTGCTAGTTATGGGCTCTTGTTTTAAATAACAATAATTTAAAAATACTTGCACAAAGAAAATAGCAGTAGTATATTTTAATCATACTGTTCAGAGAAGTGCAAAAGAACTTAGATGGGGAAAGCGAGTAGCTGTTGTTAGATGAATTAAAATACATTTGAAAAAAGGGACAAGCAGTTGGTTGGATGAGTCTGATATTGGTCTTGATATACAGAAATATGTTATCAATTTTATTTAAAAAATTTTAACATAATCTTGAATTAGAGCATGAAGAAAGACCCTTTACTCCTCAATTAAGATGTAGATGTAATGTTGAATATACTCATTAATAGGAAGGAGTGAACAGTGAACATGAAGAAAGCTGCTGTTGAAAAAGGGACTAAGTCTTGTGGTACATGTTTATTTCTGAATTTCCTTGAGCACAGCTGAAACTCTTTCTCAAAGCAAAATAATCCGTAATTCGTATTGGACGTGGGATTTCTGTTAGGGGCTACATAAAGGGCAAGCGCATTAGTTTGTAAATGTCACACTGCCGCAGACTTGGAAAAAGAGAATTAAACTCTGAGAACAAAGCTTTTCTAATGCCACATGACACAAAGCTCAACAAAGAATATCTTGACAGGTAGGGGGTGGAGGAGGAAAAAATCCCATAGCCTGTCTGTCTCAGCAGGAGCACGTAAGTGATGTGGATTGACACTTACAGGGAAAAGTCTGAAAGTCTGAAAAATGTGTACCACACAAACTACACTACTTTCTAACACACATTGTTTGTGTAAATTCCTTGGTTCCTTCAGTACAGTATCTTGAATAAATGATACCCTGAGAAATATTTCCTAGTTTACAGCAGTATCTGACATGCAGAAGTGTGAGACTGCACAAAGATAATTCAATCTGTCAGCAAATCCTTTTGTCTTTCAGTAAATTCAATTGATAATTCTTCATTCGTCTAATGTCAATCTGTGGCAAAAGGCCCAAATTAAGGATTACAGGAGTGGAACTTAGTCTGTGAGAGGAGAGAGAAGGAACTTTGATTAGCAAAGACATCTCCCAGAGTTGTGCTTAAGGAAAAAAATATCCATTAGCTTCTCCTTCATATCAGTTTTGAAAATACAATTTTTGTGTGTTTCAAGTAATGCTAGACTTTGCAACAACGCTTGCTTTACAGAGTGTTTTCTTTCTGTCATCTCAGACTGCATAAAGCTGCAGTGATACAACCAAAGATTATATATGCTCTTTGTTATCTACTCCAACTGGTCAGACATTCTGCCCTTTCAAGCCTTGTTATATCCGAATAATCAGTTTAAAAATTGTACAAGAGAAGCCACATAGCACAGACTGATTGAATCTATTGAATTTCAACTACTCTAAGTACTAACATAAAGAAACCTAAAAAGTTATGACTTTTGGATTAGTTCAAATGGTAAAGAATTTCTCTACTTTTTTCTTCATCTGTCAGTATCTTTCTATCACTCTGCAGAATTAGGCATCTTTGTGTTGTGATTATAAAATGCCACTGGTATGGTTAGAGCATCTTAAAAAAAAAAAAAAAATCAAATATTTATCAGTACTTTCCTTTGTGTGCATGAGTAAAACTTTTAATGCCAAAAACTCCCAGGCATGAATGTTTTCTTTCCTTCCCCTATATTCCTGGCTGTGGTCCATAAACATAACCTGGAGCTTTAGTCTCTTTGCTACAAACAAAGAATGGCTGTCAAACTGGCTAGTGTAAATGTGCAGAGAAAGTTTGGGAAAGTGAGGGAGTTGCTATGCAGTTTATCATGAGCTTCAGTGACTAGGAGCTGGAAGAACCACAGTACTTCAGATGTTTTTCACACTTATTGAGAGAAACCACTGGAAAACGTGATAATGAACAGATAATCAGCTGCAGCTTCACAAAACTTTCCTCTTTCTCGAATATTCCCTGTTTCTCTTCCTCGTTGAAGAAGTCTAACTTCACAGTCTATAAAAATATTTCTGTTTGTTTGAGCAGTCTCTATTAGTCCGTGCAGCAGGCAGGGTGACAGAAGACCCGGGTTATTACAAAGGCGTTTTTGAGTCTCAGGGGAGCAGTTCACAGCTTTCCAAGCTTTCTCTGCTCCTACTGCCACACTGCAGTGACTGGTGGCCAAGATAGCTCCACGGGGGGGATCTACCTCCCACTAGACAGTCTGTTTTACTACAATTCATCCATCATGTGAAGCCCAAGGCAGTAGACAGCCCAAGGGCAGAGACCAGGCAATACTCTTCTGGAAGTACCACAGGGGAACCAACCAACAGGATGTACACATGCTGAGGGGCAATGCATGGCCACATGGATTAGAGGAGGTTGACATAATGAGGTCTTTTTCAGTTTTTAATGTCTAATAAGAATATTGTTAGGAAACTAATAACTCCTTCCACAACAAGAAAACATCAGTTTTTCAACACAAATTTCATTCGATCTGAGGATTTAGACATCATCAAATTTCCCTTCTGAAAATGTGAAAATAAAAGCATTTCAATCCTCTATTGCTCTCTAACCCTCAGTTTCTTCCACTAGTGTGGCAGCAACTATTATATTTATTTACAGAAAGCTATTGTTTGATTTATGAATGATATGGAATAGCATCACCCTTTCATGTTCATGAAAGCAATTTTGGTTGCCAGTGTGTTACACTGCTCCAATGAAATGGTTCTCTGTGCTTTATAGTCAATAACTTAGGAATAGAATATAAGCAGTAAGAGAGAAGATTAAATTTAGCATGGTTCTCCTGCAAATATACACTGACAACTTGTCTATTACACTTCATTTACTTGGAATTGCCACTATGGGATATGACAATCTGTTGCCCTACAATCTGATTGGAAACTTTGTATTCCCCAAGTGTAGCATTCACTCACACCATCTTTTCTCCCCGCAGCCCTGATTTGGTACATTTATAAAAGAATATTGTATAGAATAAACAAAGGAATATATTCTACAGGTTTAGCATTTTCTAATTGTCTTTGGGCAACTTCCAGAGCACAACTCCTCCAAAATACAGGAGTGACAGGTAGGATTTAACTGAGAGATTTTAACAAGTGAGCATACTTTGAACAAAAGTGGATGTTCATGACCTTGACACTTATAAACCAGGGGAAACATTGTCTGCTTTTAAACTGTTTATGGTGAAATATTGTCCATCTTTGTGTGTGTTCATGTGTGCATGCACACACCAAATTAATCTGCTGTGTTTGGATTAGTGGATAACCCCAATTATCTGGTATCCAGGTAGTGACCGGCGTTGTGCCCATGTGTTATCAAAAGTCAGGGTTGCAGCTATCTTAAGCAGACATATTTCCTGACAAAGCACTTCCCTTCAGTGGAGTTCCTTGTGGCTGAAGGACTTTTCCAAATGAGTCAGGCACTGTAAAATAAAGTCTATTTAATGAGAATCATTTTGACCTCCATACTTTCTGGTTATGTTTTGCCAACTTAGTTTATTCTGGTTCATACTCTACTCTTGAATTAGTCAATTTTGGGCCAGATTTTTTTTTTTTTATTTCAGCATAAAAAAAATGGCAGAGTCAAACCCTAGAAATAAACAAGAATATGATTGTTTTAGACTAATTTTCTGAACCTTACCATTCAATTGTAAGAGGGACTTCAGGAAGTGAACTAGATGGGCAGTTTTATTGGAGTTTTTTGAATATTCCATAACACCAGGTAAGGAAAGGAGTAACTTGTAGATCTTCACAATGTCATAGGTGTAATCAGGGAAATAAATACTCCTGAATCCAATGCTATGAACAGCACCACTCTGATTAATCCTAGACAGATTTGTCACATCAAAGCAATAGAAACTAACTTATTAAAAATGTAAGTAGAGTTTTTAAGAGCTCTGTTGAAAGTAATTAAGGAAAATCATGTTTTTCAAATACGAAAGAAATGGAAATCTTACACTGTTGTTTTGGCATAAAATATGCTTCTAGGTAGTAGTTCGTGAGGTTTTTTTCATTTCTTTCAAAGATTTTATTGAAAAACAAAGTGATCCATTGATTAGCAGGGGGGGTTCTTCTCTCATGCTCATACAATATCTGCCTAAATTGAGCTCCTACATCCTTATTTGTGTTGTTAGTGGCACCGATTTGTTATAACTCATCCCATCAGTTTATCACTTCTGTTGTATTTAAAAAGCTCTTATTTGTTATTGCAATCTACACATTCTCAGAACCCATAAAAAAGAGGAACATTTGGTGATGTTGGGCTTATTCAGAAAACAGATATGATCTAAAAAAGCATGACTGGTAGGAGAAAAACAATACAAGAGTGAACAAAAGCAAATTGTTCATAAAGGAACGCGTAACTGAGAAGAGCATTTGATGACCTTGAGCTTACTTACGAAATAGAGTGTTACAGTCTGTTTTGAACTCAATATCCAAATGGCTACTGCCTTTATACAAAAGCAGAGTTATTAGATATTGACAGCAAACTATTGCTATTTATTTACGTTTGTTGTTTTTCACCTTGCTTTTAAGGTGTTCTTAGATTCGTAAGGCTGACTGAAGGTGGCAAAGGCTTCAAAATAATAACTACTGAATGTATTAAGTATTTAGCTGAGGTCATCTAATTAACTTCAAAGTGACAGCCAAAAAATAATTATTCAAATCACATTAGTTTTACACAAAATATTACTTAATAGCAAGCACTGTGTATTTCTGAGAATATAAGTATTTTCCATTAATTAAGAGTTCTCCAAAAGTGTATAATGAAATACAAAACACAGCCCACTAATATTCACTTGGGGCTAAAGAGCAACTGATAATATCTGTGCTCATTAAACTTTTCATTCCAAGTACTGTTTATCATACAGATCTCTTGCATCATGAGATTGCTTGTTTCAGATGAGCACACAGAAAACTTCCTTCTCCAAGGACAAACTCTCCAACTATTACCCTTTTTTTCATGCAGCAGAGAGATAAAATGAAGAAACAAGATTCCCCAGGCTTGAAAAAAGTTTCTAACATGTCAGGATGCCAAAAGAAAATGCACCTTTTGAGGAAATAATATGAAGTGCAAATGTCTACAGAGGACAATATGTGAAGAACAGCTATTTCATCTTGTAGCTCATGTCTAAGAGTAATAGGTTCTACACTCAACTAATCTTTTACATTGTACACTGCTTTAAAGCTTTAAACAAAGGAATACTGCTCATACGATAAATGAAAATCAACATTATTTACAAAAAAACTTTCCTGTACTACCCTCTGTTTTCTCCTAGAAGTCAGTTGCAATGAACAGATGGTGAGTTCACAATAAGGCTGTCATGACTATTCTTGTGTATTTTCTCTAATCTCCTAAAACAAACAAGTTCCAGTACAAATCCTCAAGGTAATGCATACACACATAAACTGATTTATAAACAAACACATATAAATACATGCATAAATATATATATAAAGCATATATCCATTATTAAAAAAGTTTTTATAGAATGTAATGGGAACAAAGTCTGTAGAATTAGGTAGAAACCTTATAAACTGTGCAAATAGTAGTAATGGTGAATAATTTTTCTGTGGTTATTTTAATCATTCTTTATACTCTTACTATAGATATTCAGCAGCTTATTATATTCCGTGTGAGGGTCAACAAAAAGAGGAAAAAAAGTAATTTATTCATCATTTATTTGTAATATATTCTATATTTGTAATTTATTCTTCAAATGATTAATTTTTAAAATATTTTTTACAATTATTTTTAAATTTTTAAAATACTTTTAAGAAACATGTAGGACTTTCTTATATATATTTGCTTTTTAATTCTCCTCTGCTATGACATAATGATATTTTTTGCTAACATACACAGAATCTGTATTAAAATGGATATTTAAATATAGCCTGTAGCACTATTAAAGTCATAAATTTTGAGCAACATGAGAGGTTGGAACTGTCATGACTATAGATGAGCAAATAATTGGATACGTTAGTCACAAATTATTGTTTCAATAGATCCTTGAGTGAGTCATTATGACGGCCCTACTTGTAATCACCCACGCTAATTCAATTTGTTTGCATGTGTTACGACCCACCCCAGAAAAAGGGAGGGGGGTAACTCAGGTTTTTATCAATAATTCCCTTGGGGTGGATTAGGGTGAAACGACACTGAATAATCGGTGTCTGAAAACATGTACTGGCAAGGTTTATTTCAACAATTCTGTATCAACAAGCATGCTAGCAGTTTGGGTGTTGTCATAAAACAATGCAACATAAAGATAACTTTTGGGGGGGGAGAAACTGTTTAGGGGAGAGGAAAACTAGGATGAGAGTAAGGGAAAAAAGAAGCTGAGAGTACAAAAGAAATGGACATAGTCACCGCCCACTGGATCCAGCGATGCTTGAGAGCAATGGTCATGATTTGCAGGTGGTGGGGGAGAAGGAGAACTCCCAAATTCTCAAAGTCACCAGTCAATTTATATACCCTCAGCATGCTTTTGCACCTCCCTGGCATGAGGAATTGTTTGCCTTTTAGGGCTTAGCACTGGAGGGAGGGATGGGCCCAATTGGCCACCTGAGGTATCTTCTTGCCTTTTAGGGCTTAGCCCCTCTTAGGCAACTTCTTGCCTTTTTAGGGCTTAGTCCACCTGAGGCATCTTCTTGCCTTTTTAGGGCTTAGTCCACCTGAGGCATCTTCTTGCCTTTTTAGGGCTTAGTCCACCTGAGGCATCTTCTTGCCTTTTTAGGGCTTTGCACTGAGGGGATGGGCTCAACTGTCCATCTGGGGTATCCCCTTGCATTTTTAGGGCAAAAAGTCAAAGACTGTAAACTCTGTAGTACATAAATCATTAACTATTTCAGTCTCTGACAGCATGAACCCTGGAAAGTGACTATTTTTCAGACAAATCATTCATGCATATGGATCATTTCAGCTCCAACTAAACTCATACTTCATTTCAGGTATTTTTGTAATTCCTTTTGGAACTGTTGGTCCTCTGCTTTTAAGGTTTTAGATACCACAATTGCACTATTGCTAGCTATTAATTAAATGAACGTTAAGAGAAGAGCTATACGAATTTCTGCAATCACAAGCCAACTGTGGCTTCAGATTTCAACATCACTTCCCTGATGCCAAGAGGACTTAAAAGAGGTTTCTCCTTAAAACAGGTTTCTCCTTAAAACAGGTTTTAAAACACCTGATATAAATTCCATCACTGTGAAACTTATCTACTTTTTAAAGGATTCTCTTTAAAACACAGGAGAAATATAGAACCACAGAATGGTTTGGGTTGGGAGGGACCTTAAAGACCATCCAGTTCCAACCTCCCTGCCTTGGGCAGGGACACCTTCCACTAGACCAGGTTGCTTCAAGCCTTGTCCAACCTGGACTTGAACACTTCCAGGGGTGAGACATCTTTTGTTGTGCTCTGTTTCTGTTTCAAAAATTGCAAAGGATATTATTCAGGATGCAGTTTTATGAAACAAAAGTGTTACATTAAATATAGAAAAAGATATAAGTTTCAAACAATCTAATCTTCAAAACCATTCCACCATCTTTTGTGTTAAACTTATCACATATAGGGTTTGAGTAAACATGTTCTGCTTGAAAAGTGATATTGTTTTTAACCTAAAAATATTTTATGGCTACTTTTCTAAGAGCAATTATTAACAGTTCTGCTTCCTATCCCCTTAAACAGGAATGAAAGGAGAAAGCAGGAGTCAAAAGCTATGAAAAAAACAACATTGTCTGAGGATGAAAAATGTAGAGGCTCCCTGTTTTATTGACTGATCTGTATTACAACTATGTACATATTGATATGTTAAACCTGTTCACAGGCATTGCAGAAGTAATTATTTATAGAGTTTTGCTCCTTTATTAAAGATACTTTAGTTCAAAATTGTCTTATAAAACTCTATATTATGGACTCATAAAATAGCAGTAAAAATATTCTTCTCAATATAACTTGTTAACTGTAAAAAGTTTTATAGTGAAAGTAATTTTTAAGGTTTGGGATGGCTGTCTTACTGAAATAAACCCACAGAAAAATTTTATGTATAGGACTATGCTAGAACATTCCATGATATTTCCAAGATGTAAATATATTCCAGGAAGTCTTACCCAAAGACTAAGCAACACTGAAGATGTACTGCTGTTAATAATTCAAAGAAGACAAGTCAAGACATAATAACATAATTTAATATTCTCAAAGACATTCTTAATCTCTTTTTTCCTAGCTTATTACTCATTAGCATGTCACAAAATAAATTATACTCTATCTTTGCCCCAATTTGGGGTTGTTGTTTGAGAGTATAATTCCACGACTCTCTTTTTTTTTTTCTTTAAGAGAAAAAAGACATTTCCTGCCAAAGGATTTTCCTAATTCCTCCCTTTTCCACATAAATCCTGTTCTTACCGATGCAGGAGTTACTATCAGTACATGCTCACATCTGAATAGGAACACTGATTATAGAAGTAATAGCAAGAATTACGAGACTAATGAGAGAAAGAATCACTACTGAGAGAATATTTTACAGTTCGGAAATATTGTTCAGGTATTGAACTAGTTTCACCTCTGGAATAACTTTTCCTTTTTCACCGTTATTACGTCAGGGAGCTTTATCCCCGATGCAATATTTTTACGTCTTAGTTAATAAAGCTTCATGACTTTCCTGCTAGGTATCTGTAGTAACTTCTCCTTCCCACAGACATAAATAATTTCCTGCTTTATGTCCCCTTTTATTTACATCAGCAGGAAGACTTGTTTTGCAAATTTGCAGTGTCACTTTAAATGTTGTATTGTGGCTTTAAATGAGCAAGTAGCAATGAAACCCTCAAATTCTGAATCTTAGATGTGAAGTTGTTCATACAAAGAACTTACATTTTTTATCTTGACTCTCCCCTACTGCTGGTTTCTTGGGAGTAGTGGAGAGGCAACAAGCAGACACATAAGGATGTGTTTTGGAGTTTTAGGTGTAACTTAAGACCACAATGCTGGAGCAACCACAGTTTCTGAAAGGACCCCAGATTTTGACAGACCTATATCACCTTCACTGGGATGCTGAGCCTTCCCTTCTGCTCAGTCCTAGTGAGACACGTCAGGAGTGCTGGATCCGCTACTGGGCTCCTCAGGAGAAAGAAGGACACACGGAAGAAAATCCTACACAGGGCCAAAGAGTTGATGAAGGGACTGGAGCATTTTCCCCATGAGAGACCGGGAGAGCTGGAACTGAGGAGTTCTGGAGGGCACAGGGGATTTTATCAATACCTAATGGAGACAGACACAGACTCTTCTCACTGGTGACCAGTGACCAGCCAAGAGGCAAAGGGCACAAACTGAAACACAGAAGGTTCCCTCTGAACATAAGAATAAAACGTTCTACGGCGAGGGTCACCGAACAGTGAATCAGGTTTTCCAGCATGTAGGTAGGGTCTCCATCCTTAGAGATATTCAAAACCCAACTGTACATGGTCCCTAGCAATCTGCTTTAGCTGATCCTGCTTGAGCAAAAGGTTGGACTAGACAATCTCCAGCGGTATCCACCAACCTCAGCTACTCTGTGATTATGCTATTCTGTGAAAGAAAACACTGCCCAAGCCACAAACATTTTTTCAGAGCTGCCCCACAGACCTTTTGGCTTCATCAGTTTCTTCTCAGTGCTGATGGGATGGGAGCAGGGGGTGGAAGTCTCTTTTCTTCCCTGATCACAGTGTATTGGCTATTTCCCTTCAGAGATAAGTAACTGAATCTTCATCCTGCCAGTTCTTATGCCTGCAACAGACTATCAGAGGACATATTCCATTAAAGCCAACAATGCTGTTGATGTGGTTAGAACTGAAATATATACAAACATGTCTGGAACATAAGGTCTCTAAATAGGTTTTTCTTTGAGTTGTGTTGGTGTTTTTGATGGTAGAAACTTTCCACCACTGGAATGCAGAAATTACCATCTCATTTCACTGTTCAGCAGCCATCAGATGATAACACTCACTCCAGTGAATCCAGCACCATTTCAAGCTTCTGTAACTTCAGCTATTTGGAAGCTTTGAGTTTCAGGTCATCTGTAAATCTCCAGTCAAACAATCATCATCAGGTGTTGAAGAAACAGGAGAAGGTTTCAAAGGCCCTCTGGAGCGAGGGCATCCGGCATACTGAAAGGAAAGGAGAACATAGAAAAGCCCTGGACTTCCTGCCATTATTTAAAAAAGCCCTTCAAATGTCAAGTATGAAAGAAGTAAGCTATTGTAACAGCCAGCACTCTCACCTCCCAGGGGAAGAAGTACTTCAGAGCTTCATTACATCTCCAGATATACCATTAGCTGAGCCCACACTAAAATACCTGCCATTCTTAATTTAGTCCCTCAAAGCAATCAAAACGGAAAATGATGCCAATGTTCCTTTAAAAAAAAAACAGGAAAAAAATCTTAGTCCCTTCTTCATCTATAAAATCATTGATTGCTTCTTTCTGGTTATTAAATAGAGAGTAATATAAAATATTGTATGATAAATATTTTTGGGTATTCATTATAAATGAACTTTCATGAGAGAACCAGATAATTTCATGATCACCGGATGCCTAAGCAGAGGCTGGAAGTAGTTAAACCATCCTACCTATTGCAGTGTTTCAGTACTTTCATGTGCTTCAAATAGGAAGTGGATCTGATATTTCATAAACCTTACATATTCATATCTCAGTTACTGAGCTATATGGTAAAGGAAATCTAAGGAAATTCTTTATAATGTCAGTTTGGGAACAAGGAAGACTTCTCCAACCATGGTCATTTGAATGGTAGTAGCTTCGCTTAGACACTGCTCATAAGTTTAGTTTCCTTTTTAGTGGCAGGGAAAGCTATATTGTAGCCTCTTCCAATACACCATAAAAACTGCATATTAAGAAATAGGATTTGGGCACTTGCCAAGATCAGACATTAAATTATGGGCAAAACTAAATATAGTGCCCAAATACAACCCATTTTTGTTACTGGCTCACAAAGGAAGGCTGGATGGAGGCATGTAGAATTCCCCTTATTAGATCACCGAATAATTCTTGGTCTTTTGTGCCATTTCTGGGCAAGATTTATGTAGATAACAGGCAGTGAAGTCAATATTTAACCCATTTAGCTTTTTATGTAGCTGGATATAATTATCTCATTATTACGTCACTTCTCTTATTTTCACTGTTGTCATATCTGGTCACTTCACAACAGTGGAAGCTAAACTTAAAGGGTGAAAGTACTTTTAATTAGCTTTTTCCAACCTAAAGATTTATTCTTTACAGAAAATTAATAACGTGTAAAAAGGGTCATGCCAATTATCAACACAAATATGTCTTACAGAAGATTTATTTTCCCTATGCAGTTGCAAGCTCTAGCTGAATTTCTTGCACTAAAAAATGTGTCAATTTAAGTTCCAGAGCAAGAAAAAAGTTACTGATTTGGTCCATATCCTTCAGAGATCATTGATCTCCTGTTGTAAGAGATCTTCAGAAACAAAAAGGAACTTGAGGCTGCAACTAAGGCAGTAAAGGTACCTGAATGGGAAGCTGTTATTTGAGAATTTAAAGGATGCACCAGCTAAATTGCTTTATTTGCAGTTGTTCAGCTTTCCTTCAACCACTTGCTTCTAGTAATCCTGTAAACATTTGGCATATGTTTGCAATGTTTTGTCAGGTTTTTTTTCCTAAGGAACTCCTCCCCTGAAATTTTGCCATTTAATGGTTCCTGGATTATTCATATGTTACATTGTGACACCTATATTTAACTGCAAATCCTGAATTAACTGGAAAAATTCCACAACAGTGTTTGATATTCTGCTGTGCAGCTTAGCAGTGATGCTAAGCTAACTCAAGAGCTCCTTTAAAATGGTTGTGGCATGTTTCCAATAGAAAAAAGGGAGTAAAAGAAAAGCAGTATGATATTAAGAGTTAAGCCACTGTTAAACAGACTTACAATCATGGACTCCATTTCTACAAGCAATCACACACGTTTTACTTTAAACATGCCAGTAGTTGTATTGACTTCAGTGAGTACCTCAGAGGTACTGAAATATTGTATAAAGGCTTGAGAGAAATTCTTACTGAGCCTTTTCCTTAAGAACACATCCATCCAACTGTTTCTGCTGATTTCCATGGATCACAATCTGGGCAATTAATGATGGGAGGCATTGCTAAAAATCCTTGCTTCCAGCTGAAAACAGTGAACAACCATTCCGAAACTTCAACAGAAATTCTGCTATAGTAGATAGGAGCATCTGCTTTCAAAACAAGCTTTCGTGCCCAGAAGGCTACAGCTGAGCAAAGAATATGCCAGTCTTCTCATTCCGCGTATACTTTCTATTATTTATGATCCTAATTCGTTGTGATGTTTCATGTTAATGAAGTGTATTACTTTCGCCATGTGTAATAGGATCATAAATATTTGTATATAAATTTATAGATATTAAACATCTTATAGGTAGAGACTTACATTTTCCTATGTTAAAAGGGCACGCACATGTCCTCCTCTATTTTTTTTCAAGGTAACATGAAAATATTGAGCAATTAAAGAGACTGAAACAATTTCAAACATGTCTGATTGAATAGCTGCCCATCTCCTCATGTGGAAATAAAAGGTTTTGTTAAAGTACAAATGAATTACTTCACTCAACCCCCTGGAAAAAAAAAATAAAATTTTGGCTGTGCATTTGTTCATTATATCCAGATGTACATTATTAGCTGTCCATAGCTGGTTTTACTAATAAATCAGGCCTGAAGGATTTTCTTATGGAAGATGCCGAGAGAAGAGTGCTCTAGTTTGTTTTGTTGTTGTTTTTTTTTTTATCATAGCTGATTTATTTGTTATGTTTTGTTTTGTTTTCTACTTAGGACCTCCTGGCAGCACTCGTACAATCTTCAAATGGCTTTCAGAACAGAAGTGTATGTTGTACCAACAGTCACGCTGAAACGTCGACATCTTACAGAACAGAATGTGCAGACCTTGTGGATGGGAAAATTAAAAAGAGAAAAAAAACCAATTCCATACACTGTTCAGCTGTTTTGTTAACACCTACCTAGTAACCGAGAGAAAAATGTACATATGTATTTTTTTTAATGGACATGCAAAAGCATTTGTTTTCCAGCCAGCCTGCAACTGCATTTAGTAGAAAACCCAAACGTCATCTCCTTCTCCCTCTTATCTCCTATGTAAGATGAGGCAGAGGGAGCCCTTCCATAATTTTACATTTTTTCAAGGTTTCCTTTAGTGGGAACTCATCTATCCTGCTGTCCCACATAAATCCCAAGCATCATTAGCTATGTTGTCGGAGCCATTTGTCCATGGAAATACACACTTATTTCTCTTTCTAAAAACGTTCAGGATGCAAGGAACACTTATCTCTGCACAATTTGCAGGGAAATTTGCAATCCTAGTGACAGCAGTAAGAGAGAAAGCTCTATGACATCTTGCAGAACTGGACTTTATGTCATTCTACTGTAACCTATCTTGTCTTTTCAATGATAAACTTTCTCAGAGGATGGAGTGGATTTCTCACAGAGAATACTATACACAAAACCCCTTATGTTTACAGCATTTTATACATGTATAGTAACATTCCACATACATTATGTGATTATACAGTGCATTTATTATCCTAGTTTATTAAATAAAACCTGCCATTTGAGATATTTAGAAGCTATTGGACAGAATTATTCCTACTTTGCAACAGACAACACTGATTTTTTCCTAATATTCACAATTTTTATGACAACCACTTGTGCTCTAACTGAATTACTTTCCAGAGCTAAAGTCATAATTTTAATGAAACTTTCTCCTCCCCTGAAAACACACTTTTTTGAACATTTTGTGACATATTTACAGCTTTGGAGGTGTTTATTTTCCTCCTCTTTGATGCCTTTTCAGACAGACTTAGTTTTTCACTCTCTTGACTGTGTTACACTGGCATCAACAATTAACAGACCACTTAATTAACTCCATATATATGGAAGAAAATGACCATGACAACTGTTTTTACTGCCCTCCATTTCTCAGCTCCCAAGATCCTTCCTGTACACAAGCTGCCTAAAGACCCTGTTAGTATAGAAGTAGAATCTGAGCAAAGGTGCTTTGTTTCCCATTTTCCTTTTTGAAGGACATTATATTTTGACACAACTAATTCCACAGCATCAAAGTGGTCCTTACCAGTAGAGTTTGGCTGCATTGCTGTCATGACATAATGTGAAGCCCTGCTCCTGGAGATGAAATTTGTCATCATAGTCACATGTAAAATCTAAGCAGCATCAGCAATGCTAAAGATCGATGATGTCCTCACTTGAATCAGCTAGCTTAACACTTCCTCCATGCTTACACTGTAAAAAGACAAAAACTACTGTCACACAGAGTGTTTGATGGATAGAACAGTTGAGGATAGCATGTTGGTGAGAAAGATGAGTTTTCAGTAACAACGTTTCCTCCTTTTTAATGAGAAACTTTAAAGAGAACCTAAGAGGATAGAACTGCTTTAGATGTAATTTAAAAGCTTTGTTATGGCATAAATTATGGCAAATTCAAGTAGTCCAAAGAGTAAAGCTTTAATCCAGAATTGCCAAAGGACCATATGCTCCGGTCTTACTCCTCTCCGTGCCTTTCCTGATAATAGGATGATACATATCCTAACGAGAAAGGGCTCTTCTGAAAGCAGCCTTACAAAAGTAAAATCTCCTTCCCAGAGAGTCCTTTCATGACATCTGAACTGTCACTTTTACAAAACCCATCATGCTGGGGATTAATGGTAAGCAAATCTTTGCACGCAAGCAGCTCTGAGAGAAAGGGAGCTGAGCAGGTTAAGCTACAAGTACAACTTGCAGAAAGTGGGCAGGATGAACCTAGCCTGCCTTTCTATTAAAGAAAAAGGCAAAACCCCATAAAACTTAAAAAACATTATTGTAATACTGGTCTATGGGAAATTAAAAATATTACAAAAAGGAAAACAGTCTGCTTTACATAGGTTGGCTAAGGGTGGAGATAATTTTTGATGGAAAATTCTTCAGTTTTATCTTTTCCTGAACACTTTGATTACAACAGCTAAAAGAAATGAATGTATGTCAGCTCACTGACATAATTGGAAAACAACTATTTTTCCTGAGAACTGTAACATACTCTTAGTAAACATTTATAGTCTATATTTTAGGACTGTTTCACTGTCTTTTCTAAAAATAACAGGTGGTGATTACTCCTGCAGTCTGTGTGAAATACTCAGAGAGGTATAAGCCATTAACAGTTTCCCAGGTTGTTCAGGGATCATGGTTGATATGTCAAACAAGAGTTATTGGTTTCACTCTTCAGAAGTAAAAAACATTAGGCAGGGCAAAGAAAAGTGAGACATGCTAGAGATCATGTTTGACCCCAACCTTGATTTTCAGGGCTTTTGACAGGTCACTGTTTATCACCCTACGTTAAGCAGCAAGGAAACATATTTACAGCCTCCTGACCTTTTGCATCATGTCTCTAAGCATAACATATAAATTTACACGCATTCCAGGAATCCCTATGCATCTAGTGAAATCCACATGTGACTTTCCGTGCCCATATTCCATCGTATTTTTACATGAACACATGGCTTTTAGAAAAGATCCTGCTCATAATTTGGGGCCCAACTTTTTCTGTGATCCAGCCAAGGGATGGATTTTTCATTAATAGGGCCCTAAGACTTTACACTTGACTTCGGAAAAACAGCAGGCACTGGTGCCAAGTTTTGAACTCTGCACTCATTACAATGCAGTCTGTTGTGTTACACGCAATCAAAAAATAATTCTGGGAGAAAATAGAGTCCAGATCCAAAAATGGGCCTCAATGTGCAGCAGGTTTTACTGAATATGTGGCCACACCAGTCCTGGGCATGTTGCTGTGCATAAATAATGGCTCAGGGCTGATCTGTCAGTGTGCTGGAAGTGGATCTGGGGGATTTCTTCACCCAAATAAGTAGTGGGCTATGATACATGCATGCCTTGGCAAAGTGCCTTAGTTTCAGCCATTTAGCACAAAAAACCCTGTTCATTTTTGTCTAAGTTTCCATTCATCTGTCTTCTAGGTCCCTTTATGGTAACAGATTCCTGCCCTAGCAGAAGGGCACATCTCTTATCAGAAGTGTCCATATTTTTAATTTTAAATAGACCTGCACTTGCTGTAATTCAAAGGTACCAGGAAAATGGGGAATACTGACAAGTGACAATCACTAATACCTCAAACTGTCATTACACCTTCCATCACAGGATGTTTGGACCTCAGGAGAAACATCAACAAAGTCTATGATCAAGTGCATCACATGTTCACGAAGCACCTGTGTTCATCTTCAACATTAAGTAGGAACTGGTACACCTCTGTGGAAACCCTGTCATCTCTAGTTTCAGAGTCAGCAACAGACAAATTTTCTTACAGAAGAAACTTGAAATATGGAAAGTTAAGAGACAGGAAATCCTTTGGCACAGCCAAGATAATTTCAACCCTGCAGTTGCCTTGCATTTCTGTTGTTTAAAACTAAACTGTTTTATGTAACTGAATAGAGTTAAATTCAATAGGGTTAAATAGCTTTCTCCAGGGCAGATGTACCACTTAACGTAGAGGTTGATCTGTGCAGTGCCTGAGATGTGGAACATCATGAGTTAAATAAACACATGGATGATAAATTAGGAGGATGGCCTTTATCTCCTTTTAGGTATCTAAGAATGTGAGCTACCTATAGAGCTGTGCCTGGATTTTGTGTTGGAACTGGCTATCCGTCTGCAATTATTTTGTGAGAAAACCATTCAAAAAACACTTCTCTACGTTTTGGAAAAAGGGTTGAATTGACACCCACCAAAGCTGAAACAGTCAAATAATAAAAAGTTTGGGCATTACACATTAAGAATTGTACCAACCTGTCACTGCTTTGAACGCTGCCCCAGAAGGATCATTCCCAGAACTGAGGAAGTCAACATCTTGAATCTCCTTGGTGATGGCAGAGAGCCAACCAATGCTAATTGTTGTGATGGTTTATTTCATGTACACTGCAGAACTGCTAGGCAGCAGAAAGGCCAAAACCATTGACGTGTTTAATTCAACCTTTATTGTCCATTTATCATTACATGCATTTACAAGTTATGCATCATTGCAGCATCTGGACACACTTTGCAATTACATGGACCAGAACTGTATCCACTGGTACTGTTAATATTGCAAGCATTTATTATATTCCCACATTGTTGTCTTGTATGCAGTTGTCTTGTACACAGTCTGAAATTGCTGGAAGGACAGACTTTGTCACAGGGATCTATCTTGAAGTATGGACATTCAAATTTTTCTGAGGAGCACAACAAAGTATTATGGAGTTTGGTCCTGCCTATTTTTTTTCTGACTTTTTGCATCCATAAAAGTACAATTCAAACTAATGAATGTACTCTGTGAAGATGAAGGCAAAAAAAAAAAAAAAGACAGCCTTTGCAAAGAATGGAACAATATTTTTCATATTTACAAAGCACTGATTCACCCAAAGAAAACCATATCAGGAGTATCTGTAATACATATTCTTTTAGAGAAGACAAATTTTGATATACGCAACTAATGGATATTTCACTTTACCTCCAGGAATTGCAGTTTATGTTTCTGCGTAACTCCCAAGTTACACATATTCTGAGAAATATGAAATTATACTGCCTGTAGCCATGGTGTTATAGAGCTCTGAAATCAAATGTGCACTGTTCCTAGCTCACTAGGATCTAATTTCATTATTTTGTTGAAAACTTGCATCAGGACTTGCATGGATTTCTAGTATTTCCCAGTGAATATGGGGGACGCTTTACATGAAGCATTTCACATTGTTGGTATGGCTGATGCAGGGCTGGGAAGGCAAAGCCAAGATGTTCTGTGTGGTAGAAAGAGAAGTAAAAGAGAAGTGACTGACTGTCAGATTTAAGATTTCAAGGCTGAAGTCAGGCAGTAGAGATGAGAAAAGGTCTTTCTGAACATATTTTAAAACTGCTGTTGAAGTGAACAAGCCTTATTAGATTTCATTGTTTCATGGTGTGTGATGTCACTAGAAATTTTGGATGTGAGCATAAACAGATTCCTTTAAATTTCTAGAATAACCTTTTCCTTATGCATTAGCCATTTTTGACTGGATATCATCTTGGATTACACGCATTTGGACATGTAACTAATTTTACACCCCTATTCTTACATCCCAGTAAAGCACTCTTACATTGCAATTTTAGAGCCTCCCATACAGCAGGATTTCGCTGATAAGGTTCACTTACTGTTCTCAGAAAGCACTTAAATGTGTTCTCTTTAAGTGTATTGGTATTTCTCACAATTCCCTTTAAGCCAAAACAAATAATATCTTTAGATTAAAAAGGAAAACAAAATTCAAACCTGCTGAGGTTTTCCTTAACTTACAAGAATCTAAAATAAGGACAGTGGAATTAAGCCAATCCATAAGATCTGCTTTTGTTCTGTGAATTTTCCAGCTAAAATAATGAATGGAAAAACGGGAAGCTGATATTTGAGGCATCCTGAAAGAGACAACTAGCAATGAATTGGAAAAGTCAAGAATATCTGCACAAATACTGTGTCCAGATTTCCAGGACTGCGAGTCTGTGGATGTTCAACAGGGCTGGTGTGTCCACCACAGGTTAACTGTGCCTGTGGGTACAAGGAGTGCGAGTCAGAGCCCCAGCACCCAGACATCCCCCACTGCCAGGAAGGGCTCTGGTGGCAACCTAGATCGTAAGAAAAAGCAGGTCCCACCACTGACCTTTCATGCTCTGAAGCTGCATTTTTCCCAAGTCTAAATTACTAGCTCGGATACAAGAGATGCACAGAAGTGAATCTGGCAGTCATTGAGCCCCAAGTTTCCTCTATCCCTTACACTGGGCTGCATTGTGAAAGTAGTGTAGCAAGTCAAAAAATCAGAGGTTTGGGGCTTCTGTTAGGTGCAGAAGAAGCTCCCATTTATCTCCTATTGAAAACAATTTTATAAACATGTGTGGAAGTGTTGGAGACACATGGATTATCTCACCTGTTGTAGAACTTATTTGCTGCAGGGCTTGGGTTCTTGACTTGCTTTTAAAAATGGTAACAAATAGCTGTGCTTTTCCTTATTTTCGTTGTCACTTTAATCAGAGAAAATAATTTGTAAAGAAGGTGAGAAGATTGTTCCTTTTTGTACAGCTCTTTCTCATGCCAAAAACATGTGGCTGAACTTCTTCAAACTGTGCTTAAAAAAAAGATGTATATCAGTTACATAAAACTGATGTCCATGATAGAAGACCTTATATATGCTTAGGATAAATATATATGTTAGCAATAATGTCTACCAGAGAATAACAGGAAGAAAAGTGAAATGGATGTGCAAGTCCAAGTACTTTATATCATATAATATCAATAATATCGCACAGGTACACATACACACACATATCCACAAACATTTATGACCACATAAGACTTTCAAAGTCTCAGTTAAACAAGCATAATTCTGCATAACCTAAGCAAAATTTCTGGATGCATTCTGCTTTCCAGAAATCCAGCTGAGTCTGGTATTTTGTTAGTGGGAAGTGACTGCAAGTAGGGGATTTGAATAAATATTTATTTATGTATAACTATGTCATCTGCTGGAGGCTTTATTATTTTTTTGGTAAAAGGACTGATTAAATGGAAAGAGTAAAACACATGAATGAATGTATGACCTGTCACTATTTTGTTTTTCTTATGGTGAAACAAGAAGGTCGCGACATAGAAACTGTCACCCACATTATGTCAGTGTCCCACAGTGGTCTTACCACTGCCAGTATATCTCCAAAGTTAACATTTTCCTCAAAAATGGATTAAGCTGAACTAGCTCATTTACATAAATATATAATTTTTTTTTGTAATTACAATCTTTTCGTATTAAACATACTCTAAGAATTGGAGAAAATGTGTTGCTCATTAAAACCATGTTTTACTAATAGCATTTTGCAAGAGTTCAGATTACACAGTTCACTTTTCTTTACTCCTTTTTAAGGAGGTGTTGTAATTTTGGGAAGCAACATAGGCCCCATTTGAAGCCTGGGTTGCTATGGCAAACTCATAGTTTGATTCAATCTTATTATAAATAACAACATGAAATTTTAAACAAATGGCTAGAATGAAGGTTAACTAAGCCTCTCAAATACCCTTAACTTTGGGCAAGATGCTTTTTTTTTCTGTCAAGCCTAACAATTCCTGAGACCTCTTCCTATACAGCACCTGTTTGTATCCCTTTTAACTGCATTTTCATACTCTTGCTTGTTTTGAACTTCTTGGCTTATGGACAACTACAAAGGAAGATTCTTTGACCTTGATAAAGATGAGTTTTATGAAGAGGCAGACTCCAGACACCATCCAAATCAGCTGAATACAACACAGCCAGCCTGACCCACCTCTTCATGGATTTACAACTCAGGATAAGTACCTGGCTCTTGGTCCTGCCCTCAGTCTAATGTAACACTGGACGGACCTTTGTCTTCCACAACTGAGAGAAGACTTGTGGTGTTTAAAAAACAATTAGGAATAATAAAAGACATCTCCCAGGACATTCCTTTATTTACTCGTCTTGTACCAGAGGTCAGCTTGTTTCAACACGCATTTTTGTTTGTTTCTTTGACAATATTTAGCACATATCAGAGACAACAATGATGGTTTGCTGATAGTGTCATATTAATAGAATAGTGAAAAGATGCGTGTTATTGCAGAGCAAATACAAATGTACTCTAAAGAGGAAAGAGATCATACTAATCACTATTGCCCTGCCCACAAGGTGACAGATGAGAGAGCAGAAATTTGACGGAAAAAATTTGGTTCTGGGTCTCCAGTGTATTCACCCCTGTGGGATTTTGTGTTCCTTCCATAAATGCTAGGAATTTTTATACTAACAGCTCAGAAGTAGAAAAGGAGGAAATATTTTTTTCTAAAACATAAAGGAATTAAGTTATTGGCAGATTATAGGACTAAAAACAGCAACTCAAACATAAGCAAAAATTATTCTAAATTGGAAGAAAAATTAATTAGCTTATCTAATTTATCGATTTCCAAAGCTGAGATCATCTCATACCCTTCTGTGAAGCAGAATATTGAGACTGAAAGGCTTTTTGCAGGAGGCAGTGCCAGTAACCACTAGGTTACATTCCTTGCTCTATCTGCTTCTCTTTCTCTCTATCGCACTTTTTCTCTGTCTTTTGGGTTCCTATTCCCAACAGGGACCCAGAGCTGCAGGAACTTTTTCATCAGCTGCCAGGCAGGAGAGCAACCCCCCAGGGAAAGCCAAGAGGGAGGAGCTGAGGGCAAGGCTTAACCTCACATCTCCTTTCATCTGGCCCCGAGTTACCCTGTGATCCTGCTCCTTCACAGAGGTTTCCCAGGATAAATAAATAATGTAGATATTGGCCACAGAGCTGCAGAGACGGTGGTAGCCCAGAATTTCTGTCTTTTGGGAATGATGATATTTTTAGACCTGTGTTTAAGGTGTGCTAGAATTAAACATTTATTTAACTTCCATACATCTTGAATCATGCTCTGAAATGTGCATTTCTAGGATTAAATGTTAAATCAAAATTAAGCTATCATTATATTATCTTCCCAGAGTTTTCATTTTCTCTTGTATTTTACTCTGCCATTGCTTGCATTATCAACAATAAAAAGATACAATTATTCAAATAATTGTAATTATTTTAACAGTTTCAATTCATTCAAATAATTTTAGATACCATGTGGCATGTGATTTAAAATAACATACCTTATAAATTCTCTATCTGTTTTTTTAATCAAATTACAGTTAGAACACTACTTAATGCAGACTGAAATATGAGTTGTTTCCAACCCTTGTTGTAATAGTTCAAATGTGAAGAAAATAAACAAAAATGAGAAAAGCAAGTTATCGGATCTTCACAGTACAGATTACTCTTCAGTTTCGTTTTCCTCCTGATTCTTTCACAGAAACTTCAGTAGTCTTTTTGGTGTTTATTTTTTTGCTGTCCTTCCCAATTACCAAACAATCCAGCATCAGTTATACTGTGGGTGTTTCCCCATCAAAAATTACAGACTAGTACTTTCCCTATCCTTCCTACCCCGTACTTTTGACAGCACCAATGTATGTAACGGAGAAAAACTGTGTCTGATTTGAGCATTGCCTCGAGAAAAGAGAATAAAATGTTGGGTCTTTGCCAGTTCTACTGTCTTGGAACAACCTTCACTATTATTGCTACAAAAAATTCCGTTCTTAATATTGTCAAGACCTTTTCTCAAATCTTACCGATTTCAGGCCAACTGTCTTTTCTTTAGCAACAAAGGGTTTTAAATCTCTGCAGGTTTCACCACCTGCAGAAGCCACTAGCTGTTGAAGCTTGCAAAAATAACAACAAGTAGACTATTTCCCATGATTTAATTCCCAAAATCTTGCACATGTGCTTAATTTAAAGTATGTGTGTATTCTCAATGGAATCAGTGGGAATACACAGATGACTAAAGGTAAGCAGATGTGTAAGTTTTAGGATCCGAGTCTGAAATTAAGACAAGCTTCAAGAAGTGAAAGCTGCCACAGAAGGGGAAATCAAAGATGACAGAAGCAATAAACAGTAATAATATTGTGGAGTCAACCTAAGACACATGTATATCATGACCATCGTCACACTGTACTTGAAATTTAAAAAAGAAAAGTAAAAATGAATTCCCAATCACAAATCATTTTCTCTTCTTAGAACAAGATACCTAGAGGCACAGGAGCTAAGTCACGAGGATGGAGTCAAATGAGGAAAAAGCAGGTTTTCAGAAGGACTGTTGACAAACAACATTTCAAATAGCATGTTCACTATACCATAAAAAAAAAACCAACAACAAAATATTAAGAGAAATGCAGTTCCCTAGCAAAGATGTTATGAAAGCAAAGAGCTCTTGTTTGAGAGATAAACAAAAAAAAAAATCAAGAAAAGGTGAATTTGAATTTGACTTTTGAAACTGAGGACAAACAGCAAGCTCCTCTAGGGCTGCAAATGAAAAGTCACTGGGAGGATTCAGTGGAGAGGTGACCTTAACCATAGTGGTGTGGAAGGAAGATCATCTATGGCAGCTCTGTCTGAATGAGCATTAAATAAGGCAGAGAAGAGAAGGTGACCATTGTCAAAGCCAGAGACGATAAGGGCATTGGTGAAAGTATTCAGCTTTCTGAGTAGGGAAGCATCAGACTCAAGAATACTTTAAAAAAAAATAAGTAGCGCATGATTGAGGATAAATATAATCGGAAATCACCAAACCCTTTTCTTTCACTGACTGATTTGAAAATTCTTCCTTGCCACTCATCTACTCAGCAGTTTCAATCAACATATAATATATAATCTGAACAGATAAAACAAAAAAAAAGGAAAGAAAACGAAGAACTGAAAATGATATTACAACATCCCCTGATTCACAGCTTCATTTTGGATTATGATACTGGCTTCAGTGTTTTACATAAGCATCCCTGGTACCATGCTGGTATTTCAGAGCTTATGCTGTACCTCCTGTTGATTTCTTTACAGCAAGAATTCCTCCCCTCAAATGTCCAGTCTCCATATCTCTGTGGAGTCATTCCTTTGTTGTCACATACATATTCAAGATCCAGGCATTTAGTAGGAAGTAAACACTTAGGTGTTTATTCTAACATTCATTCTAATAATAATCTAATTCTATGAACTGCATCTTTGACATTAAGCACCTGTTTAAAGTGATTTTTCTGACTTAGCACCTATGCTTTTAGAATTAAGATAGTGAGAATGACAGATGACCTCTAAAGACCATGGGGCCTGTGGGTGGTATCTGTGGGTGGTCTTGAAGGGGAAGGAGATAGGAGCTTAGCAAGATTTTCAAAGGAAAAACACTTAAAAGAGAAATTCTCAGCTCAAATTTATGATGTACATTACCTGTGTCTTGAAAGTTTTATGTTAACAGAATCAGGGTGATTTCTCATATCTGGCACTCAGTGGGAGCTCACAGTACAACTCAGAAAGGGGCTTTTGTCTTTAATATGCATTTTGACATTCATTCCAGCACAGAGATGGAGCTGACTCACAGCTTTTGGAGTCATAGCCACATCAGAAAATCCCTGCAGTTTGAGGGCACTTGAACTGATAGTTTTGGCTCAAATCATCTCTGATCTACTTGTAAACAACCTGGCGTCCTTCCTTTTTGTACATACTCAATGAATGATGTGAACTAGGAAAGAAAACAAGTATGCTAAAATAATCCTTTCTCTCCTGTTGTGCATGTGAATGAATCTGAGTCTGTCAGAAAGGTGGATATCTGCCAGTATCAGCAGGGAGGGTATTATCTTTGCATATGTTGTTTCCTCAGAAAATCCCATTAAAGGACCATTGCAGAGATACGTAGAGTTGTGTAAAGATGCATTTGCACTATACCCATTGGCATCCATCTCACTTTTTAATTTCCTGGGTGTCTAAACCCCTCCTACATGAACAGCATGACACCCCTAAAGAGGTTACCTTGAACTGCATTCTGCTTCATCAGTATGGGACAGTATTCCCACAGTATTCTTGGCAAGAAACAACACTGCCAAGCACTTCCAAGCTTAATACACCCATGAGCAGGACATATGTGACATGGTTGCTGCTGATAGTAAAGGTAACCAAAGTTGGAGGACTCAGAAAGGTCCTTTCCGTCTGCCTCTTTTGGGTCCTCGTGTTGCATCTGCCTTCCCTTTCCACAAACCTCCAACTGTAAAAAAGGTAAAAAACTCAAAGAGGAGTGTTTTCTAAACTACCTTATGTCTTAAATTTATCAGAGGTTAGCAACTGGCCAACAGGTGAGAAAGAGGGAGGGAGAGAGATGACATCATGTATTTGTGTCTGTGCCTGTTTGGTCACATCTGTTCCCAAACTCTTGCTTTTGATTTCATATGAGCACAAACCACAAGCAACTGCTGAAGGCTAGAGGAGGAGCAGCATGAAATTAGGGCACGTGAAATGAAGAACAGTCCTTAATATGGGACAGAGCAGAATGATTCCCCAAATCACAAGAAACAGCTTGCAAAAGGAGTAAGAAAAAGTCAATAACTACTTTTTTTTTTTTTTTTTTTTTTTTTTAGAAAAAACAGGATCCCAGAATAAAAAACACATCATTGGTGGTCACTAGTGCTGTGCTTAAGCTGTCATCTGTTGAATCTGGCAGTCTGCACGTCATTCAACAGATAAATGCCTTTACCAGACCCCTCTGGACATCGAGAATGTACAGCACACACATTCAAACCAGACTGCTAGGGCTGAGGGAAACTCTGTTGGTGGTCACAGACACTGAAGAATCAGGTATAGGAAACTCTGAATAAAGCAGATGGATGCTCAGAGGAAAAAATAATGAGAAGCAAACCATTTTTTCCCCCTTCTTATCCCACATTTCAGTAATCCAGACTAATTGCAAGGTAATGCAGCCACTCATAAATCTAAGAATACACACGGATTACGTCTGTGTGGGTAAACTGGAAGTGGTCTTTCCTTTCAGGTAGCCACAGAGCCATACAATATGCTTTGGAAAGCAGGACATATTTTATCTTCTCTCATCCCAGTTACTCTATGGAACCACATACTGCCTACTCTGCAACCTATTAAACATGCCACAGCAAAGTGTTTTCAACTGTGTGCCATGTGGTGAGCCTCGGCAAAGTAAAAAATGGTGGGATCTTTTTGCAGATTATTACATGGACTCAGAAATCCTGAGCCTGTGCAAACATTAAAAAATACTCAAAATATTTGAACTGGAAAACATGCTCATTTGCTGTAATGCCTATGGATTTCTTAGAAAAATAGAGGATCTTCTTTCCCAGTCATCCCCTCAAATATGAAGTAGGATAATGAAGAATTCTAAACAATTTTATTTTAGCATGTTTTCATAGGCTATTTACAGCCGTTCCAGTTTATTCATTTATGTACACTTTGTCTCAGTTTTCAAACAAAACCAAAGCTTTCCTGGGGGTAGCTTCATCCAAGTTTTGTCTTCTACCCATTGTTCTTCAGTGTACTCCATGGAAACAGGCATATTGCTGGAATCTCCTCCATTCACATCAGCATTGGCATGAAGTTTCAAGGGCCAGCAATTATGCCTGGGGCTTTTAAAGGGTATTTCTGGGGCACTGCAGCCCCTGACACTCCAGGAAGAATGCTGAATTTTGGAACAAACCCACCAAGTGTGTTATTTTCTGAAGACATTTCTGTGTGACGCAGTGCAGCTTGAGCACTCTGTCTCCTGTGCATTTGCTGCCATCGCTGTACCAGTGTTCTTTTGAGTATATTATTCAGATTTATAACTTAAGTCTCACTCTTTTTCCTTCCCTCTCATCAGGGATTAGCATTTTCTATGTTATCTGTTGCGTACACATGTAAGGGGGCGAGGGAATGAACCTTTTTATAGCCAAGGGCAGAGAATCCTCTGCACACTATTCACTTTTCACAAGATATTTTCCATCATGTAATGCAGAAGCAAAGTAATTAAAATGTTACTTCCACAGAATTTTCCAGTTCCTTTTGTTTATTCCTAATCTACAGCATCCGGGCCTCCTGCACTTTTGGGCGAGCAGTTGGTTTGTAGTCCAACATATGAATTATCTTCACATGCCAAAGAAAGCTTAGGAATTGCCCAGTATATTTCAAAACCTTGAAAAAGTAGGAGGTTGTATCTGGCAGCAGCAATAAGCATTAAACATTCTCAAAGAAAGCTTTGTTATTAAAGAGAGGTAACCCGTTTGGATCAAGCAGGAACAACATAAATCTTTATTCAGGGCTTTAAACATACCAAGAACTATACTGAAATTAAATAAGTCTTTTTCTTTCTTCTTTTTCTTCCTTCTTTTTCTTCCCCCCCCCCCCCCGATATTTTATTTGAGGGTTTTTTTCTGTATTTCCTAGGTCTCTACACTTCTAAATTTTAACCTCTTAGGAAACAAAAAACCTCTGATTATTGTTTGGATTGTATGTTTTGAATAAAGCAGAATCAAAGGAAACCCCATTTTAGTTATGCAGGATATTGTTCCTAAAAATACCACATGAGGGTTACTTTGGGCTGACTTGTGAAGCAGACAACCTCTACACCCCTGCAGGTAAAGCTAGCGGCACAGTTTCTGTTCTCATAGAATATCCTGAGTCGGAAGGGACCTTGTGGGTCCCTTCAAGTCCAACTCCTGACCCTACACAGGACACCCCAAGAATCACGCCATGTGCCTGAGAGCATTGTCCAAACACTTCTTGAACTCTGTCAGGCTTGGGGCCATGACCATTTCCCCAGGGTGCCTGTTCCAGTGCCCAACCACTCTCTCTCTGGGCAAAGAAACTCCTGTAATATCCAACCCAACCACCCCTCACACAGCTTCATGTAGTTTCCTTGGGTCCTATCACTACACTAATCTATAGAACTTGAGGCCATTAGCATCTTTCAAACTGCCTGTATTCAGAACAGAGCCCTCAGCCACCTTCCCTCTACCAAATGTCATGCACATGACTACAAACCATAGCAGTGAGTTAGACCAGACCTGACCGGACCTTCTTTGAGACATGAAATGAGATTGTGCAGTCGTTCCCCTCATTGTTTCTCCATCTCTGTTTACATCCATTCCTTTCTCTCCTTGCTGTGCTGGAGGTTTGGATGCTGCACTGGAAAGCTCAGCCCTACTAGGTATTGTCAAAAACTCTCTGGCTAGTTGTGCAAGAAGCTACCCATCACGAAGTCTTCCTCCCAGAGAGAAGAGATACAATGGTTTCACAGAAAGCTCTTGTTCCCAGAGGAGAAAACATAAACAATCCAGATGAACATGTCAAAGAGCTGCCAATCCTTCTGACCCAACTTGGAGCCTCCCGGAATTTTGGTGGTGGTGTTATGGTCTGACTCTCAGAATCCTACCTGACATGAAAAACTCAGTTTTCATTTATTTATAAATAATTCACTTGTAACTCTTGGGATCACAGAGAAAACAAAATAAACGAGGACTAGAATAGCACAGCAAAGGGGCAAGTAAATTCTGTCCCCTTCCATATTCTATACCGGTCACATGATTTTTTAACAGTGTCACTTATTAAGGAGTTTCTGGCACATTACTGGCAGTATTCATGGTGCAGCAATTTCCCCAGATAAAGCGAGTGTCCTATGTGCTCTCAGCCAGGCTTGGGAAGAGCAAGACCAACTTCCAAAGCCCCATGCTGGGGAGGGAACCACAGCTGGCTAATGTTGCTCAGCCACATGGTTGACTAACCTATACCCTTGAAGATCATGCACTAAGAGAGGAAGTTCTGCTTAGGGGGGGGTCTGGAGGGGTTCTCATTTTATTTTAATTTTTTTGTACTTAATTTTAATTTTATTTTGTAATTAATTTTTATTATAACTTATTTTTTTATTTTATTTTTGTTTGCTTTATTTTATTTTGGGGCAGAATCTGAATAGCAGCAGTGCCATATTAAAAAAAAAAAAATCTGTTATCTTGTCTTCCATCTGTATCAGTTTGGCCCAATAAATGCCAATACTCCCCCGAGACAGTAGCAGCACAACCACAGAGAAAGACCATAGACAGTGAATAATGAACTCTCCTTCCCAAAGGGTTGATCCTGAAAATATTTTGGGTAGCAATCTGCTGCTTTCTTGGCTGCATGGACAGGAACACTAAGGTAAGGAAGTGTGGGTTTGGAGATGGTGCCTCACATCTGCCTAAGAATCTGAAATCTATGGAATATTTGGAACCTCTGTGGTTGCAAAGCTCTGGAACATGGTTAAAATAATATGCAAATTAAAAAATAAAAATCCTGCTGAAACGTTTGACTGAATGTACCTTCACTGAGCTGAGGTCAGCTGGGAATTTGCTTAAGCCCCAGAATGAAGTAAGGTTTCTGATGCAGATAGCCCACAGTGGAGCAACAATGTTCCACGGATTTTATGAGTTTCAATAACTCTGCTTTAATCAGAAAATTAGAAGTAACCAAGAAACCCCCCTAAGGCCTGATTTGCAACTCTATTAAACCAGTATAGCACCAGAGTAATAGCAAGGTTTCCAATGGAGTTACACTGGCATAAAATTGATGTCAGAGGCGGGTGAATCAAGACCCAAGACAACTGTGAATTATTTTCTTTCTATCTGACATTTTAATGTTTAAGTGAAAAAACATGGTGAAGTTGGGAATGAATCCCAAACGCTCTCAACCTGAAAGCTTGATAAAGAAAGATGTGATTTTAGTGCTAGTTTAATCACTCAAATACACACAATATAAGTTTTCTCAACAGAAAGCACCCTTTACACAACCAGGTAGCCACAGTTCTTAATAAATTAACAACTCACATTTATACACTGACATTAGTAAAACTTTGTAAGGTACTGCATTGGACAAATCCAAATATTTGTATAAGATTTACTAATTATTATTTCATTTTTCTGAAAACAAAGTTAAAATATTTACCCTATGGTATTAGGAATAATCTTGTAAACTGTAGTGTAAGGAAAGAATTTAGCAGTGCTTTTTCTGTGTCATTTATCTGCAATAAAATACATAACTGCATTAAATTGAAGAACATTATGCTAATTAAAAACAACAAGAAAGAATAGACTTTATAGTGCAGTAAGATTTTAACCTAAGTGAGCCAGTTAAGTTTTGCACCACGTGAAAAATCCCAGCATTGCAATGTTTACTAAATGTTTGCAAAATTACACATAATCACTTAAAAATTGAAATCTGCTAAATAAGCAAAAAGAAAACATCTGCAAGCAATCTAACATCTGAACATAAAAATATTAACCATGAGACAAATGTTGCCAAACATACACATAATTATTTTAGTTCATTAGACCCAAGTCTGATGAATCTCAGGGAAATTATTACTATATTATTATAAATATTGCAAATATATTTGAGATTCAATCCATTCTCACACCACTTTTACATCAATGGAATCCTATTAACTGGAATTCAGTGGAGACCTTCTAGTGGTGTATGAAAAAAGGGAATTCAGGTCCTTGGCTTATAGTTTTCCAGGACAGATAAAACCACTTATGATTTCAGTTTCTTAAGTAGAATGAATACAAAAAGACCAAAGTGCAACATTCACCGCCAGGAATTGTACAACTGAAGCATGCAAAATGAAGAAATATGGTATTTTAGTGCCAAAGTAAGTTCACTGAAAAATTCTGAAAAACTACAGTTTGCTAACTTAATGTCTGCTGCATACAACCAGGCAGTGATGAAGGACAAACACAGGAAGGTAAATGGCCAGCTTCCTGTACAAATACTTGACTTCATCTAAAATATTCAGCCGAAATCCCCTTACAGCCTTAGCTCAAAACTGAATCTATCACTTTTATGCCCTATGCTTATGCGGGGTTTTAGCATTTGTGCAACAGTTGGCATCACAGAAGGAGTCAAAGTTAGAACTGATCCTCAGTGAGCACCAACAGGCCTTAAGCAAACCCAAAATGGTGGGCCTTCTGTCCTTTTTCTGCTCCATACCACTGTCAGAACAGCTCAAGCTCTTCTGCCTAATTTAGGTTTGGGTACTTATTTAGAGCTACATTCATCTGCCAGTGCACACTTTACATATTTTTCCTAGATTAGTCCAAAAGGACCACCTGAGGTCCCAAACGCCGAACACAAATATTCTGTTCCATATTACATTTACTGTACCATACAGGTAAGTATATCACCAACAAATTTTGGTGGTTTGTTCCCAGCTCAGTCTCACACATTCAGGAGCTAAGACTAAACTGCAATCTTTCCAAAATTCTGAGAGTAGTTACTTAAAGAGAAAACAGAAAGCTTCAAGCATCAAAGCCACCTTATATGTACATTCCTAAACTCTGTCTTTAGAGGTAGGCAACAAACTTCTATGAAGAAATGAAGCAATGTAGGATGAGAAATTGCAGGAACAGAATTCCACTGAACAGATCATGCACTAGTACCTGTCTTTTATGTGCAAGAAATAGTTCAAAATAACTGGGGAGGGCAGCATTTGAAAGAGAAAGAAAGAGAAGCAGCATAAAAATTCTACATTACTTAATAACGACAATAAACAATGGATTCATGTTAAAATACATAAGATACTATTACATCAATACAAGAGATGCTAAAATTTTTATTAATTGTTTCAGAAACCAGCATGGCTGCCTTCTTAAAATAGCTATTTAGACTGACTACGTAAATATAAGTTTGGAGTTTCCCTGTAGTTCTTATTAAAAAAAAGTCTTGCTCGATTAAGATCTTTTCACTGAAAAAAAGATAATAAACTGTAAATTGCTTTATTTTACTTTGATCAGCACAGATTAAGAATGAATGTTTCATTGTTAAAAGCAAAGTTTATAATCAACCGTGCCATCTCCCTGAGTACCATCCTGGTATCTTACAGAATAAGGCTTTCACAACAATTTTCAGTGTCATAGGAAATGATGTGTCATTCTTAATCTGGTTGCTACTGAGCAGATAATTTTTAAAATGTCCATGTCCACTTCTTTAATTTAGTCATTGAGCCTTCTGGGCCAACTTCTCCAGTTAAACCTTGGGTGCATAATTATAAAAGAAAGTTATACTTGTCTTTTTTAGAGCATCCTTTATGTCCTTTGTTCAGATGACCTTTTCGAAGAAAACAGGGGGATCAAAGGTATTTGAGCTTTCTTTTCCTTAATCACCTGCAAAAATCTACAGCTTTCCTGACCTGTGTAGGCAAAACGATGTTACTAAGCTTTGCTATACCCTATTCACCATCACTATTACTTGAATACAGGAAGTTCTTGGCTGGTGAGAGGAAACCACCCTTTGCCTGCTCTTTCTGTTCAAGTGTCCAAAAAGGAAAGATATGTTCCTTTTACAGCCTTATGAGCCACTAAACACATAAGTCTTGATTAATAAGACATAAACTCAGTGGTTCATATTTTGGGATTGGATTGAGAAGACCAAGTGATCCTGTTAGGTCAGATACCTAAACTAGAAACAAAATATCTTTTAACAATTTCAATCCACAGGTCTTTCATTACAAAAACGTTTTTCAAGTTGTCCAGAAAATTCATGTTCAATTCTCTGGAAACCATTTCCCATGCTTCAGTCTTGTTTATAGCAAATAAATCATGTGCTGGATTAACAGAAAACCCTAGTCAGGCTTTAGTTTGAGTCTTTAAGCTTGAGAGTTTACAGAGATTCAGCTAATTTTTTTTCTTCTTCTTCATTGCTGCCCAAGACCGAGAGAAATCAAGACTCCAGCAAAGACATGATGGATAATTTGATTTTGTCACATGATGAATATTCCCCAAAAGATGATTTAATCGATTATACTACAGACATGAGACCTCTATTTTTCTTACTTCAGCTCTAATTCAGCAAGAGATATTTCTTATCCTCCTAATTTCAATTATCCTTGAATACGATTTTCAGTATAGTCATAGTATTACTTCAAAAATATACTGACAGAAACTCTTTTTTCACAGCACCATATCACACATACATAGGATGCTGAAAGAAATATTTTTCTCGGTAACAACAACTCTTCCTCCCCAAGAGCTTTAATACCTTGCCTAATAACAATATGAAGACTTCTCATGAAGAATAGTCTCATGAGTTCCCTGGGTCTAGAGTTTATTGAACATGTTTTAGCCGACCCAGCAGTAAGTATTCATGAAAACAATATCTTTATAGCACATGTAATTGTGATAACAATTATCCCCCATTTCCAGTTTCTTCCAATTTAGTAGGATCAGTTGCCTTTGAAATCTGGCAGCTCCTCCTATTGCGGAGTTTTCCAGTTATTGAAGTAGCACAGGTTTACCACAGATTCATCACCAAATCCATAAGAAAATACACTGAAGATAGTATATAATATGCACTAATTAAAAAAAAATCTAAGTACATACTAACTTTATCAGGATCTATTTTGACTTTCAATTTTCAGCCATTAAAAAAATTTCAAATGTCAAGGTATTGAAATTCTTAACATTAGCTAGGCAACTAAATTAAACTTCCATTCCACACAATAAAATTGAAGCAACACTTCTAAAATTTCAAAATAAAGTTACCATTTCTCATTCTATTTCCTCAAATAATTTTTTTTTTTTTTTAAATAGAGAAAGAGCAAGATGTATTCATCCAAGTGAAACTACAGGACTATAACTGCCTAGCAAAAAATAAGGGCTTTCCCACAATGCAATGTGTACATAGCACAAAGCTTTAGGAAAGACAGAGCTCCCCTACAATCTCCTTTGTGTTCCCAAGAGTCACAACAGGTGATCTGGCTCAAGGCTCTCACTCTTGAGTGCATAACTAACTCTGTTTATTATGTTTGAAAGCTACCGTACCTAACACAGAACTGCCACTTTCAGCAGAGTACCTAAAATTTTAGCACTGCAATATAATTCTGATGGCCAAAGACATGAATCTAGGATCAATGACTTGCTATTATTGTGTCCAAATCAGTAAACAGATGGGAAAATCTAAAATGAAGCCTGACTTTATTAAATAGTCACAATAACAGCAAGTTATGGTACATGTTTTCTTTTCCCTGCTGTAGAAACTTCAGTCTTGCCCTGACATCCAGAGCAATACCAAAGAGGTCAGCACAAACCCTTGCCCCTTCTGAGCTGCTGAGTGCATCCCTACTTGTGTCTGGGCATCCATACAAATCATTTTCCCATATTTTGTGCACGTTTAGACTGGAGAGTATATTTATTGCGGTAGAGGGCAGTAGTATTCATTCAGAAGCCAGACAGAGCTGTGTACAGTACATATAAACACCAGAGCAGTTGTCAGACAATTTAGGCAAACAGAGTGTGTTGAAGGAAAAACAGTTCTTCCTTGGAAGGTAATTGTATTTTTAATACCTTGATCAGAGAGCGTAATGAACTCACATCACACTCTTTACGGATAAAGACAGGTAATCAGATTGTGTAATCCCAATATTAAAATCATGCTACACATGTTAAAATTAGTAACCTCTTAGGAAATCAGTCCAAATTTATGAGTGAACACAGTCTGCAACCACTTGTGCTTCACACAACAATATGTGTAATTTAAAAATCTGCAATATTGAACTTGGGGCCATCCCTACCCCGTTAAAAAGAAAAGTCTCCTCCAAGCCAGTGGAAACTGGCAATCTTCACCGAGTAGCAACAGCTTACAGAAATATATCTCCATTTGTAATCATTTGAGCATATGGATGATGACATTTAGAAACATCTGGATCTGATGATGTCCACAGGAGATTCCAAAATGGTAGTGTCTAAATGTGATGATACAATAAATACAAGATGTTTTATTTTAGATTGAAATAGCAGAATAAAGACAAGGGCAGATTTAGATAAAGCACTCAAACCTGGGACTTCAGGTGGCAGCGTGCATGCCTCCTAACTCTGGAGAACACCTCCAGCTACAGCCACCTTCTGAGAGCTCAGAGCAGCCCTGCAGCTGCTCTCCAGCCAAAATTCTTAACAGCTCTGTGCTCACCAAACTATGTGGCTGTAATTCAAACCATTCACTGCTCGACATAATTAAGAACCAATCTCTGAGTCCAGAACAATAGTCTGCTCAAGCACTAGCACATGGGAGCAAAATGAGACTTTATGTCTTGGCTCATGTTTGCTTTCGTCATTTTTTTTCTCCTCCAAACCTTAGCTTCCCCTCTCCTCCCTGTAGCACATCCGTGGGCAGCTTTCAGATCACCGTAGACTCCTTCAGGCTTTCTTTGACACTGAAACAGAGCCACAGAATGACCCCAAATATATTGTCACACACGAGCGCTAAAGCAGTAAATTCTGGATCTCCGCAAACCGATCGGGCACCATTACTTCTGGTCCACTCCAGCTACTTTCGAGGTGGAACAGAGGGGAAAAGGTGGGCTTTACACAACCTTTGCTGTTTCTCAAACCCTGGATGACTCAAAAACTACTTTATGCCTCAGCCTGACCAAGGGTAGCCACAGGGAGATCTCTGACAGCCAAGAATAGTTCGTATGGAGCAGCCCTAGGCAATTTCTGGTTTCCCACTACAGTCCCTGCTTCACACAAAGGCTGAGACGGCCGAGAGAAATAAAATCTGTTTTATGACGCAGTTTTCCTCTGTCAGGAAAATTTTCTTCTGGACTGGGAGGGCACTCGGCTCTGCAGTCAGGAGGTTTCCAGTGGTCAGAAGGCTTGGAGGTGGGTCTTCCTTATCCCTGAGGTGTTTGACACCACTAACCACACCTGCACAAAGTTTTTGTCTTGGGTTATGTGCGGCCACTGCTAACAAGATGCAACTTCAACACAGGTTAAAGGTTTAAACGAAGAAATAGAGCAATGAAGAAAAACAATTAACACTGACAAACGTGTAAGACTTTCTGGGCCACAAGCCGAGTGAAGAGCTACCCTGTCATGGAAAATAATCAGAAATGAGCTCCTCTTCCTACATGCACTGGGTTTTTTGAAAAGATCTTTCCCTACTTCAAGCTACTGACAAGACATAAACTCAGGAAATATTTTCTGTTTTGCATAACAAATTCCTGCAAAGGAGGCCAGGAAAGGAAGAAAAAATATATTTTGAAATTCTGAAATCAAAACCACGTGGAGACTCATGGAAACAGACAGAAGACAGGGGTTAACAAAGAGTAAATCTAAGCAAGGTTCATGTCAAACTTTTTCACTATTTATTCCTTACAACTGAACCAATGTCCTTCCCCATGGAAAGGCCACAACTAGTCTCCATAGGTCTGGAATTTGCACAGATTAGAGGGATCAGCTGAAAAATCTAAAGAGGGGTCCTACACTGCTAATGTTGGTTCTAGTTTTCAAAGAAATATAAGGGGTACACAGCTCAGGTGGAGTCCCTGTCTACTTAAAGGAGACTACCCAGCTTTCTATGGGGCTGGAATGCCTGAGGTTTTAGGGGGGGGAGGGGAAGGGGGCTGGCTGAATTGGTCTCTGGTATACTTCCACTGATAAAGACCATGGGCCCATAAAAGCCCTCCAAACTCAGTGAAAGAAGTATATTGCTACCAACTTCTTTAATCTGGTGCATTTTGTGAGTGGGAAGGGAAGAACCACCAGAAGGGGTGCTCAGCATGCTCCAGCTGGACATGCTATGGGAACCACCATTTGGAGGAGCCAAAAAAAATTGTATTTGCAGTTCAAAATCCTCTACCCTCACCATGGGGCATTACTCATTGTACTATCTCTCTGTCTCCAGCTGACTAAATTAGAATTACTGAAACACAGAATAATAGGTTGATTAAGTTGAAACAGGGCCTTTCTATCCCTAATTAACCTTTGCTATCATTAAATTAGAAGTTTCTGAGATTGTAAAAGATACTCACCGAAGCTGAGAAGTAACTGTGCCTGTTTACTTACCTAATCAAAAATAAGGTATGGCACAGTTTATGTCATCTTCCATGGAAACATGGAAGGACTGGAAGCCAGAAGGAGTTGGAGTCATCTACTTGCCATCCATTAGCTCATTTCCATTTAGGAAGTAAGGATTTGTTGCCAGGAGTGTATTTACGTGCTTAGATACTATTGTCATTTCATTAAAATTGTTCTTAGACTTCCCAGACGCTCTGTGGATGGGATGTGCATCGCTGCTCACTCCTACACATAGGGTATTCAGGCTTCTGAACACAGCTCTACATATGAAGAGGAGAAAATCACCAGTGTCAATGTGAGTCCTGTTTGCTACTGGCACCATAACTACTCTTTTTAAAGTTAACATTTGGTACTACAACTAGTTCTCCATAAAGTTAACATTTGTCTGCTGAAAGTATCTACACTACTTTTTTACCAGAGTAAAGAACAGCATTTCAAAGCCCAGAACCATCAAGGCAGTCTTTTTTTCACACCTTGAAATCAATTGCCTGATGCTTCTGCATATTTGAGCCAGAGGAACTATTTCAGAAACTTCTTAGGTCTTAGAGCACAGAGCTCTTTGTTCACATGTCCCCTCCTGTCTTCAGAATACTTGTTACATAAATTTATCATTCTCCCCCCTTCTTTACTTCAGAATCCTAAAAATCACGTGTTTGCTCCCAATTCCACACTATTATGTATGTTTTTGCACACACAGTCTGAGTGACAAAGCTGGCGTATCACATCAGTTTATCCTACAGCAATTCATCTTTCTGTATTAGCCATGTGATAAACTATGGAAGAAAGAGAGGCTTTCTTTCCAGTCCTCTTATCTATTGACTGTTGTAAATATTATCAGGAAAATGGTGACCTGTTTCCTTCAGTTTCCCACGATAACTTTACTGGATTTGTTTAAACAAACTTGCGTCCCAGTCCTCTGAAACACTAACATGTTTGTTGTAGAATCACTGCAGCTGTTGATAAATCACATATTTTACAAGACTACTATCAAATTTTTTGGATCAGTTTTGGCTCTGTGTCCCTTTCAGATTGAACAATGATCACACTGCCATGCTGATGAAGGAGGGCAAAATTCGGAGTAGGGAACAAAGCTCTTTGCAATGGAAGGGAAAAGAAGGAGAGAAATTACAACAGAATTTTCATTAAAACACACTTGAGTTTGGCCAGAATGGGGTTATACTTGTTTTTATCAACGTACAAAGAAGTAATCCCTTTTCTATTGTCTTAACTTATATATACAGCCATGGCTCTTTTATTATAGGTATGTTGCTTTATGCTCCCACATTTTGAAATTAAGCAGTTTAAAATAGTATATATAATACTGCTCAAGTGCTTCAGGTCAACATACTGGCTTAAAGATATTTCAAATGTTCACTCTTTCAGTTGTTTTCCACTGTAGATCTCAAAACTTTAAAGAGTTGTGTATCTAAATGGTATGTCTCATGCTCTTTAACCAAAAATCTCCTACTGCAGTAAGTACCCCCCATGTTTGATAAAACTCTTCACTTCAAACCAGCATTCAGGTTTTGAAACCATGCTCTTTAATTCTCAGTCATCTAAAACCAGGAGTAGTATGCTGTGAGGAGTATGGAAAAACTTTTGGAACATTCTCATCTGACGAAAAATGCCTCATGGCACCCTGCTGGGACAGAATCCATACACAACATCAGGAATGACAAGTCAGTCAGGGATGCTGCTGCAGGGCTCTGAGAAGGACAGGAGCAGCTTTATGTGCTAGGAATGAGGTGTACCAACAGCCTCTATCCAGCATGGGAAGAGAGACACTATCCCTGATTGACCCCCTGATAAGCCTAGGAAAAGGGATTTTTGCTTTTCTCCTTTCCTGGTCCAATGCAACCTCAACACACTGTTTTTTGAAGGTGAAAGCCACCAATACTGCCCCTCCTCTCCCTTTTTCTCTCCAGACTCTGGAGATTGTTTTTCCCTTGCTGGTCTTATCAGTTCTCAGGCCCCACCCTGCTGAGATGGAGGGACACTTTTCTTAAGAGAGCCTTTTCAACATGAACATTTCCTTGCAGCTTCCCGTGACTCACAGACTGTGTCTCCTTGGTGCTGGGGCCCAACATCTCCATGAAGGCTGATGGAAATATTCTTTTATATAACACAGCTCCTTTTAGAACTTCACTTATGTTACTTGTGTGACATTTCCTGGGAGAAAGAAGCCATGCTTTTTTCTCATGTGATTTGCTAAAAAGTATGAACTATGTTAAAAACTAAAACCCTGCAAATACCTGAAAAGTCTTTGTTTGGGCATTCTTGACCTAAATTATTTCATTGGATCATGTTAATGAAGCAATAAATGGAAACTTAAAGAAAAGAAGAAATTTGGAAAAAGCAAACACTGAATATGAATTAGCTGGCAGTCACGTAAATGTTGTAAGTTTCTTTTCTACTTACAGGCAATTTTAATCCCAATTTTGTGCACTTAGTCAAACACTAAATCTAGATACCCTGTCAATTTAGTTTTTAAAATTCTGGCTAATTTACATTTTCTTACTGAACATTTTATAAATAATATATGCTGAGTTGTTTTTATAAAGCTGTTGAAAGCTAATGTCTGCCTCCATTTTGATATTCAGTGTGGAAACTGAGAGGAGGGAGGAGCAGTGAAATGAGTGCAGAAAATAAAAAATTACCAACGTAACGCCCTTCCTCTCACGACAACAAATTGGAATAGGAGAGCCCTTTTCACTATCTTAACTCTAGAGCTAGGAAATACTCAGATAGCTGTAACCTTTTGCAGAAATTGTTCTCAGACCTTTCCCAGGGTGAATCGAGCTGGATTTACAGCCTCAGCATCTTACGAAACGCCAGGGCTTCTTGTGCAGACATTTATTTCTCCATGGGCCTTTTATTTCTCCATGGCTGGATGGTGTTGGAGATGAGCCTGTTGGGTTGACTCCCACTGCCCTTTTAACCTGTGCAACGATGCAGCACCTCCCTCCACGGGTAATTGGAGAAGAGACAATCTTTGCTCATCAGCTAAAACTGGCCACTTTTTCCAATGCAAGAGAAGGTGACATCTTGCCTGATGCTGGTTTAAAATATACACTCCCTACCAACACTGACAAAATGGACAATGCCTGAAACCTGTGAGGCTTTGATTTTTATTTTATTGATTGTGTCTGCTGTACACCTGTAACATAATGTAACTTTCTACTGGAAATGAAATACATGCGTATGAATTCCCACAAACATATAGTAGCATATAATAGCATATAACAAAATTAAGACTCTCCTGGGCTTTTGCCAAAATAATTGGAAATCTCAATTTTTAAGAGTTTTAAAACCCAGTACCAGCTGGCAGCTACTGTTTGTAGGGGATTCATTTTGATTATGGTAACAAATAACTACTTTCTTTTAAGCTAATAACAAACTCTAGTTTCAAGTTGAAATCCAATATAGTAAAACAACCTTGCTGCAAAATACCTGTTACTACAGTATCCTGGGAAGAAAGATAACTATTCCTCTACAGTTGTTCCTAAGCCGACACCATGGAAGGGACTAGCATGCCTGGAGTTTGCAACTTTTCCACCTAACTGCCATTAAGTGAAATTATCTTTTAAACACAGCAGAGTCTTAGGTGTGCTCTGTCAGAGCTTTGTATTTAAAATGAAACTTTAATCCTTGTCCATCAATGCCAGTGGCAGAGATTAATATTCTGTACAGAAGGAGATTTGCATAAAGGAAATATTGTCCCAAGATCACTGGATATGCCAGAAATAAAAGAACGTGAAAGCATGGAATAAAGAACTAAGACTACGGGATGTAGCATAAAATGCCACATCAGCATTTTTCGGAGAAAGCCCCTTATTCTTTGCCAGATTGAAATCTCCTCTCTGCTGTTTGAGTCATTTGGTCCTGACACTCCCCCCCCCCCCGCCCTGCTCTCATCTAAGAATATATGTGAGGAACTGTGGTATGAAGAGAAACCACTGTCAGGATGGCCAGCATAAAACCCTCAGCAGGCTTATGTCACCAGGAAACCTTCTTGAGTCACTAAGAAATTTTTCCTTGTGGGTTTGCATCACTTGTATAGAATAACCAGGGAGGGGTCTGAAATAATACCTAGTTTTCTCCAGAGTCAGCGATTCTGAGAACAAGTAAACTGTATGAATCACTGTATGAAAGCATTTCACTCCTCTCTGAACATCAGGTCAGCTAATGAGTCTGACTGATGAACGAACAGAGAAGTATTTCAAAGTGAGCAAGAGGCAGGCATGCTCAGCACTCCCAGCAGAAAAACCGTTTTACCCAGATGGTGAAGTAAGCATCCAGCTTTAAATGCTTTTACCAATTTCTCCTAGGCTTGCTTCTTCATATTTCCATCTTTCACACACAACCATTTTCTTACTTGTATGCAGAAAGCATGGAAGCACTTAGGAATGAAAGCAGTAAATGTAAAGATTAGTTTGGTGAAGGGGCTATGGATAGAACAGTAAGAAGACTTTGGATACATTCAGGAAATACAATGGGTGTAAATACAAGGAAAATACAAGGTTTAAAAATCTGTAAGCAAGGGACCTCAGAAGCACCAAAGAAACTCTTTACTTCACCTCTTTGTGATGGAGTAGATATTTTTCACACGAGAAAGGATCATGAGCCACCATAATGCAGAGAAAATCTGGGAAACAGGTTGCAGGGAAAACTTTCTGGGGCTTGCACAGAGGGGACTGAATGTTCAGCTGAGTGTTGTCTCCCTGAGACAATCACAACACCAAACCTTTCAACTTTTGTTGCAGTAAATGGGCTACACCTGCCAGGCAAAATGAATTCTGACAAGAAGAGATGATTTGGGGAAATGCATTTTTCATTGTCATTGATGTTTTAATAAAACCAGTTTTGTCCACTTTGCAAAGACCATGTGTTGAAATAGAGACAATACATCATGATAAGACCCTGAAAGCTATTGTTTATTATCTCTCCCTACTAAAACAAAGTTTTCAATGCTCCTCAAGCTGTTTCTGTCTTTTCCTTGTTTGGTTTTGGTTTTTTGAGTGCCTTGTCTGAGAGTTTCCTTTTAACTTTCCTGAGGAAAATAAATTTTGTAGAGTAGAGCTTTCAAAAATTCTTGCAACTGTGAACTTGAAATCTTTAACCAAGCATCTACATGAAATTTTAAACTGCAAGCATGGGAAGAAGCTAACGCTCCTGTAACATTTTATGAATCGTAGGAATCCTACAATCACTAAAAACATGCCTGGCACCAAGGACACCAAGCAAACCTGAAAGAATTAACAGGTGGTGGGTTAATACTGGGCAGAGCTGTATACCTAGGAGGAGACAGAAACAGAACAATCAAAGAGGAATGAGCCTCTCTGACTGAAGCAGCAGTGAAGATCCTTGGCTCTTTTTCTTTTCCTCTGGATTTCATTTACATCAGGCTCATGCTACCATGGACATATAATCACATGTTTTTAAAAGCAAAAGACTGGTCTATGACCTCCATCCTGGTGGTAAATGCTCTTTACTTGATAATTTGGAGATCCTTCACAAGAAGAGGCGGCACACACATCAGCGTTGTTGGGATAACTTACTTGTGGGCAGCACTCAGAGTCACTTCTCATGGGGTCCTGGTACTGGTAAATGTACATGAATGTGGAGCAGAGATTTCAGCCAAGTCTTTGTCTCAGATTTGAAGAACAAAAAAGATTTTTGGCATCCCAGGGATGTGACCAAAAAAATTATTGTTTTTCCTTTTATTTCTATGTTATTGTTTTAATTAGGAAACCACAAAAGTTATTGTAATGAACTGAACATCTAAAAGAGAAAGGTAAAATTAAATCTGAATGTCCTTGATAGGAGCGCTTTGATGTAATGTTTAGTTTAGCTGAGAGATAGAAGTGTAGAAAAGAGGGGTAGGATGGCTTATGTCTGTCAAGTCTCCTACCAGAGCTGAAAAGAATGATCTGAACAGTCTGTTGTTAAAATGTCTGAGGCAGATGTTACTTTTACCACCACAGTCAAAGCAAGGGTCTTCAGTGTTTGACTTTCAAAATCCCCTCTAAGTTCCTTACAGAGACATAAAATGGTTTGTTTATTAAATCTGTAATTTTACAGAACTTGTGAGGTCCAGAATGAAATGCCTGGTTCTCTGCAATCTCTGGAGTGACAGAGATTTCCTTAATCTCTTTAAGAACATACCTCCTTCACTTTACACCAAATGCCATATTTATAACCTAAGAAGACCCTGTTCTTTTCATTATCATTTCAGCTATAGTCATCTTTAATACTTACCAATTTAGTAATTTTACTCCTGTGAATATATAGCAAAACTCCACATCATGTCTCATTTCAAATGCCTGAATATACTCATACTTACTTGCTGCTTTTTGTCTCAAAAGATTTCAAAACCTCATATACAAAACACTCAATTTACCAGACACAAAAGATGGATCATTACTCAGCAGCAGAATGCAGTAATGCTAAAGAATGAGAAAGAGTTCATGTCAAGAAATACAAGTAGAATCTGTCCTGAAATACATGTTCAATTAGTATATTTTTGTTTCCACAACAATCTGATCAGGCAGTTGCATCTTTAAGTACTAGAAATCAAAAATGGAATAACAACCCAGCGGTAACACTGGGAAACAATGCAGCTAAATGCATCTATTGTCTGCATTTAGACTTATCAGTACTTTGATAATACTGATTAATCCACATCAAAATCTGAATGACAGAATAGAGCCAGACTTCAAGGAGGGAAAGGAAGTAGCACTCCAAAAGCGTGTAGGATGTATCTCCTAATGTGAAGCAGCATTTAAGCCATGGAGGAGACCCTAAACTAAGCTAGATAGACATTTAGCTTTTTTTTCTGACTGAATTACATTCACTCACTGTTCCATGTCAAATGACTGACAGGAGTTTAAAGGCACGCACAGCAGCCCCACAAGACCCCAGCATTTACCCAGGAGCTGCCCCCATCTCTGATACCACAGTAATCATCAGCCAGCTCCAAATGTTTAGAATTGCTGCGACTAATTGAGATGAGGACCTAAGCTCTGCAGCAGGGTCTGAAAGGACCAACAGATGAGAAACACATTACCACAGCCTTAGCCAGTCACCATCAATCCACAGACACCACCGGAATGTCACATGCTGATTGCCCAAATCTGACACTGGGCTGACATAAACCAAACTGCCAGTGGGACAAAAGTGTGGCAGCCTGTCCTGTGATGGAGAGTGAGCTGGTGAGCTGGGACGGGCAGGGAAGGGAAATGGGGGGTATAAAGAAGGGAAGAAGAATCATCTTGCCTAGTCAGGATCTTGCCTAGGTCTGGTATTTTCCCCAAAAAGGGAAAGAGAAAGCACAAGTAAAATAAAGCAAAGGCCATAAAATGCAGAAAAGAGAGAAAAGTCTGATTGAGTAAACATCAAAATTCTGTCGCTCAGGTCTACATGACCCTGAGACGCTGATTACAATTTAAAGAAAGACTTGGAGTTTTCTCTGCTGTTACTGCTGCAAAAAGGAAACAGTAACAGACTTCTCCAGGATGGGAATTTTCTTTCTTTCCAGGTACTCTACACATTTTTATATGTCTTGGTACAATTTGTACACAAGTGTGCAAAGAAATCAGAAACAGATGCATCAGCTCTTTAATATGTTTATACAGCAAAAATCAAGTTCAGACATAGAAAGAGTGGCTCCCCAGTATCTAGGTTTCCCCAGAAATATTCCTTCACTGATTATATATATATATATGTAAAAATATATAAGTAGAAATAGGAATACCTGTCATGCATTACTTCTTAGAACCAATACAGAAGGAAAGCTTCTCCACTGATTTAAGGAATAAAAAAATAAATATTTGTTAAAAACACTTTGAACAAGAACAGGAATTCTGTTCTAAGTAAAAACTAAATTTAAAGAGAAAGATCTGTAATTCTTTGCATACATACTGTGTGACTAAATGAGGAAAAGTGTAAGAAAATGTACATCCTTCATTTGGTGCACCAATTGGAACAAGCACAACGTCAGGTGGCATAAACTATTCCTGAACACCTTTAAGGAGTGAATTCAATCCTTTAATCGGTCCCCTGAAATCAGTGAAATGAGCTCTATTACCTTCAGTCACACCTTGTGGACTTTGTGAATGAAACAGAAAGCTGTGTTACAGCAAAGCCAGAGAATCAAATGCACACTCAAAATAAAGTGAAATGCCTCTTTGATAAATACCATTATTTTTTACTCAAGGAACCCTGAGGTCTTATAATACTGTATGATACTTTATTTTAACTTGAGCATATTTTTCCTGAATTCTTTCCAGATTATTTTTTCAATTTTTATTACATTTCAAAATTGAGACATAATTTCTAGATTTTTCAGGGTTTGTTTTCTTTTAATTCTGTATTATTATCAGAGAAAAATGCCTCATGTCTGCTGTCTATTTTATTTGGAATCAAACAGTCAGAAATAGTTTGGGGCTGGAGTAACCAGTAAGAGACATTTAATTATAGCTAACTCACAAGACTAGCAGAGATAAAAGGGAAGTTTTGTAAACAACAACAGAGTTTCCAAAACAGCCATCCTGCAATTCCATCACCCACACAAGAAGCTGAGTCCTGGTGTGCAGTGAGTTTATCAGGAGCAGCCTGCAGCAGAAAGTGGAGCTGAAGTCAAAGACGAACTTTAAAGCAAGGCAGCTCAGGCCTTCTGCCACAGCATCCATCCCTGGGGTGATTGGAAAGAAAGGAAATAAAGAAAGGAAAGGAAGGAAAGGGAAGGGAAATTAAAAGGGAAAATGGAAAAGGGAAATGCTTTTTTTGAACCAGTTCTTATAGCCTCTAGTCAAATTAAAAGTGTTAAATTTTCAAAAGCCCACTAGGTGAATTCAACTGTGGTTTTAGCAGGATATCATGAAGTCCTTTGGAAGGCTCATCCTGTGCAAGTGCCAGCAGAAGCACAGAGAAATTTTGCTGCTGGTACCTCTGAATTTTATCCCATGCTGCTTCTAGCTCCCCTTGATTCTGCTTTCTGCTGGTCTCCCAGTGCTGTTGCTGGAGACCTTTTCCAGGAAGCTGATGTGGTGGGAGCAAGGACGGTAGCACTAAGGTCCTCACTTTGTCTGTTGTGGGGAACCATCTTGAGGGCTCTGATGAGTCATTAACACTATGTTACTTGGCAAAACAAAGCACATTCCCAAAAATCTGGTCTTTGGAGTTACTAGTACCTTATCTGTTTCTGTCACTATCTCTGAAGAATATCAGTGCTTGAAAGCGCTTGCCAATGTGTTGTTCTCTCTCTCTGTACAGTTCTTATTAACATCTGGTCACAAAATATACTTCCACTGGTTGATATTACTTCACTCTTCTTAAAATGTATTTGTTCAGGGTTGTATGAAAAGTGCAACTACTCCCTGGTAATGCCCAATACCACATGATTAAGAAAGAGTATCTGGACAAGCCAAGCGTGCAGTGGCAGTTCCTCAGAAAGCCCATTCTGTTTCCTGTCCTCTAGTTCTTTATCTGTTGTATTCCGCAGAGAGAAATGTCACTGTCTTGATGGTGAGCTCCAAACAGTCATAGAGACAAAGAGATAACACCAGTAAAGGTAATTCTTTGAAACACAGCTTTAGGGCTCAATGTTAAGATGTGGTCTGACACACTGCAGTGTTTGCTCTCTTCCACTGGCAGAATTTCAGCAGAAGCCTAACATAGATTATCCCATTAAGCAAGAAGAACCCTCAAAACTCTGTGTTTCTGTGTACCTCTGAAAAGCATTTGAAACCTGAAAGGAGACCTGGGGCTTTGAAAAAGAAAGCAACTTTACAATGGTTGTGATCTCTTTTGGTTGACTATAAGCAAAACATATTTTAAAAATCTTTACATTGAGGTCTAACCACAACAACTTTTGGTCCTGTTTCAAATTAATTCTACTTTTCTAGATGCAAACCACTTTATTTCTACTAGTTTCAGCAAACAGAGGAGTTCAGAAAACATCACAGAGGAACCTACTGTTGACGGAATCACAGCAATTTTTATGGCTGAGCTTACATTTACAAGTAGAAGTGTCACCGGGGTCACAGCCCTGCTTCATGTCATGTGACAACTGAACAAAGTTGAACACACACAGTCAGACATTTAGGTGGCCAGCTGGCACAGGAGGTAAGCACGGCAGTATCACTTTGCCCACCCACATAGACAGTGTTTTAAAATCAGTAAATAGAACTACAACAGTAGTTTTATAGAAAGGCCACACCATAAATAATTAATCCATTGAATAAATATGCTTACATCAGACAGAAAGGCAGAGCTCACCAGCCAAACTTTACCTTGTATAAAATTTTCTGGAGCATGTATTGTTGCCAAATGTCATTAATAGAAGAAATACAGCTCTGAAATTATCCAAACTTTTTGTTGCTTCATGCAACCAGCTACACTAGTAAAAGCCTTTCTCAGGGGACTTGCTATATTTGTGTCATGGAAACAGCTCTGATATCTGTCACATAGACAGTTTCCTTCAGGACTCAACTCATTCTGCAGTTATCTCATTAATGTGATGAGAAATGTATTAGTAAATATGAAAGCTTCCTGTGTTATAAGGTGAACTCTGGTAAGTGTATTTGAGTATTTCAGGCAATTTAGAGTACAATACAGGTAGGTATTAGGAAGTGTGCTCTTCTCTCTTTTATTCTCAAGAATTTATCTCTGTAACTGTATCAGCTGGAGAAAGCCATACGATTCTTCCTTATTAAAAGAAAAATAACTTTAATTTTATCCTTTAAAAGTAATATACATTTACCATTTTCATTAACCTGACTGTGAGCTAGGCAAGCACCCTTAGGACTATCAGAGCTCTAAGTTTAAAAAAAAAAGTTAAAAAAAATTATATTGAAAGTGGGTTTTGCCACTTCATTATAAAAATAATGCTGCAGTTTAATATTATTGAGGACAATTCTGTGAGGTTTAGTTCTTAAAAATATAGGAAAGCTACTCAATATCACATTCATTTTTTTGAAAGAGAAAACATAATTTCAATAATTCAAAATTTATTGTATGTACAAGGGACAACTCCCTTTCCTACCTAACTGCTGTTTTCACTACACTGGCGGTAAAGGTAAAGAAGAGGCTAAGAAGATCTTCCTCCTATACTGATCTGCTCTGAGTTGAAACACTAAAAAGTAGAACTAAATTGTTCCCCATAAACTGGAGTCAGGTAATGAAACCTCTGGTCTTTTAATCCCTGCCCAGGTGTCATGGTTTGAGAACCCCAAAATCCAATTCCCTAGTTCAAACCCCCTCCCACATCTCAACCCAGTGTGAGATGGCTTTTCCAGGCACCACACGAAACTCAGAATGGGGGCAAGGGAATATATATTACAATGACTGTACAAATAAATACTACAATACATTATATACAATCTTAACTATTTCTACCATGACATAAAAGTATTTACAATGGATCAAGTCTCTTCTCCCCTCCAAATAAAAGTCCAGGAGGGAAGTAGGAAAAGATCCTTTTCCACTCTCAGAGCAGCAATGTCTCTAAGGCAGCAGGTTCTCTTCTTCTCATGCAGCAGCTTTAGCCGGATCTCTGCCAGTACACAGAAGGGGGGGTATCCAAGCCCCTCGACCACTCATTTCCAAGCGAGGGTCTTATCTTCCGTGGGCTGCATTCACCCAGACAACGGTCGCGTCACCACGTCTCACCACAAAGCACGGGGGTCTTCATGACGGTCTGTGTCTGCAGGGGATTCAAGTCCCCTTTGCAGAGCTCCGTGCTCTGTCTCAAGTAGCGGTGGGGGGCAAGGTCTCCCCCTCCGCATTCCTTCTCGGAGCTTTTCAGCTCCTTTCTGCAGTGCTGTAGCACTTTAAGACTCTTTCAAGTAAGAGTCCATCATCCCCTTCCTTTCTCGGAGGTCTCAGAGGGGTATGGGGTTTTATTTCAGTTCTTACCCCAACTTCCTCTCTCTCTCTGTAGAGCCTAATTCTCTCTCTGCTGCTGGCTCTCTCTCGGCTCTCTCAGACAACTCTGTGTCTTCCTGCTCGTTTGCAGGCTTGTTTCTGCTGCTTCTCCAGTTCAGTTCTTATCTGTTGGCTTTCAGCCATAGCCTCTGTTCACTGCTGTCTCTGTTGCTGCTCACTCACAGTGGAGAAAACTTCTTTCAGCTTTCTAGTTACAGGCACCTAGCCCAGTCTAACACTGTTCCAAGTCCCTGTAGCCCCCAGCCAGGGGCTGGGGGGCCAGAGCCCCAAGGGGTTCCGAGCCCCTTCCTCGTGGCTCTACAACATGGCTACCTCTTTTAAAACAACTACTACAACTACCTTCTCTTCCGTTCTGCTTGTGATATGTTTATATTTTGCAGAAGCGCCCATTGGCTCAAAACCTCAAGGGTCACCAGCCCCTGGGGATTTACCATTTTATAACTTCAGGGGGAAAACTGTTTCCCCCCACCACACCAGGGAAGCTACATGGTTCACAAATCGTGTTCTGGGCTATCAGGAGACCGAGGAGAAGATAAAAAAAGAAATACTGGAATTAGTTTCAAATATCAACACCTACCAATAAATCTGGGGGGGGGGGTTCTGTGTTTTGAGATTGATACATTAAAAATATGGTTCATGGTATAAAATTTCCTAAGCAATTCCCCTATCTGCTCCCATAACATTTTTCTTACCTACTTTCCTACAGATTGTGAAAGAGCAAAATCAACCAAAAACCCAATAACTTTTTTTTTTAAATCAAGTTATTTTGAAAATAGAACTTTATTAGCCTGCAATTATTATGTAGCTTTACAGACAAAAGTAAACACTTACCAATGCAGTGCAGAACTAGCCTTTCTTTGCAGCAAGATAGCATCAAAGCTAAGAATTTATTAGCATTCCAGAAAAGACTGGACAAGATATCAAGAAGAGTCACCATCATGTTGAATGAGAAAACCATATTTTGATAGACTTATAAAAGAAGCTAAAAGTCTCAGAACATGATCCAACTTGTACTGTGTCAGGGAATTAGGGAAATCTTAGTCTAATGTGAGAAATAATATTGAGTTTTACAGAACGTTGTTTTTCCCACTGACACAAAGCAATGGGCAGAGTTTGGTCCTGGCCAGATTGATGCTCCAAGTACCCACACAACTTATCCATGTATAAAATGAGGTCTACATTTTGTGTGTGTGAGGATACTAGGCTCACCAAGCCTGCAGTGTGGTTTTCCACAGCTGCTCCATGAACCCAGCTCATCAGATTTACTGCATATTCCTTACCCAGAGCCTTATGGGATTTTAAAATAACTGCAATAAGAATCAAAGTTTAACTCTCCCAATTCCTAGGTTGAATCAGGAAGACTAACACTTACTTGTAAGTTTGATTAGAAAATAACAGAGCTAATAAGAGGGGGGGCACGGAGGACTGCTCCGCATACCTCTTTTTGAGAGAGAGAACAAATACATTTTCGGGTTCTGTTTGAGGTTTAGGCACAATCTCACATTAATTCTACCTTCATCTTTGCTTTGTTTTCACCTGGTTTTACTAGAATTCCTAAAGTTTGACTTCAGACATTTGCTCAGTTACACTTTATCTCTTTCAGATCGCAGGTAGGGTTTCACTCCTGGCACACTCCACACAGCTACCAGAGCATGTTAGCAATCAGGGAAGCTCACTGTTTGGCTGCAAGAAGTAGGAGTTGTAGATCTCGGATGAAAACAGATCACTATTGTTGCTAACACTTGGTTCTCCAGTACCATTTTCCCACTGGGTGTTTTGTCATGCCACATTGCTGCAAAAGAAAATCTTCTACAGAACACAAGACTGTCATTGATCACAGTCATCGGTCCATGAAAAATCACTGCTAGCTTCAAAAAGGGCTTTGAAGTAAAAGGACACATATACCAATAACAATCAGATAACAGCTTTCACTTTCCCTTCCTGAGCTCTCTCCTGGGCCTTTTCCCTCACCTTTTTTCTCTATCTGTCACTCCATTCCTCATCGAAGCCTCAGATTTATGGTTGGACTCGATCCTAGAGGTCTTTTCCAACCTTAATGATTCTGTGCTTCTATGGTTTTGATCACTGCACACTATCCTCTCTGTTTTGTGCCACACACGTAAAAAACCTAAGGCTCCACCTGCTTTACCATTTAGAATATGTGTTTCTTTCTCATTAGTACATATTATTCTGTTTTCAACAGAACAGGAAAATAATGTGAGTGGGATCCATATGTTCAAAGTAAAGCTCAGTGTTTTATTTACCTATTTAAATCATTAAGGCACCTTTTTTTTTTCCTTACCTGCTAGCAGGCTATCTTGATAATCATCATGCGTGATAGCTACTATTTGTTGTTTTATTTTATTGAATTATCACATGTGCAATCAAGTTGGCTGCAAGAGATAAACACAGGAAAAGAATATGTAATAAAAGTCTCTTTCCTTTTTCATGGAGGCAATAACAGTATCTGACTATAATTCTATCTGTAATGCTAATGAATTGAAAATGAAAAATGAAAAAACTGAATCATCTACCAGTGATATGATTTCCAATACTCCTCTCTTCAAAGAAACATGTTAGGTTGAGTAACACAAGAAGACCATTAGGAATAAAAAATCTTGAGAGAAGATGTTCAAGGAGGGATTTTTACAATTCATATTTCAACATGAGTTAAAACTTTACCAAATAACATTCATTACTATACCAGAGTATCCATTTTTTTTCTTCAAATCTGTAAGTTTGATGCTTAAAATAAATCCCTGTTTATTACCTACTTAATGAAATATCTGAAGAGTCAAAAAGACTATTAGATCATACAATTAAATCAGTGAGGAAAACTATCTTGCTTTATTTTTATAGAATTCTTCATTAAAATAAATTTTGCCAGTTTTTTGTCCTGATAGTGAAATACATTTTGAATTAGGCATCTGACATCAAGTAAGGGCTAATACAACACAACTAGCTGAAAACGTATTTTGTGAAAACTTGTTTTAGTAGTTAAAATACCCCTTTATATCTGGGTTGCTTTGTACTTTATGTCATACAAAATTATTTCAAGTTCAACATCTTCATTGTTTGCAGTAATCCTTTTAATATTTGGCATGGAGAGAGTCAACAAGTCACAAAAGTGACTTTCCCTTCTACTGTGAAATTTGATTTGGACTGGAAAAAAAAAAGGTCCAAGCTCTTGGGGCTGTGACCTCTGTCAGGAAGTCCACAATTTCTAGTGTTCATCAGCAGGAGGGAAACAAGCTACTCCATCTCACAACCAACCTCAAAAACAGCCACATCCCTTGAGACCGAGCTTTAGAAAGGGCAGCTTTGGAGCTCAGATGGTTGACATCTATGCAAAAATTCTTCATGGTCAAATCCCTCAGAATATTGTACAGTGAAATTGCTACATTTGCAGAGAATGGCATTTTGTTCAGACTGAGTTGCTTTTTTTCTACTAAAAACAGCCACCTCCAAACAAAAGCTGTTTCATCCCAAGGAATGAAGATCAATCCTGAATTTAGGATACTCTGCCCTCTAAGCCTCTTTTTTTCTTTTTTTTTTTTTAAACCAGGTTAAATCTGCCTTGATATCATTAAACCCCTCTTTCCCTCTCTTATAGTTCTCTCTCTATAAGATGGAAATAGCAGCCCTGTGTGTCAAAAGGAGATAAACGCCTTAATATTCTCCAGGTACTTTGCTGCTACATTGATGAATGTCCTAAATAAGGCCAAAATGAAATGTATAATTCCACATTTAATTCAAGCATTAAAGACAGAAAGGACTCTGCAGTGAATAATGAAAAGAAAGAAGAAATAGTAGGAAACTGCCTAGAGTACTTGTGAACATGCAAATAAAGACTGTACCTTAATGCAAAAGGCAGATGAATTAGAACTGCAAATCCCCTTAGTGTGTTAGCACTCCTTGCTTCACAGAACTTCACAGATTAATGTTCTTTTAATGCATTTATGAGTAAGGTTGTGCAAACGTACACATATTTAAGCATTGAATGAGCAATGGCTCAAGTCTGATTCAGGAGAGATTAACTGTGTAACAACTAAAGGAAATAAAATCTGGATAAGAAATGTCATTTATTCTGAAAATTAATTTCAAAAGCTCTAATAAAAAGGATAGATTTTGTTTTACAAGTTAAAATTAGCACAGTCATTATAAAAAAACCCCAAAAACACATCATTACCTTAAACCTGTTTTAACCAACTCAGTCAAAAACTCCATTTATTACAAACTGTAACTTTGCTGTCATACTCCTATCATTATTTCCCTACTATTGTGATGATTTACAATGCTGCCACCCCTCACATCTGGGTTCATCTTCCCTGCCCTCTTGGTGATCTCCTGATGGCACAGTTCAGATCTGGTCTATTCATTACCCATCCTGCAGACACAGTGGTGTTCATTTGAGTCCTGCTTTCATGCTCAGAGCAGAAAGGGTTGAGGACAGGCTGGAAAACAAAAGGGGAGGGGAAAGACCCTTGATTGCTGTATTTTTATGTAGTGTGGATATGACTACACCATCCCTGCTGATAACTTATTTGATGGTTCATTCACCTTCCTCAAATGTCTGGTACCCTTGTGCAGCCCTCTCTACCCACACCAGCAATGAGCTTCCTTTACTGGGGTGACTTGTACAGGGGAAAAAAAGAAAAGGAGAAAAAACAGACCAAACATGAGAGTAGGCATAATTATAGCCTACATAGATGGTGATTCCTCTCTCAAAGGCCTCCTCAGAAGCTTCCCTCTCTGCCCCTTCTTGCTCCATACGGATACATAACAGGATGCACATTAGAACTGCTCTTCAGCTGATGTTAATTCAGCTCACTTAACTCAAAGCTCCAACAACAGGAGGGAACAAAGGGTAAAATAAATAAAAATAATGAAGCAAGTGCTCAGTGAGTGTAATTGCACAGGCTTCAATAGAACTACGCTAATTTCCAGCAGCTGGAGTTCTGCCTCTATATTTTTATTTATTTTACCTCCTGTTCTTAATTTCCTACCCTCACATTTGTTTGTTATTTCCATGTCCTATGGTAGCTTCATTTGGAGTGTAAATTTCTCAAGGAACCATGGGGGGGGGTGGTTGTTGGTTTTTTTTTTTTTAAACAACCACCCAAGTCTGACATAAAGTAAATATAAAGTAAATGCATTCCATCATAGGATAGGTAGGAGAGATGTGATAGGTATAGAGACAGTATAGAACTGGAAAAAAAATTATATCCATATCCAGCTCCACAAATATTTTTTAATTTGGACAAGATCTTATTTCATACACAATATTCATTGTTCCATTTACAATTCATAACTTAGGAATAATTTTTTCTTGGTCAAATTTTGTATGAAACAGCCTCCATATATTTCTGGGTAGACTTGCATTGGTTTTTTGAAAATATGGTAACTTAACAGACACATTTCTTAATGACCATCTTTTAAATTGACTGAACAATCCACTTCCACACCAACAGTTTGAGTAAGATTGGGGTGAATGACATGCAAAGGGTTGTTTTGAAAGTATCACAGGACTCTCTTTGCCTAAGCTACTGCTGGTGGGCGGTCATACTTAAAAACACAACAATTTGACACATATTTCACTTTCAGAGCTGTTTTCTACTTCTCAAAAGAAGGACCTTTGAGAGAATTGATAACTATTTTTCAGCTGGTGTACTTTTTTTTATGATCTTTTCTTCTTATGTTTGTATCCCTAGCAAGGCAACCAATGGTCCAAATCAGCCAAGTTGTTTCATTTGCTGGGAACTTTTTACAAAGAACACCCTAATTTGAGCTCTCAAAAGTTTAAATCTGTTGAACCACAAACCAATCAAAATACAGTGAGATTAATAACACAAACATATACAGAGATGCACTAAAATACAGCATAGTACCCTCACTTCTGTAATAGATTCCTGGAGGCCTTGCTACTTGTTGACAACCAAAAAATTTATTGCTGACAATTATTATGACCAACCTGTGACAAAGGTCCTCCAAATTCTTAAGTTAATAAATTGAACTCTGGTTGCAAGTTCCTTCTGAATAGCCAAGATAGGTTGGTGATATATTTTATTTGTGTTCTCATTTTTATCTTAGTAATATTAATGCCATAGACATATGAGACTTAGTTATCATTAAGTATTGTATAACTATCACTGCAAATTACCAGCTAACTTAATACTTATTTAATATTTAATAAATTATGTGGAATCAGTTTTATCAGTTTGTGGGGGGAAAAAATCCATAAAGCAGTAACAATTCCTAGTCAAACAAGTTCTCTCAGCACCAGTTGCACAAAATGCTTAGGACTAGGACTGAAAGGACGTAAAACATGCAATCTTGTAATGAAAATGTGAGTAGACCTTGACTGTTCCCAAGGGGAGGAAGGGCTTTTCTAATACAAAGCATGCCTGTAGACATGCAGCAGGGGGGCTGGGAGTCAGCATGTACCATTACTGCACAGATGTATAAAGTTTAATTTTTTTTCCTCTAAACCACTCCAAATTATATTTACACAGGTAGAGACATAGGTTACGAAATCAGTTCTTGCTTATTACTCTCATTCTTTCTGGCAATTTTTCAATTATATTCCTCAGATCTACCTATCAGCAGCTAATACTGACATATGTTAATGTATAACTTAAACCAGTGTTTTACTTACCCTCTCTGTACAGTGCTTCCACAGGTAAAGTAGAAACTTCAGGTCACAGTCTGTGAAGATATTTTTGAGATGTAAGTTTTAACCTTGGAGTTGTACTATGTAGCCAACATAATGATAAAATGCCATTTAGATGTTTATGGGTAGGGATGATGTCTTGAACAACAATTCAGGTCAAAATAATCTTGTTTCATGGTTTCTGTAGCAAAAGTTACAACAATCTTCTACAAAGATGGTTGTAGTCCATCATCAAATTTATATTATTTAGTATTAACAATGAAATTTTAAATTCTAAAATAACAAAGCACTTCTACATTTTAGTCCTAAAGCTAGATTAGTTAGGCAAACTGGCTCATAATTTTCACATAACTTTCAAAATAATATATTTTCAGTTAAATGAAAATATCAATGCATCCATTTATCAAAAAAAAAAAAATCATTTAAATTGGGTCTAAGTCATTCTGTCACCCACATTCAAAGATTTTCCTTATTTTTGCAGACCACTTTCATATAAATATGCCATAAATATTTTCCCATTAGGTTTCCATTCCCTTATGTACAAATGTCATTCTGAGATATAATTTACAAAATATCATCATGATAATTTATACTGGTGTGGCAGCGTAGGTGGAGGCAAGCGTGAAAGAAATTGGTTTGTGGGACAAAGGCTGATTGCCAAGGAATCATGAGCTACAGTGTTTTAATAAGAGAATTCTTCTGTCAGAAATCAGATTATTTAAATGGTAAGAATGAATTAGATTTGCAACAGAGGAGTATTACTGTTATTTTCCCAGGAATCTCTTGTGTCTCAGGTTTTGCATGTAAGACTCATAAAATAATGCCAAACTCACCCCATCTTCCCCAGATCAAAGGCCCCAGTATTCCCTCTGAAATTAAGCTGGCACTCATGTAAGGGTTTAACAAGGACAGCGGGTCGTAGACTGAGCTGAAGAATGGAAGTCAAAATGGAAGTTGTAAAATTTGGTCTAAGGACTATTGCAGAGCCAGTAGTTAATGAGTTTAGTCCAGCAGTAAATCAGGAAAGGTCTAACAGCAAAGGGACTAAAGAGCTCGATGGTGTCTATAGTGTTTTTCTTATATTTCAAGAGATTTCACTCTCAGTCATTACAGTAGATGAATTTGTTCAATTAAAGCCTCAAGGGATTTGCTCTTTTAGTAACAGACAGGAAGAGACTAATTTCTTTAGTACAGACTTTATCCAGTTTATGATTCCTCTGAAATGTCTTTGCATACACATATTTATATCTGTTTACTGTGAGAACCCTTTCCATAAAAAAAATATAAACAGCTTTTACCAATAATTCATTAAAATTTACAACAGCTTCATACTGTAAATATATGTATCAAATGGTTCTTAAAAATAGCTGAGTTTATACTGGCATAAAAATCACTATCGGTTTTTGAAATTTATTCCTCTTATCTCAGTTATTTCGTGTTGCCTGCATAAACTTCTAATGCCAGCACTTGTTATCATCTTAGTCTTAAAATCCCTTGTGAGATAGACTTTTTTCCTGGGATGAAGCCCACCTAAATGAGAACAGAGACATCTGTTGAAGCAGGAGACAGGGAACCTAGAAGTTAAGGGGTTTATTAGGTTTATTGTGCTCATCTTCTGCTTTGGTGTTAAACCTTTCAAAAAATTGCATCTTACTAATCATCAGGAAAGCTCTTTTATAAGTTCATCTTGGTATATCCTACACAAGACCTCTAAATGATGTTTATTGTATGGAAAATACAAGCTTTATCTTATTTAATAGTTATTCTTAGCTTTTCATCAGACAAAATACAAATCGCAAAGAAACCTGAAAAGCCTATTAAATCCCAAAATGTGCAATTTTTTTTTTTCTTTTCAAATTAACAGCTTGGCTTTTACATCGATAACAAACTGAACTGTACTGAGCAATATTTACAGATTACTCCTCAGATTAAGCACAGGTTACATAGTGTTTATTCCATTTTTAGTTTAAAATACATACATATTAATATTCCATTATAGTTAAATTCAAAACCAGTCCAATTTAACTAGAGGATAAAGAGTTTATTCATAAGTTATTAATCCCATTGTCAGCAGCATTTATCCTATACTGCACTTATTTTACTGTTCCTGACTGCACTTATTTTTATTGTTCCTGAAATCTGTGAAGTAAAAAGAGAATAAAATTTTTTTTAAAAAAATCCCTAGATAATTTATCATGCTATAAATTTGTATCACATGTATAAAACCCTGGAAGTATCATTTAAAATGTGTATTTCCAAATTATTGATTGTTGCTGTCATCATGAATTATTTGGTCCTGTCAGGTAAGAACTCAAGTTATCAATTAAAGTCAAATGAGAAATCCCATTTGACTCAATCTGGTCACATAATTAGCACTCATTTATAGACTCTCTCATTCATAGTGTCACTCCATTTACAAACTACTATAGTCAGGAGAAATAAATATCCCAAATTGGTTCAGGCTGACAGAAGGAGAAAATTGCAATTCCAGGTGTAGCAATAATGCCATTTATAGCACAATTCTGTGGAAAACAAAAATCTTGTAAGTATGCCATATATTTTTATAACCTTTCTACTGGTATCTAACAAGATATTGATAAGCCCATGAATCTTTAACAGTCAAGGCAGGAGTCTTCAGATATTGAAGTTTTTCCAGTTTTGGGAAATAATTATTTTCCTGTAATGATGAAATCAGGGGAACTCAGAGTGCACCTTTAGAACGAGTCAAATATATTCTAAGTGCCACAAAATATAGACTGCAAAGTAAATGCTATGTTACTGTAGCCCATACCATTTTCCTTGTCCTGCTAAAAGTTGAAAATAGATTCCTCACAAGTAGAGGGTTTTTTATGTATAAATTCTTACTGCTCAGTGACACCAAAAGACATAAATGCTAAAATTTTTAGGTCTCTTTTTTGCCTTTCCCAAATGTAAAGCCCTTTTCTGTGACACGTATAACTTTCTCACTCAGCATTGCATGAATTTTGGCCTATTTTAGGGGCTGAGGATGGTATAAATGTATATAACTAAGATTTTGCCTTTGATGTTTTTGGCCCAGACTGTATTATTTGTAGTAAAAAGCAGTAGCTGCAAGTTGCCACTGTGCAACAACTACAGACACTTAAATTCCTTTTAGTTTTCTCAGAGAGTAAAAAAGGAATAGATCACTGAACTTCAAGGGGTACATCTTGCCATATGTTAGCATTCCAAGAAATTAAAATATATTCTGCTAAAAGACTCATCTGAAGAAATACTTAGAACTCCAGGATTTTGAAACTCAAGCCCAGTCCTTATGTTTATAGATTACATGTAACTTTAGTTGCATGAAATAAATTTACATTTGAACAGGGATAAATGAAGTAAATGAAAAAAAAGGAAGGGAAAAATATATCAATTTTATTTTTTTTAAAGTTCAGAGTTTTAACTGTGAGACTATTATACAATTTTTAAAAACAAACAGTGAAACATGAAAATACTCATGTTTCTTCTCCTTTAAATGGTACGAGAAAACCCTTCAACAAATACATATGTGCATTTGTACAACAGTTTCAAATTACAAACTGCATTCTCTAGTTATTACAGAAAACCATTGTTTTTGGTGGCAGTATTAAATTATTTTTTTATTGGCCTAGGATATGTACTAGTTAAGCAGAACTATTTAGTCAACCACACATACAGGACTGTTTACCCACAACTAATGCAGCACAAATTAATCACGTATGAGCAGTACGTGTAGACAGATAATGGGGCTGACTGCAAGCCCCAAGTTTACCTCCATGATCTGTAAATTGTCTCCAGTCAACCACTCAAACATTTTCTCTGAGCACAAAGAGGTGGAAGGACAAATCAACTCTGAATACTAAAGAAGTGGCTTTTGAAAGAAGCTCCACAGATTTTAAGCTACTGGAAATAGTACCAGTTACATTTAATTCTAAATCAATAGACCTTCAAAATTATTACTGAAAGCATATGAAAAACCACAAAATGGGAAATAGCTGGGAAACTGTAAAAAAAGGTGGGTAGAAGCATTACACACCCAAATACCCTTTTTCTTCTCCTGTCATCATCTGCCACAGAGTCAGAAGCTGGATGGAAGTGAGTCTACAGTGCTAGAGAAAGAAACCCTCTGCTAACTGAAGTAACTGCTGCAAAGTGGACAGGGACAAGATATGCATGAACCTGGGAACACATCTCCACCCTGTTATGCAGGCACCATTGTTTTCTTGTTGCTATTGTTCTCCATGGAAAAAGAATGCAAAGGCTTTCAATGTCCAACATGCCCTTACACGAAATTTATAAATATGTAAATGCTTGTGCTTGGGTTCTCTCAGACAGTAATTCTTAATTTAAGGGTCATGTTCAGAGATAGAATACCATAAATAGCATCAGTGACAACAGTTTACATTACCACAGTCCTTGCTGGTTTTAAGATAAAACAGAATCTGTGACACAAGATACTCTAAATCCTGAAATTGGTGTAGTCATAAAATAATGCAAACCAAGGGAAATACTGGATCTGCTGTGTTATCTGACAGCAAATTAAAGAATGTGTGAGTGTATCCTATAAGGCTACCTCCCATAAGGCTGCCTGCAGCACTTTCAGTATGTTAATCCTACATGGAATCCTAGTTTGCATTTCTCACATTGTCCTGGTTAGAACAGCTGGGACCGATTCATCACTGAATGGGTATAGCCCAAACTGTGTATTCTATAGCCCTCCATGCCATTTCCCAGAAACTGTTGTCAGTAGAGGCCTGCGAGGGGGGGTGGGGGGGGGGAATGTTCCTGAGCACCCTCATATCCTTTTATGGAATGAGCACCCTCATACCCTTTTATGGAATTCCCCGCTCTGAGGGGAGGACTGAACATTCCCACCTGAACTGGAGAGTATATAAACCTGGAGTTTCGGAACCCTTTTACCACTCGTGGGATCCAGAGGAGGACTGCAGCTCGTCGCTCTCAACCTGCAGCTCATCACCACCCTCGGTTGGACTACAATTACCACTTTTGGTTGGACTGCAGCAGCTCTCCCACCAGCAGGTTTTTTCCCTTCTCCCTTTGCTTTGGACTCAAGGGGGGGGGGGCCCAGGGAGCACTGCTTTGTTTGTGCCCCGGGGTGCTGGGTTGTACATTTGGGCTTTTGTGGGTTAGTGCCTGTTGCTTGTCTGTGTGGTTGTACTTATTGTATTATTTTATTAAATTGTTATTCTGACTTGTAATCTCTCTTTGAGTTGGCTTGGTTTCCTCTGCTGGTTAACTTTCAAACCAGCACACACATGAATATTCACGACATCTTAGAAAGCCTTTTTTTTCTGTTTGGAAACTTTGCTCTAGTGGCAGATTGTAAGGGACAAGCAAATTTTTCTAAGCACCATGAATGCTAAATTCTAGATGTGGTACTTTGAAATAGCTCTATAAAAGCCATTTGATTCCAAATTCAAGATTCAAAAGCGTTATGCTTTCATTTCTGCAATGCCTGGGAAACTCTCCAAATAAAACCCAGGGTTGTACTATCCAAATTTTGCAAACGTTTCCCAATGTTCTATGCTTTTTTCCACAATTATGGCAGCCAAATAATTTCTATCTGAATTAGCAAAAAAAAAAAAAAAAAAAAAAACCAAAAAACCAAAACCATTTTGACATGTCAAAGGTTTGGAGAAGATGGTAAGGAAAAGGGAAAGCTCTCTGTCAAATGCAGACTCTTTTTATGGACGATGCAGACACACTGATTCCATCAGCTCACAGCTGAAGCTCTACTGTCACTGTGATAATAATACACTGTGCTTTTGTGCACCTTTAAGTAGGTGAGACAATAAAGAGAGAATTATACACCTTCCTTGTAAGTCATGTGAAACTGTTCGACAATAAAACATGAGCAGTCCCCCTCTTTTGCCCTAAACATAATGGCTTCTCTGTAGTGTGATGCTTGGATAATTCCTGATTTTTTTTTATCCCAGTTCCTTGTCCTCTAAGGTACCACCCAGGCAGGGTTTTGGGCAACGTTGTGTGTGTTTGGGTCACAGAAAAAGAAAATTAAACCCTCTACTTTTCATCTTATTGAGAGTTTGGGAGTGCAGTCCATGCTGTTAATATTGACATTCCAGGACATACAACTATTTTTCTCCTTTGAATTTTTCTTATTTCTAGTCAAGACAACTGGTATTTGGACTTCTCCGTGGACTTTAGAAAGAGAATAATCCCAGGCTCGTTCCCATTCTTGTTTAAACTAATGAAACATTTGCCATTACTTCAGTAGAATGCCAGGCCTCCAAGGAGGACTTTCACAATATTCATCTTCAGCTTTTGAAGTTCCACATGGTTCAACTCAAAAGTTGAGTCATTTGGGAGGAGCAATTTTTTGACTTCTTCTTTGCACACCAAAATTCACATTCCAAAAATAGTAGAGGCCAGTTTAAAATAGAAATAATTTCACCAAACCTGCCACACTTTTCCCTCCACTTTTCCATAGTACCTGCTGTTTAGTGTCACCTTGGCAAGTCCATGTGTGACTTGCCGTTATTACAATAGGACAAGTCTTTGTAAGAACAAGTCAGTAACAATGTCTTCTGTGACACTGAGTAGCAGTTAATTTGTACAGATTTAGCTACAGATTTAGCTACAAAAAATACAGGAGTTGAGAGCCTTACTAAAAAGCCGCACTATACTCTGCCTACAAATATTATCTGAAAGTGGGCTCCTTCCAGAACAAAATACTCACATTTGACTGGACCACCTTCTGTGTGCATCACCTCCCCACAAGCTGTATCCTGTTAGTGGAAAGCTCTTCTATTTAACCACCAAAACATACTGTCACTACATCTCTGCTCTAGAATGATCATGTGCATCACCTTCTTGTGACCCACACTTCCAACTCACAAGGAATAAATATCATGCATTTAAAGAAGCGAGGACAGGGATTTATGCTGTCTGAAGAAGTCACTTTCAGACGAAAGTCATTTGTGCAACCATTTCCACTTCAGTGCAGGAACAGGATGATGTTCTCCCATCCAAGGAAAATAGTATGGCTGCTGCAGCAAGGGTGAAACAGCTTTAATGGGGGAAGCTGGCATACTATTTCTTTTGCAGAAATCTTCAGAACTTTCTGAAAAGGGACTCCGTATTTGGAGAAGCATTAAGGACTGTTTGGAAAATGTGCTTTGATTCGTAACAAGTTACTTAGAATGTGATTCAAAATGTGTTTTTCTAACTAAAGAGAAACGTGTGGTGCAAAAGAAAAAATATAGAAATTCATGAAAGATATCTTTGTTAAATGTCAGTGATATGTGCCTGTTATTTTTCTGTCTTGCAAGCTAATAAACTTAAGACCAGTTGCTTTACAGACAGGGTAGTTATTAGCTCTCAGTAGAAAATAATGTACCAGAGGGAATTTATAGTACAAGAAAAATGCTCTTAAATATTTAGGACCATCTGAGCCACCCAGGTTAAGTGTTTTCTGGCAGTAGAGGTGTTATTGTTGTCATAGCCCTGCCACATGATGTTATTCTCCTAAGTAAAATGTAGTTTTTCCTCTTAAAGAGCTCTGCTTAGGACCAGTGGTAAGTAGCCATGATTTCCTTCTCATACCTGGGATGGAAGAGATGTTTTTGAGGGTTGTGCAAAAAAACAGAAAGAACAAAATTACAATCAGTATTTTAAATAAAGCAGGTGGGTTCCAAAAGAAATGCATTTCATTTTTGGCAGTGGTCTTAGAAAATAGAACAGTTGAAGGACCATATTATTGCATACAGTAACTGTGAACTTGTCGCTTCTCTCTTTCATGAAGAACAGAAGACACCCAATCCCAAAAATAAGATACTACAAAAACAGCTCTATGAGGACATATGTAACCCTAATGGTTTTGTTTTCATGGAACCTTCTTTTCGCTATTAGACATTTTCTGTTTTTTCTTAATTGTAACTTGAATCTAGTAATTGAAGCTCTAGGTCAGCCATAATAACAGCTACTGTTGCAAGCCCAACAGCTGACTGATTGGCGGGATTATCAATCACGTTCCAGACAGAAAAATAAACATGAAATTGTGTTTCAAACCCCTCAAACAATGTCTGTCTATACACATTCTTGGCCTTATACGCCGCTTTTAATAATGTAAATATAAAATCATTCTTCATTAAAACTTGACAAAATTGCTTCATCCCTTATTCCAAGGCACCCATAGCGAAGTTGAGGTTTTATGAGTATAAGTAGATTAGACCTGCAATGTTATTTTTAGTCATGTGGTTATTCATGAGCGAAGGGCTTTTTAGATACAAACCAGGTGCAGACCAGCTGCTTTGTGTATCTGTGAAAGTGGCCCCAAACTGAACAAAAACATTGCAGATGCCTATCTTTGAATAATAGCATTTCTATGTCATACAACTCCTTCATGTTATTCTTGTGCAACATTTTTCCATAACTAAATAATTGGTGGGCTCCTCAGCTGAGGTCAAAGTCGTGCGATGTGATCTGTCTGAGCATGTTTGACAGTCTCCAAAGGGCACCTTCATGGCCACACCAAGGTGGCAGTGGGTGCAGACTGCTCCTTCCCAGGTCCATAGAGCATTCTGGGGTCAAGTGAGCTGCCCTTCCAGCCCCTGCTACACTCACACACAGTCAGTACGTGCTGAAAGAGCCACACAATAGCAGCACAGATAGAAAAACAGCATATTATGCCAAATAAAACAGGCTGAGACAAGGACTGTAAATCCCAGTGGAGGTCAGCATCTCCTTGACCATAAACAAATGATAATGATTAATATTAGCACATAAATTTGTATGTGGAAAGGAATAGATGCCTTAAGGAAAGCTACAATACTTAGTAATAACCTAAACTTCATTTCGTATATCTCACAGTGATTTGCACTCAGCTTCTGAATAAAGGCCGGAAGCAACATTTGATTGGAAAAATATTATGCAGCCAGAAAGCAAGAGCCGAGAAAGGGGAGCCTACAGCACTTGAGACTAGGGGCTGAAAGTTTCATCTGATAGAAAAATGAATGCCTGTTGATCTGGAGAAAACATAATGGGAAAAATGTTTGCTGAGTGAGAAAAATGTTGGTTGGGCAATATCAAAAACAGCTGTGGTGTGACAGTCAAAAAACAATTAACTAAATGTGACATGGCAGCAAAATAGTCTGTGTGGATTAGGGTCTGTGACGTTACCAGAGGGGACAGTGATGTAGAAGTCAGTCACTAAGCTGTAACTGTGACGACAGCATAGGGGACCTGCCAAGGGTGAGGGGCACTGTGTGTATTAATGTTTCTATGCATCTTACTTTCATAATTATTATAATTATTCATTACATCTTCCAGTTTTCCAGTTGATCAGACACATCTCATGCTATGGTGAAGGTAAGTCACCAACACATGAGTTGGTGAGTAGCCATGTTCACCTGACATTTACCTGAGAGTTTCCATTCCCTGGATTTCTCTTTGTTCTTCTTTATACCAATCTTGAAAAAACAAACAAACAAACAATCAAACCACATAACCAAAAAAAACCAAAAATCCTGATATGCAATTTATTCTTCAAAAAAAAGAAAAGTGTTAGAATCACTGTGCTGTGACTTTCAACTCTGTAAGAGTATAATAAAATATCTATACATTTTTAGTATTCAGAGCAGATCTTCTGTAAGCTGCCAATCTTCTCCTTTGAAGGAATATGCAGTGTCTGTAAAAGGATGAGGTTCGTTGTTTTTTGAGGTATTACTACTACAAAAAAATCACTGTTTTTTCTCTAAAGACCAGATATTGATGATAGACTGGATAGGTGAGATACACTATCTATCAGTGTTTTGTAAAGCGGCATGGGATGAGAAACTTCTTTTTGAACTTGAAAATACTAGAAAGTCAAAAATTCAAACACGGAGAAGAAGGTTTATGTCCTTTTCATCTTTTTTTTTTTTTTTTGTGGATTTCTTCATGAACAAAGAAACCAGTATTTGATTTTTCTGTTTATTTGAATCACTTAAAATATTTCGCCAGTGAGTCACTGTCAAGAGACTAGATGAAAAGACTTTATCATCAACAGATAATGTGACAAAACAACGCAAGTTCATGTTCCAGACTATTATGTAGTCATTTCAACTTAATGCTAGACTTCTTGTTTTCAACGTATGCTTGCAACAGTTCAGTCAAACATGAACTAACACCCAAAAGGTGTTAGCAGTTCTAGTTCCTGAAGCTTTCTACACTTCCATAGAATGGGAGTAACTTTCTTTCAAGCTTCCCCAACAGACTCCCACCTTTTCCTTAAGAGACTACTTCAGGATGAATGGATGGTTTAGTCTCCATGACCCACGCACTCGCTGGTGCCACTGTGACTGCCAAGAAGTGACTGACATTAGATTCAACTGCCAGGCAAAGACCGGGAGTAGTTAGACAGACACCAGCAAATCATCCTTCACATAATACATATTTCTACTACTGTTAATCTGCCTAAATCAGTGACCTACAGCTAATGGATTCAATAGGCTTTTTGCTTAAGTCTGATCAAGTCATTACTAACACAGCTGGGAAAAAAAAAAAAGCAAACAAAAAATACTTTGAACATGAATATGATCTTTTAATGACATTCCCTATTCCTAACGCCTTCAGCCCACTTGTTTCCAGGTCAGACTAATGTCTAAAGCAATCATCCCAAGAAGCAATGGGTTATCTTTTGTGCCTACAAACCATTCCACTTGGTGAGTTTTCCTTTTCTTTTTTTAACAGCAGCTGGGAAAGTAATTGCTTGTGGAAACACATGGACACAGTGAGCTTCAGCACCGCCAGGACTGCACTAGACCATGTGGTTAACTTGAACTGCATGAGTTTGGATTCCCTGTCTTAATTCTGAACCCACAACATAAGGGGAGCATATTTCCCTGCTCCCACATCATTAATTGCAATCACAGTTACCCAAATAATCTGGTTCATAGATAAAAATTGGAGAGAGACAATACATCAGTTAACAATAGACTGGCTAATCTTTTAGGAAAACTAATAAAAATATAGCGACATATTAATAAACCGTTCTGACTCCTGGCTCGTCAAGTTGTTGGTCTATGAAGTATAACAAATCCAAAATCCATCTGGTAAATTCTACTGACACTGACATCCATAGGAACTCTGATTCTTGTGTAGTGTGATGGGTCAGTTCAGTGAGTTCAGCCAAGCACTAAGGCCTGAACTTGGCTTCAGAAGTTCTGACATGCCTCCACCTCTGAGTGATCACAAAGGCTTACCAAGTGCTGTAAATAGCCTAGGCACAAGGCTCCGAGTGAGCAAACAACCCAAGAAGCAGCTGCCTTAAGTTTTAGCAATAAAGATGTTGTTACCTTCTGCCTTACACAGATTTCCTACGTGACAAACATTAGAATTAAACAGTTGCAATATTCAGCACATTTTTATCCAGATAAATATTGAAAACATATTTAATGCAATATTGAAGGGATTACAGAATTCTGAAAAGGAAAGTCTGACTAATGCTGCAGCTGTGCAGCATTCCAGTGAATCCAAGCCATTGCCAGCATTTATTAGCCACTCAGCCTTTGACAATAAACAATCTTCAGCTCATGATCATATATCCAGACAGATAGATGTACAGAATTGCCTGCACAGATGCATTAACACTGTCCTGACTATACACCATGAATACCCCAATATTAGTTTTAGTTCAGTGAGCCTGTTACAAAAGGTGCAGCTCAATGTTGATTTTATTTTCTTTAATAATAAAAGTGTAGATAATTACACTATATCTTATTTTTTTTTATTTACTTTTGTTTTCTGGGAGAATTACTGTGGCCTGAAGTACGTGTAGACTGCTTAGTGCTGACAATAAAATGAAGACTTCAGTCATTTCACAAAATCAAATCTTAGATTGGAAAGGATGCTTTTCCCGATAACTTTTGGAATCAAAATACTTGAAGTTATGGTAGTAACTGCAATATAGAGCAGATTTTCGTCCATGGGAGTAAGTGTGCTTTGAAAAAGAAAACACCAGTGGAAATGTCTAGGCTTGCACTTCTCTAGAGAAATGTACAGGATTAGAATAATCAAAGAAATCATCATGATCCTATCCCATTAGATCAGACAAAGAAAAAACTCTAGAATTGTTTTAAACCGTTTTGTGGAACAAGTAACACAAGTTTTGTTAAATCTCTTCCATTTCAGCATGCACTCCACACTGCATCCAGATCACCAGGCACACGCGGGATAGACTCAAAGCCTCAAAGCTGCCTCTCTTATCTTTGGCCACCACCACATTATAAATTTCAGTTAAGAGTTTTATTTATACTTGGTGTATACTGAAGGTTCAGAAAAGGAAGCAAAGGGAGAATTGTCGTTAACTAGAAAGAACTTAGCAGCATGAAAGTGCTTTGTTGTCTTGAAATACCTGGTTTCACAGGGTTTATATCATGCAAGTCGAGACACTTGCCTTGACATACAGCATTAAAACTGGACTAATACCAGCTAAGATGAATCTCCAATCAGCCATTCAAGAATGGCCTAAACAAGAAAACAAGAATGCCTTGTACAGAAAAGCCAGGGGAATGATTCAGTTCTTCTGACAATACAAAGCAGAAAGTCAAACAAGAGAGGCTCTCATGTAAAAATATGTATTTTTTCAATACACATGATAAAATAATTACTTGGCCCCCTTTCTCTTCTGTTTCTTTTTCTAAATGAAGAATAAAATGTCACAAGTATTATCCAAATATAGTGTTGCCAAAGTTCAACATATCAGAGAAAAATCTCTAATAATAGTGAGAAAGAGATTGTTGTCAGCTGGAGAGTGTTTTATTGTGGTACCTTGCTATAAGAGTTTTATAAATAAAATCCAAGAACAAGTGGAAAAAGCACAGAATCCTTGCAATATATGAAAGGATTAGAGTAAGAATAATATATCTATTTTCATTTTTACTCCAGTGTTGAATGTTCCAATATGAAATACAATGGGAAAGTATTTTAAAAGCATATTTTTCATTAACATAAAATTTTCCCTTCAGTGCAACCATTTCTGGGGCATCCAGACTTCTTAAAATGATGATTCTCAAGGTAGCCTTGGGTGGTGAGGCTGCAAACGAGCAGTAGTGGGATCAAGCACGCAAATGGGGATCCAACTAACATCAACTCATTCCTGACCCCATCACACCAGTATCTAAGCTGCCAGACATGCAGATTCCTGAATAGCTGCAGTTTGTAGTGCATTTTAAGTTGAATATTTGGAGGCAAACCAAACTGGATACCAACTTATGGTTGGAACAGACAAGCAGCTCAAACAGGTATTAATGCATGATGAGCAAGTCTAGCTAATATTTTCATCAGTCATCCCAAATTGCCTGTGCTTGTTAGTCACTACAATTCAAAACATCTCTCAGAGAGGCATTTTTGGAAAAAAAATGGACCCATAAATATGCCCATATCCAGGATTTACAAAGAACTGCAGTTGAATGGACTTTGATCCTTTGACCACTCAACCAGCAGAGCAGGGATGTCAGCAAACAGCCCCAGGGAGGCGAGAGACAACTCTGATCACACGGAGCCATTGCTGAGCCCCACTTGAAGTTCAGCTATGGAGCAAGAGTTCTGAGATCGGAACTGGATACAACTGGCATGAGACAATTAAACACTGTAGCTGCTGCACTGTTCTCAGATATTTTTAGTAAAACAAGCATTGCTAAGATAGCACTTCAGCCCAAAACTGCTCGGTGGCACAGAGTTATCAGGCAGTAATCAAAAATATTCAGTGTTACAGAGTCATAACAAATTGGACCATTGATAGCATTTGCATCCTCTGTCATTAATGACTGAAGAATGCAGGAAAATTACCGAACATTAGTTCTGAAAGTCCCAACATACTTAATAATTCACATTTACTGGAATTTCACTATTTCAAATAGAATTCCACCTCAAAGAAGAAGGATATCACCCCTGAGTTCACATCAAGTTCAACTTGAAAAGCACCACAGTACAGTATGAGCTGCTGGATATAACAAAATAAAGAGAATGACTACAGCTAAACTGAGATTATTGAACCTGAGAGAGTTACTGGAGTCAATGATCTCCAACTGAAAGCCTACCTCGGTGGTCTGATCCAGAGGACATTTTTTACTGTATAAGGAGCCCAAGGGACCAGACAAAACTCAATAAATACATTTTTCATTTATGAGTGCAGTGATAACCTGGACAGTCAAGATCCTTTAACAACAACAAAAAAATCATTCATTTCTTTGGCCTTTTGTTAAATCTTTTTGATGCTTCACAGAGGTTTAGTAGAAGCTGTGGTCAGGGATCAGGAGCTCAGATGCAACTGCCTGCAAGTGATAGTTATATAAAAGATAAAAGGGCCATAATACCATATGGCACCCAAGCAATCAAAAAGAACATTGGCAGAGAAGTAAGGAAAGAAAAGCCTGAAGTACACAACTCAAGTTGTATACTTCCTTTAAAAAGAGATACAGACTAAATCCAACTTCTTTTCCATTGTAAATTACTCTTCCTTTTGAATAACATGTGAAGTTATGCTAATCAAGGTGACATCTATAGGTCAAAGTAAAACACCACCAGCTTCTCAGTTATCCTTTCCAGAAAAAAAATAATATTTGCAACTAAGACTTTCAGTAGTATCTGCCTATAAAAGCTGTGTTCTAAATAAATGCTATTATTTTTCAATCATACAACACTACTGTATTATTTCCACTCTTGAAATCAAGCCAAATATTTAAGCACATTGTACGGTTTTATTAGCCATTCTAAAAATCTAATTCTTTCTATTAGGCCTGTGTTAATGAAAGACTGCTGAGATTCTCAGCTTGACCTTCTAATTATTTGGTTATGAGCAGAGTTCATTGTGGTTTTGAAGATCAATTTTAGTTTAAATTAAAATGCCATCATATTTTTAGGATAATCCTTAATTACTGAATGAAGGAACTAAAGATAAGTATGAACACGACTTGTAAGGAGATGATATTTCTTCATATAGTACTCAGTGATTATTTCAACTCTTTTTTGCATCTACAGGATATCACACTTTGGTAACGCCATGATGATAAATTATTTGAAGACTCATGGCATGGCTGCATTTCTTTATAATATCAGGCAAAGTTTGCACAGGCTTTGTCTCATTCTTCCCACCTCACTTTAGGCACCTACATTGGAAGATACGCTATTGCAAGCACCCTCTTATGGTGAATCAGACAATTTGTATTTCAAAGCCTTTTAGAGACTCCTGCGTTTTTCCACTTCATAGACTCCCAGGTGTTAGATCCCATTTGGAGCCTACAAAATGAATGTCAAATTGAAGTAATCTGTAATTTTCCTGATTTAGCCATTAATTTCCTTATTAAGTAAATGCTAAGGAGGCCTCACACTTCTATAAACATTTCATTAGAAAAAACTTTCTGGAATTCCATTTTGATTGTAATGATGCAGATTCTTGAAGTGACACTACCTGTTCTTTGTCAGCTACCACAGCTGACATCTTTCCTTCACATTTACCTCTGATTGGCATTTCCATGGCATTCATACATAATCATCTGCTTGGGAAAGCAGTATTAAGAATTATTTAAAGTTATTAATCTAATAGACCTTTATATGACTTACAAATTGGCAATTAGAAGGAAAAATAGCATTATAGACAACCAGCTGGATTTCCATGATCCGCTAACAGACCATCTGTGAGGGTGACCACAGTAGTTTGACCTTTTATCCACTAGCACTCTAACCCCAGACAGGACCCCTGGGAAGTCTGGCTTGAGAATATGTGTTGGCTGTGAGCAGAAATATCCCAAATGCTTTGGAGCAGGAGCTACATTCACAAGTCTGAAGACATAATCACCTCTTAAACCTAGAAATACTGCCCCTCTGTATTCTGCTGCTCTGGACAATTTCTCCATAGGTTAACTGGCTGAGTACCCAGCAAGCAGTTGTCTCAACATAGTGTGAGAATCTCTGAACTAAATCATGTCTGTGATATTAATTCTTTAGGAAAAAATAACTACTCTACAAAGTAAAGTGCTGAACCATGCTGAAGGGTTGCATCAAATACAAGTGATTTCTGTCAAGTTGAACACTACTGGAGACATTTCCAAAGCCTCATAAGGACCACCGATAACCCCTTCCCGTTAATGGGCTATGAGGCATCCAGACCCCACATTAGCTTTGAAAACTTTAGAGCTGATGAGGGATATTTGTTCAGATTCCTATTTCATGTTTGGAGGGTCTATTCTGCTACAGTTGAGTAAAACCAGGTTTCATGTTCACTTCAGTAGGATTAGTCTCCTTCATGAGAGGGGACTAACCAGACTAATGTCTTCTTATTGTTCTCTGTTCGAACTTTATCAAAAAGTGTAACCCCAGAGTGCCAACACCTGATGTATTCAAAACAGTGAGATATACTGTGCTGCTCTGACCTTCGTCACATCCTGCTGAGAACCACCAGGTTAATCCAGGCTAAGTGAGACTCTGATGTTTAGAGCAGGTCTGGTTTACAGTAGAATATTCAACTCTAAAAGGAGATGGGAAGAAGTGTCCAGAAGCATTATTTATAAACGAAGATAAGTGCTGGCTAACTTTCCTGCCTTATGCTTATATCATCTAATTACTTTGGCACAGTGTTTCACTCTTTCATGTTCCAAGTCTGGTTTGTGCTCTAGCAATTCACATCATTCTCCTTCCTATCTCTTAAATTTTCTTTCCACTCCCTTTAGACACACCATTACCAGTCCTAAGTAAACTGATCTTCAGAGGTTTATATATGCTCAGTGTAACATAATTTCTGCTCCCAGTTTCCAACCAACACTAATTATTTTTTTGGCTGCAAGACATTACACTGTGATGGACATACTTTCAGTGGGATCTCCCAGACCCACATGTCACTCTCGAAGCACCCCAAACCCAACGAGAGCTATAAATCTCAACAGCTATGTTCTATATTTTGGGGAGAGGGAAGTCTAGAACTATGAAATTCTTTAAACAACAATGAAAACTAAGTGAGGCGAATAAGGCCTAAGATACAAAACCTATCTAGCATGTCTAAGTGTTCTCTTTTTACAGCACATTAAGTTAAATGTTCAAACTGCAACATGGTTTATGCCTTGCATGTGCTATTAAAAAGGTTTGTATGAGACACAACTCTCAGTCTCAACATCTTTGAATCCCCAAAGCCAAACAGGATTTTTAAATGCTTCATCTCTTTGATCTTCCTAACACTAACAAAAAATCCTTTTAACCTCACTACCTATATCCCCTTCTTTTTGGGTTAGCTCTGAGTTTTAAGAGCCTGTTAAAGTTTCATAAATGTATCTTATGTAAAGGACATTTCTTAATCCCAAATTGAGATAATGAAATATAATTCCTCATTCAAATTGTCTAATTATAGAGTGTTAGGAAATGACAAATCATGCTCTTCAAGGTAGCTGGCAGAATAGATTATGTTTAATTATAAATATTTGCATTCCACTGTTAATACATGATTTAGGAAAAAGATTAAAAATGTAATGTAAATCTTTTTTTGCATCCATTTTTTAACAAGTCTTTTGTTCTTCTATACACAGTTGTGTATGTGGCTCTAGCATTAATTTGTAGAAACTAGTTCAGTGTCAGGGGAATCTTTGATCTGCACAATTATCAATTACCTAATTAAAATAAGAAGAGTGAGGATGCTTTGAAGATTTATTGGTAACTTAATTTATTCTCAGTTATTAATTTTCATTGCCTAAAATTGAAAAACATGAAACAACAAAGTGTGTATGCTGGCTCAGTAGTGGTCTTTGAATTAACAAGTCTCCTATGAGTTCTAGGAAGGATATTTTGGGTTATCTAATAATAATGTATTCCTAAGAAAATATAGGCAGAGTCTATGAGGAGTAGATTTGTAATGAGTATTGTAGCAAATACTTATATTTATGGTTTTATGAAAAAATAGGTTAGTTTTGAAGATTTTAACTACATTTTCTCTTTCATTTAAATTTACTCTAAAAATGCTTTCTCCCTGAAGAAAGAACAGGGTGGATGTTATCATTCCAGTCCAATCTGTTTTCTTCACTACTATCTAATGCATTGAGGGGAATTAAACACAAACCATCAGGCAAATCAGATCATCTTATGATTACACACAATAACCTGCTGCTTAAAATGAAATCATGGTACCTCAACCCTTCTTACATGGATTAAAGAATTTTGAACTTATGCAGTCTATTTGTACTTACCAAAGATGTTACACAGTGACATTGTACTCTCATGAGCAAAGGTAAATCACACCACACAATTTTCTTCCAGTTAGGTGAAGTGATTACTCTAGAATTACTCTTTCTGTGAAGCTGAGTAATATTAACTATCCAACTGGTTACTTGGAAGCTAAAAGATATAAAGAAATCTCTGGACTAGTTGACATAGTGGAATTGGTAAAAAAATATATTGTTGATGGAACACTTGAAACAGCTACAAGCCAAAACAAAACAAGGCTTAGCCTACTTTATACACTCAGATACATGAAAGACACATTGGGTATGAATACTACCAAAAAAATCATGGGGTTTTGAGGGTAACGAGTTTTTTAAAAACATAGTGTACAAGTCAAAGCAACGGAGATGGATGCTGCATCTGCAGACTATAAAAGTTAGGAGGAAGTAAAACGTTTTCAGTTCAGAAGTAATGTTTTGGATTTTAGAAGAAACCAATTTATTTGAGGGAGTTTGAGGAAAAAAAACGAAGGAAGCACGTCCGAGCATTTCAGCAGCAAGCCCCCAGCCTGATACCATCAGACTGATTTTTATAATCTAAATATCATAGAAAACTACCAGAAACAAAGCTGTGGCATTGTAACAGTCACATAAGTCTACCTCCTTAAGAAACAATTAAGAGAGTTCTGTCATTCAAGATCTGTTTGCGAACCTGAGTTTGAAGGTTCATGTCAAGTATTCTGCTCATTCACATCATGTACTCAAACAGGGATATGTTTTTGTAACTATTATGTACAAAGAAAACAAGAAAAAAGTAATGAAGTTCAGAGAATGGGCCTTCTGTATGCCAGCCCATAGTCTTCGTGTAGTTTTTCTACAGGTGTATAATTTTTCTCTGTGTATAAAGGGTGAGTAACTGAAGACAAAATCCCAAAAGTTACTCTATTCGGTCATATACCTCTATGGTGACTTGTTCTAGCAATCAGGCTTTCCAATGCCACCTCATACATGTGATAATTTTATTATTTCCTGGTTTCAATTAGGAGAGAAATCACAAAAACATACCTTTTAAAACGTATTTTCCCTTGTCTTTCTGTTGGCATTGTACCTTAGAACTAAACCAGCAGAGAAACAGAGCACAGCAGGATAATGAGCATATGGACCATAAACAAGGGTGAGTTACTTCTTTCATTCCAATGAGTATTTATGTAAATGTTACTTTAATCAGACATGATCAACACGGGGTTTTTTAAGCTAAATGCAAAAACCCAGCCCAGTGAACTGTTATCGCAAATGTGAAATAGCATCAGCTAAGTCATGGAGCTGACTGAAAACAGAGCTACAATTTCTGCTTAAAGCTAGAAAGTAGAATGGCACAATCTGTGGCAATCACGAGACAAAAACAACCCACATTATGATACATTAATTAAATGATTTTACCACAATGTGGTTCACTTATTGTTCAGAGGGGTCAGACATGCTAAGCAAGTAGCATCATAAGCTACCCCTCTCCACCCTAATTTGTTCCAACAAAGCCTACAGCATCCACCTTTATATTTCATAATTAACATTTTGAAAGGATGCGTGTACCACTGTGTCTTTCCTTGGAATGGAGCTGCAGAAGACCCTGGCAGTTCTTATTCCATGGCTGGCAACTGGTTTGGCCCCCAGTGCAGACTGGGCAAAAAGCAGAGCTTTGTCTCATATTCACATCCTACACACTGCTTCTGGGCAGCAATAGAGCCAGCAAGTTCTCAACAAAGAAATTTTTATGATAAATGCAATTTCACTGCTTTAAACCTAAGTAAAATAGTTTTAATTTCATCAAGTGTTTGCTTGAGACCTCATTATTTCTCTGTAACATGTATTTCTCGTTCAGAACATAGTCTGATAATTTTAAAAAAATGCTGGAAATGTACCTCAAATTTGAACATAGTTACTCGGAATTACTTTCCAAAGATTCAGAATACAAAGCAGCATTTCCAGTGATTTGTGTCATGCTGATAACCTGGAATTGTCAGGAAGAGAGTTCATGGCTGCTTCGCATTCCCGAAGTGGCACAAAACGAATGGGTTTACTAGAGAATTCATCCTTTCTTAAGTACTCTTCTCCCTTCTTTTTCCAATGTTATATCAAATAACTAATCCACCAAAAGAAAAAAAATCCCAACTTTTACTGAAGAAATAAGACTGCTATACATAAGAGTTGCAACATTGCTTCACTGAAATTTTTCATCTTCATTTTTCCTTTCTTCAGAAACTCTCTCTGATAATCCATAACAAATCCATTTAGCCATGAATGACACGCTTGATGGTCTGTAATGCACACTGCATGAAAACTATGGAGCACCTTTTCCAGGTACACACCCTGTACAGACATACACACACGTGCAGGGGTTGAGCAGTCAGATAGTAGGTATAAAACAGGTAGTAAGCATATGACCCACCAGTGAGTTGGTAGGACACTCCATTTTGGTGCAAAAACCAAGCAAGAAGAGAGGAGGCTGTAGTTTGTTCCCCACACTGCCCACAATAGGCAGAGGAAAACAACATGTTTCAGCCAAAACCAACACACATGTTGCTCCTCTCCTCTGCCTCCCAGGTCCTCTGGGGCAGAGAGGTTCAGAAGAGCATCCCATAAGTCAGAACTGTCAAAACCACTGTGAAGCTGGACACGAGTCCTACCCTAGCCGTAAACACATGGTAAGGATCTGTGCATAGTGCATTTTTCTTCACATGTCTGAGTTCCTTGCAGGACCAGGGAGAAAACTGCACTATCTGACATCCACTTACACAGAAGCTCAGCAGAGAGGGAAGAGCTCTGAGTAGTTGGAGAAAATGGAAGTACCAGTTTCCTGAGGACCACTAAGGCAACACACTATTAAATGTACCGTCTAACATTGTTCTATTCTTCCTCTCTTGCAGCTACCACATGTGATGGACAAAATCCAAGTTAAACACTCTCACCAGAGCATGCTCCAAGATAGACGACTGGGTCTTGCCAAAACAATGCAGTTCTATTCTCTATTTATTTTTGTAGTTCAAAGACCTGGCAGTAGCCCATTTGATGCCTGCCATAAGGACCAGTGCACCCTTGATTACTGCCATGAGATTTCCAAACCCACAGACGGCATGTATTCCAGACTATGCCAGTCACCAAGATAGACTATGTACAAACAGCAGCAGGATTCTCTGAAAGAAAGAAAAAAACCAGCTCCCATTTCCACTTTGAACCCACCAATGATATGCTGCCAACTTGAGGACCTTGCTTTAATCACAGCAACCACATGAAAGAGTTTATTATGTTTATCTTGGTTCATTTAGGAAACCAGTGATAAGTCTACCATGAAAAAAATTCCATCTTCTGGAAGCTGGCATACTTGTGCCAAGATACAGGCTTTGATTTCATTTTAAGTGTGGTTATTTACAGTCACATCACAGAATGCACAAGTTTTCTCATTCTACCGGATGACTTCTCTTCCCCAATAAGCAATCTTGTGAAAGTTTCAAAATCCCTCTCAAATACAATGGTATCTCAGGGTGGAAGTGATGGGAGAAGGGTAGCAGATCCTCCTAAAGCCTCTAGTGTGCAGGCTGCATCCTTGATGTGTGCAGCCAGGCAGGAGACAAGGGGTGCTGGAAGAAGGGCTGTGGCCCACACATGGGAGGGAGTGAGACACGCAATGAGACCAAACTTTCTTTCTTGCACTGGACTTTCTGAAGCAAATAGGACAAATGCAGCCTCAAATAAAGATATGAGACTGAAGATGGAGTGTTACCTTGCCATGGAATAGCAATAACAGGAAAAAACAACAGACATGCAGACTAATTGCAGACAAAGTCAAATAGGCCTCTCTGCCTCTCATGAGGTAGATGCGTGTTTCTTGGCTGTGGAGTATTCAGGATAATCACACAGGTCCTCCATAAAACAGAAGTGTATATAGTCCAACATTAACATCTACAGAGTGCTGGCTGTCCCCAGTGCTGTTGCTGCTGTAGCCAGATGCTGTTGCATTAGTTTTCTGGGCACACCCAGTACCTCACAGGGTTTAAGGGTCAATGAATATGATTCTCTGTTAATGAGAAGCATTAGAAGGTGTAGAATAACCAACAGGTTCTTTTGAACCCAGTTATGGAAGGCAAGTGGCTATGGGGATAGGAGTACACCCTGGAGACCATGTAGGCACAGGTTGCTACAGGACTCCAGCACAGATGGTAGCAGTCTGCTGTAACCAACTGAAAGACATTTATGGACATATTGTATTCCTGGAAGCTACATGAAGCCTCAACTTCTGGCAAAGACATAAATGGGAATGGACAGGAAAACTCTTCTCATATTTGCAGAAAGGTGCATAATTTTCACATTCTGAAGGATCATTATCTTCAGCATAACCATTTTTCCTCTTGAAATGCAAGTTATATTCCTACATTTATGTCTGACTTCTCAGCCCTTGGCACCTATAATTCAATTTTCCCATTTAAAAAAATTGCTGAGGTCTCTCTGCTGATATCTCAGCAAACACAATATTTCATTTCTAACTGTAGCCTGTTTAGTCTGGATTCGTTCATGTTCACAAGCAGTAGATTTGAAATACAGCCTTGCAGAATAATCAGTAATAAACACACGACAGTGACAGGCAATAATTTCATAGTTTTCATGGGAGATAACATATGATATTTTGCAAAACTTTGCTGTGTTGTGTGATTGTGCCAATTTACCTCTCACAGTAAGACAGAGTTATTCCTATTGCAAGATACTAGGAGATGCTACCATAAATCTTGCAGTATCTTGCAAATGTGCAATTACTCTTCACAAGTGCCCAGATGGGGATTATATCTCATTATATCAAATGCTATGCAAAAAACAAATGTCTGGCTGTAATTAATGGGGTTGGAAACTTCAAGAACAGATTTGATGATAAAAAAACAAAAACGTTCAGAGTTTCGGCTTGAATAACAACTCAAGTGACTGGATGTTTATGTTAACCTTGTCCAAAGTACGTAATCATCCTGAGAATGCAAAACTGGACCAAATCACAGGAGTGACCTTCCCTGTAAGCTTTCCACTAAGTCCTTTATCTGTGTGTCTATGTGTTAGAAGTTTGTCCAAAAATTTTCCTTTCTGATGCTACTGTAGCATTTAGATTTCTGATCTTTTTTTTTTTTTTTAGAGGCAGAAATAACAGATCCCTGAATGAAAACAAAAGAAAACAGTTTTATACAGCATTAAAGTTAGAAAAAGGTCAATTTTGGTGAAAGCTCAAATGAGTTCCTATTTTATGTGTGAACCAATTCACTCAAACACCTAGACCTGTGGTTTGCTCACACAAGTGTAACACAGTGTTGCCAAATTCCCAATTACACTCTCTAACCAAATTTTCCAAACATTCCCATTCCCCCTGCCTGGAACCGCAAAACGTGTCACTGAATATTCAGTTCCCTTCAAGTAACATCTGTGAACAGAAATCATCCCTGGATTGTCCTGCTCAAGAACTGCTTGTGGCCAACCCTCACACTTTGTAGGATTTCAGTTTCATTTATCCCCCCAACAACAGATTTCCCCAAAGAGACATCTTTGGATGATCTCATGTGCAAGTCAGAGACAGTCGGTTATACTGGGTCAGGCTTGGGATTTTCCCTGAAGTTTTCTGTAACATTATTAGATGACCTGGCTCCACTGAGTATATATTCAGATATGCTTCTAGTAAATTTGACTTTTAATATTAGTTATGAGCAGATCTTCATATTTTGCACATTTTTCCCTTACTGCCAACATACTTAAAGAAAATTGCATCTGAATAAAGTTATTCTCATTGTCTAATAAACATTTTGATTAAACACACCAAGTGTGGATCCATCTCTAAAATATTTTTAAATGCTTTGAAATGTGAATTTTCAGTTTTCTCTAAAAATAACATATTACATCTATTCCAGAGGAAGTATGGGACAAGTCAGATTAGATTTTTAAGGTGTAAAGTGGAAACAGTTGAAATTTTTCATTCAAGAAAAATGACTTCTCTGAAAAGAAGGCTTCAAATTTACAGTTCTACAAAACAAAACTGAAAGCAATTCCTTTTCCTTGCTATTGTGAAAGGAGTCAAAATGCTGAGATGGGTGAGTTTCACTTACCTGCCTTTAATTTCACCCCAGTAGTGTCATTTGTCAGTCGGAACCAATGAGAGGTTGGCACACTTATCAAATGAGCTCCTTTTACTGAGTCCTTGCAACTCTTATTACTGTGCAAGCCAGGAAGCACGAAAGTCCACATTCATTTTCAGTCCAGTTTGCAGAACAAGTAATCAGGAAAACCATCACAATGCTTCTCTTTCCCTCCAGCTCCCAAAACCTGCCTTGACAATGTTTAATGACCCTAACCCTGCAAAACCACAGTGCAAATGGATGCCACTTCTTAACAGCATCCTTAAACAGACTGTCATAAACCATGATGAACAAGGGGAGCTGTAATGGCCGTTTTCAGACGGATGGCACCAGTTTCAGAGAAACTCATTTTTTAAGAAAGGTTTTTGGTTCACCCTTTCTTATATGCAGCTACATCAATTTACCTCAGCTTCCTCTACAACAAAAAAAAAGGAGTAAGTGATGTCCAGTATCATACCTGGGCTTTCTGTTAGATGGAGAGGAAATGTTCTGCCCCTTCCATGGACCAGCAGCTCTCACTTAGCAAGGACTTGGTTGACTGTGGTAAACTCCAACCCACACGTTTATTCTCCTGTTCTATTAGTTTGCTCTTCTGACTTCTCCTTGCAGTTTCTTCCATCCAGTCTGTGCATAATCAGCTTTTCTCTCAGCACTTAGAATGTGAACTTCAGGTTTTCTTCTTGTTAGAATTCCTGCTTATTTAATCCCATTCACTGTAATTTTGTACTTGTTGTATCTGCCCGATACTATGCTCTTGCTAGAGAGCCAGTGTGTTTGCAGTAATTGGCTCTAATGGTTGCCCTTGAAGAACCACTGCTGTTTTATGTTTGGGAATACCTACCCTGACACGATATGTCAACACTTAATTTGTACTTGAACCATTTAGTAGGTGAATTGACTTTGATCACCGTAACACTTAAATGAAGCCAAAAAAAAACTAACAAAAATCATATACAATGTGAATAAAGATGCTGAAATATCTCTGCATTCTTGAACTCTCTGTCTCTTCTTCTGATCTGTGCAACTCTGAACAGGATAAAAGGTGTTTTGTGCTATTTATGTGCAGCTTGTTCAGGAGAATCTCCCTGCAGCTGGAAGAATATGACAGTGTGTTCTTACGACAAAATACACAACACTGAAACGCTGCTCTGAATTTTTTATGGGTGGGGAGTTAATGATACAGAGCTCTGTCTACAGATTAACTAAGAAAGTATTACCTGGATCTAATGATATGCTCTTGCTTTCACTAAAATAAGATAATGCAAACCAGAATAAAACTCTGGTTGTATATCCACAAAATATAATTTTTTCCACCAGAAACTAAAATACTTTAATGTGTTGATTTTTACATCCTGCTACTGTCCTTTAATAAAATCATCCTGGAGTGTGGAGGGTTCAGGTATTGTATTTAAAATGCACTATTGTCCTGATTGCAAAGTTGACCATTTCTCCCTCTCTCCTGCCCTTAACAATATTCCAAAAGAAAGGAAAGAACTAAACTGTGCTTGTGACATACTTACATAATTTTCATCCTAATAAATTAATGGATTTATATGTTCTACTAACTTTTCTAACAAAGCCAGAAGAATATATTTCTAGGAGTTAACTGAGGCTTCTAATCCAGAAGATACCAAAGAGCAGAACTGGTTAGAAACAGTAATTATAGAATCATAGACTGGTTTGGTTGGAAGGGACCTTCAAAGATCATCTAATCCAAACCTCCTGCCATGAACAGGGACAACGTCAGCCAGATCAGGTTGCTCAGAGCCCCGTCCAACTTGACCTCAGGTGTTTCCAGGGATGGGGCATCTACTCCCTGCCTGAAAAAAAAACCAAAACCCACCAACACCCAAGAGAACACACTTCCACCCAGCTAAAAAAAAAATTAATTAAGAAATTAATCCCAAATCTGTATTCCCAGAAACCCCTAAAAATATTTATTTTTTCACAGAAATTAGAAACAAACAGAAAGCTCTGGCCTCCTGAATGTGTGCCAGGAAAGCTCCTGTCATCTGCCAGAAAGTGAACTTACAGCAGGGAAAAAGGTGGCTTCAATAAGTCCAAGAAGGGAGCAATAAAAGCAACAAAATTATTATAAACAGCTTGGTAGGTAGTAATTGCAGCCATAAAACCATTGCTATTTACTCCCTTGTTCTTTTATAGCTATCATGGCAAAAAAATAGGAAAATGTTGATGAGATGGTTTTGAGAAGCTTTAACAGTTGGAGAAGCTCATCACATTCAAGAGCTGTTAAGAATGAAAGCACAAAAAGGTTCACCAGAAAATTTGATTAATGGGATATGTGCTCTGATTTTTGAGGAAATCTGATAAAAACAACTTTGTGTGCTATTTGGGGGGGGGGGGGAAGTCAGTGTAATGTTTTCAGGGTAATGAATTTAGAGATACTTCTTGAATGAATAAAACCATCAGTAACTATGGGAGAGTTACATAACTGAACTCAATATTTGCACTAACACTTCAGACATAACATTGTTAATTCCTGATAATCACTTTGCTATAAGTAGTTTTTATGCAGAGGTGCTGGGAAAAAGAAGTATTAACATTTTACAAAGGAAACTAAAGTAATATTCGGAAATCATAAACATTTGTAATGCATGTGGTTGAAAAAGTAATTGAAGTTTCAAGGTTTAAAAAAAAATTTAAAGAAAAATGTATACCTATCTGATTTGGTACAAATAATCCATATATTCTTCTTGTTGTAATGTCACTTCAGAGTTCAATGCCACAACAGAGAATTAGTAAGAGCCGTATCCACAGCCAGGAACTTTCCACACCATAGTAGGAGATTGGGTTGTCCTTGAATTCCTTGCCAGTGGGAGTAAAGATGAAGAGGAGATCAAGGAATATGGTGCCTTCAAAGTCTATGGTGAAGACTTCTTTTACCATTTTTCCTATATTTTTGCTCATCACCAGCCAGATATTGACAAGAGAAACTATTCCTAATCAGTTTAACTATGAATTAGCCTAGAAACCAAAGCCAGCCTAGTTTAGCAGTGACATTAATATCCAATAACCAGGTCACATTACCCATAATTACTATAGAGACTATAGAGCTCCTCATGGAAAACAGCTTCCTATAGTATCACAGGACATGAATAAAATCCAGGATACATCTACTTCAATAATGGATTCAGTCAAGCAGAAAATTAACCAATGCACAGTCCAACCACTAATCCTGTAACTCTAAAATTCCTGCAGGATTTCAGGTATCTGTTTCAATCAAACCAGTGGGGAGAAAAAAAATCCAGAGAGTTGTCTCATAGAATGATTGAAGAGAAGATAATTTCATTCAGAAATTAAAGACTAGATGATTTCACCTGCTGAGCAGTGCTCAGTGCAGCAGGCAGGCAAGAAGGATATCAGGGACACTCAGTTCTAATGATCCTTCAGGTAAGAGCGGATTTGCTGTGTGTGCCTCATGCCCATTTGTTGGGCATGTCCTCCAACATAGTTCCTCAACCTGGTACGGGGAGTCTTGGCAATTAGCAGAGGAGCTCTCACTGGCAATGAATTCTGCATGTGGGCTAAGCAAATTTTAAAAAATCCAGATCACGGAATGCCTTATTATTTCAAATGTCTTCCAGCTGTTTTCTGTCAATCACAGGACTTTTCTATGCCATGAAAGTACCATCTTGCTGAGAATGTCTGATGATGCAAAATCTTGGCAGATCATGAACAGCAAGAATCTATCAGAAGGAAAACTTGGCGCAAAATCTATGCCTAATCTATCTAATCTGCACATAAACGGTATTAAGATCCCGATCTTACAAATTTCCAACATTCTTCAAGTCTACACTGCCACCTTGACAACTGTTCTGCTTTGTGTGGAGGCAATATATGAGAAGTATGAAGAAAGCTTACATTGGTTTGTTCCCCAGTTGTAGTCATAAGGGGATAAGATGATGTTATAAGAAAGAACACGGGGCTTTAATTTGAAAGGGGTTTAGATTAGATATTAAAAAGAAATTCTTTACCTTGAAAGTGGTGAGATGTTGGAACAGGTTTCATAGAGAAAACGTGGACGCTCTAACCCTGGAACTGCTCAAGGTCAGGTCAGATGGGGCTTTGGGCAACCTGTTCTAGTGGAAGGTGCCTCTGCCCACGGCTGGGTGGTTGGAACTTTAAGATTCCTTCCAACACTGTTTTATGATTCTATGGTAGATACCAGAGTCCCACAGTTTAGATGTAGCTAAGGATGACTTACCTGTAATGAAAATATGTAGATATAGGTTAATCTAAGAAGTTGACACAGGCATCTCATAAGCACATCAGGTACCATATCCTTAAGTTCCAGCTAAGTATATAATAATCAACAGCAAAAGAGAGATTTTTTTTTTTCAGTTTATCAATATTGTATCAGTTTTTCTCACATGAAGAGAAACAAACAAAATAACAAAAATACCCAAAGCCAGCCATCAATAAGACAGCAGAGCACCCTTAACTTTCACTGATTTGCACAGTAGATAAGGCATCAACTTTTCTCTCAGTGTGAATTATTTGCTTTTTTACATTAAATTAAGATGCTATTCAGCTTTGAGAAATCTCTTTCCCTTTTTAAGTATGTTACCTCAATCTTTAAAAAGAATTGTAACAAACAAAACAAAGAAAAAAGGCATAACTGAAATTTTTCACCTTTAATTCTTTTCAAGGCCTAGACTAGACATGTTAAAATGCCTTATTATATGTGATCAGACATTGGCGTGCCTGCTCAGTACTTCTGGGAGATTATGTGGTTATGCACTAGACAAATATCAAGGTCCTTAAATTTTAACTGAGGTACATTCCCTGTGGTTTCATTGCAGAGGTCAAGATTTTAATTCCCAGGGGCAATTATATTTTTAAGGTGGGATTATGTATTTACAAGGTTTTCCATTGTGGGTTATTTTTTCTTGCAAGAAGAATTGTTAAAAACTCTAGTAATGCATAATTTATTAAAAATAATTTTTGTCTTCAGTCATTTTGAAAACGTATTCTGTTTTGTAACTATACCTCGTCTTCAGAAAGTGACTGCGAGTCAGAATGCATCAAAAGCCTTTAAGAATAAAAATAAAGCTATTTTCAAAACTGCTTCCCTCATACTAAAACACAGTTTGAGAGAAGTGTAGTGTTCAATTTGCATGGTAAAAATGCAGGAACCAAATGGAAGGCAGTTGCTGCCAGGAACATTTGGTGTCAATTACAGCAGGGCTGGAGAAAAAAAAAAAAAAATATAGATACATATATAATTTTTTTAGAGAAATGTTTTTCTTGGGGTTTTCAGAAGTGAGGATTTCCTGCATTTTCTGTTCTCTCAAAAGACAGTTTGTCCCAGCAAAATGTCAAGATGTCTTTATCTAAGTAATCGCCCCACTTGCATTCTCAGTAGACCAGAAAGTTGTACTATTTTCATGAGTAATAATGAGAATACTAGAATGTGATTATTAAATGCAGACATCTGAGGGACAGAAATTGTAAAAATGGTGGACAATTTTCCACTTATTTAAATGGCTACCACTATTATTCCTGGAACTTTCCCATGACTGTTGCTATTGGTGGCCACATACCTCAGAGACTTTATGCACGAGTAACTTACCCCATGAGTTTCCCACTCATTTCCCACTGATTTCATTCCCTACCCTTTCCATATATCTATGGGGCAGAATCAGACCCTTATGAGATAACAAAAAAGCTCTCACACTGGATATGTAGAGTGCTGCACTTTTCTTAAAAGCCTTTTTTAAGAAAATAATAAAAAATATCCATGGATCCTAGTTTTCAGTTTATAAAGAAAACTAGTGCTTTCTGGGTTGAAAAAATGACCTCCAATGAATAATAATGTCCTTACTTGTGGCTTCAGAAATTCACCCCCATAGGTTTTCACCATTTAAATCCCATAGTGTGATTCCTTTCTCCATAAACTAAAGCTCCAGCCCACATCAGTTTTATTACGTACCTTTAAAATGTCATTTTAGGCTACAAATGTGCTAAATGAATTTTAAGTATGTTCTACCAATCATAAAAAGAAAAGTACGTATAGACCTCCATAGATAGAGTACAGAAATTATGTCATGTTGGAAAAGAAAACCAGTTCACAGAATGCTGGTGAAGCAGGGCGAGACAATTGAGCTATTTTTGGTTTCTCCAAAGCAAATACGGATTTTTCCTTTCATTCTTTGTGTCCCTAGCACATGGATGCTCTATTGCTGTGTGTGCAGCCAAAATGACCTCTGAGCATCCTGGGTCACCTGTTGCACACCTGGAAAGGCACATTCTGGAGTGAACAGGAGGATGATAAGGTATCACTGGAAGTTATTAAGTCTGCACAGATTTCCCTGCAAATGATGAAGGCCTATGACCTGGCATGAGTAAACTCTATGTGAACAATTTCTTGTTGGGGAAAAAAACATCACAGAAAAAAGCAGCTTTCTTGAGCTGTCTCTTGAGTAAGTTTTGCAATTTTGTATCTCAGCAGAGTATAAAAGGAGACCCAGTACGTGATCTCATTTCCACCACATCTGGAATAATTCCACTGGAGTCACTAAAATCCCTCTCGTGCTGCCAGAAGAAAAGGCTACAATTACTTCAAAAACTGTTAGCCATCAGGAAGGGTGGTAGGAATTCCCCTGTTCCAGGGGCGCATTTGGCTACAACATACAAAACCACGTCCCACACCTTAGACTTCTATGTACTTGAGCAGGGCACCAGCTCGGAGTTGCTACAGGTCCCTATTTCACTCCACTGAAACTCAGACAATTTAATTTTCAGATGCCTCATCGGCACATCGCAAGGTGTAAAGTCACTGAAGTTTTTAGCTCTTGCTCCTAGTCATAAAGTGTTCAATATTGATGCAAAACTTTATTACACATGAAAAGCTACTGAAAGTAACTTACATGTTTTCCCTCTCTCTCAGACAATACATTTGGGTCCCGTAGCAATGAGGGTAACTTGCATTTATAAGTGCAGTGCGACAAATATTACTGCAAAGTATATATTTTTTTAAAAGTCCCCAACATTTTCCTTGGAAGAAAACAGTATTTTCTGTAATTCTGTGTTAGCCCCAATTATGAGACCTTCCACTACTTTCAAAAGTGATTTATTTGGGAGGATCTGATGGGATACAATCTCTCACAGTAAAATTAGCATTAAAATTAAAACAGAACTCCAGTTTGATGTCCTACTAGCACAAATCAAGTATAACCAGTACAACTCATCATACAGCTATCTCAAACTAAAGGCCACCATCTATTCACACTTCTTTATTTTGTGAGTTTCGAGAAAAACTTCACATATTTCTCTGCACCAGACACATTTTTTGGTCTAATTAACACCCCTTTAATTTTTTTTCTTTTCTATTCAATATTTTATCAGAAAATGTGTGGCAAAAACATATTCTTGACTTTAACATCTTAATTAAATGAAAGGTGTCAATTCCATTTATAGAGAAAAATAATCAAATTTAAGGAAACAGATATGGCTATTTCTCTGGTAACCCACTGCCAAGACTGATTCTAATTTTACCTTAGTGGAACCTGGGAAATATGTTGCTAGCACTTCTCTGCATCCTTCTCCCATTATCAGGGAAGAGTTGGCATAATCTCATTTTATTTATTTCATTCAAAGACCTTCTCACCTTCCTTTGGCTTATTTTTTTCCCTTCTTTCTCCTCCCACCCACTCCCACTCATAAAGCTTTCTGCAAATTATGGTAAGCTTCATGGCTCTGTGGATTTAAAAAAAAACTCTCATAAAATAAAGACTTTTATTTTTAAAGCAGAACACATGCAGGGTGCTTAAGAGCAATGTGAAAATGCTCTCATTTGACTACCCTCATTTGAGGGCAATTTTTGGCAACAGATGAAATTCATAAAGAACACAAGGAATAAATTAGCAGGTCATCAACTTCCTTGCAGCCATAGAACATAAGGAGAAATATAATGGAAAATAGGTTGGGTGAATCAATGGAAAAGTATACATATAAAAAAAAAGACAAGAGGGACAATATTTGTTTGATCCTCCTGCAACTATTAAGTAAATTTGTTTTTCTTTTAATTTTTCTTTTTTCTTCATCTCCCAACTTCAGTGCCTCATTGCTGAATGCTCTCCTTGGATCTCCAAGCCTGATCTCAGAACTGAGTATTTACAGTTGCAAATAAAGTGCTAAAGCACAGTTTCACAGGCAGGTCTGATACGCTACAAACAGTCACCCAATGCATATGACCCACATATGAGTGGAAATATTGGCAAATATTAGTCCAAGTACAGCAGACTGTGTGAAAGAGAAAATAATATGAAATTTTTACCTTGTAACAATTCTGTGTCTAAACTAAGTATTTTACAAGCATTGTTATATCAGATTACTTAGAAATGTGAGGGATTTGTCCTTCATTTGAGTAGAAAGTAATTTTTCCTGCTTTCAACCATTTTACAGTTACCAGATCTATCTCTGCTGCTGCAGAAACAAAGCGAATACATCAGCAAATCAACAAGGAAAGGTTTATTTTTCTTAATAGTTAAATGAATAGAAAATGACCCATCTACACTGTTCTCATGCCACTGGCAGTTAAATACAATTAAATAGTAGGAATATAGCACCTTGCTGATACAATTCAAGCATTCAGAAATTCACCATATGCTTCACATGTGCTAAAGGTCACAGGCAGCAAATGGCAAAACATAAGAGATTTTCTAAATGTTACAAATTATCATCTTGCAGCTAAAAAGGCATTGAACCCAACACATCATAGATTTTAACATTGGAACAACCCGAACTATGATTATCTTCTAGTCTGATCTGTTGCATTAAGTATTTGGACCGGTTTAACGGATAAAAGACGAATTACCCAGTTTTCCATATATCATCCACCCTCAGATAAACCACCATCCCCTGGAAGAATAGTATGGACATAACCCTCCGATAATGTACAAGTTAATGCAGAAAGCATCTGGCTCCAGGCAGTAGGCAAGAGCTATGGCAGATTCCCTCCCTCTCAGCCCTTTTCACGGGGCCCTCTACTCCACGCACCATCCCGTCTCCCATGCACACTTCCCTTCACTCTTCACTCCTAGCACTTACAGGTTGATAAATCAGCTCAGCACACAGAGTTGGGGTGGCTGCTGGAGGCAGGAGGAAGCCAGGAGGGGAGTCTGGGACAGCACAAGCGAAGGCAACACCAAACACCAACTGGGACAGCAGGACATGGAAAAGACTTGTCCGTATAGGGCAACACATGACATGTAGGAAAATCATACTAACCTTTATTTTTACGGCTTGACAGCTCACTCTCCTTGCTGGGGTCAGGTTGGCATATGGAAGGGAGCTCTGGAATTTAAAAAATTCCTTGTTATTGTGCAGCACAGTAATTCCTAAGTATGTTAAATACATAGGTATATACGACCAAGTTTATTTATATAAGTAAATGTCTATAAATATCGGAATTTCATGTAAAATGTCAAAAGTTCACATTTCCGTAATAAAGTAAATCCAAAATGAACCCTGATTTACTGTGCATTTGTGTATGCCCCACTCTCAGCTCATTTTTTCCACAGCATTTTTAGGTTTTTCCCCCATTCTCTAATTTTATCCTTTCCATGCACATTGATTGTTCTCTTTATTAATTAAAAACTGAGCAAGAGTTAATTTATACTAGTTGGATGGCTAATATGGCATTTAGACTGATCAGACTATGAGCCAAGTCAGACAGGACAGCTGCTGAGTTCCACTTTTAGGAAAGAGGTAGAGGAAAAGGCACAGGACACCAACTTGAAGCTTCTCCTTTACCAATATCCACCAATTTTACCTATTTGTAAGAGTAAATTTTGTAATGAGAATTTCTTGCATTTTAAAGTGTTCCTGAGATTGCCAAACTGGTCATAGACAGATGAAGACAGAAAGCCCAATATCATGGTAACATGAACTTTTGTTTCCCTGAGCTCTCACTTTATGTCCAATGCAAACAATACTGTCTTTCTGTTTTCTCTATTTTTTTTTAACTTTACAACTCATATCAGCCTTTCAGTTAGGAAGAAACTCCACACATTTTGGCATGTGCTTTGTTCTTTATTTTGATTTAGCTCATCCTTATTTGATGCAGCACCAAAGTCTATTTCTGAAGTTATACTACAGCTGTAGGATATGACTCCATGTATGATTGAGGTTTAAAACTCATGAAATGAGACTAATTGCATTAGAATATTTTCCTAATATTTTTTTCTGCAGGATATACTGTGCTTTACAGAAGGAAGATATGTGAATAGATAAGAAAAAAATGTCTGACTTCGGCAACTGAATCAATTAACTAAATTTAGGAAGAAACTTGTAAACAGTATAGCTACTGAAGATTAATTTAGCACTGTATGAGGAGAGAAATCTGGCTAGTCTTTGACATGAAAGTCACTTAATTGTGTTAGTTCTAGATCTTCAATATACTGTCGGTAATTCTATTCAGCTTATCTATTAACAGATTATTGATCAATTACTACAGACCTGACCGTGGGCTGATAGAACAAGGCATATTATAGCCATTCATGCAATAGGGTTTTATTGTATAAGCTAATGCTTTGGTGGCAACAATTACCAAAAAAAAAGATGTTTTCCTCTTTCAGCCTTTGGCAGTTCCAGCCAAAATGTTGCTGGATAGAGCAGTGCATACAATGTTTTGTACTGCTTTGACAAAGAAAAGACCTGACCATTTAAAATCCTTAGAGTTCCAAGGCTTCCTTAGGATGCAAATGCTTATCTCTTGCTTTAGGATGTAGCTTCTCTTAACAAAATAATTAAGTGATAGATGGATCTGTCACTTTCAATTATCTGTTTTGGGACAAGAACACTTCATTACATTAAACAGGAGAGTTAAAGAAGAACTTTCAAGTCAGATTTGGTTTGGGTTTGTTTTTTTTTCAAGAAAAATAAAGGGCTATTTACCAAATTTGAAAATCATACAGGCATTTAATTTTTAAGCTATTTTAGCAATTTTGAAAGGGAATCTTCTGAGCTTAAAGGGAATGCATTTTCCCATATCTTACTTTTCAGTAATGGGGTACAAGGAAGAAAAAAGAAAAAAAAAAAAAAAAACAAACGAAAAAAAGGAAACATTCAATTTTTTCCAAAAACTTCTAAATTATTTTAAGAATTTTGGATAACTGTATCTTTGTATTACTTCTAGTACATTTCTTAAACAATATTTTTATCTTTGCATGCAAACTGCAAGTGAGTTAATATGTAAAATAAACTTCTACAATTCTAAAAGAAGGATTTTCGAAAGACAATACTCATCTGCAGTTCAATGGTCTTCAGTTATAGCCCAGAGTAAGTGATAACAATGAAGGATGCAAAGGGGTATCTCTAGGTACTCTCGTTTATGATTCACCCTGTTATGGTAAATCACTGAGAAAAGGACAGCTTACAGCTGGGATGGGGAATACCTAGTATCAACTCATAGCCTATTTTTATAACCTGTCTAAAACCAGCTGGATGCTAAACTCAGAAACAGGCTTCAGAACAAGAGGAACATAACCTTCCCATCCCTTAGGGGCTGCCAGAAGCATGAAGATGCAGAGCTATGATCTCTATTGAATGCACTTGCTCAAATAAAAACAAGGAGACCAACAAGGAGTCTACACTTTAAAAATTAAATCAATGCATAAACTCACATTTGACAGAATTTGAACTTTTGACAGAGTTTTGGGTGCCTGAACCTTTAGGGAAAGACTCAGGGTCTGTATAAGTGAACTGAAATAGTGACACCCTTCACACAAACACCTCCTTACAAAGCTCCAGACTCCTTTGTGACAGCCAGCTTTTAATTAACACACGGGGGGGCATTCAGCCAGTTGCTTTGGCTGGTGAATATCTGAAGTGGGCTTATAAATCTCCAGCTATCTTTGCTTTCTCTTCAGCTGCTAACTCTGTCATTCATCTGGGAAAGAAATAAATAAGGTACTCTGCTATCCAGTAAGATCCAAGCTACTTTTCAGAACAGAAAACCTTTCTTCCAAAGAAACCACATGTTAGAGATCCCTAGAATGTGTCAGAACTGAATTTCACATCATAAGCAAAATGTTTCTTATTTACTCTACCACTAGCTCATTTACCCAGTGCTGCCTATGAAAACCAACTCTCTTACACATCCCTTGGGATAAATCATTACAGGTGGATGTCTGATATTTTTCGTGAGGATTACGTTTTAGTGATTGAACATTTTTCTACTTGATGTTGTTGCATTAATTTAACCTAATTACGATTTTAACATAACAAGCATCAGCTATCCAGACTCTTTAGCTGATTCTTTATATCTATTTACTTTTAAAGATCAGTCTTATATTCTAAGAAACCTCCCTGCTTTTGATTTTACTTCTCAAAAGTAAGTTAAAAGAAAGTAATTCAACATTTCCTGGTAGATTTCCAGAAAATGGGCATCTTTTCATCACCCAAAATGAAAAGGCAAAAAATAGCTTGTTATTTTAATTGTGGCTTGAGTATCTTCCCCCCACCCCCTTTCTGATTTTTAGGTGGAGTTTTTACTGCTCCTCTTTTCTACAAATTAAAGTGCTTTAACACCACAATCAACTTCATGTATTATGGAGAGTGGCCTGGAATATTGCTAATTTGATCCTTCATTACAAAAGCAAAAAGACTTGTACAAATACTTACTCTTCAGGAAATCTGCAAATTAAACCCACAACAGCCTTTTAATACTAAATTCTATTTCTTTTTCAGTGTAGGTTGTTTAAGTTGAATACAAGCTCCATCTTACACTATCTTTCTGTTTTATTTCATTTCATCACATATATAACAAGTAATCAACCAAAGCTATGAAATGGTCAAAGACAGATTACTGAAGCTTTTAAACAGTGGTTTTTAATACTGAGACAAATCAAACTTCCTTGTAAAACACACTACATTCAGTGAAGAATTGCATGGGAGATACTCCAGCAGTCAATAAACTACAATGAAATTAAAACGTACTGGAAATCTACTGCATTACTCCCATTTTGATCTCATTTTTGTAATCTCTATAACTATCACATCCAGTTCTATGTATACACTAACATGGATTAGATAGGACTCTGTCTGCTCCTCACATAGAGGTATAATTAGACATTATTCAGATTAGAAATGTGGTTATATGCTTTTTTTTTTCATTTGTGTACCTTCTTTTTTTTTCTTATGATAAAAAATAGTACAAGGCAAGATCAAATTTGCAATCCCGTTCTCTAAAGACAACATACTATTGCCTTAACTTCGCCCACCAAGGCAGGCTGCTGTCCCACAAAGATCTTGCTAATTGACTCCCTTTTAGGCTTCCAATTACAGCATGGCTATTTCCTGAAGATAATTAATCGGGGCACAAAATCTTCATTAAGCACTGTAAGAGTTCTTCAAATTTGCATGGGAAAACTCTGCCAGCTGCAAGGCTCAGGTAATTGCACTATTATCTCCTCAAAGTAGACAAAACAGAGTTTTATTTTTCAGTTAAATCCATACTGGCCTTTTAAAGAAAAAGGCTGTATTCAGAGTCACACACTTGTAGCACCCTTTCTGTAATGCTCTCACAGCAGTTCACCAAAATACCAAAATTGGAGTAGAGACTTACACTAGAAATAATACTGTTCAAGTCCTTTTGTGAAAGCAAGCATTTATATAAAATATCAGATTATCTTTCCCACTAGCTAATACTCATTACGTTGCAAAATATTTTCATCTTCACAATTATCGAGAGTAGTTTCTCGTAAAAATGCAGAATTGCATGTATTGCAGGCAGGCCACTCAGTATATTAGGTTTGCTTGTTGTTTAAAAAGGAAGATATTTTTTTCTCCATCTTGCATGTATTGTAAATATCACTACATGTTCAAAGATATTACTTCAAACTCTTACTTTGTTGCCACTGATCTAAATCACTATTTGTATCTGTTTCCAAAAGCTGCTTACAAGTTTTTAATCCTCAGAAATCTTGACAACAAAGATGAGATGGAGGTGACTGTAAAGGATCTGTTTTCACAAAGCAATTAGTTACTCAACTTGGAGAAGGATTTTCTTATTTTGTTTAAGAAGAAAGAAAATAGAAACCATAAGTAATAAGTATATACCATAGCCCACTGGACTAGTGTTGTTTACATAGCTGAATAAAATTCAAATCCATAATGTATCAGTATTTCTTTTTTCTTTTACCCTGAGGTAACTCAGTTCCACTGAGGCTGGTGGAATCATCCTTGATGTGCAGAACTGTCACAACAGTGCTGCTCTACCCCTGCATTATGCACAATATTTATTAGCAAGACAATTTTCCTCTCATTCTCTTCAAACACTTCACAATCATTAATTCTCTTTTCTAATCAAATAATGCTCTGCAAGGAAGCCTGAAAGTGCCAGGGGTCAGATTTTCAGCTGGTATGAATGAAAGCAGATCTGCTGAAGCATCAGGGAGCCATGTCTACTCACACAACTGAAGCTGTGCCTTCTTCATGGCTCTTCTCTTCCAGACATGCTCTCCATCACTTGAATTGTGAAAGCAGTTCAAGTCGTTCTTTTAGTTAGCACATTCAAATTATACTCCAAATTTAGCTCAATTATTACTTTGTCTTAAGACAACCTTGCCAGAGGGACATTTTGGTGGGTATTACAAAAGGCATTAGTTATCAGAAATGTGTGGTTCTGTTTCCTAAACAAGATATTTATTATCTGTGAGGAGTTGATTCTCATCATTAATTCATGCCTTCACAGTTCCTTGCATTTGTTACTGTTGTCTCTCTCAACTATTATTCCAATTCTGTATTTTTATTTGGGAAGATTACTAAACTAGTAATCTAATCTAGGTTTATTTTATTTCCATTCCATATATGCTTTTTTCTACTATTTAAATACAGAGGCATTCTTAGCAAAAAAAATATTGTAGGGGTTTTATCTCAATGATTCTTAGTTTTTCAAAGTCAGTGCTGGTTGATAGCCAGTTCTTCAAACAATTAGTTCCCCTTTACCCCATCACAATTATCAGAAAAAAAAAAACTTACCACTTTATAAATTCATCTAAAGCTCATTTTACTGCTGAACAGCTGGTTTAGAATGTAACTCTTTTACAAAGTGAATGGTGATTTATGTTTTTTAGCATTAAATAATGGGCTTATGTTACATTGAATGCATGCATTAAAAACCTGAGTGCAAAGAACTCATTTGATGTGCAAGAAATCTTGGAAATCATACATAAGGTCAAGTGTGCTTGTTTCTAGATGTAAAGGTTTCCAATACGAAGTGATATTTGACTTTTACAAAGCTCTTCTCTTACAATAAGCATCATACTGTATTTTCAAAGAATGTAAACTTTAAACTGCAGCCACAAATATTTACCATAGATTAGATACATAGGGAGAATGACACTTGAGTACAAATTCCTCCATTCAGATAGCCAGTAATAACACAGGACATGAGTATATTCCCACAGGTAATGTCAAAGTTGCTGTCACTCCTTCTTCACTACTGTAACACAGTGGTTTCTTATTGATTTCAGATATTTCTATATAATACAGCAGAACAACTCTCAGCTTCGCCACATTGGTACATTGAGTGACTTGCTGAAGCAGAGAAGTAGAAGGATGCCCAGAAGAGTGTGAGATCTGTGCCTGTGGATCAGTGATCACTTGGGTCAGGGATGTTGTGCAAAGACATCACAGATCCCTTCTCCACAGTGATTCAGACAGTTGTGAAGGGCCATGGAAGGTTGGGGATGATCCTATCCTTCACCTGCAGCCTTGGTCTCTGCTGGGCTTGTCACTAATGAAGGAAGGCCACCTGTGTGTCATGGGTAAAACATAATCTCATTGGAAAAATACACCAAGATATTACTTCAAAAGGTCCTGCTGGCCCTACTGGTGACATACCCAAATATTCCTGTTTGTGGAACACAGAAGGAATTTACCCTGACTTTTAGACTTCCCACCTCTCCTGGCACCCTTTCCCTTCCATTGATAAGCTTCAGCTGTAGTGAAATAAAAGCTTCAAGAAAAATTATACTCTTCTTGCAAGTTCTATTGTCCAAATATGAAATGTAGTAAAACAGAAAAGGGGAAGACAGGAGCAGGAAAATTTACAAAGTACTTTAGAAATTCTCTTATTAACAGGATTGCACATGTCAAATGACAGCCCCTTACTCCACCACCGGCCCCTTTCCAAAAGATGTTTACAACCATTTCCAAAGCTAACTTAATGGATTTTTTTATCATGTCTACAATTACAAGGCTCTCCCTAGATGGAAAGTTTGATTTTGAACTTCTCCTGCTTTCATTTAGTGGAATGTCTCATTTGTATAATTCAACTGTTTCTGTTCCGTGGAAAGTATCCTGTTGTTTTTTTACTTTAGTATCTCTAGGTTTCCCCAGAACTTAGCTGGGGCAAAAAATTGCAGTTGCATTTGAAAGAAAGAAAAAATAAAATAAAAAAAAAAATCTGTGGGAATAATTGTGGTACAGAGGTGTTTGATCTTGTTCTGTGATTCTGTTCAAGATATTGACACACAGATTGCTGTACCATGACACACACCTGCTCAGAGAAATCTTCACCACTAGAAGTCAAAAATAACGAACAATGGACCACTCCATTATGTCTGGTCTTACACCCTGACAATTCAAATCAGACCAAAAATTAGGCCCATGCGCCACCAGAAAGTCTTGGGTCTATATAAAAGGTTCTAAAAATATTTATCCAGGAACTCATCATGCAAACAGACGAGTGAGGGTTTTTTATTTTGCTCCATTCACTCTTGTACACATGAGAAAGTAGAGAAATAAGTCTCACTACCTCTGTATTTAAGAATGGGTTTATCTTTCTGACTACTTCTAGGTGTAGACTTTTTTGGGCAAGGTTGAGGAGAAAGCAAGATGGGAAGAGGAACCTCCAATAGTTGTCCATCCCTTTTTAAAATCGTTTCTCAGTGAAGACAATTTAGTCTTTAAAAGGTGCCTGTCTCTTACCTTTGAATAAAGAGTAAGCTTTAAAATATACCTTAAATGAAATAGCCCCATTTAGGTGGGTAAAAACATGTGAAATGCACCACAGACTAAAGCAATACTTTGGCTCTCTACACGTAGGTTAAGATTCACCCTTATGAAGCAAATATAGCTCTTAAAACCCATTTACACATGAACATTTCAGGATTTCCTGGGTGATTTTCTTCTTGTGCTATAACAACACACTACACCATTTCTTATGTCTGTCACGTGTTGGCCTCATAAGCCACCAGTGTGCCTGTAGCAAAAGTGGATAGTGCCTTCCCAAATCTTCGTTCGCGAAGCCTAGCCATGACACCATTTCTTATACTGTGGTATGCAAATAACTGTTTGACAGTTCCAGTAGAACTTACACAACAGAGAGATACTTTGACATAAAGTGTACCAGCAAAACCATGACCATTCAGGAAATTATTTCAGACCAATTGCAGGGCAACAGTTCTACTCCACATCTGATCCAATGAGACATACTTCTTAAAAAACCCCAGCAAAGCTTTTTATCTTGTGTTCTAAAAATACACTGATTGCTTTAATAGACCAGAAAACAAAAGTACTACCATCAAATTCCAACCACAGTTTAGAAGGGTGCAAAAGAGCAAAATGGAGTCCCATTTAAAAAAACACACGTATCTTTGAAGTCTGTGAAGAATTTCCTTCTTTTTAGTGATTTCAAACACAGTGCCAGCAGTTATTTCTTGCTCAGCTACTTCTCTGAAGTAGTTCCAGTTCCAGTAGACGTAACTTCCTTCATATATCTCTGCCTCAAAAGTCTGACTAGGCTGTCGCCAGAAAACCTCAACAGCCAAGGGTCCAGATCCTCATAGATGGATAAAAGGGAGTAAGACATCTTAACAGGAATTGGGTGCTTTTACAGATCTGTGTCTAAATTTTTTATCATTTACAGCAACCACTTCTTCTGAAAATGTCAAAGAAATTTTCAGTGATTTGAAAACTCTCTATTTGTCCAGAGAAAGACAAGTGTCCCATCCCTGAAAGTGAGCAAAGCCAGGTTGGATGGGTTCCTCAGTAGCCTGATCTAGTGAGTGGCATCCCTGCCCTTGGAAGGGGGCTTGGAACTAGATGGTCTTTAAGATCCCTTCACACCCTAATAATTCTATAACTCTGATTCTATTTTGAGTCACTTTTCGTTTCACTCAATGCTCTTGTTACACAAAAACCCTTGTGAAGCACAGCTAAAAGAGTCTATTAAATCAGGTTTTGTGATTTGCAATGCTTTTAGCACAGATACATCGATCAAATAAAGTTTTCAGGTTTAAGTTCTTGTATGTGAGTGGAAGGTTAAATTTCTCAACTTTGTTATCTGGTTATGGCACTAAGCAGGTAGAATTAATTAATCTCAGGAGTTAATATTTCCTATACATAAATATGCCTACAGAGGAGAGAGGAACTCAGTTGTACAAGAGAAAATTCTGTCTCTGCCTTATATCTACCTTATATATACACTGCACCATTTCCTATGGATGAGGTCCCATATCTAACTCACCATCATTTGACACTGGAAGAACATGCTGGTTTTAAATCACCCCTGAAGTTTTGAATTGAATTTTGGCACCTCCAGCAACAATAGCAGTATGGAAAATACTACTACAACATCTCCTACCATCTCAAAGGAACAAGCTTCTCCAGGAGCAGCTGCAACAGATCAAACAAGTAGCAGAAGCCTCTAACTCCCATCCTTTTGGAAGACCTAAAAAGACAAATCTTGTCTCCCACCCTAGTAATTTACAAATTAATTTCAGCAGAAAAAAGGATTCTGAAGGGCCTTCTCCTCTGCCTTGTAGAATTTAATTTTCCCTTGAGATGTAAAGGACCTATGGCAAAACTCCACACTTGTTTACAGCAGTTCAGCCCCATGTTTACTCACTTAGAACTAAATCAAAGTTTTCAACCACAGAATTCTGTTTGCTTGACTCGCTTGGCTCCCCTCACAGTGCCTTTAGTGACACATCCAAACATTTTGTGGTTGGTAGCTGTTGTCTCCTAATCTTTAGTGACAGCTCAGCTCAATCTCTGGTGTTTTCCAGGCCTGGATAGAAGAAAGAAAATAAAATAACTTTTTCCTTATTCTCATTAACAGTTTTCCTCTTTTTTTTTTTTTTTCACCAAAGGTTCTCTTCAACAGAGTTTTTCTCTGTTTTTCTCTTTTCACTTTTAGTGACTGAGCTTTCAAATTCTGGATTTTAATTGATCTTCTCTGTGGCCTGAATGTTTCTCGTTATTTACACAATGCTTAGGAAAAGAGGTTTCTAGAGATAAAGACTTCAAAAAAATTGTTAATTTATTTGATGTCTGATGCAGTAAAATTGCTGTATAAAGAAACAAGCAACTTTTCCCTGCTTGTTTTGCCCCACCTCCTTTACTTTCCATTTTAGGAGGGAAAGACAGCTAGAAACAAGGCAGCAACATTGAAAGAAAAACACGCTGAAGATCTCTCCCAGAGGATGGTCTGCAAGGCAGACTCCCAGTAGTTTTGAACACCTCTGGTCACTTGTAGTCACACAAGCGAGAAGAAAGGAAGAATTTATCAAGCCAACACAAGCCTCCCTGCTCCGAGTGCACAGACCGATCATTTTCTGTCTCTTGGCTAGTCTTTGTAATAAATATAGGCTTGGTGTGTAATGAAAACCAGCTGAGCGTTTCTCAAGGTACAGATGCTTTCTTTTCTTCTGATTCCAGCTAAGATTGTTCTTACTCTTCATAATCTCTCACAGCTGCCAAAAATCCATCTTATCGTTGCATGAGGTGAAGTTTCCATTAACAGCTATTATGGTAGCAGAGGTCAGGCATCCAGTGTCAAATGAGCTGCTAAAGAGAAACACTGTGCTAGAAAATCCTGTACTAGGGAAGAAAACCTCAACTGAGGTGTGTTTTAGTATTAATTAGAATAGTTGTTATGTGCAGATGTGGCTGGGCTGTGCTGCTTGACAGACTGGCTTCTGATGTTCAGGAAAAAGAGAGGGAAATTTGGGGTGCGGAGGAAGTGGGAATACACATCCGCTTGGCTGATTGAAGAAGAATTTTAATAGTTTTGATGATATTCAGTTTTCAGTCTGTCAGCCAACCAGACTGGCGGCTCCTTAGGCTGGAGGGCTCTAATGAAGGAAGCTTTGACCACAAATATCATTTGCCTTTTCAGCACTCACATTGTTGCAGGTGAGGTTCCTCCCAGTCACCACGGGAGGATAAAATAAAAGCAATAATAATAATAGCCCTTGATTCCCAACCACTTAATGGAAAAGTTCCCCTCTAAAAGAAACAACTCCGTCTCAAACATTCTCAATTTCAAAAGACCTTCCTCTGGCAAAAGCATCTGGATTGAACACATTCTTTGTTGATAGTGATGGCATAATGTTGATAGTATGATGCCATAATTTTCTTTTGGAATTACCTACCTGAAAACACATTTGACATTTTGAACAGTAACGCTGTGTACGTGTCTTTATATCTATCTACATGATAAGTTTACCAAAGCTATAATCATACAGGTGGATGCACTGTGCAGGTGTCAAATGTTAATTGTCAGTCCGCTACATGGCAAACAAAGACAGAAGTAAGCAAATCAAAAATAAGTTTCAATAAATTTAGGAATTGTTTTGCAACTCCCCTCAATTTTAAAATAATGAAATGCACAATTATTTGGGAAAGCATTACAAAAATATTGAGTATCACAAGGTATTTTACTTTCGATATTTGAAAACAAAAAGAATTAAGTATTTGCAGAAAATACTGGCTATTTTTCAAAGTATCACCACATTAGTCTTTCTACAATACCTCAGTACTGCAGGCTCTAAATTCTAAATACAGACTCTGCCAAACAATGCCAAAACTCTCAGACATCAATACTATTGCAATATCTCAGCAACATCCTGCTGAAACAAGGGCACCCTTCCTCTACCAAAAAGCCATCTTGTAAGTTTTTGGGTCAGGTTATGCAGACAATGAGACTTTTTTTGTCAACTACGAGCAGTTTTATGCAACATGGAAAACCATTTCCCACACAGAGATGCACTGATTTTAGTCCCATGTTGTGCCTCTTAAAAAAATCCCTACTATAGTAAAACCATTACAAAGCACAGGAAACCACGCTCAAACCCCATCTCTGCTGACCTGTTGAAGCAAGTCCAGAGGAAGCCACAAGGTGATTAGAGGGAGGGAGCACCTGTCCTGTGAGGAAAGGCTGAGAGAATTGGGATTGTTCAGACTGGAGAAGAGAAGGCTTTGGGGTGACCTAATTGCAGCATTCCAGTATCTGAAACGAGCCAACAAGAAAGACGGAGAGAGACTTTTTGCAAAAGCATGTAGTGACAGGATAAGGGGAAATGGCTTCAAACTGAGGGTAGGTTTAGATTAGATATTAGGAATATATTCTTTACTGTGAGGGTGGTGAGACACTGGCATAGATTGTCCAAAGAAACTGTGGATGTCTCATCCCTGGAAGTGTTCAAGGCCAGGTTGGATGGGCTCTGAGCAACCTGGTCTAGTGAAAAGGGTCCCTGCCCACGGCAGCAGGGTATGATTCTATGATCTGCACCTCTAGCAGTCAGCTGGAGCAAATACAGTGCCCAATGCCCAAAACTACCAGCAGAACTTGGGGAGCAGTTTATGCTCAGGAGGAAATACACCACCACCATCACAGACACCTAGACCGCAGGGTCCCACAGGCTCTGGCACAGAGGGTACAGGTTCTGTACTGGAGGGTAACCGGTAAGCAGAGATGATACCTGTAACATCTTCACAGAGCCCCAGAAACATGACTCTTATTCTGTACGTTCTAAAATGAAGAAATCCTGTAGGAGCATAAGATCTAGTATTAAGTAGCTTTTTCTAGCCTCCTCACTCACTGCAAGTAGAGGTGGACATTTCAGAGATGAAGTCAAGCCATCTGAAATAGTCTGCAGTCACTCCTTCGCACAGAGATATACTGTCTCCCTAAGTGCTAAAATTTCAAGAAAGGCATTAAGTCATAGATCTGATTCAAAAGAATGCTGATTTAAAAAGCCACTGTCTTTTAAATGGATTAATGAAAATGTTTTTCACTTGCCTCAGCTACACAAAACCTTTTTTTTATACAAGACATGGCTGACCCATAGACACCAAAGTGGTTTGGGTTTTTTCCTTTCTTTTCCTAACTGGGAGAAGATTAACATATATGTCAGGATTTCTGGTGGAAATCTGGTCTGTTTCAAAGGATACTGATAATAGGAATACCAGATTAACGGGCATTTCAGTTGAATTAATGGAAACAAGGCATGAAAGTGAAAACGTACATTACTGAACACAAGTAAAGAAAATATACTCTGCTATTTAGAATTACACTTTGAGTAACTGTGAGTGACCAATAGATCACAAAGAACATTTCTCAAGATGTTTTTTACATTAAAACAAATCTTTTGTAACCTATGTTCTGCTCCTTAATGCTGGGATCTTCCTTAAATGTAAGACTAAGACTACACAAGCATAAAATGGTTAAACCTATAACAGTTGGACTTGATATTCTTAAAGATCTTTTCCAACCTAAACGATTCTAGGATTCTACAACATCAGCATTTCTATTGTCCTCTCAAAATTACAAGCAAAAAAGCAGTATGTATGCATGAATCTCTGACAAAATGATTTTCAAGGCTCCTGTAGTTTAGCACGTTTCTGCCTTCCAAGTAAAATGGGAAGCTGAACCCAGTCTGAAGGCAGAACGGGGTGGGTTGGCTGAGAAAGACTGACACAGTGTTTGCCAGCCAGTCACAGCTTGCTTTAGGGCTGGCAATCCTGTAAACTGCCCTTTACATGCCAAGAGGACAAAGTCCAAGCTGCACTGTCTTTTCAACCTCCCATTCTTGCTCTTTTCTTCATAAAGAAGGGAGTATTTTACCACCCTATTTGCAAATAGATGCAGAGAAAGATTTAGCAAGTGGCATCCAAGGTGGACAGGGCCCCTGAGAAATTGTCATACAAATCAGTGATGGATGAGGTCAGCTACAATTCAAGTATGATAAATGTGAGACAGTAACTGAAATTAAAAAATTAGGAGAAAAAAATTAAGAACTATTTCTACCACCAGGATGTAATTGTACACATTAGTGCCACAGGAAGCTGTGGAGATCAAACCTGAAAATAAAAAACTATGCAGGATACACGAACACAAAAAAATATGGAGTTGAAAGTAATACTAAAAATATTTGGCTTTTATCAGCAGCACACTCAATGTAGTTCATGATTCTTTCACTTACTTAGTATTACACACTTCTTTGTAGACTACCACCACCAGCAGCAGCTGCAATGACAGAGTATGGGGCTGATTTAGTGTGGCAGCTCCCATATTCCCTCTAGTTTCTCTCTTCCTCACAGTAGGAATCCATCACATTCATATGCACTGGAGCAGAAATAACAGTATTTCCAGTTAAAACTGTTACACAAATTAAGCTCTGCTTTGTTGGTTGCTATTAAGTCAGGAAAATTTTTTTTTCCTGAGAATTTTTTTATAAAAGCAAGATGTTTCCATTTATGTTTCTTAGCCAAAATTTTGATTTAGTTAAAAATTGACTGCATTAAAAATTAAAAAGCATGATGTTTGTTTAAAAAACATTGAATTGAGAAAATATTATCACAATTATGGTACAAATGCCTTATTGCTGTATTATCCTCTCTTCATTAGGGTCCTTGATCAAGCAACCTCTTTTTTGATGCCTTACAATCTCTTTTCTTGTTGAAACACCTGGTGTTTCATGAGAGATGGCTGGGCCCTGACCCGCAGAGCAACAGGGTTGCATGAAACATCCAGTCATCATATCCACACTTCCAGACAGATTTTTCATCGGGGCACCTTTGGATTTCTTTCCAATGATAATTGAATTTCCAAGTAAAACATTAAAAACCAGCTTTGATATATAATTTTCAACCTGTCCTCCTCATTATTATACACTTAATATTTCCATGTGTGCTGAGGAGATGATATTATGCCTAGGTTAATCATATATGCACTGAAATACATAACTGCATCTTGAGCATCTGCAAGATAGTTCTGACAGGTCTGGCAAATAACCTGGGAGCTGCACCAGGTCTTGTTTCCTAGTTTATCAACTGGAAAATAAAAGCATCTGAGGCATCAAGGTAGTAGAACAAAACAGTATGTACTGGTAGGGGCTGAGCTGTTTTTTTATTCTTTATGTAAGTAGAATATTGCATGGCTTATTTTTCTGCCAGTGAGACAGAAGTTCATAGGCAGTGGTGCTAAGTCGATCCAGAGGTTACTGGAAGGGAATTACACTCCAGCATGTCCTCTCAACACAGTGCTGGCTCCCCCTAACATTTACTTTCTTCTCCTCTCCACCTTCTCTACCCTTTTCATTATTACTGCTACACTCAATAAGGTAGCAACATATGTGGGTTTTTTCCCAGTCCAGCAACAGTAAGTGTTAAGTAGATGATAGTTCCAAAATGCAACGTATATATCATATTTTGTGACTAACACAATCTCCCAATCAGGACATTTTGATCTTCCAGTTGTAGCTAGGGACTTTTTCAGGAAATGATCTTTTTACATGCTCTCATAAACTCTCAGAATGTCTGGTTTTGTTTCACTCTCTCTGCTAAAGAACACCAATAGTTTCTCTTCGGTTTCCCAGTGTATGTTTACCAAGCTGATAAAGACTGCAAGATGCATTGAAAGAAACATTTGGTTTACTTCATTTTATTTTGGCAATGATAAGAGTGTGGAATCCATTTTAAAACCAGGAGAAAAATAATTGGCATGTCCCTCTTATATTGTATTTTATACATGTGCACACATGAATGCATGCACACATAGATTTTAGGTTTTTTATGGGTACCTTCTTGATTTGCAGCCAAGCCATGTGAATGCAAGCCAGCTCATGTATTTAATTGTATCAGCATATAATGGCAGACAGATTTTCTTCCTTTATGTGCTGTGGCTCGAGAAGAAGCTTTCCTAGGAAACAGAAGAGTGCATGGCAAGGGGAGTAAAATCCTGACTTCCATCCTACAACAGAGATTAAAGCACAGACACATCCAGATGATAAACTGAAACAGAGTATTGTGCCCCCCATGTAATTTATGGAATACATGCCTCAACTAATAAACGCCTTAGGGAATAGTTAGTGGCGAGTGGAAGCCTTGCTTAAGTGCATTAAAATCAGGCTAGAGTAGCTAATGTTCTGCTTTAAGTGCAGGTAACAAAACAGAAACTGAAGTCCAAAACTCAGAAAATCTGCTGAACTTTCAACCCTCTGTGTCTCTGTCTCCCTTTTCACACATGCAGAACCTTCTTTCTCAGTAAATTCCAAAGAGGAAATAACAAAAATTGTTTAAAAAACACAGATATTACTGTGTTGTTATTATGGTCAACATTCAACAGACTGTGCAAAAAAATGCACTTTCTGCCTGTTAGGCTTAAAACTTACATTAAAGAGCAAAAAAGACTGCAAATTCTTTATCCAGTATGTTGAGTTGAAGGTAAGGTCATTGCTTGCCAGCAGGCTATGACTGACTCTAATTAAACATTTTTATACCACTCATCTGCTGCTGGGGAACATGTCATTAAAACACAGGAAACAATAATCTACAGATTAATGCTATAAAAAGAAAACTTTTACACAATCTTTACTTCCAATTAAAAGAAGCTTACAAAACATTAACCCTTAGAATACTACAATATTATACTATAATACTATACACCTAATAAGAACTCCAGGTCAGTGTTACTCTGCTAATTACGTGTTTCTTTATCTAGTCACACCAATTTTGCAGCAGTGTAAGTGTATTTACCCCAGTTACATTCACTCATGGCATAAATACTCATCTAATCTTTTGCCTCCATAATCACAGACCTTAAACTAGGATTGGTTATGTCTATTTACTACATTTTGACTATTTGGAACAAACTTCAAACACTTTTCAGAAAAATGGTGGGTGATCTCTCTATAAATCCCCATGTCTTAGGCTAGTCAAGAGCACAGCATATTCTATTATTTATTCATTATTTATTTTTATCAACCACTGTGGTCCATCTTGAAGCAATTGCATTGCTGTGTGAAAGCTTCTCTATGCTCCATCTGCTTATAAGACCAAGTAATGTTTTGGACTGGGTTTTGGGGTAGGGGGGTAGAGGCAAAGGGGGATTTATGGACAGACACAGATTTCTGCGCTCTTGTCTATTTACCAGAAGTATGCAATTTACTTTTGTTTGTGAGGTGATATTCAGTCTCTTCAACCTCTAGTTCTTGCACTGAATCCTCCCATTTGTTCTCTTTCCCTTCTGCAAGGAGTTATGTTTAAGTTCAAACCCTTTAAAAAGGGGTTTATAGAGATTAGCAATACTAATTTGAGATGGTGTAACTAATAATATTAATTTTGTCTTAGATTTTACAAATCTATATACATAATCACATTCGGTATTTGATTTCTATTGGTATCTATATATATAAATATGTATAGTTGAAGAAATAGGGTATTTATGTTTAACGTTGCCTCAATCTGCACATTTAGAAACTTAGCACAGAGTTTCAACAGTAGCATATTATCACTGCTTTTACTTTTCAAGTTTTTTCTTAATAAAAATCTGTCATGACGTCCTCACTGTTACACAAGCATTTAGTTAAACTAGTTAAACAAGATCAGATTGTTGCTGGAACCATGGTGGAAATATTTACAGTAAAACTCACCTGGCTTTACGTATTGTTCCAAAGTTGAAATTCAGCCCAGTCTTGAAAGTTCACAAAGGTTCATTAGCTTATTTGAGCAAAACCCAGGCTCATTTTCAAGTAAACTTTGGCTGATATTTACTTCTAGATAAAGGGCACAGTATGACAGTGATATGATTAAAATGGTTTGAATGAAAACCCTCTGTTCCCTCTTGCAAAGTGGAAAAGAAACATTATTGTTTCGGTTACTCATTCAACACTCATAAAATCGGCCACTCACTTTCGGAGGGAGGTTTACTGCTTATGCTCACAAATACTCACCACACAGCCAAAGGATTTACACAGCCAGCTAAGAAGAAAATACATCAAGTGAGCAAGGGTAAGCATCACTGATTATTTAGGGAGTTAAAATGTCTCCTAAATTGGAATGAGCAAAGTATATTCTACCTTAACAAGAGATAAAAAGGGAAGACAGCATCCTCTAAATCCTTACGGACTTAAAACTATTCCACACCATTATCATCACTTGATGGATTTATAAATTAATTGTTTCTTATTGTCCATTAACCCAATGACCCAGATTCTACTGCAGCTCAGATCCAAACAAAAATCTTTCTAATCAGATGGGAATGGAAAATCCTCAATGAAGTTTAAGGATGCACTGAAACCCGGTCTGTCCTACCATGCCATATTGCATGTTACTAATCTGAAGAGAGTTACAGCTAGTTTTTCAAGGTTAAACAAGGGGGGAATTATTACCTCTGAGGCTTCAAATCAATTTTCTGTCTGTTGTGATGACCTTGGCCACCTTCAAGTTTCCCTGGAGAAAAGAAGGAAAGGAAATTAATAAATAGGGATTCATAAAAATGGCTGCAGCTCTAAACAGCATCCACTGTTCTCCCTTTTCATCCCTTAGTATGAAGAAACACTGCCTCAACCATATGAAAATATAATAAAATTCATATGTTTCTTTTATATATGGAAAAGGTATGTAATTAGTTTTAGCTTAAAATAAGAAAAAATGGAGACTGGACAATTGCATACTCACTATAAAAGAGAAAACAGCAGATGGACTAATTTCACTTAAGCTAAAAATAATACACAAGTGAAGAAAGCCAAACTTGAGTCTCCTTTTGTAGGGAGTGTCAGCTATAGATTTATCCACATTTTCCTTGGCAGCTTGGGGCAGGAATCAAACACATACCTTTACTGTTTAACAAATCGTTATCTTTACATTTACCGCTTAGGAAAAGAGGACCAGAAATCTCAATTGAGTATATTGAACCTTCTGATTGCCCACATAATTTTCATTTCATTCCCTGGCTCCACTTTGGAGTCTCCCAGCAAGCTCTCTTCAAGACAAACATGGAATAGAGGATTTTAATCTTAAAGTAACGTGGATGCAAGGAGTGACTGCTCTATGACTGGATCTAGAAGTTCTTCCTTGGTCTGTGGTTAATGATATAAATACAACTGAATGGATTTGTCCAAGGCATGACAATGTTCTCAGGAGGCAAGAAAAGCTTTTAGGAGACAGTCTTGCTCTGCAACCTTCTGGGATATTAGAGAACCTGATGGAAGTTTAATTTTTATATATTCAGATGTGGTCCAAACCCAGTACTACTCCTCTATACTGCCTCTCTCTTTCACAGGTATGTGATGACATCAAGGAAATTTCACAAAATACCAGGTTTGATTGGGGATACTGTTTGATATAGTGTAAAAATTACAGACAAAAATGACCTTTAAAGCACAGATCTGCTCTGTCAAAAAAAGCAGAATCCACCAGTTTTTTTGTGTTTCTCCTAATCAGCTACATGTAATTTTTTACTTAAGCAAGGTAATTTTCTCTCTTTCACCTCAGTCTAAAAACTATCTTTCCTTGCAGAGTAACTGTAACATTTTTCAAGCCTAAGTAAAAGGCAACTGAAGAATACATAACTTGCATTCCTCTTATGTCACTTTTCAGACATAGTTGCAGCATATTAAAAAAAAAAAAAAAAAGTCTTGGCACTTACACAGGATCAGAAGAAAAACTACTCTGAATCACCCTTGAAAAATACCCAAACAAAACCAAAACTACAACTGCAGTTAGATAGAGGAGTGGGAATACATGAGTGGAACAGCTCTGCAGACACCAAGTGGAGAAGGAGGAGGAGGAGATGCTCCAGACACCAGAGCAGAGATTCCCCTGAAGCCCATGGTGCAGACCATGGTGAGGCAGCTGTGCCCCTGCAGCCCATGGAGGTCCATGGGCGAGCAGAGATCCACCTGCAGCCTGGGAAGGATTCCAAGCTGGAACAGTTGGATGCCCAAATGACACTCTGAGCCTGTGAGAAGCCCACACTGGAACAGGGTCCTGGCAGGACCTGTGGAGAGAGGAACCTGGGCTGGAGCAGAAACCTGGCAGGACTTGGGACCCCATGGAGGACCCATTGGAGAAGCCTGTTCCTGAAGGACTGCACTCCGTGGGAGTGATCCACACTGGAACTGATGGTGAGGGCTGTTTTCATGGGAAGGACTCATCTCATGCTGGAAAAATTTGTGGAGAGCTATCTCTTGTGGGAGGGACCCCGCTTTGGCTGGCAATAAATTAAACTAATTTTCCCAAGTTGCATCTGTTTTGCCCATGACATTAATTGGCGAGTAATCTCTCCCTGACCTTATTCCAACCCATGAGCCTTTCCTTACATTTTCTCTCCCCTGCCCAGCTAAGGAGGGTAATGACAGAGTGGCTTTGGTGGGCACCTGGTGTTCAGGCCAGGACCAATCCACTAAATCAATGAAGCAAACAAAATTATAGGGTGAAGCACAAGGAGAAAGAGGAAGGGGAAGGGAGGAGCGGAAAAGGAGACAGACCTTTTTGAGAGGTGGTAAAAAAATTCTTTAAACAATCCTTTTACTTATAAAAGATAAAACAAAATTAAAACAAGCTCAAAAATATAGATCTTCTATATTTATACCAGGTTACCCTTTGGAATACAATGACATTTTAAATCATGACTATGAAGAGTAAATGGGTAGTCTAATTTGTATTTATGAGTGAAGAAGGAATGTAAACTCAAAATATGTGTTCAGTAACATTTTCTTAGTGAAAAAAATCTTTAGAGTCGCTACTGTTGTTCAATATTAAATCTGAGTAGCTGCATCTGAATGATGTATGTGCTAAGTTATTAAAAGTAAATCAAATAAACACATGGGAACACTAGTCATTCCATTTGCTCTCGCTAAATCCCCCTCAGGTTATTTCTTACGTATCATCAATGTGGCCAAGCAGACTGCAGGATTGTTCAAGTGTCATGATAATATTTTGGCATCTCCAATAAGCAGTGACAAAGAGGAAGCCTTTCTTTGACACTCTCAGAAAATGTTTTGGAAGTGTTTATCCATATAATTATGACAAGCTGTATTAATTAATACCAAAGGACTTTTCTCATGTGAAGTTCTTAAAATACACTAATCTTAGTGTCTTGAACATTTTCAGGACATATTCAAGATACTGTGAAATATGTCTATGTACATGAAACTTAAAATACATTTTCAGAGTTGCAATCCTGCTGTCTTACTATATTTTATGCTTCCAAGTTTCACAGTGACTAAGTTTCAAAATCAGTTTTCTTAATGAGTCATAATATCTGAAAATTAGTATAATTCTATAACCATAGAATGGTCTGGGTTGGAAGGGACCTTTAAGATCATCTAGTTCCAGGCTCCCCACCACAGGCACGAATACCTTCCACTAGATCAGGTTTGTTCAAGTAAAATGTCCCTGACCATGGCAGAGACAAATTAAAGTTGAGCTAACCAAGTTAAACAAATTTAAAATATATCTTCAATCAGAAACACTTACAGACATTTCTCAGGCTCATTCCCAATGAGACTTCTTTGTACAGAATATTGCAAACCATACATAAATTACATGCATTTTTATAAGGATATCTTTCAAATTATGTTCTCTGTTGTGGAAACTTTCCCATACACAAAGAACTTCCATTATATTTTACTTTATCCTAATCCCAGTTATGCTTGTCACAATCCATGAAAGCTCAGCACTTTCATTCAAACTGTGAAGGAATAGACTTTAGAGGACTATGCCTTTTTGGACTGCACTTCTTTCAAGTTCATCTATGATGAAATAAATAGTCTGAACCCATATTGTTTCTCAAGGAGGATTACAAAGAAATTGTCCATATATAGGATCTCAGCCAGTGAAATAATTTCCCTTTCATATCCTATCTGACTGGAATGCCAGTATGGAAAATTCATCATATTTGCTGAAGGTTTACAGGAAGAAAACATTGTTTTCATATGAGCACATCCCCCAATTAACCAATTAACAAGTTCCTATGTCTGCCATAGACAGATATAAATATATTACTGGTTTAAATCACTAGATATGTGTTATGACCTGTAAAATTACCACCATTTCTAAATTGGGATGTATCTGTGAAACTGCCTTTGAAGAAGGCTACCCATTGCTTCTGAAGACACATCTAGTGCTTTTCAGTGTGACCCATTATCATGTAGGATTTGAAAAAATGGAGAATTAAAAGGATTTGTTTGGACATTATATTCCCACTCCTGTCACTGCTTCCCTCTAAATTCACAGCTAACCTGCATACTCCAAAACAGGTTATAAAGTTGCATAGAGTTACTTCTGAGTAACATTGTCAAGCATTTATATTTCCTATTATTTATTAATAAAAACAGGAGTTTCACAAAAAAGAATATTAGTACTCAGTATCTTCTTTCCACATAAAATGTTGACTTTCTTAAAAAACAACAAAACCCAACATCATTTTCTTTCCAGAGAACCTCTCCTAGTGTCCCATATAAACTGAGTTGGTTGATTTGTATTCTCAAGGGCTGGGTTCTTACCTAGACTCCAAATACAAGTTACTGGGAGCCTTAATGAAGGATCACCATTCTACTCTGAAGACCAAAAAATGACAGATTAAAATGGCAGTACATGTAGCACAGACAATTCTCTCAAGAAATTCTCACATAAACTGCAGCCAAAAAAGAGATTTCAGTCAAATTTTTTCAGTATTTGGATTGCCTCTAAAGCAACAGACAATATAGAGGAAACATTTACTACTCTGGAAAAAATACCTATTTTTAAATAGCTTCCATTTTCCTACGAAACAGAATAGCACTATCATAAAATAAAATACTCATATTAAGCCTTCTGTACTGACCAGCAGAGCAATCAAATATGAGATTATTCTTATTGATTCTTATTTCATTACATCTAAGGAATATTCTGCAGATATCATCTACAGGTTAATCTTGCAATTAAATTGACACAAACTGCAGCCCAAGACCACCTCTGAGTTTAAAATTTAGTCCTATCAATTCCAATTTGACCAAGACATTTTCAAATTCATAAGAAATTTTAAAACACTCAAAAAATTACAATATGATGGTGAACAACAAATAACTATTTGCTAGTGCTACATCTCATTTCAAATGCCAGCATTCTGAAAAAAACTGACTTGCATTAAAAAAAAAAAAAGGAATTTTTACAAAAAAATCAAAGTTATCATGGCATATAGAAATTTCCACAAGTCTTTGAAAATTTTAAAGAAAAATATAATGTTTTTGTCTCTGTAGCACAAAGTACATGCTGTCTTTTCCCCTCCCCCTAATAAGGAAAGGTTGAACTATGCTCTGAGCTACTTATTTTTGGGTCAGCAAAGTAAAGGCACTGCTAAAATATAAGGTTTCATCTTGCAACAGGAAATGTCTGCCTGGAGTTAGATTTACATTCACAGCAACTACGAATTTATGGTAGCAATCCCTTACACTGCAGGGAAAGTGAAGTAGAGCAAAAATACCAAGTACTGTACTCAAAACTGTCAGAAAAGTTGAATAACTTTTTTGAAACAGGCTGTTTCCATTCTGAAGGGAAAGTGGTAGGTGCCTGATTTATTTACAGAGATGTATAAGATGCTCTCTTCTTCAGCATAAGTAATATCAAGTAACAAGAGACAGGTTTCTGCACACTTTTCCAAACCTCTGTTAGCCAAAATGCTCTCCCACAGCTGTAACCTCAGGGACACGTTCTCCACATCAGACTAAGCTGTGTCTCCCATCCCTTTACCAGCTCCTACATCAGATTCTTTCATTTTTTCCTCATCTCTCCCACAGATACACAAACAATCAAAAAACAGCAGCTGGGAGAACTGTTCTTGCTTCCAGTTGCCCTCAGTGAGCCTTTCCTGTGTCTTGAGAGGAGTCCCTGTATGTCACCCTTTTGGGTGGCAGTAACAGTTTTACAATTGTTTCATATCCCTTACCGTCCTAAAATTACATTGGTCCACTAAGTCCCTCAGGTTTTAGGAAACCTAGTTTCAGCTATAGGTTTTATCTTTTTTTAATTTTCTTTTTTACATTCAAATAATCTTTATTATATTTATTTTAATAATGCATTTTAAAGCCCTGATGATCAATAAGAAGAGGGTATTCCACGGAAAACTGGACTATATGAAGTAAGCATAGTACCTAGAAAGCAACCTTAGATGAATATGTATAACTTGTCAGCAGGAAGAAAAACAATCAACTAGAAGGGAATGCTATCATCTGAAAAATTCAGATGACTAGCCAGGAAGAGCCAAGAACCATTTTTAAGTAACTAAGATGAACTGTAAATTTCTGAAAATCTGCCACTTTGTTCATAGATTTAGTGGGTTTTGATGCTAAAAAACCTCAGAGCATGAAAGATAAGGCTCTCATTTCATCATTGACCTCCAAGGCACAAGTACAACTGGTGTCTGTACGGGCATAAAAGAAAGTAAAACTACACTATGGGTAACTTTCACGAGGCAGTGGTACTTCATTTTTTTTTGAGCCCTGAAAGCAACCAATAGTCTCACCTTTATACGTATATCTCTATGTTACAGCAGCAACAATATCATTAGGTAATTCTGACACAAAAAGCTGAGGTGGAGTTACCTCTGCTTTCAGGATGGAGGTCCTGTATAAGCCCAGTTGGACTAGCAGCTCATTTCAAGCTTGCTGCTGAATTTATATTGAGTGTTAATGATCTCCAGCTAATTCTAGATTGGAGTTAAGAGCTTACCACAGAAACTGACCTTTGCTGTCCCAGAGGAAAAGTGGGAGTAAAATGATTATCTAAGGCTATTTGCTAGGTCTGAAAACCTACTTAATGCATCAATAAATCAAACAGTGAACAAAGCTGGTTTAGAAACCAGGTGTGTGGATTCTAGTACTAAATAGGTGTTTCATGTGAGAGAATAGTGTGGGTTATGTTAGACTGGATGAAATCAGCTGAACTGTATCCTCTAAATCCTTAAATCAAGATGACATTTGTTCTAATTTTATTAACACTATCCCTTCTTACAAGAATTCAGTAAAACACTCTTGGATGTGTACCTTGTGCAAAATGTGTCAACATGTGTCAACATAAAATGCAAGTAATATTTGATTAGTTTTAACGCAGTACACTAGTAATAGATAAATCTGAGTGTTTATAAAGGTAGAATAGTCAAGGGCTGTCAGGAAACATCAGAGACTGCTTAGTACTCACATGTAGGATATTTTCTCATTTAAGATAGAAAAATATATCATTAAACTGCCATAGAAGAAAAATGATGGACAGGACAAAAGACAAGCTTGCTTAGAAAAATTAAGAGAAAGTGAAGGCCTAAACTGATTCAGTAAAATCATACTTTTTCAAACTCTCACCTCATTACCTGCTCATGTATTACAGTGGAATAAGGCCAGAGCCTTATTCTATTCCATGTTAAATAAATAAACACAGAAGTAGGTAGCATACAAACTTAGTTTTCACATCACAGACCTCTTAAGAAGAGTATATATGTATGTTCCATTACTGCAAGAAAACTTTTTAACAGAAGACTGGATTGTGATTCTTGAGATAAAGCCAATTCTTACAACTTAGCCACCCATATTATCAGAACCTTCGTCCATGCAAATTTGTCCCAGACAGTACACTTCTGAGTTGAATCCAAATAATCATCCTGAAATAGTATTTTCCAAATATTTTCCAGTCCAGTTTCTAGTAATGCATTTAGTATAACCTCAGTGGATAGAAATTTGTACTTCCAGTAAATCTTTCTAAGCATTCAGATAATATTAAATTGGTAGGAACTGTCAGGACATGGTAAAAATTCAGTATGAACCTGGACAATTACAGAAGTTGCTTAGGATCAAATAAAGTCAGGTCCAAAACGCTTAGCTTAGATCAGGAAAATTGTATGCACAAAGCCAGAATGAAGAATGATTAAGCAGCAGCTGTTAAGGAGAGGTTTTAAGGAGTACCATGGATCACAAGCTGAACATAAATCAAAGTTGTGTTCTGGGGAAAGAGGCAGGCATCACATCAGGATGTATTTTACAATATTGCCTGTGAAAGACTGGAGACGGAGCCCTTCCTGTGACTGTGCCAGGAGGCTTCTGGATGTTTGCCCTGAAACACCAAAGTGGGAAAGACGTCTAAAAAGGAGTGATGAGAATGAGAACAGGTGATAAAGCAAGGGGAAGGGGATAAGGAGACAGAGGAGGGGGGAAAAGGAGAAAGGAAAGGCTGAAACTGAAGCTTCTTAATTAAGAGAAAATGGGACGACTGTGATGGTGGTGTTCAAATCAACAGAAGAAACCAAAAAGAGAACAGCTACTAAACTATTTAGAGTTTCAACAGTAAACAGACATAAAGTTATGGGCTTAAACTTCAACAGCAAAGATAAGTTATGCACTGGGGGAAGGCTAATAAAGCTATCTGGCGGGCCCAGGGAAAGTGTGGGCCCTCCATCACTGCAAGCCCTTAAGACAAATGTGTTAAGAGACACAGGTGTGCTTGATTCTCCCGCTGGGGCAGGAGAGACCTCAGAAGGCACTTTCCAGCCTTAAATTCAATTATTCTGTGATTCTACAAAACTATTGCCATCATATTATTCATCTCTTTAGAAACTATACAGCCACTACAGAAATAAAATAGAGAGAGAAGAGTGGTGATGAGTTTTTTTAATAAGTTTCTTGTGATTGATGTGAAAGAAAGTCCCTGCTAGACTCCTGGGTGCCTATTAAAGAAAGCTCCAGAGGGATACGATTCTAATATTTCCCATTTTGTCTTCCTTTTTCACCCTCACTACGATTCTTTAGATTCCATTTTGTTTATACTAATCTTAGTGCATCACATCCTCCAGAGCAATTTTCAAATACATCCCCTCAGAATAGTCCAAGAGATCCCCTGCGTGATAAAGAAGCGCCAGGAATCTTTTTCTTCTTTCTTTTTTTTTAATGAACATGTTTTTGAGTTAATAATATGCTGAGGGAGCAGCTGCTCTCAGCAAAACTCCAGCTATAAAATCCTGAAAAGCCTGTGTTTCTTTCACATCGTACTGCAGCCAAGCCAGCTGAGCCTACATCTGCCTCAAATCACTGGCAGGTAAAGTTTGTGTATCTCTACAGGGATGTAGTCCCACTGGGTTATTTTATTTATTTGAAGCAGAGCAAACTGAAACATTTGGTTTAGCTTGAATTTGTGTTTCTCCCCAAAGTTCACATGAATTTCAACAGGGCTTTTTTTTTGCACTGTTTTGTTTTAATGTATCTGTTTTTGCTGTATCTGTTGCATACTTGCAGACACAAACAAAAGCCATAAAACTAATAGAGGACTGTGATGGCCATTTGTGCTGCCTGTGCTTCAAGGACCATGCCAAAGGAATGCATAGTGTTTGTATTTGTAAATTCTACACAGAAACTCAAGATGGGCAACACCCGGGCAAATTTCAGTCAACAAACCATAAAACTGGTGGGATATATGCGCATATAACAGCAATACAAGTATCTTATCTTTTCTCTTTATCTAGCCCTCAACCCTGTTAGCTTCTATTAGTTTTGACCTTCCTGTTGCTGTGTCCACACTCCCTTAAATCATTTCGGTTCCCATAAATCCCTTCTATATTGACTGCACTGCACTGAGTTTGTCTTTACAGATTGTCTTTCAAAACATATGCTGTGAAAAACTGTTTTCCAATCTCTTAAGTTATGCGTGCACATATCAGGGAATCGATTTGGGGAGCACTGTGTTACCATATCATAATATTCAAGGCCAATAATGCCAGTTAAAGAAAACACTGCCCATATCTTATAAGATCTGCATTTCCCTTACAATCCTTCCCACTCATCCTTGCTGACCTTCTGGCTCCCACCTCTCCCATTCACCTGCTCCTCCTCATGACTCAGGATCTTCAGTCACATGACTTAAAAAGTTTTTTCCAGCGAGCCCTTCAGCACCTCTGCCTCCTAGTCTGTCTTCTCTGGCATCAATGACTCTTCCTCCTACCTCAAGAGATAAAACTCTTTACAGATTATTTTGATGTTCTTATTTATAGTTTTGAAATTATACCTTGTACTTAGCTTTCTACACGACATTTCTATATTCTGAAGTCATTGAGTCAATGTATTTAGCCAGAATAAATCATATAACATAGGAACTTTTAAAATTATGCTAGAGGAAATAAACATCAATGTGTTTGAAGAGATCAATCAAAAAAACACCAGAAGACATTGAGGGCAAATATTTGGTTGCTTCTTAACTGTTTTGAGAGAACAAAGAGGGAATTATTTGGGAAGAAGTATGAAATTAATAAATTGATTTTACTCTATGAATGTAATCAATAAAGTAGGGCCCAAGCCCAGTGGAAAGACACAAATAAAACATTTGCACATGGAAAGAGAATTAATTTTGCTGGCATTTCTAAATAAGGCATGTAAACAGTCAGTTTTGAACTTCAGTGAAAATGTGAATCAGAAAGTGTGAAATAATGTCACCAGATGTAACCACTGACCCACTTAAATTAAAAAGACAACTTGACACATTATCAAGAAAAACAGACTACAAACAAAAGCAACAGAGTGAATTTTCTACTCATTTTAAAGTGTTCGTATGATCTCAGTTTTCAAAGCAGACCTCCTGCAGCTTTTATTTGACTTTCAAGGCACAGCAATTTATGACACAGGGATGCACTACAGTGGTTACCTATAGGCCAATGTACCTGTGACCATGCAGTCAAAATGTCATAGCTCAATCTGAATTTGCTGTAGATGTTAGTAGGAAAAATAAACAACACAGGCACAACATGAACTGCATGTATAATTTGGTAAACATAAGCATAAAAGTGCCAAATGATCTTTCATTGTCATGGACTCATACAATCCTTTCCTCAGCTCAGGAATAACATGTGGTGTATCTTGCTCATCTTTCACACAACTGATCCTCTGAAAAGTCTCCAGTGGGTAAAATCCTATAGTTCCTCAGTATGGCTTGCTCAACAGCTTAATTATACGCATAGTTGTCCACAGAAATCCAGGTGGGAGACACATTGCATCATATTATTAACATCTATAGCATGTGGAAACCCCTCTATTCCCAGAGGGTTCCAGAAGGCTACCACTAATAACCTAGAGAGCACTGTAAGCATTCATGGGTGATTTTCAATTTTCTCAAGAAGTGCACCTGAATTACTTTTTTTCCAACCTGACATTTTGGCTCTCGCCCTCCTTAATATTACTGGATTAACCATAGGGACACAATAATCTTTGTTGATAAAGTCAAGGAAAAATCTTATCACTCTGTATCCCATATTATCTTCTTCAATAAGTATCTGCAAGAAATATTAGACCTGATATTTTTTATTTTTCTTACTTCAACTACCTTCTTATATATCTATAGAACCATTGCTTTATGCTTTTTATGTATGTTTTCCTGATTAATTGACTTCTTCTGTTAGGGCATCTGATTTTATTCTTATAAGCTTGTGCTTATACTTTTTCATGATTCCTTTTGGATCATCAGGACCGTAATTTATTACAGCCACTTGCGCTTCTTATCATTTTTGTGATTAAGGTTTGCTTGCCAGAACGTTTGCATTTTCTCCTGATTTTCTTTTTTCCTTATTTTCCTTTCATAGATCCCGACTTTGAAACTCCAATTTTGCTGAAATAGGCTTCCTTGAATTCCTGAACTGTCTGGTTCTGATGATTTACATTTTTTTATGATGGGGATAAACACTTCTTAAGGATGAGGGTGGATATTCATTTTAAAAGTAAAACAATTCCAATATGACATCCCTGTCCTCTTTAGTGCAAAATGGTGACGTATCTCACTGCCTGGTCCCTTGAATTTGTAAAACTTCCTTTTTTCCTGTTCTAACTCACATGTGCTGACAAATAAGATTCCAAATGTAAACCAAACAAGCGAAGGCTGAGGATGTGTAAGAGGCAATTCTTAGAGATATAAAAGGAGAAAGGGCGAGGTAAATATTGCCTGACAAATCCTTCCCCAACTACCACCAGTGGACTCACAGTGTGAACTATAGAGCACTTGCTGTAGTTTGCTTCTTAACTTTCAAAAAAACTTCTTTTGAGACCTCTAAATTGATTGTACGAAAAGTTCATGGTATTTATTTGCCTTCACACACTGAAAATGTACAACAATCACACAGATGGGCAGTTTCATGTGTTTTTCATTACCTTTTTTTTTCTTTTTAAACACACCTTCTTTACTCAAGCTAGTTTCTGCTGGTTTTGTTTTACGACATGATGGTTTATAAAATTTCTGTCAAACTGTGTTACTGTTTGATCATTGTAAGAACAATCAGGGTGAGTATTGCCAGTTACAGTTTTTCATCCCAGCCAAGTCACAGTGTACATGTGGAACAAGATATAAAGAAACACAAAGACTGATTAGTGTGCAAAGTGCGGCACAGCGGTCTTTACTATTCATCATTAATGTCATAGTGGATTTTAAGAAGCAAGAGACTTTTCCCATAGCCATAGCAGTTTTGCACATAACCACAGGAAAGAAAAGCCAACCAGAAATTATGTAACATATGTGAGCATAGTCTTCAGCATAAGGTCCTTTTCAGAAAGAGGAAGATTGTTCCTATCACATTTTCCTGCTAACTCCTCCTAAAGGTTCAGGAAACATATGTCAGAACAGCTTTCCGTAAGGCAGAGCAGTGAACTTTTCCATGCATTTCCTGGAAAAGCTCCACTTCCTGAAAATGTTGCAGCCTCTGCCCCAGAACACCTGAAGCCCTATCTGAAGTTTGCCACAAAAAAGGCAAGGAAGATCACTGTCATCTTTGGACTTTATGCTATATATGGATGTGGATTTTAGGGGAAAATGAAGATTACATAAAAACAAGGTTAGCAACCCAATCTCCTGAAAATCCTAGAGACGTCCCAGTTCTCTTTTGTCTTCTGTGTTTTCTAAACAAATTTCCAGCAATTCTTTCTGATTATGCTTTGCCTTTTTCTTTTCTTTTAAGTGCGCAAAAATTAAATTCACATTGATCTCTATATATTAAAGACTTATCTCATTTGACACCCACCTAGGAAATTCTTTGTGTGCATTACCTCTTCTACATGTGCAGACATTAATGGAGCACACATGCTCAACAGCCTAAAAGGCATGGTTTCAGCAGGAACTTTGAGAAGGTGAATCCTCATGAAATTGCTCATAGATTGATGATTTTTAAAAACTTTTCTTGCTAGGAAAAGATCTCATTTCAAGCAACCAATACATTTGTATGCTTGACAAGAATGAGCAACAATTTACAGTATGTTGTCTGCTTCATTGGTTAATATAAAAAACTGACATTTATAGGTGTCAGAATTCGTACAGAGCCATGTCACCGGAGGACTCATTTGTGGAGCACTGCAGCAGACACAATTCCATCACAATCTTTTAAAAGTGTGCATATATACCCTGCCTGTATGCAGTCTGGCTCTCTGAAATCATTCAGGATGCTCTCAAGAACACTTATGACTTTGAGGAGGAAGTGGAAGAAGACAGAAAGTTCGTAGGCAACAAAAGAAAGGTCTCACATAATTTCTCTGTCAGATGATGCTCTTCAAATGACTGATCAATCATAATCAAATATATATGTGATTAAGAGAAGGTGACTCCAAATATATGGAGACCAAATGAATACTGTGGCTTGTAGCCACATCATTTTGTGTTATGATCCAGTCAGACCTCCCAAGGTAAGCAGTGCTGAGCCAAGTCTAAATTTAAATAGGAGATCCTCCAAGGAAAACTGAGTGCATGCGCTGAAGGAAATAGCACTGGTAGCCCTTGTCTGTCTGAGTTGGCATCATGCACTTGCATGATGCCAACAATACAGGGCTGAGACTGTAGAAGAAACCCAAATCTTTGAATCCCAGCTCCTAGAGATCATTAAAAGTCCTTTAACAGTTTTTGGAAAATTAATGATGTCCATGTAGCCAAATTTCATACTAGCCAAATTCAACAAATATCCTGGTAGTTTGAAGCAGATATGATGTTTTCTTTCACTTCTTCCCCATTAACTTTCACGAAGTGTTACTGTAAGGAGTTGCAAAGTTCTACTCAAGAGGTGATTTCTCTTCAGGTTCTAGTGTTAAATAAAAAGATTATAGCATATTGTGCTGGAATCACACTAATTATTGTTTTAAGCCCCATGTTACTTCTTTTCTTTGACTTGTTTCTTACTCACAAAGAGCGTACTGAGCTAATCTGTTTGGAGATCTTTGCAGTGCATGAAGCTGAGTAACTCGTGATGCTTAGATTCAGAGTAATTTAGTCTGAAAGGGTCATCAGGAATTCACGTAGCCTAATCATCTATTAAAAACAGAGACAATGTCAAAGTTAGATTTGGGTGTCTAGGCCCTCATTGCAATTTACAGGCACAAATCATACTCTCAGAATTTGATATGTCATGTGAAAAAAAACCTCAATACCTAGGGAGAAGTTTTTGGTGTTTACTTGTTTTGGAAAAATCCTGTGTTATAGCATTCCACAAATCCCTATTTAAACCTTGTCTCATTTCATTCACACTTGAAAGGTTTTGTGTATTCACAGCCTAATTCAGTGTGATAATACCTATTGTTAATGCCAATAGCTCAGAATGTTCACTGGCACGAGTCTGTGAAAGATATAGATAAATTAAGGAGAGAGAGAAAGAGAGAGATGAAGAAAATGTAGAAAACATCAAAAAGTTTGAGGCATGATCATAATGTCAAGAATAGCAAATGAGTTTTGTGACACTCTTCCGAAAACTACAGGTAATTGACTTCCATGACACGGGTGTTAAGTAAACACGTTGATGATTCTGGTGTCAAGTGTAATGCCAATTACTAGTAGATTTTACTAGATTAGGAGAAGTTCCCGCATAGAAGATGCAAGCAGCAGTACCTCAGGCAAAAAAAAGAGATACATGAAGAGTGGGAGAGAATTCAAATTTGTATACCAAATACTACTGAGACGACTTATATTCAGTGTATTTGTCCGTTGTAGGATACATGGATTATTCATTTGCTCATCCTTTATTAGTCCTAAAAGTGTGCTCCTTACTGCAAAAGCAGAGACAGGCTGGGCTGTAAGCTCTGTCAGCCAGACTTGGAGGAGCCAGAACGCCCCAGGAATCTGTAGGATGGGATCACTCAGACTGGTTTTGTGCACGGTTCCATGTATTTGCTGTTTAATAGTAATTCAGATTGTTGTTACCGTGGGACAAAAGGAACTTCTCAGGAGCACTTTGAGTGAGAAAAGGATGATTCCTTTGGCTAATATCTAGCCAGAACCATTTCCTGAGTTTATACTAGGGGAAAACATAGGTTCCATCACCTTCCTGACCTTCCTGTCCTGGCTGCCATGGAAACAAAAGATAGAAATGAAGGGCAGAAGGACTGCAGATGATGGAGACGAGGACAGCATGGCATGCTACAAACAGCACCAGCCCACTGACAGAGTCTGTGAGGACTGGGATACTGATAACCTTTCTGACCAAGTGGCCTAACAAGGAAAATGACTGGAAATGAGTAAAATTAAATTACAACCAGCACATGGCAGACACCAGCACAGACACACAAGTAGTCAGGCTCTTCCCACTAACACAGAATATTCTGCAGTGACAGAAATGTGATTTCATCCAAATTTACTAAAGTAAAAATATCTGATTCTATCTCCACTTGATCAAACCTATGCAATTAGACCTCTACTTCAACCTACAGAGTCCTTGAAGTGTTATTTGAATGAGCTCAGTAAATCTTTGAGGCACACCTTCCTGACAGCAGCTGACTACATGCCTGCCAAGTGATGACTGCCAATGCTTACTACTTCTTACCTTTTGTGCCATTTGGATCTGGTTCTGTTCTTCACTTCTGATCCCCAGCTCAAAGAGGTAACTTGTAATTCATCAGCTTTGGGAAAAATATGTGTGATCTCATGAATCCTGGATGTTGTAAAGTATTGTTTTGTTGGTGAGGAGACAGAGGTCTGTATACCATTAAACTAGTAAAACTTGCAGTTTTTCAAGGGTTTGCCAAGCAAGTCTTGAATGCCTCAAATCTTCCACAATCTGTTTGATATATCAGGAGGGAGATGCAGTAAATTATCCATGAGGGTAGCTAGCACAGACCATAGCATCAAATACATGGCATTTATACACTATAAACTCACTTTAAATACCCTGCTACAACAAGTATTGTAACATTAGAGAGGGCAAAGTTGGAGACTACTGATTGTGACCATGTGTAGAACAAGGATAATTTCTTTTTAGATTGTATTTGTGTGCTAATGCAATTCTACCCCCCAACACACATACATATGGATTTCTAAAACATTATCTAATATTTTAAAAAGCTGCCATAAGCAAGAGCCAGAAAATGAATAGGTGTATGTTTGTTTTACATCATGTTAGTGGCATAAAATATATTGGGGGTGTGGAAAACTTATATTCCCTTCATGGATTCACTGGATCACGTTTTTCTCTCCACCCTAAGCTGCAATTCCACAATTTAGTCCAGAATAATGGGCCATCAATACCACTGTTTCAATATTCCAGCAGTCTTCAGAGAGAAACAATGAAGTCATTGGCAGTACCATTAGAGAGAGGGCTTCCACTTTTCTACTCTGCTATGGCACTGAGTATGTTGTAGAAAACAAAGTTACAACAGGAAGGCAATAAAAAGGGAAAAAGACAACTCTTCCCTTACATCTGAGTTTAGTGATGGTCATGTATTAGTTTATAGTTCTTCACTGATACAAACGCTTTCTGCAAGTGTTGTGTACTATACTTGCAAAATATTTGAAAAGCAGAAGTGTGACATTTACCTTTAAATTCCTGCATTTGGTATTTGCTTGCATTTTTGCAAATTCCACTAAGAGGAGGGACCTAATGGGAAGGGAAAACCCACAGTCATCTTCTGCTCAAAACTTTATGACGGAGACTTGTAGTCCTTCTCATCTGTCATCTACAGCTCCAAATAAAATCCCTGTCAAGACAAGCATAGTACACTTTAATCCAAACTGACTGTGTCTTGCTCTGTTTCTTAAATCTATATGCAATTAGATTTTCTTTTCAACTTACTGAGACCTAGGAGACCTTGTTATTTGGAGAAGTTCAGCATATCTCTGAGGCACACATTCTTGACAGCAGCCACAGCTGAATCTTACACCTACGAGAAAATGATGATTGACAACCTATATAATGTCTGAAACATAACTCTACTGGTTGCACTTTCTCTGTCTAATCCCCCAAACGGTTATTCAAATAAAAAAAAAAGAGTCTGAAGAGAAAAGCTGAGCACAACTCATTGCATACTACAAACCCGGCTCCAAATGCACCATTATACTCATTATTTGGGCTAGTGATTATGCTAAAACAGTTACTTTTGCACTTCCTGTGAAAAACTGAAAAGATCTCCATGACATTCGCAGAAGGAAAAAAAAATCTTCTGTATGAGTTCCATCTTTTTTCGTCATTTGTTTTTATTCCCATAATGGTTTAACCCCAGCCAGCATCTAGGTACCATGCTGTTGCTTGCTCACTCCCACCTCTCCTCTGGTGGGGTGTGGAGGAGTATCAGAAAAAAGGTAAAACTTGTAGGCTGAGAAAAGAGAAGTTTAATAATTTTAACAAAGTTAATAATAATCATAATCATCATAATAGGAATGAAAAGGGAGAGAACAAAAAGAAAGAGAAGAATAAAACCCGAGACCGACAAGCAATGCACGGTACAATCCCTCACCACTCGCTGCTTGATGCCCAGCCCATCCCCAAGCAGCAGTCAGCAACTCCTAACCAACTTCCCCAGTTTATATACTGAGCATGATGACCTATGATGTGGAATAGCCCTTTGAGCAGCTCAGGTCACCTGTCCTGGCTCTGCTCCCTCCCAAGTTCTTGTGTACCTTCTGGCTGGCAGAGCATTGGAAACTCAAAGCCCTTGACTTAACAACAGCCAAAATACCAATGTGCTATCAACACTATTCCCATGCTAAATCCAAAACACAGCACTTAGGGATAAAATTAACTCTATCCCAGCCTAAACCAGGACAATTCTCTACCCTAAATTTTTGTTGTCAGGCCAGCCCTGTGCAATATTGGCTCCAGACATCTTGAAAATCTACACAAAGAGGGCTGTTAAAAAGGTGGGAGGAGAGAGGGTTTTGGCCACCAGTATCCTCATCAAAATGTTGAACTTCTACCCTAAGAAAATGCCATGGGATCTTTAAGCATGAGGCAGATGTTTGCACATTTCCTTATCCAGTATCTTTACCTTCTGAACAAGGAAGGGCGGAGTCAGTGTTGCCAGAAACTGATCTTTGGGTCCAGATATTGTATCTATTCTAAACTTGATGATTAGGTCTCTGAATTATTCCCTCTGGGTTTAGATTTTAAAAGGCCATTGTGGTTTCTGCAGTAATGTCAGAAGAAAACAATATTGCTGTTAGTGTTTAGCAGGTAATATCACTTACTCCGTGGAGTGGGTTCTGTTCCAGACTGGGATTGAAATTGATTCGTGTTAATGATTTAACTTGTTGACAAATAAACATTTGACGGGAAAATATATAATATAATCCTGGCAAACCAAACCATGTCTTTAGTTTTGCCTTAAAATTAAAGTCAGCTATTTATTACATTACCCTTTGCCAGAACTGGACAGAAACTACTTTCATATTCAGAAGAATGTTTCCATTTAAAATTTACATTTAAAATTGCAATAAGATGCTGGAGCTCATTCTTTTTGAGGAAACTGTATTGCATTACATTAGATACATTGCTTGAGAAATGCATTCTGCTTCCTGTATCAGTTTCAGTTAGCTGGGTGCATTACTCACCATTTTTATCATGCAATGTTAAAGTTAAAATTAGTGTAATTCCAAGTTTCACAAACCACAGCTACAAAACGGATAGGCTAGCTGTTAAATATTTAAATACTGTATCCTGTACATAATGAATTTCTTACCTACAGTCATGATATATTATTGACAGTTTGGAAGACTAACTCTATTGCTGTCCAGCATCATTCTGAAATATAATTTATAGTGGTTATTTGGAAAACTCTCTCAAGTACATTAAAGCCATATGGTACTGTGGTTTCATCCCCAAGAGATGCCTCATCAGCTAAGAGAAGCATTATGATCAATATGTATATTACTCATTTTTAATAGAGTGTACTAAGCTATAGAAGATTATTGTTCCTGCCAGTTACTTGAAAATATGAGGTGTAACAATTTTTTTAAGATTGTTGGAGAGTTACAATATTCTCAAGATATAGAAAATATGTCTTTGTTTTGTTATGTTTAGAAACTGAAACATTCTCTAGCAGCTGAAATCCCCCTGAAAACAGTCTTCCTAACTAGACAAGCTAAAACCTATAAAATGTAAAAACCCTTTTTGAGTTGTTGCTCAAACAATTTGCTATATACGGCTTCTCAGAAGGAAAAAAAAGTAAGAAAAAGATAAGAACATTATTTGTCATTTCTCTTGGCAAAAGGACATAGCATTTACCACAACTATGCCTATTTCACTGTTAAAAATAAGAAGTGGCAAGCACTACGATGATTGTCGCAGCCTTAGCAATCAAAGAATATTGGATTTTTTACGATTCATGTTGCATACACTCATTCCTCCATACACCGAGAAAACCACCACACCAATACCAAGTTTTTAATTAACCTCTGACCTGGTGGAAACCTTTGCCACTGGAGACACAGAGTAAAACTACTCTCCTAGCTAAGGGTGAGAAGCCACAGGCAAGAAAGATGAAAATAAATTAAAAAATTCCAAAAAGCCAAATTTCAATTATTCAATCAGATGAAGCAAGTGAGGGGAGATAATTCAGAAATAGCAAACTGCAAATACTACAAAATTGGGTGTGAGGAAGATGAGACAAGGCCACATTCAGTGACAATTCAGGTCCTGCTCTTTGACTATTGTCTGGAACTTTCACCCCTTTCTGCTTTAAAATCTACTTTAAAACTCAGTGAAACACCTGAGTTACTTTATCTTGAAATGCAGAGAACTCAAGGCAGCTCAGCAGTACGTCAGTTGTGCTTAATCAACTTCAAATATCCTTTCTAAAAGAAGTTCCTTATGATTAGATGTGACTGCATGTTCACAGACTGATTTTTATTTTGTTCCAAGCGATTTTCAATGCTTTTTGAATGCTTGCTTCAGTGTTTTCTAAAAACTAACTACTTGGGAAAAAAACTTACCTTCATTCTGAAAAATTGTCATAGAAGTATAGTATCAGGATACTGAAAAAACACCATGGTAAAAATCTTTATGTCCTTTTCATCCTGTTAAATGCCTCAGTTGGACTTCAGCTCTCATGATGGTCCACTGGGTTTTCTCATTTAAGTATTCCTCACCAGGAACTTCAGCAGTCAGTGATCTGCTATTTACAAGTCACTCATTTGCGCAACTCCCTGGGCAGTTCAGCAGCCACAAAGGACAGAACTGTCAGATCAGAAATATCACAGCACTTCTGAGGATGGCTGTAGTTTTTCTGAGATACCTCTTTTATAGAGAAAAGCGTCCTCCAAACCATTACATTTAAATGTCCCAGAAACCCATTAAAAAACTGTAAAACCACTCTTACAGTAAGACAGTGGGAGTTAAAGTTAAGCAGAGTTTCTAGGCATACGTGCATTTTTTCCAACTAATTTATGTGTTCTTCCATAATCCTCAGATTTATTTATTTCCAAACCTTCTCTCCCATCTGTTCCCTTCTGCATGATCTATATATTATCTTATACTATTTATCCCTGGCAGATTTTACTACCTCTTGCTTACATTAATGATACCAATACTCTCAGCATATTCCTAGTCCCCTTGTTTTCTTCGCCATGCATCTTGTATTCACACAGACCTTCAAACACTTATCAATACCTTTGACCCTTCCCCTGTAATCCAACTTTTTATTCCTATTTCACAAGTGTTCTCCTTTAAAAATTTTTCCTTCCTTTCTTCCTCCTTTAGACCCAGACTGCCAGTTGTAGTGCTGAATCCAGTTCTTCTGATCCTGTCGAACTCTGTCTATCCCTTCCTTCCTTTTGCCCTTTCTGGTTTTTGTTTGCCTTTGTTTTTATTCTCCAACCTTTATTTCTGTATGTTAGCCAGAGGTTCTTTATCAAGATCTACCTCCTGAGACAGTTTAATGCATTAGTGCTTCTTTTCTTTTCTTGCAACACTGTGTGCCCTGTGAACTGTTCACTGAACATGCTTAAATAACTGTTGCATTAACTGTCTCTGCACAGCATTTTGAAATACATTCAGGTTTTAATCTACCTCATGTCCATGGTACCAAATTTTCCCTGTAGCACTAGAAGCATTCCTGCAAAAACTACTTGTGCTATCCGTTCTCAACATTAATTTAGGAGTACTGATATGCTTTAGATTGAATAAGTCCAGTACTGTTATTTCTAATGATGGAGAACACTTTCTTCCTCTGGGAGATAAAACAGTCAAATTATAACAAGCTGTTTTGCCTTGTTGCTTCAGGCTGCCTCTGGTCCAAAAGATGAAATCATAATAAAGCAAATGCCTCACCTGACTAAATCATCAAGTACATCACTACTTAGAGAGAGGAGTAGAAAGCTGCAGGGTTGAAGAATCAGAAAACTTGCAAAAATCAGCCTGTGTATATATCGCAATAAGTCTATCTGAAGTTTCCATCTCTGTTTAAAAGAGACACAAGTCAGTATCTATTTGGAGAAAATTATGTGGAAAAACAAAATTGTCGTGAATAGACAAGCAAAACACCAGAGAGAAATTTTATCCAGACTCTGGGCTTTCACCATTTCAGGGACACTAAACAACCTCTTTTCTCTTTTCCCAGATCTTTCAGTGGAGGTAGCAGTTGACTCCATAAAGACAGATAACACAGGAAATACAGCTGATAAAACTAAAGAAAAGCCTTTTTATTGTTACACAGGAGAAAAAAGATGAAATGGGAAAGACACAGTTGCTAGACAGTGCTAACAGAACAGTTCAATTGCAGTTTTGCTAACAATGGACTATAACTGAGTATGAAATATTTGGTGAGTGCTCAGAGTCCAAATAAATTGTTGAAACACACAATTATAGCACAAAATTAAGAAACTGATTTACACAGAATTTAAGACTGGAAGGGCATATCCCAAACACCATCTACACTTACTGTGATAGTCAAATTTCAAACTATAATTGAAATATTCATTGCTACAAAATACAACAAGAAACATCACTACAATTGAACAGATGGCATGGATGTATCCCCTAGCATTCCTAGTCCAACAACTGTGAATGTTGATGGGAGAGGAATACTTTGCAAAGAGGGGTCAGGCTCGCATGACCTTCCTAAACAAAATCTCTTTCTCTACTGATCTGATCTAACAGGCCCTTCTTATATGTTTTAAGAAGTTTTATATGTTATAAGAGGTTTTATATGTTATAAGAGAATTAAAATCAAATTAGTATCTGTAGAGATGAAATTGAATACATGAATAGTAGCTTCCACCCCTACAGTGACAAGGCTGTGCTCAAAAAAATCCTCTTTATCAGCTGGTCTGAATTAGCAAGTCAAAAGAATTACAGCATATGAACGGGACACAGGAGAACTGCTAAACCTGACAAAGGCAAAAATAGACTTTGCAGGCAAAAAGCAATATCACAAGCCTGATATTAACATCTGAAGTTCCCAAAGGTCTAAGACTATGTCTTAAATACAGGACCTGGAATCACTCACCATCTCCCAGACCCAGATATATCCCAACCCGGCTTTGTCCAAGCTCCATGTCAGGGTGAGAGTTGAGCACATGCCATCTGCCTGTCAACATGATTTCCAGGAGAAAAATAATTAGCGAACCTTGCCTCAAGGCGTAGTACAGATCACATTTACCTCTCCACCTTGACAGAGCCTTTAAGCTCTTCAGTTCAGTAAATATCATCTTCCAGTGAGCAACAAGACAGCAAGCACACATATGCAACAGTAAAGTTTTTGTTAGAAGGCAAAAATTTTCACAAGTTGTAGTTTGAACGAGGCACTGAGAAATCAAACTCGATTACTAGACACAGGCACAGCATTGAAATAGCTCTCTTGGTAAAGAACAAGTTAATTAAATAAGTACAGAGCCCTTTCCTTGCTATTAACCAGCAAAGACTGCAAACATGGTCTCATTTTCTAACATGAGTCAACCTATGTCTTGGCTCCTGGCTGCAGTGAAAATAAGAAAGATTCTGACAGTTTATAATTAATCATTTTATCTCAGTTACACTTGTGTGAATCTGGAGTAAATTCAGAGAAGAAAATGGAGATATTTCTGATTCCAAGCCATATAATTCCAATGATGGTCTGACCACCCAATATGCCTGTAGAGAAACTTTTATGCCCACTTGAGTTGCATGCATTTAGGCAGCCAGCTTGCACCTGGCTGGTCTACAATTTCTACCACTTCCTTTTTTCCCCTGTCAAATCTTTCTCCCCTCAATAAATGCAACTCATGTTGTTTTGATGGATGGCAAAGAATAGGTTAAGTTCTTGTCCCAGTTTTGTATGTAGAGTTATTAAGCATCAGAAAGCAGAGTAGCCCAAAAAGCACTGCATATCATTCTGCAGATCATTAACTGGTAATGTAATCTACCCCTTTCTAGGTGTCACATCCAAGAAAATACCACAAAATTAGAAGCACAGCCCTCTGAGCAGGGAAGTACTCAGTGTTCCTCTCCTTGCCCTGTGTGCAAGCATTGCAGGGAACAGCCAAGCACAAATCAGTGTTTCACACAAAATGCCTCAGAACCTGATAGCAGATCCAAACAGCTATTCAGCATCACGCACTCTCAAGTGCTCATGTAATTTATGTATTATGATAATGTGGTTTTCATCTAACCTAATAATTCAACCGTTGTTTCTTTTAAATAATTGGCTATCTGACTCCCCACCCATGCTGAGGAACATGCACACTACTCTACTGCAGGGACACCATTAACCTAAGCAAAATGTCATGACAAAAGAAGATGAATTTCCAAAGAAAAGAAACAGCACTCACTTTCACAGGAGCCCATATCTCATTATATATTTTAAAATAGTTAAATTTCTGAACATTTAGAAGGAGAAATTATTTCTAACACTGTTTGAAAGGACCAGTTTCAACGTTTTATTTTTAGGAAGCAAAGGGTTTGGGTTTTGTTTTCTGGACTTTGTTTGTTTGGATTTGCTACAGTAGCAAGTCTCTTTCCTAAAAAGTCTTACAGATCACTCTCGTGAGACCCCCACCTGGAATATTGTGTACAGTTCTGGTGCCCCCAGCATAAAGAAGGACATGGAGCTGTTAGAGCAAGTCCAGAGGAGGGCTATGAAGTTGATAAGGGGACTAGAGCACCTCCCCTATGAAAACAGGCTGAGAGAGTTGGGGCTGTTCAACCTGGAGAAGGGAAGATTATATAAGGACCCTGCATCACCATCGGGTATCTGCAGGGGCCCACAGGAAAGCCAGAGAGGGACTCTTCATCACAAACTGTAGTGATAGAACAAGGGGGAACAGCTTCAAACTGAAAGAGGGGAAATCTAGGTTAGACATACAGAAGAAATTTTTTACTGTGAGGGTGCTGAGGCACTGAAACAGGTTGTCCAGAGAAATTGTGGGTGCTCCATCCCTAGCAGTGTTCAAGGTCAGGTTGAACAGAGCTCTGTGGAACCTGGTCCTGTGGAAGGTATCCCTGCCCATGGCAGGGGGGTTGGAATTACATGATCTTTAAGGTCTCGTCCAACCCTAAACATTCTATGATTCTGTGATAATCAGTCTAGCAACGGCTACTGAACATCTAGCAAGGGACTTTCAAATCAGTAAAGGTCACAACAAAGACAGCAAGAATCACAAGGCCACATAACATGGGTAGAGACATTTCTTCTGTCAAATATTCCTTGACTTGGCTCTGTAAGGCTGTGTCCAGTCCAAGAAAGTATCTTTAAAATAATATAAATAATTACATTCACTTGCCTACTCTTCTCTGCTCTTTCACAAGCTGTACAAGCAGCATTCAGCATTTACTCATTTTATCCATAATGCACCTGTCTCCCGCAAGGTTGGGGAAAGGTTCCTGTGTACCCAAATGTTCCCAGCTCCAGGTCACTTCATGATGCAAGCTATGTTACCAGACTCAAATAGCCAGTCAGCAAGTGCAAGATGATGAATCCCATCCACAAAATGCTAGTAAACATCGTTACCCTAATTACGAGGTTTGTGGGTTTTTTCAGTTTTCCACTTCAGTTTGGAGTAGTCAGTCATCTCACAAAATTACAAGTACCATAAAGAAGTCCCTGTCCCTTTCAACACATGAATGAGAGGGTATCAATTGCAATTAGAAGGTTTAATCAAACTATCCTCCACTTCTCTTGCTCTGCACAGTTATGCTGTGTTGGTTTTCACCAAGAGATGCAGTGCTGTGAAAGGAAGCAAGAAAAGTTAGTAATGACAATTTACTCACTCAGATATTCTTTTAAGAATGCAAAAAATGCATGTGTTGCAGGAAATAATTCACTCAGTTTAATAGGCAAAGGTATTGAATACGCATTTTGTACCTCTTCTTTATGCATTAATTAGCAGTTTTTTAAAAATTAGAAGAAGAATGGAAAGAAAAGAGAAATAAATTGGGTCTTATTCTGACAAAAAAAAAAAATCCAGCCTGGATTTCCTAAGTGTTTATTTAGCACAGTGCTATTTTCACAGCTCATTTGAAATTTTACAAATGGTCTTTTATAATTACAAATTTTCAGGCCAATTCAGTTAAATAAAATAACTGAAAATTTTCCATAGAGTCACCAATTTTAAGAAATTTTTCTTTTCCTCATCAAAATTTTCTCTTTTGCCTTTGTTTCCTTTCCATCCCATAATTTAAACCAATTGGAGGAAGCTCTACTTCTAAATAAATCTTTTTTCCCTGTTGCTTCCAATATCTTATGTGTTTTCTATACAGTTGAGCTATTCATGTTTTAGACAGGTTTGTGAAGTTTAAGTTAGATGTTACTTTCTTCAGCTTTCTCATCATTTTAGGCTTCTTCATATGTCTTAGATCTAAACACACTTATGAGCCAATCTGAATCTCCAGAACTCTCCGAGTCCGTGTCTCAGATACAAATGGTGAAGTACATTTGACTGAGCCAGAGAAGACTGAAAATGGGACAGCACAAGGAGCAGAACTTGCTTACTTATTTTAGCAGGGTTTCAGCTAAACTTGGAACTTATTTGGCAAGAGCCTAAAACTCAAGGGCAGTAGCCATACACAAACTGCACTGGGGTGGAAAGTAGTTCCTTTCTTGACAAAGAAAGTAGAAAATCACCTTCAGTACAGGAGTTAGGTACACTGAAAGCATTTTGCTCCTAAAGTACCCAAGCTGTGTTTGGGCACAGAAGGAAATTCTTTATCATGCTCCTTTCTAAATGCCTGTGAGTGGAATCTGGGTGTAAAGAGGGCAGATTGGGCAACGGGGGTAACTGTGTGGACCTGCCTGTGCTGACAGTACCAGGTGCCAAAAATCCTTCCTTGAGGAATTTTGACACAAGCCAAAGATCCTTCCTTGAGGAATTTTGACACAAGCCAAAGATCCTTCCTTGAGGAATTTTCTGATACGAAGATTGCTAGAACTTAGGGGCACATGGGCTGAGACTGAGCTGAGGTTGCCATGGAAAGCATTATGAAATTCAAGCACAAAACCTGTAGGAACAGCATAGGTTTTGATATCTCCCAGGCATAGTCACTGAGGGTGGCACTTAGTGGCTTGTTTTTGCTGATAGTCCCCAACTGTTCCATAACTTTTCCATGGGAAGTTCAACTTCCAATGCCCTCATGGTTTATGTTTCACTGACTTCAAGCCCTCAAAATCTACCAGATGTGGCTACTGATAAAGAAACACATTAATCTTGGGAAGACAAACAAAAAGCAAATACGAAAATAATACTGCATACTGGCTAAAGGTTCCCTCTGACATCTCTCTTTGGAAATAAAAAAATGCAAGACAGAAATTCTTCTTTCTTATGATCTAATCTATTTTTTCTCAGTCACATTGAAAGGAATTGAATAGACTTAATAACACTGTCAACTCTTTGCTTTCTACTACAGCAGTTGGGATGAGAAACTAGTTTATTGTTATCACAGACATCTTCCTGTAGCTCTTTGTTTGCTTTACCTTCTGCAACGTAACACCTTGTTGCTAGGGTACTATGTCAAATAAGCATATATTATTCCTTAGTTCCTTGATTCCAAGCCCTCTATATCCTCTGGCTGGGCTTGGTCCTGAACCACGACTGATGATTTCTGTAGAATACACAGCCAGCTGCTGCAAAGGTACTCATCTTATTTACTCAGGTTCTGCTCTCCTATTTCCTGAGCGAAAAGTAGGTGCCCAACAGTTTTAATTGCTGATCTCTGTTCACCTGCAAGATACCAAGAGAAAAAGTATAAACAGTACTTGTTCTACTTGTTCTATATACTGGAAAATACATACTGCCACTATATCATTAATAGGATTTGTTAAAGTTGGAGAGAATAAATAAAACAGCCTATAATTTCCCTGACAGCTCTAGCTGAACGGCAAATTTCTTCTACCTGTTCTGCCCTGTGGAGCTTTAATTGTATATTCTATTCCCAGAGGGGCAAATTATACTCTCAGTAACAACCATGATATAATTAAAGTTAATGGAGTTGCTCAGGTCTAATTGAGGGCATAGTTTACTGCAGCAAATGTTACATTACAATAAATCATTGGGAAGGATTCCAAGCTTTATATATCACTCAGTTTCCAGAAATCTGAGTTAAAAATCTTTAAATAAAGCTCCACTCTAGTTGATAATGGTTGTCCTCACCAAAAATCAATGACTATACAGTAAGCAGATGAACATGGAGTAGTACATTCACTGCTTCTATCAGCTTCAATCACTATCCTATTTCTTTGGCAGTTTGTTTGGGGTTTGGATGTGATTTGTTGAGGTTTTGGGGGATATTTTTTGATCCACTTAAAATTGTTATATGCAAGGAATCCTATTTACAAACCGATATCTAATAAAGAAACAGTGCCGTAAACATGCATGCTGTTAATTCCTGTCTCTGTGTGCATGCACAGTAGAGAGAAAGGCCTTCCCCTCATATCAAACATTTAGGTCGTCGTCGTCATCGTCGTCGTCGTCGTGGCTGGGCTTCGCGAACGAAGATTTGGGAAGGCTTTATCCACATTTGTTACAGGCACGTTGGTGACTTATGAGGTCAATACGTGACAGACATATCTGGTTGCAAAAGGCGCAGCAGAAAGACTCCTTAGATGGTGTATTCCGCAAGACACGGTTCTTCCTGCGTTGCCTTTTCTCCTCGAGAGAGATCCTGCGTGTGTTCTCAAAGGCTTCCGCTGCGTTATAGATGCTGTGTCTCCAAGCCTCCCGATTTGAGGCCAGAGTGGACCAATTATGGTGATCAATATGGCCAAGGCTGAGATGTTGTTTCAGGGAGTCCTTGTATCTTTTCTTCGGGGCTCCTCTCTTGCGGCAGCCAGTGGCAAGTTCACCATAGAGCAAGATCTTAGGGAGGCGGTGGTCCTTCATCCTTGAGACGTGCCCTGCCCACCGCAGCTGTGTTCTCATCAGCATGGCCTCTACACTTGTGACTGCTGCTTGCTCAAGAACAGATGTATTGGTCACATAATCTGACCAGTGGATGTTTAAGATTGTACGGAGGCAGCGCTGATGGAAGCGTTCTAGGAGACGCAGGTGGTGGCGGTAGATGACCCATGATTCGGAACCATACAAGAGAGTAGACAGCACTATGGCTTTGTAAACACTGATCTTGGTGCTTTTCTTCAAGTGTTTATTACGCCATACTCTTTTGTGGAGTTTTCCGAAAGCACTGTATGCCTTTGCCAACCTGTTGTCTATCTCCCTGTCAATCTTGCCATCCGAGGAGATGAGGCTACCTAGGTAATTAAACTGCTGGACTGATTTGAGCTCTGATTCGCCAATGGTGATATGGGGATGATGGAAGACTTCCTGAGGTGCAGGTTGATGGAGAACTTCTGTCTTCTTTAGGCTGACTTCCAGCCCAAAGAGCTCAGCAGCATCTGCAAAGCAGGATGTTAAACGTTGCAGAGCTGCTTCTGTGTGGGCAACAAGGGCGGCATCATCAGCATAAAGCAGCTCCCGGACAAGATGGTTTAGGGTCTTGGTGTGGGCCTTCAGACGCCTTAGATTGAACAGGCTTCCATCAGTACGATATCGAATGTAGATACGGTCCTGATCGTCGAGGTCTGCTGTGGCCCTTTGGAGCATCATGCTAAAAAAGATTGTGAATAAGGTAGGAGCGAGAACGCAGCCTTGTTTCACACCATTCTTAATTAAAAAGGGCTCAGAAAGTGTGTTGCCATACCTGACTTGGCCGTGCTGATCCTCATGAAGTGAGATGATCATTTTAAGGAACTTGGGGGGACAACCTAAACGTTCCAAAATCTGCCATAGACCTTTTCTGCTCACAGTATCAAAAGCCTTGGTGAGGTCGACAAAGGTTACATAAAGACCTTTGTTCTGTTCCCTACATTTCTCTTGCAGATGTCTGAGAACAAATACCATGTCTGTGGTGCTTCTGTTGGCTCTGAAACCACACTGACTTTCAGGTAGGATCCCTTCAGCTATAGTGGGTATTAGTCTGTTCAAGAGTATTCTTGCCAGGATTTTGCCAGCAATGGAGAGCAGAGTAATACCACGGTAGTTTGAGCAGTCAGATTTAATACCTTTCTTCTTATACAAAGTGATGATGACAGCATCACGAAGGTCTGATGGTAGTTCACCGAGCTCCCAGCAGCGCACCACAAACTCGTGAAATTTGGTGTGGAGTGCAAGGCCCCCATGTTTCCAGACTTCAGGTGGAATTCCATCAACCCCAGCTGCCTTGCCGATTTTTCCAAACATTTAGGTACACTGCAAGCAAAGGCATCATTCCACCTGTGGATGGAACCAACATAGCTGAGTTTTAACCCAGCTAGCTTGGGTGCCAGTAACAGTAAAACCAGGACAAATTTGCTCATTTAAAAACCATTCTGTGGTGAAGCGTGACTTTAGATTCCAATACTGGCTGCATCAGCTTCTCTAGTATTCTCACAGTGCCCATAGCAAAACCATGCTTTATATCTCTTCTCTGCAATTACACCTTTCACAGTAGAGTGTATGAGATCTAGAAAATGCAAAGTGAAAAGTCTTCAATGTTAAGTTGTCACATCAATTTAGCCTGCACAAACCTGATTGGAAATCTATATCACCTTGTCCTTACAGAAAATCCCTTATTACTATCACAGTTCTACAGATCTGCCACTGCTACCACTTCAATTTATCAGAGACCCATCAACCTAAAGAACCACTAAAACAAAAAGTCTGTACTTCAAACACAGACAATGTTGAGATTCGGTGGCTTAAATGTGGTGGTAGTTGTGTTATTATTAACTTAGTTTTAAAAGTAGCTGCTTACATTCTGGTAATTAGAAAATATTTGGAAGAGATAACAGAGTATTCTTACTGTCCAGATTATATAGTCAATGCTATAAAGAAAAGCTTCTTCCTTTCATTTCATTTTGCCTCACATTTCCTTTTTGCTTTGCTCTGTGCTTTAACACCTTTAGAGACAGTATTTTATTCCCAAGTTTGAAATAGCTGGAAACATTTTTTTTGTTTGTGTGCAGTTGTATGATGTCTTTATTACATTTATCTTAAATTCTCTTTATGTGGTTTTAGTTTCCACAAGATGTTTCAGGAATTGCTGTTGTCAAAATTCACTCTCTCCCCTGGGCTTGGAGGGAGTCTTATAAGTCCACAGGGAGTCTTATGAGCAGAAACCCTGTCCCCAGCTATTAAATAAGTCTTCTTTCTTTAGTTCACGATTTTTATTCTGTAAGCATTGCTTTACCTCAGTGGAGTTTTTACAATACAGGTCTGAATGGTTGGATTATTATTTTTTCCCTTTTTTGGGGACGGAGCAACACACAGCATTGGCTTTCACAAGTCAAACGGAGGATTATCTCCTGTGACTCAGAGTGATAATTGTGCCATTAACAGTCGTTTGCCCCATGCTTATCCAGTGCCTAAGGGTCTCCAAATTTCAAGTTCCAGCTCACTTGTACTTTTCTGTTTTAGTGCCTGAAGGAGGGAAAAAGTCAGATCAGGATGCAGATGAGACAGTTACTAGCTCCATTTGGACTCACTTGAGTGAAGACACAGACCCCAGTACCTCCCTTCCTGAAACGAGTAGGTGGGTAAAATATTTAAGGACCCTTTCACTAGGGATCTGTCTTCAGGTAGACTGTTGGCCAGCTAGTTGGAAAACATATCGTGTCTACTCACCCACTTACGTTTTTCTCTTGATATTTTGTACTGCCTCGCATCACTATATCTTTTGAAGATTTCCTATTTCAAGTAGAGCCAGCACTTGGAGACTGCCTGTCTGGTTCTACCACCACTGAACAAGTTTTCAGTCCTCGAAGGTACTTTAGATTTGTGTGTGTGTGTCTGTGTACAGGGAGAGAAATGTATAGATACATGAAAATGTTTATAAGCAAATAAACTGAGACATTACTTACATTAAATGTATGTTTTTACACTGTTTATGGTCAGAGTTGATTTTTTTAACTTCAATTCCTTCCTCCTTACCAAGTCTAAACTACCACAGATTTATGTACCATTCGCCTTCAAGTACTTCACGTGCTGGGGTTTGTTCAGCTTTGCACACATCAGAGATGGCTTCCCAGGGCTTTCTGCCAGCTTCCTTCAGTCTTAAGAAAAGTAATTTGTGCAACTCTGGTTATGTTCCTGTAGGTCACAACAAAAAACCCAATTAATTTATTTAAAAGGAAAGGAATATACTTGTTTTTTCCTCACAGGCTGAAGTACATGACCATTCTGTTGGCTCAGTTCCTTTCTCTCTGGGTTCCTAACAGGTTCATCAGTAGTAGCCCACACCCTCTTTGAACTGCCAGCACACCAAGCACAGCCCTGCACAAATGGTTAAGCACAGGTCCAAGTCAATAGCTGAATTGCAGGGCCAGTCAGAAGACCGTGCTGACAAAAAATGACAGGAATTGAAATGTCTGGCTATGGAAGGAAATGAGCCAGGAGCAGCTGCTAACGCCAAAATCAATGGGCTGCTCAGGGATCCAGCAGCACGGCTGGCATGAGCTAGACCTTCTCCATTGTAAATTAATGAGCCCTCTGAGAGCTTTGTCAGCTACTGTCTATGAATCACTCCAGGACCTCCCAGTCCCCTCCACAGACAGTCCGCATCCTCTGTGGCTTTTGATCCCATGAAGATTTTGGTATGCGACTCAGGAAAAAGGAGAATTAGGCTAACCCCATACTAACATCCAAACACCATGCAAGTCTCGCAGCATTTGTATGTCTTTCACAGTAGATGGAACAAGTGAAATCAGACACTTCTGGGTTTACATTATTTCAAGTAAAAGCATTACTATTCTCTTGGGAAGATTCAGTCCACTTTCTAATATCAAGCATGCAGTGATTGTGACAGCAATCTTTATCTGAATACTTTTAGCAGCTGTTTCCACAAGACAGTTTGGGAAAGGGAAAAGCATCTTTTAAATTGATGGCTTATTTCAGCAACTTTTTTGAGGGACCATCTTCATTGCAAGTCAGTGCTTCAGGGAGCTTTCCTGAAGACTGGCATGAGGCATAACATATATGGAAATACTGCTATTGGTCATTACATTAAATTGTTACAGTTTAAACTTAATTGGCACTGTGAGATTTTGGACATAACCACACAAGGGGGTGAAAAATTAAAAGTATAGGAGAGCATCAACTACAGCTGCTTACTCTGTATCTGTACATACCATTATATGGCACTTTTTAGGAGGAAAACATAACACGAAGTCACTACAGACACTACATACATACTGTTTACTGCCCAACAATTTGATTGATATTTTCTGGAGAATTATTAAGAAATAATAATACATATAAATGGATTATACAGGGCTTGCAAGATCATACATGGCATTAGCAATGTTTCAAAATACTGCCACTCCTACAGACAGGAAGAGATTATCTGCTTTATTTATTTTTTTTAGTAATAACCTATTTATCCAGGATTGTATCAGACTGTTGCTGTAATGTCTAGCCATTTTCCAGGGACATTTAACGTGTGAGCTTGCCATTTTTTTCAACCTCTTAACATTTTTCAGCTTTTCATAGTCTTATAACCAAAAGAGCATTTAGTCTTGCTTGAAAAGACTATCAAGGGAAAGTTAGGTTCTTGCACTGAATGTTTAGTGTGGCACATGTGCCGGTCATTCCTATTTTGTCTGGCAACAAGTTCCATAGTCTTAGTCCAGCTTCTGTGAACGTTTTGTTTCCTGTGGTTGCGAGTCTTTTCCGATGTTGTTGACAGCTCCATTTTTCCAGAGGAGCAAAGCTGTAGCATGAGGTCATCTTGGTTCATCTGCTATCCCACAAAAAAGAAAGGAATAGGAAGAGCTAGTGTATTACAGAAAGTATTGGTGTAGGTTAGAGCATACTTAGACACGTAATGTATATATTATAATATATAAAAAACATATTTACTCATTTCCCAGAAGAAAAATTATAATACACTGACTTACAACTACAGAATGATTACCCACCAAATTATGTGATTATTCTTTCCAGTTTTATGCAACATAACAATCAATGAATAGAATGTATATACTAAAATGCATTTTTCATCTTTATTCTAAGGCACCGTGTCACATATCTTAAATCAGCATTCCAGGGAAATTATTTATCTTTATCTAAGATTCTTTATTTTTTAATTTTATTTGTACAAGATCAGTCTCGTACAAGACACAGTATCATCCATGTTTCCAACTTAAGCTCTTGGTCACCACTGTGATTGGAGAAATTATCATTACCTCTGCCACCATTATTATAATTGTTACTTGCAGTGTAGGAGAGTTTCCCACAAGCAGATGCTCCTTCCTTTCATTCCCTGTGCTCATGAGCCTTTCTACCTTGACTGAAATACAAATATGGAGCAAGACAAAGGTGCAAGGCACAGGAAAGTATTCAGAAATGGTTAGACTGAGACAAACTCCTAAACTCATGGAATCCATGAGAACTTTCTCTGCAGCGGGTCAGAATTTCACCCTACCACTTTCCATACCATCTACAACGTTAGAATACAGCTCATGCCAACTTCCAACTCAACATCTCCAGTTTAACAGAGCATTTCAAAGCACCACTATCTGTGCAGCCATGTGTTAGGAGTTAAGGGAAGGGCTGAGCCCATTCCCACAAATAGATTCACTGGACTCTCTTTTCCGTTATCAGAGAATTGTAGAATATCCTGAATTGGAATGAACTCATAAGGATCATCGAGTCCAACTCCAGGGTCTGCAAAGGCTGGATGTTGTATAGGGAGAGGGACATACACGTTCCATGGCAGCGAGTTGCTTCTGGAGGCCCAGCTGAGCTTCCCGAGTTCAAGCTGAGCAGCCAAAATGACTGTGGGTGAGATGAAGCTACGCTATGCATAGTGAACTACCAGGCTGCATGGTGCCCTCTCAGCTATCATTTCAATCAAAACAAACACTTATAAAATGAATAACTGCCTTGAGTGTTTAAACTGTTAAGCTTTTTCTAACATTGCTGTTTATAATTAGATTTCACAGAAAGCCAGACTGGTGGGTTTCTCTCGGCTTGACATTTTTATCATGTGAAATATGTTGGATCAGGTAATCAAAAGGCCTTAAGGTCAGGTAACATGACTGAATTGCTGTTAGTAATTAAATGTGCGATAAATAACAGTATCTACTGTAGCTAGAAAAGACCATGTAGGTAGCTTCGTGTTCTGTTTTATAAATCATATTAAAAAAAGTGTATGGGTTGTTTTATATTAAACATGGTGGTTACATGTGCCAAAGATTTATTAGTCCAGTCTGTCTTATGGCGAGTGGCTGCAATCCAGACTCATGTGGTAGAATAATAAAATTTTTTAAATGGCTGTAGAAGTTGATAGACCAAAATGGAGTTAGTTACCGCATTGGCTGCCCGTGATGTCATAGCCATGGCTGCAGTCCCATATATGTTTATGAGAGGTTTATTCCCCTTAATTTCTACCTATATCAATAACAATCAGACATCCAAAAGCAGACTGTTCCTAAGAAATCACTGAACTTTCCTGGTGACTGCATTCTCTCAGCCCCATCTACTTCATCCTGAAGCTGGGGTCTGCAACTACATCCCTGAATTTTTCCCTCCCTCAAGGCTGATCAGTCCTTGCCTACACACTTTGCTGGAAAGCAATGGCTGTATTTAGGGTTAGGGTTTGGGCAGGCTATGGAAGAACTTTCTGTTCCAAGCACTTAGAATGAGATCTTGCAAGCACTTAAACACATATATAATTTCCCTTTTGCAAGTAGTCTCACTCATTTCAATGTCACCATTATGTGAACAAAGTTATAACTCTGCTTAAAAGTTTTCAGGAGACTTGCTACATATATTTTCTGAGGCCAAGAATGCTGACGGTTCTTAAAGAAAATAAAATGAAACAGAGACACGCATGATTTGGACTATGTTCAGAATTTTCTCTAATTGCTTTAATCAAATTCCCACTAGGCATTAAAATTAAATTGTCTATGTAGCTGAATTCCACTGGTCATTACTGGTTGGCAGTGGTTAATGTATCAGATTTACTATTCCTTGTTTTTCTTATGCTTGGGTGTATTACATATAGGCATTACTGGTGTATCTGGCAGTCTCCCAGAGAAGCTGCCTTAATTTCTGACAGAATTTTTTTAAAATACCCTATTTGATGTTTCAAAATGGCTGCAAATTCCAATTTTAATCTGCCTTTTTAAGTCTTTATATCATGCAACCTGTTGCATGATTTTTGAATGGTACCTTGTAATTCTATCTGCCTACCATGAGTAGGCAGATAGATGTACACCATAGAGTACATCGTTTTGAGGGATTGCCTTATAAATTCAAAATTAGAGAACCTGGTCTGGACTACGCAAAATATTATACTGAAGGACACACCAAGTTTCTAGTGCTAAAAATTGCCAAAAAAAAAAAATTAGTATTTTGATTATTATTTAAATATATAAATAAATTCACAAGGGCAAGAGTTGCTCATGTTCATGTTTTTCTTTTTTCTTTTTAAAACTTTTATTTATTAGATATGCCAGGTATTCATTTATAACAAGTATTTGCATTACTCATTAAAAGCAATACTTTGCATATTCTTTTTAACAATCTATTTCTTAAAAACGTCTGAAATGATTTTGTGGGGTTGTCCTTCTAGTAGAAACTGTCTCCAACCAGAGTAACTGCAAAACAAATTGATCTCCATGCCCAAATAGTAAAGAGCTCTTGAGTCAATACCACATCTCAGCATCCCTGAGGAGCAGATGCTTTGTCTAAACTGAATTATAAATAATACTCTGACGAAGGAAGTAATAGTCTAGTAGCACTTTACCCTTAATGTCATAGTTGTGTTTATTAGTTTTGGCCGTTTGATAAATAGAGAGAGGTTTTAATTTAACATAATAGTTTTTCACATAGATACAGAGCCATTACTGGTGCAGCCAAGTAATATCCCTTCCCATGGGAGACCCTGTCAAAAAGAAAATAATATCAATTTAATTATTTTACTTTCTGAACATGCTGCAGCCTTGGGTATTGACTTCATATTTTTCTTCAATAAATGTAGCATGTATTATGGTATCAGGTTTAATGAACCTTTACTCTTTTTTTTTTTTTTTAAATTGAGAACTGAAGAGTTCTTTATTAAACAGACACCTAGAGAACTGTATTAGCTTTCTTCTATACAGCCATGATTCTTCTTCCAGCTCTGTAATTTCATTGTAATTTTAGAGCCATACTGCAGCAAAACTCCAGGGATTTCACATACAGGGGTGTTTAATGCTCCAAATGTCTTTAGTTGTGCATTACTAATCACAAAGGATTTGGGTTAAAAACCATTCTTTTAAGCAGAAAAATATTTTCAGAAATTACAAAATGAACAAAAAAGAAAACTGGCCAAAAAAAAATTACACTCTCCAAAATATATTTGAGAGGCCTAATTATCACGCATGAGCTCCTATTAGAAGGCTAGTCATAGCAGTAGAAAATTACTCTTGGATTATTGCTTCCTGTGCAAGGCAGTGTTATTCAAAGAATAATAGAGACAAATCCAGTGCTCAGCGAGTGCTGAAATGTTTGTGACTGGAGAGGGCCAGGCATTGGATGCTGACCCCAGTCATTTAAAAGCCTCCATGAGACCAAGTGGTGGCAGTTCTCAGTGTGTTTTCTGACAGTGCTGAAGACATACACTGCAGAGCTGGTATGCCAAGTATCTACAAGATTAATCTGTATTTACGTTCACAGGGATTTCACATTGCATTGATAAGAGGACAAATGACAGCCTGTGATTATATGGTAATCTCTGTGATATAAGCACTTACAGTTTGAAAACATTTGTGTTTTAAGTGGTAGCTGTATCTACAGTCACGGCTGCCAAAGAATTCTTTTTATCTATGTATTCTGCTGCTCATGAGTTTTTTCAAAATGGATGTTTTAGCCTGATAAGTTCCATATCTATTTCACTTAGACTCAGACGTTCAGGATAGACTAATGAAATTTTTGAGACATATCTTGTCCAGAGTTATCCTTACTCTCTATCCTAACTCCTTTTTGAAAAGCTGTAGTACCATTATGCTGTGAAGAAGAAATTGAATTTATAGACCAAAATGGATAGTGCACTCTTTAAGCTTTTGCCTGAAAATACACCTGGATTTGAATACATCACTTCAGGCTTCAGACACATTCAACAGAACTTCTTGGGGACTAGCTACGAGTAATTTTTCACAGACGATTTGCTAAGAGCAAGCTGCACCTGCCAATAGTAACCAGCATGCTAAAACAAACAGGAATGGACCTGGGCTGCACTGGATAGCCTGTGTAAGATATATGAACAACAATTTCCTACTAAGAAAAACAGTAGAAGGTGCTACTACTCACTCTCAGAACTGGGAGTGCATCAAACTGGGAGTAGGAGATCACCTTGAGCTGTAATCCAGCCCTTTCTAGTAATTATACTTTCAGTACTATGAAAGAAGCTCTCATAAAAAGATCTAACCAGCATTTTTATTATTACTATCACTTGCCTACAGTTCTGCAAGCCCAGAAAATTATGACTTTCCAGTTAGAAACCCAAGGGAAAGAGGCACTGAAATAAAGCAAAAAATCAAACATTTTCACAGAAGGTAGACTTTCAGTGGAAATTTCATTTGGTCAAGAAAATCAATTTTCTCTTACACAGCCACTATAAAGGAAGCAATTTCAATCAACTCTACTTACTCCCCTTTGCTAGAAATAGATAAGTAGTAACTGCTCAATTTCATTAAAGAAGCTGAAAAGTCGCACAGGAGGAAATAGCAAGACTTTAGGCTTAACCCATGTTTCTAATATGGTCAGTGATTGCCACACTTCATTTCAGCATGTGTTCTCCTGGTAAGCTTAATATACCACCATCTCTACATCCTTCTCCCAGGAAACTAGCAACAGGACAAGAGGACATGGCTTCAAGCTGCACCAAGGGAGGTTTAGGTTGGACACCATGAAGAATTTCTTTGTGGAAAGGGTTGTTAAGCATTGGAACAGGCTGCCCAGGGAGGTGGTGGATTCACCATCCCGGGAGGTGTTCAGGAAATGACTAGGCATGGCACATTAGTTGACAAGGTGGTGTTCAGTCAAAGGTTGGTCTAGATGACCTTGAAGGTATTTTCCAGCCTTGATGATTCTACGATTCTGTATAGATCACTGGGCTTCTCTAAGCCCAGAATGCAAACCAGAATTTCCAGTTCCCAATAGTTATTTCCTGCACAAAATAGTCCACATTTTTGGACTACAAGTTCTTCTCTGCTCTAGTTTATAAAAAAAAAATCATGTTTACTATGGGGACTAAAAACTAAAAACCTACAAAACAGATGGGAATTTAAGTAATTTTCAGAGAACTGGTGGATTTTTTGCTTATTAAATGAAAGCTGCTAATTATTATTATTTGGTTATTCCTAAAAGCTAGGAAGTTCAGTTCTAAAAAATCTTCATCAAAAGAAGTGTTTCACTTGCAAAATCCAAACTTCAAAGCTTAAAAAAATCTCCTATTAACCTTTCAATACATCCACTAGGGAAGATTTTGCAAAACTAAAATCTACCTCAGCAAATTTTAGATGATCAAAAAGTAGGCATAAAGTCATCTAAGCTTGTAACTTCATTCAGGAGATAAAGATAATTAAGTACATAGGCAGGGGACAAGACTTGCTCTCCAGTGGAGTATCTTTTTCTTACTGACTATCTTAGGCTGGCTATTCTTAGAGGTACAATGGATCCCACCAGACCTGTCACCAGGAAAACTAATTGAAAATATCAATCCAGATATACAGTACAAGCCATCATGTATTTTACAAAATCTACTCAAGTTGCATTCAGACTATTCTAAACCTTTCTACCGCATTCAGGCACTTTGGAAAGAAGTCTGTAAAACACAGGGTAAATGGCAGACTGACAGATATGATCACCTATGTGCATCAATCAATCTGGTGACTGCGTGTGTTGAGCTATTAGCCAAAACCTGCACCAGACCCTAGAGACAACTGCTTTAAAACATTAGCACAAAGGACAAGGAAACATCAGCTCCATTGTTTTTAAGTAAAATCAGTCATTTGGGAATCTATAATGGAAAAATAAAGTCCCAGATGGTTTTGAAATGTCAACACATTGTTCAGTTTAAATATTATGAAGGGGATAATACCAGTCTGGTAATCCTTTCTACCTACAAACAAATAACCTTCTTTTGAAACTAGCTATGAGCTTTGCTTACACTGAAATGTTTAGAAAGATCACAGAAAAATCTGTTGACCCATTCTCCATGCACACGACCAACAGGATGGGCTCCTTCAATAATATCATCAATTTCCTCTCCAATTAATTCAGCTCCTTTAAAGACCAGATAATGAAGAGCCTTCATTGTTCTTGTTTTACTGGAAAGGTTACTGGGATAAGACCTGGCTCTCAAAGTACCTTCTTGTTTCATAAAGAGGCCCTTCTCCTGCAGCTGGTTTCTCATCTTACTGATTACCTGCTACATGAGAAATTTCAGTCTGGCTTCAGGGCTGGACCCAGCCCCGAGGTTTCTGTCAACAGAGTTTGTTATAATTTATTTATTGTAATTCAGAATCCAACTAAACCAAGTCTCTATCTGGCTTCCTGCATTGGCAGCATTTGGTACTGTTGGTCAGTGAATGTTGGACCACCTTCAACACCTTATGAAACTTTCAGCTTGGAAATTAATATGAGGCAGGACACGCTTCTCAAAGATGTGAATATATGCTTAAGTCCTAATGTAATGAATGGGACTTAATACCTGTTAAAAGTTAAGCATGTGCTTATGTATTTTTATATATAGGGTAGAATTCCCCCACGCCTACAGAAATGGAAGTGTTCAAATATTTTGGAGCCTTGAAGCTTTATTTCTGAAAGAAAAGAGGTTCTGTGACTTTTTCAAAAAAGTTTTTCACACCTTTTCTGAGAGAAAATATATTTTCATGAAAGAATTTTCACTGTGGTGTGTTAAGCTGAGGAGTCTTTCAAGGCTTCAGAATTTTTTTTTTAAATAGAACTGTAAAAAGTAGAAGTCAAACTGGATTTTTTTCTAGGCTTGCTTTCAGGGACTAAAACCAAATTGCTATTGAGCATTTCCTAAAGATCTTGTTCATCTCTGTTATACTGAAACAAGGTCACTAGGTTTATCCAGAATTCACTTGCATTTTCCACTAGTCCATAATTTGGGAGCCCAATCCCATAATTTGGGATTTATTCCATAATTTATCCTGATCAATGTAGTTCAAAGACAAGATCAGTGGAAGAATGATTCTGTTACTCCACTGCTGCTTTTCCTTTCTCAACGCATATAGTTCAAATATGAACAAAGAAAAATGCATTCAATCTTTTTTCAGGAAAGTAATGGTTGGAAATTATGAACAACAATTTGGGATATAAATGCTGGAAAGAAACTGGTAAAAACTAAAAGCTCATCTCATCATTGTTAGTTCTAGTGACAATATATATTGCTTCACACAACTTTCACATTCCTCCTATGAAATGGAAAATCAAGGGATGTAATTAATGTTATTTAAAACTTGTCTTCCAGATGTTGTCTCTTTCCATAGAAGAAAGAACCAACACATATCTTTTGCCAGTTCAGACTTCATCTATAGAACAAGAGAACTGTCTTTCCTTTAGACAACACATACAACATATATCCCCAGAGCAGTGGGGAGAAACAAAACTGGAATATTACATTGCAGTAATAAAACCAGCTAAGAGATTAGAGGTAGAGCTTTATAAAATACAAGAGCCAAAAAACAGCTTCCTGAGTCTCCTAAAGGAAATATCAATACGTTGGCTAGTCTACTTTTCATTATCACTTCATGGTTTAGAAGTTGTTGTGTTCACCTCATGACCCTTCTCCATTCCCCTTTTATGTTAAGTCTTTGGGTCCAAAATCTGTTAATGCATTTATCATACGCTTTAGGGAGATATTTAAATAGCAACAACTTGTATGAGTGCTTTAAATTATCCTGACTAATGCAAGCACAATTTAAGATGCTTCTGGCCTAAACTATTAATGAGGTTACACACCATTAATGGTGGAATTTGCCTGCACAATTTCCTCCAAAAAAGCATGGAATACATATAAAAATGGATGTGATGCAGTTTTGCTTTCCAGAGAAATGTCTGTAAGGCTGCAATAAGCTCACCACTTCTACAGCTTTAACAAAGAGAGCACACAGCTGAAAGAGAAGTGACAGCAGCCAACACCAAAGTGAGTGAATACACAACCTTTGCCACACGGCTTCTTTCAGGTACATAACTCAGGCATGCTCCTGATTAGACACACAGAGACAAAACTCAGTGACACTGCAGGAATTAAGCTGCATTCAAACATAACAATTTCTTTAGCTTTCTGATTCCCCTCCCGACTCCTTACACCTGGTGCTTGTTAACTTATGCATTATAAATTTCACAATGTCACAGCTAGAAGATTTAACCCAAAAAACTTGTCAGTAATCGTCTACCTCAACCACAGTAATATATCTGTGAAAACATTCACCATTTTCACAAAGACAACAAGCTCACATTAGAAGATAATACTGACAACCTAGACCTGTTGAGTGGACTGCCAGCACTTAATAAAAAAATTAAACAATATGAATAAAGAATTAGTAGCATCAAATAAAATACTACTTCTGCAACATATACTATTACATATACATACTATTACAGCAACCAAATATAGAATGGAAAGAACTGATTAAATGGTGTTTGCTGCATGTAAAATTATTCACATATGGTAAAAAGTAATTTATTTTCAAATATACAGAAACAGTGCTGACACAGACAGTATCCTTTCAGACCACCTTGCACCCCAGGTACGACTACACTGCAGGAACCAGAATTTTCAGTGCTGCCAGGCCAGAATGATGGCTACAGACTGAAAGCACTAAAACATTTCAGGACAGGCAACAAACATCCTTCAAGACATCCTTTAAAGACATTCCTCCCCATCTATCATGCACAGTGCTCTGGACTGTCAACATATCATCTCCCATGTTGCAGCAAGAAGAGGAGCACAGAGCAGTTTTCACTTACTGTGATTTTCAGCTGTCACCCACAAAGAGCAGGTGTGTGGTAAGACTTGGGCAAACTGCACACGTCAATATTCTCAGCTTCGAGGCTATCTCCAGAATTATCACAAATGGAGGAGACAACAAGAGAATGTCTAGGAAAAGAATAAATAGTAGCAAAATTACAGATCCAGATAGCATTACTTTGAAAGTTCTTCAGATACTTGCAATGTGAAATTGCTGAACCGTAGAATGCAACCTTAAATTGGTCTCATGAGTAAATTTCATAGCAAACGATCCATCTATAAACAAATAACAGAAGATTTGCTTGTAGACTCCCTGTCATCTGGCAGTTATAGATCAGTCCTGCTATATTACTCTGTCCTTTCATTTGTATAACTGTCAAAAACTGGGAAACAACAATCATACAACTTCTAGATATTCACAGTAACTGAGAAAAGTTTTATTGTTTGTGGTTAAAATGCTCTTTGTAAAAACAAACACTGATTTGCCTCTGGTAAAACTCAACTATACCATTCTTGATTGTACTTTTCATTAAGTAAATTGCCAATCAGTTCTTTGTTTTCCTTTTTCTGTTCCAGACCTTACTGAAGAACATGCCATTATTAAAGCTCTAAATAGATTTGCCTGTGTAAAGACTGAGGAGAGGTCTAGGGGATTTGGACTGTAACATGATAATGTTAGAAAGTTGTCAAGCTGTCAAAATGTAAAGTACTCCAAATACTGAAGTGTGAGGGTTTAGGTATTTGTTTCCACTGATATTAGAAAGAGTTACATGGCCTAATTTCTGTTACTTCCTCTCGTAAGTGCTCATCTCGCTGCTCACAGAAACTGGAGATGACTCAGGGAGATTTTGAACCCCAGCTCAAACCAGCAATTTCACTGACTGCAACAAAAGCATTTGTGCGTGAAAGTGCTCATTAGTGGGAATGTCTAGTTCAATGTGATCCTGAAAACACTTTGGTCAGAGAAATACAAAAGCATTACAGTTCTCATTTTACGGTGCAAGAGAAGAGCAGAAAAGATGACTTTTCTCAAGACAAAAGGGACTATATAGCAAAAGTGCTATTGTACATTAGCAGTTTTAGACTATCCTGTTCACCAATTCCTTTGGCGTATCTCACTTGCATGAATTAGAAAATAAACAAATGCAAATGAGAAAACTAACCAGAGCCCTTAGGCTAAATTTTCCAAATTTGACCGTAAGTGGGTTATTAACTTAGGAAAAATACAGAAGAGTGTGGAAAAATCTATTCTTGTGACAAAAATTTCTCAAGAATATAAATTGGCAGAGCATTAAGACACTGGTGATATGACTGCAATAATGATGGAAACAATATGTGGAGAGACCATTGTCATACCAATGTGAGGAATGTAAGGAAGATTGGCATCTTGTGATCCTTTTGGATACCATCTCAGAGTTCAACACAACACAGATGCTTCAGTTGTTAAAACACTTAACATCTCATAATATACACAATGCCAAGGCATATTTTACTGAAGGCAGGGAGAGTTTGTCACTTACTTCAGTAGAAATTTTGGGCCCTAAGCGAAAGTGCAATTGAATTAAAGGATAGATGGGGCCTCGCCCCAAAGAAGTAAATGAAAGCAAGTTTTAATTATTTCAGTGGGACTTGGACCAAGACTTTCAATCACAGAACTGGGAGAATAGCCAGAAAACATCTACACAAACTGCAATTCATATATTATATTAACTGTATGCGTTCTCCCTCATATCCAATGCTGCGAACGCTCACACACACAAAGTACAAACGCTGTTCCAGGGACAATAAGTATATGATGCACATGGTCCCTACACACTCAGCACAACTGCTTCTTCAGCACAACAGCTTCTTCTTCTGCTTTTATGTTTTCAAACACAATGTCAAAGAATTTACACATATGCTCAGGTTACTCTTCATATACATGTATGGCTTCTTGCCTTTCATCTGCTCTTACATTTTATGCTAATTGATGAACAGTCCAGAGGATCATAAATGGAAGTAACACTGTTTAAAACCAGTAAAAACACAAAATAAAAGCTTGATAAAAAAGTATGGTTTTTCCTTAGTGTGTAACTCATATAGCAATAATAGTTTAACAACAATACTGAGAATTTCTTTCAATGTATGCAAAATGATATCCAAAATGGCAACAAAAATTAATTTAATCTATTAAATTATTTATTAATTTAATAAAAATAAATCCCAGTATTTATTTTTGACTGGTCAGATTTTCAGCTGCTGCTAAGTGCTTCGATTCAACAGCATTCTGCTATTGGAAGTCTGGTCCTAACTTCACAAAATTGCAGGAAGAAGTGTAAAGACAAGCTTGGCTCTATCACAACAGTGCCATTAAACTACTTGTAAAAGGCTTTGGTAGCAAATACCAAGAACAAAATCTTTTCAGTTCCTGTCCAGCCCAGTGAAAAATAAACTTTTTTTCAATTAAATAAAATTAATGTGTGGCAGTCAAAGATCTTCAATTCCAATAGAAACATCACTAAGTACTGTAATGTACATGTCTGCATCTTGGAAAAAGTGTAGTGGCTTTGAAAATATCTGGGCAGACTAGACTCAATATGCAATCAAAACTCTATAGTTCTCATTGACAAAGTTCAGAACAGCAGTGAGTTCCACAGTCATTGACTCAATTTAAATAGCACTACAGTGAAAACTGCATGGTCTGTCATGTTCTATCCTACATTTCCTGCAATCCTGGGAGGAAAACCGTTTGTGAGCAAATTCTTTTTCCCTAGACAGCCTAAAACAATTGTTCCTTACATGACTGATCTAGCTGAAGATTTAATTTCTATCTGTTTTATTAGGACTGTGTAAGAGTCATTTGAAAGAAACAAACATCATGGACTCATAGAATCACAGAATGGTCTGGGCTGGAAGGGGCCTTAAAGATCACCTAATTCCAACCCTCTTGGCATGGGCAGGGACAGGGCACCTTTCACTTAAATGGGCTAAGAGTTCCATCCAACATGGCCTTGAACACTTTCAGGGATGGGACATCCACAACTTCTCAGGACAAGTTGTCCCAGTGCCTCACTACCCTCACAGGGAAGAATTTCTCCTTAATATCTAAACCGCGCAAATCGGTCTCATACTGTGTTATAGACTGAGTGTAGCATGGATAAGCATACACTGTAAATTGTTCCATAATGACTCATGTAATAAGTGGGGGCTGCTTTAAACAGAACATTCCTGGGGGTAAAGTAAGGCCTTTAACTGAAGCTTACCTGGAAAAGAAAGAAAAAGGAGCATTTAGCTGCTTACCTGGCTTGCACTGGGGTATTTCTAAGCTCCTCTTCATCATCGTGTAACACTGTATAATTATTCCAGCATAGTTCTGTATGTCAATTGAACAGAAAATTCGCCTACAATATGTCCTTCAGGAGTAGTGACTGATGATCAGTAAAACCTGAATAACAAGATCATCTCTCTTTGTCTTTTCAAGGCACTTTGAGAAGTTAAGTGTTTGTAAGACAGTCACAGGAGTAAAGGAAAGAAGTTTTTTATATGCTGACTCCTAAAGGTAATAAATAAGGAAAAATCAAAAGGAAAAGATACTTTAAATTTTATAAAAATTACAGGTACCACCTCAGATTTACAAGAAATATCTTCAATTTTCAATGTGAGGAGGGTCAGACCTGCAGGAAAAAAGGACACAGAATTTCTTTTTCTTACACAATTCTCAGGTAGTATCCTTTGAAAACACACTTTTACGCAAGAAAAAATATGTTTTTCATCTCATCTTCCAAGATTCAATAGAATAAGGTAATCGAAATTGACTCTTCAAGGGAAAAAATGTTAAGTAAAAAATCAGCAAACCATCATCTCGCTTTGCAGATAATTCCACATCCTCAGTGCATGGGTGAAGATCACAGGCTTGTGGCTACCTTTCTCTGCCACTGATATGAAAAAGTTTTAAAAATTCACAATTCTGAAATGGTTTGTAGAAGCAGGAAAAAGAGGTATGAAAGGTTACAAACTTTTGGCTACTGCTGAAGACATTTTTATTACCTTAACCAAGAAAGCAAATGGAACATCTCTGAATATTTCAGGTCAGATAAATAGGGTTTTATTAGTGTGATGCCCAATACTTGAGAAAGAAATCCAGCACAGGAAACTATCTCCTGGGTTAAATCCAGTTCCTCACCATACCAGTCACTACATCACATAACATTTTCCAAGCGGTACTAATTCCTTTCAATAAACTGAAGCACAGATATTTTGTCATCAAAACATACTGTTTGAAAATACACTAACCTTTTTCCTTATTCATAGGAGCATAATGTCTGAACTTTCCAGTTGCAGCTCAGTAGATGGTTTGATGACAAATATGAATCAAACAGTGCTTCATATACCAAACAGAGTGCTTTGCATTAATTTAGTTTCAAGGTGGCAAGGGAATGAATCATAATGATTAAGTTTGCATTTAAAAAAAATGTTGAAAACTCTTAGCCAGATGGAAATGCTCAAGAGCAGTATTCTAAAAGAATAGCTGGGAACCAACTAGCATCAAAGAAAGAGATCTGTGGAAATCCATTCAGTGGCTTAGATGCACATTTTCATCATATTTGTAGATGCTATCCAATACTTTGCTGAGATTAAGGTGCAAGTTCACCTTCTTTTTGACTTACCTGTAGGAATATCAATTACCTATTCTGCCTAGTTCAGGAAAAAAAAAAAAAACACACAGAAGTGCAATGAAGTAGCAATACTGTGGAAGATTTCTTCAAGAAAGGGCTATACACACTTCCAGTAAGAAATGGGCCATACATATTTTCCAAAAACTTTGGCACTGCAGTGGGATCCATTTCAGATTTCCAGCAGCAGTCTACTTCTTAATAAACCTTTAATCATCTTCACTGCTGGTAAGACATCTGTTGGAAGCTTTGGAAAACCGAGAATGAAAAAGCTTATTACTCCACAGAAATCACTAATAGAAAGTGAGAAATGAAACCTGCATAGTATTACTTGAAACTTCAAAATGCACTAATAATAAATGGAATCTGGCTAGAAACAGTTTGGGGCTGAAGTCCTGCATCTCCAGATCTAGGTAAATCAGTTCTTACAAGAATTTAGGAATCTACCTATGCTGCAACCTCTCTCTGAACCCAAAAAAAAGGTCAAAAGTTACTTTTTATTCATGTGGAGAACCTACTTCCCTTCTCTTAAACATATTCCTACTTCTTCTCTCCTCTTGCCACAGTTCCTTGTTCTACATCTTGTCCAGTTGTCATAGAACCTGTTACTATGTCACTCTGGTGCACTTCCTGTCAAATGAAGTTCAATATTCCCAGAAAATGCTATTCAAGATGGTTCGTTTACAAAAGCAAAATCCCAAAATATGAGAATTTCAAGGTCAGCAATCAGAACATCACAGAAGTTCTTGTGCTCCTGCATCAGAAAATATGGGGCATGTATGGCCCCCGGGAGATGAAGAAGTGCTGAGAGCATCTGAAAAGAAAAAAATCAGACTGGGGCTTGCTGAGAAAAGACTCTCTCAGTTCTTGCACATTTGAGAAAACTGACATTAAAATTCAGGTTATAATCTTCCTCCAAATGGATCATATTTAAAGACCTTTGTGGGCAATTCTACTCCATTGGGAGTTTTCACACTGTAAGACTATCTTCAATCCTCTCACCACCACTGGTCTTATGTTCCGTAACTATGAAAAACAACCAGTTTTGAAATTTTACCCAAGTTATGTTTGCAACTAACATCTTACATTATTAAACAATTGTGAGCTAAACAGAACCATAATTCCTATTTTCTAATAAAAAAGAGCTTAAAATCCCTGTAGATGTTGACAAACTCCAATGCTACAGGTGAATCAAAGAACAAGCCTCTTGAGTTTTGGGAACTGAATCAAAATGTAACCTCCAAATCTAGAAAATTTTCTAAGCACTGTACCTCCGATGTGGATAGCTGTCAAAAGAAGCAGTGGTCATGTCTTACTCTGCTCAGAAAAATGAGAAACAGTGTCCCATCCCTCTGGCAACAATATGGATAGCATAAGGGAGAATATTCTTACAACTAAAGACAGAAAAGTCAAAGAGAAACCTGTTGTGTCCTTATATTATGTAAATCTAAAACTAAAAATGTAAATTTTTATTTTAACAAAGCACAGTGGGAAAAAAATGGGTGGATCAAAACTGCTTCTAATCAGATTTAAAAAGGAATTTAAAGGTGTACATATTTATTTGCTTAAAAAGTACCAAAAAAGAAATTGAAACTGAAATAGAAACACAAATTTGTCTTTAGAATTTACATATTGTAAAATACCCACACGTATTTATTATTAGATAAACACACGTTCTACAGATATAGTAGACTGAAGTATTTTCCATGCCGATGATAACCAGACTTATCTTTATATGATGTGATTTATAGCAGAGGAGTAAGAGTAGCAAATCTGAAAACATTTAGTTATATGCACCAACATATGCAGAAATAGATATGTATCACTTGATTTGCAATGTACACTCACCATTATGCCTGTGATGATTCAGAAATGAAAATGCAGGTTCAGCACTGTGACCTATCTAGATAAAGCTGGACAAGAAGTAATTTGCCTGCCCCATGAAGCTTTTAAACCTTTGAAGGAAGTTAAACACAAGACCCTCAACATAGCTACCAATAAATTAGCAGAAGGGTAATGGGAGCAGGAAACCTTTCCATTATTGCTCTGTTCCTCTGACCTTCAGACACTAACACTCTGCAGAGGCTGCAGAGTTAGCCTTTTCCAACCCCAGGAATGATGTATATAACAGATTCAAATTGGAGCCTTTTTCCACTCCTTTTCACCTAGAATCATCTGCAAGTCCAAATCCTTGGATGAGAGTCTACCAAGACCTAAGTCTTTGATTCCTAAACTGAACTTTGTTCAGAGCTCCAAGTGCCCGTTCCGATGGAAAGAGTCAGAGAGCATTTGGTCATCAGTAAACAATTGGTCATACTTTCCCCCTCTGAGAAATGTGAAGCTAACAATTATAGCCTCCCTCATTTCTGCCCAGTAAGGCCGCTCTGGATAACTCCTCCTAAGACAGTTCCTCACTGGTACCTACAGGTGACATAGCAGAAGGAAAGAAAGGTAAACATTTTGTTTTGACCCTTCCTGACTCCTGTAGTGAAAATTAATCACTTCAGATGTGAAAAAGATGGGCAATACAGTTACCACAAGTATGAACAGGCAAATAAATAACTAGGGCTTTACTCACTCTCCTTTGTGTGTGAAGCCAGTTATGAAAGATACAGGCTGTAGCCACTGACAGGTCTCCCCTGGGTCCAGAAAAGATGTCCTGGTTTCAACTGATAACTGATTAAAACACTGTGACCAAACACCTAGTAGGATCCCACTGTAAGCAGAGTCTCCAAATTCACTTTTGTGTGTCCTTCAACAGGTAAATCAACCTTCAGTTACATAAGCCATGAAGCATCAGAGCAATATGTGCAATTGCTATTAAAGAGCCCTTTAGAATCTCAAAGGAGACATTGCCAATCCTCTGCTAAATTTCACAGGATAATTTAAAACATATGCAAATAGATGAAGGGCTCAAAAATTCCTTTGGATTCTATTATAAAGACAGCATGCCATCAATTGCAGTAACTGCTTTAACATGCAGAAAATGACAATAGATATGATCCCTGAAGTATAGCAGTGATTAATCATTTGTGGAGGGGGGAAGTATTTTGTTGTTTAAACTTACTTCCCTCCTTGAATTTGTACACCCTCAGCCACTAGTGTTACAAGTGGTGATCACAAAGGAAAGGCACATAGTAAGTTGATAGAAAATACTAAGAAAGGGAAGGGTTCTCACAGTGTCTTGACTCCTAAGACAAGTCAATTATAAAACTGACTTTACCTATAAAGTCTAAGTCAGTTATGCTGAACATTTCTGAGATACTGAACTGCATCTACTATTCACTCATTTGATGCAGTAATCTCACATCAAAAAAACATTTGATAAGAAGCAATATTCCAAGAGCTTGTTACTTTTATGAGTCTGAAGGGTAAATAAATAAAACTGACATATGTAAACCCCAAGTGTACAACTTTACATTACATATTCCTCATTCCTTAATTGAGACTCAATTTATGAACAAAAATTACAAGTGTAAAAGGTTCTACTCAGAAATGGAGTAAAATAAAATTTCATGCACAACAGAGCTCCACAGGTGCTACCTGGAGTAAAGCAGTAGTAGAGTGATTGAGTATTTGAAAATTGCATCATTCGACAAACACCTGCAATATGTCTACACTTCAGCTTTATCCCTTCTACTATAACTAATGTAGCTATCTCAGAATGAAACATCTTTACCATATTGACATTGTAAAGCAGGCTAAAATGTTGGCAAAAGAAAAAAAAATCAAAATACAAAGTTAATGTATCATGTAATAAAGTATGTGACCCAAACACCAAAGCTTTTATGCATTCATCTGAGAACCATTGATCTAAAACAAACCCAGTTAGATAAAAACGGTTTGAGAGTATGAGTAAGGATTTCGCTCTACTAGCTCTCTACATTAAAGAGCACAATAATGCATCTTTGAAGGTAAAAACCCATTCCAAGCTCCAGGGGGACCCTTAGTTAAAAAATAGGTGGAGATCTCTCTTTCCATATTGCATAAAGAAAAGTAGTTTTTTACATCAACAGGTCTCTTAGCACATTGCATTAGATGAAACAAATGCACTCTTTTTCTACTCTGAAAACAACAGACAGAAATGTTCCTGCCACCAGAGAAGAAACAAAGAAAGTACATTTTTTTTTCTGAATCAAAGCAATGTCCTCTCAAGACCATGTCTTCAAGAATAGCAGTATCCCAGATTCAAGACAACCCTAACCTGAGAAGGTTCTTGTTGAACTAATATGACCCCTAAAGGCAACAGCTCACAAGGGTGCAATGTCTCTCCTTCATCCCTTGCTGTCCTCAGACCACAAGAAGGGTTTGGGACAATACAGTGGCAGAGCAACCCCTATTTCAGCATTCAGGTCTCACAGGAAGACTTTAAAAAAAAATGAAGACCCTGTGGGCAAATAATGTGAAAATAAATATCTTCATATTCGGTTTTATAGACGGAGATGGTATCTTTGGTTTCATTGAGGCCAAGACATCAGAGTAAATAAGTATTGAATGCAATTATTTTAAAACAAACCTTGGGCCAGTACATCCAAAAGAAGAAGAATTTTCCTGTTGCAATTAAAAATATTAGAGGTCCGTGGCTGGTGTTTCATAAGTAAATGTTATGTTCAACATGCGAACATTCATTTTAGTCCAATTTTCACAATGTTTTCAGCAGCACTTCTAGCACAGGCATTTGTCTCGGTCTATTTTTATAAAGAATAGATGGAGGAAAAAATTACTGAAAGGCAGTCTCCCCAGTAGATAGGATTGATTTTATGAGTGGGTTTATACTGGTGGTTAAAAAAAGTTATCTTTGATTGCAGTAACTTAGCAAAAAGACTTGCCTTTTGTCTTGTGACAAGATGCTCAGTACACATACCTGGCTTTGTTTCTACACACACAAGATTGCAATATTCTCACACTCGGTACATATGCATTATCCTGATGTAGGTATGTGCTTGGCCAGAAACAGTAAAACAATCAGTTTTGTGACTAGTTGGAATCAGGAAACACTTTTAAGGCTTGGCCATACCTGCAAAAACAATTTTTTCAGACAAAGGGCTGCAATTAGAAAAGAGAGAGTCCGATGGGATTTCGAAAGAGCATTAATCTAGGTCAGCATTAATCCAGTCTCAAACAGGATTCAGCTTTTTTTTCTGCGTCTTTCCAGTTAAATGCTCATTTTAACAAAGCTTTGAGAAACCCATAAGGTAGTATAAATAACCATTCCAATTTATAGAATGAGATTTAGAAAGAGTTGCTGTCAATATGCTGCAATCCATGTTACCTTTCCTTTTTAATTCTGTACTTCACATAGACGCATGGAAACACTGAAAGACGCAGAAGAGGTGAATACAGTGCAAATCTCTGTGAGTAAAAAACAATATTGAAGCTTTCGTTGGAACACTTTTCTGAGTATGGAGTCCTGCTTTTCAAAGATAGCTGGAAAGTAAAACATATAAATATCAAAAATCAGCAAAAGGGGCAGTGACATTTATGTACTTCCCCTGCTTACACCTGGAAGAAGAAACACGCCAGCATATCTATGCGCTTGATATCTAAGCCTGTCTTGAAAGTATTCCCCAAAGCAATAAGTTCCTGCTTTGCATATTTAGAAAAAGAAAGACAAAACACAGAGACTATTTTATGCAACTGATTTTTAGAAAGGACAAATATTATCCAATTTATACTTTACTTACATTGCCCCTTATCTACAAGTAGGGCAATCAGGCTTTCTCAGTGGCTTGCAAAGAATTTCAATTCTTCTCATCCCCAGAAAGGCATTTTCATATGGAAGAATTTAATTCTTCAGCACTAACTATCAGATATTTCCAAATGCTTCAGGGGGTATCAAAAGTATCTCTCACTAACAAAGCTGACTATTTTTCTTTTTCTAGAAAATCATCCTTTGTATGTTTTAAATATCTGCATATTAAGTGTTTTCATTGAGGCAGCTTTTAAGACATTAATTTAATTTCAGTATCTGTTATGACATAGATTTTTCTTAAAAATAAGAATTAAGCAGAAATATCTTTGTCTGTCACGCTGTTTAGATTGTAAAAGTCTGTTCTCCTTGGAAGTATCAGTGCCAGTTAAATCTAGCCTTTGCTTTTGGCCCCCCAAAACCCTGACTTTGTTCTAGCAAATTTTAAAAGAAATTTCTAGAACAGGCTCACATGTTCTGGAAAGTTGCCATATTCAAGCAGGAGCAGCTGAAAGGTCATGATGCTTAACATATAAGTGTATCACAAAATCAAATTTGAAGGGGTTTTGGAAAAAGAAATATAGAATGCAATTTATGAGGTTCATCTCCACTCAAAACTGCTGTGATCCAGACCATGACAAGTTGCCAATTTGCCAACATAAATAGAAAAATGGTTATAATTATGTTTCCCTGTGCTGCCGTTTTGGAAAGTCTTGACCATTGAGGGTGTTCCAGAGCCAGTGGTTGTCCAAGAAGCACAAGACAAAGGCCACAGTGGGAAGGAATTGTGCATCACTAAGCTTGAGGGTTCCAATCCAAACGTGGAGTACCAGCAAATGCACCAAGATGTTTGTGAAGGGAAAAGGAATGGCTGAGAGGCCTTAAAAAGGCAGAATTTCCAGGGTTTCCATGAGAGCCACATCCTATGGGACAATGCAGAAATGTGACTCAACTACATGAGACTTTCCAGAGATGGAGTCAGGATGATTATATTAGTGAACTGTCTCATACTTTTACCACAGAATGCACAGAAAAAGCTAGTAGGGTTTTGTTACTGACTTCTGTAGATGATTACAGCATGAGCAAGACTCTTATGATTCTTTTTTCTTTTTGAGTAGGGGTATTAAAACATCTTTTATGTAGATACCTATAAGGAAAAAGGAGAAAGTACAGACCCAAGCATCTAGCTTTCTGCATAGCACAGGTTTATTAAAAGAGGTGAATTAGAGTGGAAATGTAATATATTTCCTTAGAATTAAAGGATAATAATGTCTCTTTATGAGCCATGCCACCTTCAAGTTTCACCCACATTAAACAAAAAAAATAACAGAAAATAAAAAAAAAAAGGCCTGATTATATGGTTTTCTCCTGAAATTTGTGCTGAAAAGTGTATTCATTTGATGAACACTATCTTTGTATTAGGTGGTAAATATAAAACAGACTTTATCCATTTACATATTTCTGGTTAGTAAAATATTTAACTGAGACTGGATACAACAGCCATGAATAACTGAGGCAAACCAAAACCATATCTGCACATTTAAAATCATAATTAAATACATTTCCATTGAAACTTACTTTGTTTTCTTACAGTGAGCAACTTTACAGGAAAAAGCCAAAAATGTACCAGATTGATTTAAGTTACTCATTTGATCATTTTTGCAGGAAAACTGCTCTCCTTAAGAAATATTAGAGACAAATTCTATGGGTCATTTAGGGATCGAAGGAAATGGACAGAGAAGGTTAGCAACATTCATTTTGGTCTCAAATGAGCAGCAATAGCAAAGAAATTGCCAAGGCTTCTTTCCTATGCCAGAAACACAAGCCAGATCCTATTCATGGAATAGGAAAAGTTAAGTCAGTGCAGCAAACCTGGCCAACTAGCTTACCTTGGGCAAAAGTGGTTTGGGCAGAAGTTCTAGACTGTAGTTTTAATTCATTTGGATTGGTATAGAATACTTTACCTATCCTATGCACCTGTATGGAAAACCAGTTCTTCCTAAGGATGTTAAATTTGATGTCATGGGCTCCAGATGATCGAGTGTGATGTCAAATATTTTGCAGCAAAAACTGGGTTTAGACAAGCAATTTATGTTCCACATCATCAAAACAGGTTGCTGCAAATAATAATAAAATCAAAATAGTAAATCGTCTATTGAAAATTCTATAGGTTGTACTCCATACATTCAGCAGTGGAGGAAGGGACCAAGGAAGCCTCAGTCATCACCTACTGACATTTTTATTTAACTGAAAGGCAAAAAAATGAATGGTTTCAATGTTAGGAGCTGACAATAAAGGATTTAAGGATTTGCAGAAATGTAAAGAGTTGGGCCAAGAAAGAAGACAAAACAATCCAATCTGAGGCCTCAGGAGTTATCCTGAGGAGTTACTCCAAACTGAGACAAAACTGTTGGACTTGATGATCTTATACGTCTTTTCCAACCTAAATGATTCTCTGATTCAGTACCTACAAAGGGGACAATACGACAATCTGGAGTTCAGTCCCAAAGCATGTGTTGAAACTGCCATTTCATGTAACTGAGGAGCTGGCAGTACCTTTCACATCTCTCAGAAGTGAGGCGGGCAGCAGTGTGAAAATTTTCCTCTGACCCAGGAGTCCTCCAAGAGGGAAAACATAGAGCAGACTGAGACAGAGGCACACACAGATCATGCATCACCAGAAGGAGCAAGTGTCCTGCTCCTGCCAACAGCCCTGCTAGCTGCCAACAGCGATCATAGGGAGACTGGGACTCAGTAGGAAACAACTCAGAGATCACTGAGGCCACATTCAGAAATGGAGAGATCTCTCTTCTGTAGCACAAAGACAACTAGAAGCAGATATCAAACACAGCAGCCGCATGTGGAGCACCTTGCCCAGCTTGTCCCTGTCTCCTTGGCTGTGGGGAAATGCAGGCTGGCTGGCTTGGGGCTGTTAGCAGCATAAAGATTTGTGTGGACCAATCCAGCCAATAAGGACTCCAACCCCTACTGGATTTGGAGAGAGGAATAAGCAGTCATGGGACTCCACATAATCCTAAACACTATTGCTCACTGCATATGTAACTGATGATGCAGGAGCATTGTCATTTCCCTCCGTATGTGTGCTTCTGAAATCACACCCTCACTTGTATGTAGGTCAGCATAAAGGAAAAGGGTTAATACCAAGCTCCACTATTCTTAGGTTCTTCAGCAAGATACAAAACTAATCTTACCAGGTCCAGGGTTTGGGGGATACATTTTTCCTTTCTACAGTAATAGGTATTTTCCAGAAATGCACTTTAAGCTCTTTTTTTTTGTTCTGCTTTTCTATAAATTGTTGTCTGATTTTTTTCTTCCCTAAATCACTGACTTCACTTATCTTTGGCATAAATATTTCTCTGAATGCATTTCAAATAAAAATTATTTCAATTTACTGACCCATGAAAAAATCATTCCATAATTCAATCAGGGATAATAATTGTTCTTGAAGCTGTTAAATGCCTCAACTGCAATTTTCCATGTAATGAACAATAAACTTTTATATTCAATAATAATTAAGTGTACATTCACTGCGGCATACATTTCTAACCACATAGTTTTGAGAGGAATGACATTTTTAAAAGCAGTTACACTCCACACTAATTAATTTTGAGAACATAAACACTCTCCAAAGTTGCAAAATTAGGCAATTATACAATAATACATTATAATCATAACAGTTTTTCAGTTCTGAAGATTTTTTTTTTTTACTTATTTTCTCACCACTACTAGGCAATTGGAGCATGTGGATGAATACTACAAAGTCAATCAGCAATACAAAATGTATGCTTTGCATTTTAGCTTAGACTTCTGGTGTTTGCAGAACAGTGTGTGTCTAACTGCTGTTCCCACAGCTGTAAAGCTTTAAGACTTAAGAATGCATTGAACCAGAGTCTGTCTTCACATAATTGGAGTGGCGCAAAGTTTTGTTTGGGGGTGTTCATTCAAAACACAAAGCTCCATCTGACAAACCCCAGGTTATTCCCCACATGATAGAAGTGTGGGATTATTCATTACCCTGTGACATATAATTAACATGATGATTGGCTCTATACACCTTATAAACAATGACCACTTTTCTTTTTTCCTTTTAAGTACACCATTCAAAATCACTAGGAGAGGAAAAAAAATACCACCACTGAGGGAATTTCCAAATTAAGAGGTCCTTGAGAGTCCAAAACAAACTCGAAAAACATAACAGACACTCTTCTCTTCATAAAACACTCACAATAGCAGAGGCCCAGCTTACAGCTTTTAACTGCTGCAGCACTCACACTTCAAGGCAGATGCTGAGGCCGCACAAAGGGATCCCACAGCTACTGCGCATCACAGGCTAATGAATCTTTTCCCATGACAGGTACAGACCTCGGGACTGGGGTGGGAGCCAGACCGTCAGAGGAAAAGTTCAGTGAATCCGCAGTGGCAAAGGCTCAGCGTGCAAGATCCTGCAACAGTTTGGAAGCTTTACCTTTATGCATCTATATTACACCAACTGATTTTGTAAATACCAGTGCACGCTTACCTGTCACCACGTTTCAGTCAAACCTGTGTGCTGCCAAAAGCTTACACAAACCAAGATGCTGTTCATCTTTAGGTCACTTCCTGAAGACAAATATACCTATTGGAGCTGAGCAAATTTTCCTTTTGTTTTATCAAAACCTTCCTTAGTCTCTTGGGTAGTTCAACCCCCTACAGGCATTTGAGGGGAATGTGGAAAAAAAACCTCTCTCCAACTCTTTTGATAGTTGCTGTTTATTAAGCCTAATGTAATAATTCTGGCCAATTTTTAGTAATTACCAAATAATTCCACTAATTCTATTTGAAATATGGCCTAGGACCCTGAATACTTTTTCCAGTTATGCACAATGTAGCTTTCACTCTTATTACTGAGAACCAGGTTGCCAAACTGGTTGCTGGAGTTAATGCAAGACATGTAAGTCCACCAGAGCAGCTCATAAGTTTTCAGTCTCCACTTACTCACAGAACACAGGGATTTCTCACATCTTTTCCACCAGACACCACCGGCTTTTCCCAAGTGTGGAGTCGATCTAAACTTCTACCTTTCCTTCAATGACTTTGCTTGTTTCTGAAACTGAGAAAGCCTCAAAAAGATTCAAAAGCAGGATTCTTCTCACCTCACATCAAAGGACACTATATACATGTCTTTTATGATCCAGTCACCAGAACTGCCCTGTTAGCCAACAGAGGGAATAAACACTTCCAGATCACAGATCTGACCTATTTTAATTTAAGCAGAGACTAAGTGTATGTTAGATGCTCCTTTTTTCTGTGTTCACCATGAAGACAATCTAAATGATAGATAAATCCCTCCATGGCTAATCTACAATTTAAAAGAATAGGATCCCTACAGACATCTTTTAAAAGAGTTGCTGTGAGGGTCTCTCCATGAAGTCTTCCTTTCAGTCTCATTGAGAAGAAGAGAACAGAGTGAAACTTTTTTAGCTAAACTTGGCCTGAAGGAAATCACAGACTCTGGTTAAGAAATAAACAATCAATCACAAAACAATTATGGTTTCTCTTAATTCTTTTGGTCAGAAAAATAAAATCTTTTTCTGCTATTCTCCGAAGAGGACATTTCCATTTAGATGGTTTTCTAAATAAACCTTTTGTATTCAAAGCCACACTTTATTTTGAAATTTGTCTGCATTTTAATCACAAAACAAATGCTATTGGAGTGAGCCAACCAAAAAATCAACAGCTCTAGTCGTGAGCTCATGCTCCACATTTAGGGTGTTGTCCTGCTGCAGAACAGAATCTCTTTTGGAACTGTACCCTGCTCTCCTTCAGCTTTTTACCTTGTGTCTCAGGGTAGTAGTCCTTTCAAAGGTGGAAGGTTTTGGCATTGTAATTTACCTTCCCCTTCAGCTTTTGCCTCATCCCTGAGGTATATGTGATGGGCACTAATCCACCCTAATTAGCCCACTGGGAAAACAAGAGATAGCTAGCAAGACTTGAAAGGCTTGTTCAGGAAAGTCGACATCTCTGGCAAAGAGCTTAATGTGTCTGCAATCAAGACAAAAGGAGAGATTGGATCACCGTAATGAACTCTAATTTTGTATTGCTCTAGAAGGATAAAATGAGGGTGAATTGAGGCTCTGAAATCTTTTAGCACAAGAGCAAATGAAAGCTTTAAATTATGCATTTTTTTTCTGTCAACTGAATAAGCACGACTTTATAAGCATGATTTAATCCAAAAAACAGATGCACTCTTCCCTTAAGACAGAAATCTAAGCCAACTGGCTTGCATAAGCATTTTCTATGCGTGATTATTGGACGTGGCAGGTTGAAAGAACCAAGAAGCAGGATTTTGAGCTATGGCAGGAGATGCAAAGAACAGAGGTCCAAATCTTCACAGGAAATAAAAGCAGGCAAGAGAGAGCGAATAGTGGGGGAAGACATTCAGCAGTGTTTAATCACAGAGTTCAGGAATCAGGCTATGAATGTAGTGATGACATGTCTAAGTGGCGGTCGGTCCTCTTTGTGCGGTTCTGCTGCACGAGCAGCATTGCAAGTTGTCGTGCATCACCCATAGCCATGGTTACAATTTTTACCTAGTAATGATTCCATTGTAATTAATGGATGTTCCCACTGCATAAGGCAGAATACTGATGAGGAATGCAAAGGGTAAACAATAGTTGAACTATCTGTGATTAAAGTCTCACTTTAGGTTTAGCAAGCTGCATTCACCATGTTGCCCCTCTCTCAGTTTTCCATTCTTCCTGATTATCGATAAACTGAACTAACAGATTTCCACTCCAGTAGGTTTTTCTTTGTTCTGTTTTGTGCACTATCTCTCATGACTTTTCAAAGCAGACCACAGACAGAAGTAGGAGCCCATTACGCTTTGAATTAACTTTGCTTTTGTATCAGAATGGATGTGATTTTGGGTGTTTTGCTCCAACCATGTCTCCAGCTTATTAACAACTAATTACAGAATTGAAAAACAATAAACTAGACTTAATGCTAACATACTGCTGGATGCAAAATTTAATTATGATTGAAGCTTTCAATCTGTAAATATCCTAAATATTTGCACTTGTGAAGGCACACAGTTGATAGCATCATAAAGCACAGAGGACAAATTCTGGCCTATATTCCGCCTACACAACTTTCACTGATTCAGTGGAAAGAGTAACAGCTCTCCCTTCAGATTTCTATTAATTAGTGTCATTTTTCAGTTTTGGTATTTCCATGTCACTTAATTTTGTCCTGATGTTTCCAGCTGCTCTTGAGAACCTCATGAAGTTTGTGATTTTGCTGCTTGGTTAAAAAACTAAACACATGTTGGTGCTTTTCCTCTACTTATTCCCATGTCCCTTGTTCCCAGTGGAAAGGGGAGAAGCCTGAGGAGCAACAGATGAAGCAGGACCACAAAAAATAGGAAAGTGAAAGCTGGCTGCTGCCAGCTCCCCACCAACACTCACTACATGAGAACTAGTGCCTGTAATCCCATAAACGTGCACATGCATATGGATGACTGCAGCGCCACTGATGAATAGAAATGTTTGTCTCGCTCCTGTGAAAAGACATCAGCTGCTTTTGGCTTCAAAGTCAAGATGTCTGTTTTTAGCCTTTTTTCTGTCAGAGACACCTGAGGGATCTGGACTGAATCCCACACTGATAGATCAATAGCATTTAGATAACTTTTCTGTAGATTCTGCAGAGTTAAGAAAAATGTCTAAAGTCGGTATCAATGGTTTTAAAAGTTTTGTTAAAGTCTCTCTTTTTCCTTTCCTTGGGAAGGTACCGATATGCTGAGAGCTTCTAAGAGGGAATGTAAAAGCTCAAGTCCAAGTTGTCAAACAGAGTGCACAGAATAAAGACACCTCTTTAATCCTGACTGAGTATCTACAGGCAATCAAATAAGAGACAGGTTAACATAAATAACAACAACTTTAAAAGGAAAATCGTTAATTTGGTGGGGTTTTATTCATTCCAAAACAGAATTTTGAGTAATTGTCAGCTTTTGTGAATTGGGAAAGAAATTTATCTCCAAAGAGCTTCCAGTTATGATGTGACAGTCAGTGATATCAAAGTGATAGACTACAACTTAGTCTTGTTTTCTGCTGTTTTCTTATTGTATGACTCAAAAGCTGTAACAAGTGCTTTTAAAGCCAGATATTTGTTTTTCAGAACCAACTAAACAATGTTTTTCACAAGTCTAAAACCAGAAACTCTGTTGAACAGAATCAATTTTAGAACAATTTTATTTACCATTTTCTTCTTGTTCTTAAAGACTAAAAAAATCCTCTACAACCACAATCAACTCCTTGATTTGTTTTAAAATAAAGAATGTAAACATTACCAAATCATTAACTTGGAACATGGTGAACAGAAAAGGAAAGTCTAATTTCATAATATTGCTTGTTAGTCTTAAGCAAGCCATTTCATACATTATTGAAGAGATCCAAAAGAAATTACAGAAACTTGACCATTTGAACTATTTAAGTAAAACATGAGAAATACACTATATGGAAAAAGTGTGCAGAGGTAATAGCAAAAGAACCAGATGTCTTTGTATGGCTTTTCAGTCTTTTAAGTTCAGCATCAGTATGATAAAGAGCAACATAAAAACCGGTTACTGCTACAGCCAAGCAAGTGTACATACACACACCTTCAGCACAGCCAAGAGGAACATGGAGTGCATCCATTTTGTTCTCGTGTTTGTACATTTCTGAAAGCATAGCCAGGTTTTTGCAAGGCAGAACACGAAGAGAAAGACCAGGAGTTTGGATATGCTGAGAGTAGTCTAACAGGATATACTGGACTATTAGTTTCCCTCCAGATGCTTTTCAATGGAACCAGTGTTTCAATGGCCAAGTTTCACTAAGCTCCATGATGTCAAACATAAGGTTCCCTACTACATGACTAAAGAAATTAAGGATAAATGCACTGACTTAAGTGTGACTGTGAATCTGGACAAATTCCTAGCCATAAATTCTTGTTGCAGAATGCATATATTGACAAAAGACACTCAGGAGATGCTTAATGAAGATAAGTGAAATATTAAAAAAGTAAAAATTCATGAATGTATATTTTAAAAAAAAAGCGTAACAAAAATTTAAAGTATCCACAGGAACTTAAATCTTCCACTTTGTCATGGTTTGAGATAGCCCAAAATCCAATTCTCTACCTCCATTCCCCCTCCCACATCTCAACCTAATGTGAGATGGGTTTTTCCAGACAAAACACACCAGACTCAGAATGGGGTAAAGGGAATATATTACAATGACTGTACAAATAAATATCATAATACATTATATTATACACACGACTACAACTATCTCTACCATGACATATAATATTTACAATGGATCAGATCTCTTCTCCCCTCCAAATAAAAGTCCAGGAGGGAAAGAAGGACAGATCCCTTCTTCAGAGCAGCAATGTCTCTAAGGCAGCAGTCATCTGTCCTTTTCTCATGCAGCAGTTGATGGCTGGATTTCTGCCAGCACTCACAAGGGAGGTATCCAAGCTCCTCTCAGCCCCATCGCCAACCAACTGAGGGGTCTTCCGTGGGCTTCGTAACCCCAGACAAAGGTCGCTTCACCACGGTCATATCACGAGACACAGGGGGTCCTCGTGACGGTCTGGTATCTCCAGGAGATTCAAGCTCCTTGCAGGGCCTCTGTGCCCTGTCTCAGGCTGCGAGCTTCTTTGTAGTTTGCAGCAAGGGAGGGCCTTCAAGGCCAACCTCCCACACACTGTCCTGGCTGAGCTCTCAGGACGACCGAGCTTCTTAGCTCCTTTACCCATTTAGAACTTCTAATCAGTAAGAGTCCACCCCTCTCCATTTTTGGAGGGATCTCCAAGGAAGTTTAGGGGAGTTTTGCAGTTCTTACCCCCAAGCTTTCTCTCTGTAGAAACTTAGTTCTGTTCTCTGCTGCCGGTTCTCTACCTCACCTTGAGCAGCTCTGAGTCTTCCTTAGCTGCATGCTGTTTCTGCTGCTTCTCTGGTTCAGGTCTTATCAGTTGGCTTTTAGCCATAACCTCTGGACGCTGCTGCCGCTTCTGCTCTGTCTCTGCTCACTCACGATGGAACACATCCCCCAGCTCACAGCTACAGACACATAGTCCAGCTTAACACTGTTCCAAGTCTCTGTAGCCCCCAACTGGGGCTGGGGGGGGCCCAGAGGCCCCCCCAGAGGGCTCCTGCCCTCTCCTCGTGGCTTTCACAACATGGCCACTTCTTCTAACCTAAAACTACAAGTCTTCTCTTCCGTTGCTTGTGGTATGTTTACATTTTTGCAGGAGCGCTCATTGGACAGAATTTCAAAACTTCCAGGGGTTTCCACCCCTTGGGGGCTACCACTTTCTTAGCCTCTGGGGAAAACAAAATCCAAACCACTACACACTTACATCAATGGATCGGTTTAGGTACACGGTTCTGGTGGAAAACCTTATTAATTACTTTCATGGACAAATCCAGGAGCTTAAATTTTTACATTATTTTTTGATATTATGATCTGTATGATTGTCCTGATGTGGGGACCAGAAACTACTGAAACATGTAAAAATCTTGCAACATTCTCCTTCCCTCTTTTAAATTGAAAAAAAGGATTCTTACATTATCAGATTTCACCCAGAACTTGTCCTCAGAGAGAAACTAAAAGATCGGAAAGTTGAAAGACACAGAATTTTCCTCTGCAACACACTGAAAGGCAGAGGATGGAAGGAAAGAAACAACTCCTGTCTTATTGCTGCTCTTATTACTATTTCTGTATCACTTAGTGAAGAATCTGTCATACTTGACATAAGTTGTGACGGCATCAGTGATAGTAACTGAAATACCAGCTGTTGATTCATGAATCAGCCATGTATTATTGTCTCTATTGGTTACAGAGGAAGTATAAAAAAAAAATCACAAAATCCCACTAAGCAAAACAAACAGGCAGGGATTTTATGACAAATTAACTTCCCAGAACAAAATTGTAAAAATAGTTTCCATTAGCAAATCCCCCTCCTTGGATTCTCCACACCTCAAAAGATATTTATTAAAAAACAACAACAAAAAAAGGAATGGCTGGTGTACCCATGAAAAAGTTTGACTTTCCTCTCTGTGGTAGGTTCACCCTGCCTGGTCACCAAGTGCCCTTCCAAGCCACTCGATCACTGCCCTCCTCAGCAGGACAGGGGGGAGAAAATGTAAGGAAAGGCTCATGGGTCGGGATAAAGGCAGAGAGAGATCACTCACCAGTTACTGTCACGGTGTAATCAGCCTATCACATGTTGTCTCTGCCACTCCTTGTTCCTCAGGGGAAGGACTCCTCACACTCTTCACCTGCTCCAGTGTGGTGGCCCTCCCATGGAAGACAGTTCTCCATGAACTTCTCCAGTGTGAGTCCTTCCCACAGGGTGCAGTTCTTCCCAAACTGTTCCAGTGTGGGTTCCTCCCACAGGGTGCAATCCTGCAGGAACAGGCTGCTCCAGCATGGGTCCCCCACAGAGTCACAAGTCCTGACAGCAAACCTGTTGTAGCAAACCTCCTCTCTCCATGGGGCCATAGGTACTGTCAGGAGCCTACTCCAGTGCAGGCTTCCCACAGGGTCACAGTCTCCTTCTGAGCATCCATCTGGTCTGGTATGGGGACCTCCATGGGCTGCAGGTGGATCTCTGCTCCCCCATGGACCCCCATGGGCTGCAGGGGCACAGCTGCCTCACCATGGTCTGCACCATGGGCTGCAGAGGAATCTCTGCTCTGGTGTCTGGAGCACCTCCTCCCCCTCCTTCTCCGCTGACCTTGGTGTCTGCAGAGCTGTTCCACTCATGTATTCCCACTCCTCTCCCTGACTGAAGTTCCTGTTGTGCGGTTTATTCCCTCTTCTTAAGTCTGTTATCCCAGAGGCACTACCACCATTGCTGATGGACTTAGCCTTGGCCGGCAGTGAGTCTGTCTTGGAGTGGACTGACATTGGCTCCATCAGACAGCAGGAAAGTCTCCAGTAGCTCCCACAGAAGCCACTCCATAATCTCGTACTACCAAAACCTTGCCCTGTAAACGTAATACATTCTCCTGTTGAAAACAGACACATTCTAAAAGCCATTGTCAACCCTACCTGCGTCAAGGCTATCTGTTCCCTTCTATCACAGAACAGAGATAAACCATAAGAATTGACAGAGTATACCTTTTTTTCCAAGAAATTTCATATGAGTTTTACAAATGCAAAGATTCAAGAAAATAGCTTTGTATCAGTTCTCCAGAAAAAAAAAAGAATATTTCTGTAGAATTCCTGATAAGCTCCCACCACTCTTGTATCACACTTAGGCAACCTCAGCTAAAGGCCTTGCCACTGCTCCATCTATAATTCTAAACCACAGTATTATATGATTTCACAACTGGCTCTCATTATCTTCTACCACACCAAATCCTTGGGATGAATGTGCCATACTTAGTTAATTCAGTACTTTTTTTCCAGTTATGGAGAAATAAAGAACAACTACATACCAGGTTAAGATTCCTTGGAATGTTTGACAAGATAGAGGATGCATGTCTATAAATCATTTGAAAATGGATGTGCACAGATGGTTTTAATTGACATAAGGACATGATTCATAACAGAATATAAGAAAAAATCTAGCAACTTTATTTTGGTCTACTGATTAACTCTCCTGCACAATCTCCGCATGCAACCAATGTTGGGACATAGAGTTTTAAGCACCCTGCTGACAAACTGTCCAGAATTCTAACTGACTGCCACCTTCATGTTATTAATATTTTCAAGGCAGACCCTACCAAAAAAAAACAAAAACAAAACAAAACAAAACAAAACAACAACAACAAAAAAAAACAAAACAGTTTTTTTGAGAATTAGTTTAATAGAGCTCTATCTAATTTCAAAGCTACACTCAGAATTTTAGCAATGCTCTAGACAGTACATTGCGCTGGGTAATACACTGCCACTGAGACTTGAAGCTCTAATAAATGTTAAAGAAGCTCAGTACTTCCTACAACAGTGTTTCTCACATGACTGCCAAATGTGACTTTTAGGCTGATGATTCCCAAAGCAAAGGGTCTGCTTCAAAAGACTTACTCTGGAAGATTCAGCCAAAACATTTACCTGTTTCTAGGGAACAGACAGGGGAAAACACAGGATTTTTGCTCCTACTAAAAAAAAGAATGCAATAATAAGTTTCCTTAATAATTTGGTTGTGAAACAAAGCCTGGTATTAGGCAAGAAAGTTGTCTATGTCAAGGATAGTCTTTCAACTACACCTTTAAAAATCTGCCTATACTTGGCCCACCCAGACTTCTATCAAGAAGAAAAAATAAGACTGTTTAAGGAAGTCCAGCATGATCTGGAAGTTGGAATTGAACTGCTAATTTCCCTGAAGACTCCTCAGCTCACTGTAACATGCAGCTGAGCAAAACATTTCCCGCAATTAAAGAAAAGAACTTGTAATGATACTTTTTATCCTCCATGACACTCTGGTTTAAATCTGAAGGAAGGAAGATGTGGCTGGATGTAGAGACTAGAAGTGTGAGAACGAAGATCAGCTAAAGACTGAGAAGTGAAGACATTTTATAAGAGGAATCAGGAGTACAACTGGGTCTGCTTATCCAAATACCAAGGATATAAACAGATACAGCAGTCATGAGAAATTGCCCAATGGAAACATGGGGGAGCAGACAAGGGAAGGCAACAAAATGTTGATATGTCCCTTCAGCAGCAACGAACAATATAAGCAGGTTGTCTAGGACCTTGCAGACAACAGGAATTAGGCATAGTAAATTAGAGCCTATTGGCAAAGTTGAGCTTAAGCTACTTGGATATTTTAAAATTCAGCAACAGAGGTAGCGAGAGAAGTAAATTTCTCTGGACAATGCATAAATGGGGAAAGACTAATACTCTTTTCAAACCCAGCATCTTGTCTCCTCCTGTAGCCATGAGCAGATATCTAGGGAAGCATGAAGCAATATTTCCCCCAATGCACTCTCACAATCTCCACTGAGATGGGAAACAGGATCTTCCTGACCAAAATCCAATCAGTGCAGAGTCTTTCTTTTGCTTCAATGAGTTTACTTGATTACTTTTCAAAGCCACACCAATTTTAAGCCTCCGCAGGGTCCCAGGCCAGAGTACTCCTTTATGTGAAGCTACTCCCTTTGGATGGTTTTGAGCCTGCTGCTGGCCAGTTGCATTTAAAGCCCTAGTTCTTATATCAGAAGAGATGACAAGCAATCTTTACCTCTTTTTCTCCCTTCTCCATCACATTTATCTGCTTATAAACCTTTACCCTTTTTTTCCTCAATTGTCTGCAGAGCTGTATACATATTTCTTTATACAAGAAAATGACTCCTTATTGTTTTTCCTTCTTCCTCTTCCAGTCCTACATCCTCTTTAACAGACACAAGATCAGAAGATCCATCAGTACTAAAACCAAATTATATAAATGCAGATACAGTGCACAAATATGACATAAAGATTCGTACTTTTCTGAATAACTCAGTAAGTAAGAAAAACTTGGCTGCTGGTGTCTATGTCCCATATTCAGTATTTTCATACAGGTATTAGAGATGAGCTTTCAAAAAAATATTTCTAAGGGGAGGGAAGGTAAGTATCCTTTTGGAGAGCTCTGGCAAGAGAAGATGCTGAATGCACAGCCCAGGTTTACATAGTGAGGGAACAAAGGAAGATGGTTGCTTTGAAAAAGAGAAACAAACAAACAGAAGGTCCAAAGAGAGAATAAGAAATTTTAATTTGGTGCCAGAAAGCTCATTGAGAATATTAGTGAGGAGGGAAGGACAATTACTCAAAGGTTAACAACTGTGTTTATTCTGAAGAGGTGAAAGGGAGTCAGGGATAGCAGGGGAGCTAACAGGAATAATAAATAAAGAGTGGATTGTACAAAAGCTTTGATGTGTCTGAAGACACAAGAACTAATGTTAAAAAATAGAAAATAAGACTCCAAAAACTGAAGATATTTGTGTGTTTCCTTCTCTTTTTCCAAACATATTAACCTACAACGAAGACATGGGGCAGAACACACTGGGGGGGACTTGACAGTAGTAAACCATTCAGCAAACAGCAACAAACAATAGGGGAGTTTTTGACATATTCAGAAAGCAGCATGAAGAAAGGGGGAGGTATTAGACATGTTGAATCAAAACCCACTCAAACTGTTCTGCATTCCTGAACATTAGCCCTCACAGGCCTTCCGATCATGCAGGACCATCATCTTAACAAGCAAAATCTGGAAAGAGTAGTGCTGAAAGCATTTGAATAGGCTCTGGGGAGTCAGTATAACAAATCTAAGAGAAAGCAGATCAAGCAAGACAACAAGATTATTACAGATTCCCCGAACAAAAATTAAATGCTAGCAGAATACCTCACAACCCTGAAAAAGTAATGATCTCCAAAACAGGCAGTTTTTCACCAAAGGGTCAGTTTAGATCTTCATCTGTTTTCAAGAGAGTTACTTACATTTTCCGTCACTGACAATGAGATGAGTCTTGGGTTCCAAGTGTAGGTCCAGAAGCCTTTACACCAAATGACAAAAGCTGTCACACAAAAATTACATTGGAATGCATGTCCTGAGGGCCAAATTTAACATCTTATCTGAGGGCCAAAGTATTCTGGAATATGTTTCCAAATTACCAGAAGAAAAATACATTTCTGAAAGGATAGAAAACGAACACTGAATGCATCTTTTCTGGTATAAATATTTGGGGAAAAAAATCGAAATGTTCATGAAGTTCAGTTTCAGGAAATTTCAGTACACTTAAGCTGCTGATCTAAAATTTAAAAAACAACTTATTTTAAATGTTTTAAAGAGATTTAGAGAAAGTGGATGTAGCATTCCAGCTGATATTCTATTGCAAAGGCCAGTGTTTGGGGAATGATTTACAGAAGTGCAAAGCAGCACTATACTGCTGTTAGGGCTTCAGCACGAGTTGACTACCTAGTTCCATAATGTGCTTCTAAAAAGTTCCCCACAGAGCAGCTCAAAGGCTAGAGCACTTCAATGTAAGTGTTGTCAAGAGGGGAAATAACTGACTACTGCAGGGTAAACTGCTGTACCAGTGCCATCCTCTGCCAGAGGGAGCAGGGCATAGAAGCCAAGGGCAGAGTTCTTCCTTCACAAAAGCAAGTCAAATATTAATATGGAGGAGAACTGTGGGAACACAGTGAAGTGAAAAATTAACAATCCTTGGCACCTGACACTAGCAATACAAACTCTATTAATACAGAAACATCAGGGTGTTACTTGCATTGCCACAAAATTTTAAAGTTCATAATGTCCCTTTAAATCAGACCATACAATTTTATATAAACCTCCGCATAGAAATTAAATCTGCTACAGATCAAGTTACATAAACTGTGTGACAGATGCTTTATATTTATTTTTTTATTCTTGTTTAAGGTTTTACTCATTCTTAATCAAATGTTTATAAGACTAAAATTTGGGTTAACTTGAAATTATGTGTTTTATTTGAATTTTTGAAAGCATGCAATGCCCGCAGTTGTCCTGGCAGTATTTAAAAAACTGAAGTCATTAAAATATTTTCCAGTCCAATAGGGAAGACAGTGAAGCTGAATGTGCCATATAGCAACATTTTTCTACTGGACATACTGTTGTATCTGGCAATCAAAATTCACTGTGTTTTCATGCCACATAGGAAAAAATATTGATTCTTCAAGTGGGATCATAAAATACAAATAAATATACGCCAATAACAATCATAAGAAAACAAAATCAACAAGACTATATCATGAAATATATCATGTATCTTTTCTACGAGAAAAGAAATTAGGTAGAATGAAATTAAATACATTTGATAGTTTTAAAAAATTAAAGCAAAGAAGTTTGCTAGTATGAGGATTCTTAATCAGAATTTAAAGAAAATGTATTGAATGATTATGGCATAGATTGCAAAAAGGAACTTTTTCCTAAATCACCCTGTCTTGAAGCTTTAGGGGTCAGTTTACTTTGATAAATTCAAAACTGCCAAAATAAGGTTTCCCAAAAGTTTTTAATGACCATTGGTACATGATCATGTAACATCAAGAAATTTTTCTGAGGGGTCAATTTTCACTTCAGGAACTCACCTAAAATGCTTATCAGTAAGTTAATCAAGCAAACAATGGCTAAGTGTCACTTAAATGACAAGAGGACATCAAGTAAATAGAAGATATCATGTAGTTGTGAAATTCTATCTCCTGCCATGAGGTCTAAAGCTCATTGTGAGGCTCTGGCACCCACAGCAAAGGGGGCTACTGAGGAGATGTTTTTTAAACCATGTAACTAAACATCTACCATATACTTGGCTTTCAATTTTAGGGACCTGGACTTGTTGGCCCAGCTGTTTTCTTGAGACGAAGGGAAGTCAAGCAATGATTTATTCTTAATATTAGAAATATGACAAATTCCAGAGGAGAGAGTCCCCAAATGAGGGAGAAGAACCTGTGCATGTGTCTGTCAGGATGGTTGTTCCTCCACTTTCCAATTGTTTGCAATCACCATGCTTCAGACTAGTTGAGTTTGTACCTCAACTTCAAGCCTCTAAACAGTCCTACTACACTTACAACTACCTGGACCACATCACTAAGCTCTTCTAGGTGATGTTCTCACCATGTCTGAAACAAAGTTAGTTTAGTTGTAAACATAAACTTCCAAGAAACTATTATTTTTAGAGATAGTTCCCTCTCCGAGTACAAATGAAGTCAGTAAAAGTAAGAAGATGATGTTGTAATCATATAAAATCATCAGTGAGTTATATCTGTCCTTTACTCTTTCCAAGGATGGTATGGATGTTTTGGAAATAAACTGGTAAGTGTATTGCATCATTTCAGCAGACAGGAAATCTTATCCCTTGCCAAACTCAGTAACTATGTGGCATTTATACATCAGTACACACGGTATATGCCTGCAATCCCACGAGTATAGCAAAGAAAAAAAAAAACAAAAACAAAACACAAAAAACAGAAGCTCTGAAGCTGTGAAGTTCAAATCCAGACTTCACCGAAATTTAAAGATAGCTGAAGCCAGATATTGTTTCAACACAATAGGAGGTTTGGAGCCAGCTGCAAATTTTGGCTATATAAATGACTGTTTCTGCAATTCAAGCATTTTCATGAGCTAGGCTTTGGTTTAAGCCATGAGCAAGGTACAAAAGTAGCCACAAAAGTTAAGAAATTAATTTGGGCCCAAAGTCTTTGTCAAAGCTTACTTGATCCAAAGTGTGCAAAAACTAACACTAATTTTATTCTGCGGTGCAGCTGATGCAAAGAACAAAAAATACACTTTGGATGAACATGAACATTTTAGGTTGTGATGTAAAAATTGGCAGTGTGGCAGACGCTGCAACAACTCAGACAATTGCTCCAACGGTAACTAAAAATGTGCATTTTCTTACTAATATAAATTTATCTCAACCTGCAGCCATTGGATCTTTTGATGACTTTCTCTGCTAGACTGGTGACCCCAATTTTTACGTTCAGCTTAGAAATATGCATCAGCAAAGCCTGAAGTAGGCATTAAGCTTCTCATAGTCAGGCAAAACAGTATAAATACATACATTTTTCCTAACTCCTCCTTGATCCTGACATTTGCCTTCTGATCAGCTTTTGACCATCCCACCTGAATTCTTGATATTTGGGCACACTAAAGCCCAACAGCCACTGCATCAAGACCTTGAGATTCCTTTACTTATTTGTGTATGGATCATATCAGCTCTTTTGGCCACAGCAGTAGTCCAGAAGGTAGCAATCAGGTATTATCCATTTCAATTCCCAATTCTTTATTCGCTCTTTCCAAGTTGGAGACCCCTCTCCTGTAATTAGAGCTGTCCCCTTGGCTAGTGGATATAAGAAGTATTTGGCCATATTCAAACATACTGTTTGCTGCATCCAGATGACCATATGATCTAGATTTTCCTTTCTCATTAATCACTCCCCAGACTTCATGCCACTATTACACCATCAGTAAAGCTTTTACGTTTCATTCCATCAGGTTAATATGGATAAATTTCAAGTACAGTGCTAATGCCAATTAACCAGGACTAATACCTTTTACAGATAAGATCCTTTTTATGGTTGTGGAGGAAGACAGTATTTTCACCAGAAAAAGGATAACAACATGATCTTAAAAACATCTTAAAAACTCCAGAATCCTCAAGCAATATAGTCTGCCAAGTTCTAAGGTCAGAGTCTCTCACTGAGCAGAAGATATGGAACGAGACAGGCACTGAGAATTTTGAAAAGTTCTCAGGTTACTTTGTCATTCTTCCAATTCTCCTTTTCCAACCTTCCATCCAGCATTATGGGATGAAACCATCTCAAGGAATGAGTTGGAAAAGTCTGAAGGATAACTTGAAACTCTTCTTACCCTCTGGAAAATTCTGAAATCCCTCCTATTTAATTACTACACAGCTTGTATAACACTTTGGCTGCATTTCTTCCTCTGCTTTGTTTTGTTTGCGTTACTAAGAATATTTGCATGAAAACAGGATATTTGTTTATTAAGAGCTCATCATCTCCTGCTGTGTATTCTCCAGCTTAAGTCATATTCCTTAACATTTATTAGCAAAAGGAGACCATAAATCCTGTTTCCCATAAATGTGCCTAATAATAAAATGAGCAAAGAAACTAAAGTGGAGAGATTCAAGGAGAAAGAAAGAGCAAGTGAGAAGGAGAGACAAGATGATACATGGTGTAACTTGTGTTTTCCAGAGGCAATGGCCTAAAATGTTCTCTATGACATGCAAACTTTTCTTCAGCATTTCTTATCCACGCTTCCATTCCCAAGCAGTCATTTCTCAAACTGGGCAGACACATATGGAAGTTCTACCTTGCCATCAGAAGGCAAGTTAGTAACTCCACCTCATCCCTCTTAGTTCTACTGATTTTCTCTACAAAGAATGGCAACCTATAGGAAGAACATGCAACATGGGAAAGAAGGATTCATATTGCCCACACAGCTGACACCACAGATATGGAACAACAGAAGAAAAGATCTAAGTGCTTGCCAAGAAAGGACTAAGCAAGCCTCAAGTGCAATCTTAGGTTTAGCTTCATAATGTTTTCTCATTTATCATTTTCCTTCAAAATATGGTTTTCATTTCCAAGATGTACTAGATTGATAGATTCTCACATGACTGAACATGTTTACAGTTTTGTAGGCTTTTTTTAGCTCTAAAATCTGCAAAGATCTACAAGTAGTTGGCTAGAGAAAACAAGTGAGGAACTATTCTGAAGTGCTAAGCAATAGTCCAAAGCATCAACATGCATAACACACATCCAAAGGATTTCTACTTACCCTTTGCAGGATAAAAATGGAGACTACATGCAGTCAGGGCTATACATTTATAAATGTGGGGATATTTTTCTTCCAAATAAGAATCTAGGCACAAGAAAAAGATGTAAGGAAAGGATTGGGAATGATTCCCCAGCTCTGGCATACAGTAGTATTACATAATCATATCTTCAGAGATGTTAAGCAAACAAAAGCTATCTTAAAATAGGATAAATATTGCCCTTTCAAAATCAGGTGATAAGCTTCATAGGGTGTTAAAATGAATCTAATGTAGGCTGGTCCCAGCCAAGGACCCATTTACTAAAATGTAATAGAAGTATTTTAAATGCTATCTAAGAATTAATTATTTTTACTCTTTTCACAAGAAACTGGCATGTCCATTGTGTCCTTTCTCTTTCCTTTGACTTTCTTGAAACATTGCTTTGTTTTGCCTAAAGTTAGGTTCAAGCTGATCTGACATTCTAGACCCAAACTGCATATTTTCACTGATGTAGGGATGAATTCTGCAGCTACATGAAATTTCTCCTCAATATGTGTAACATTCACATACAAAAAGGTCCTAAAATTCTGCCATTTAAAACTCTCACTGGTACAGGGAACTTAACACGAGAAAACAAGAAACTCGGCAGTTACCTATCAGCCCAAATGTATCAGTAACATTCATGGCACCTGTTTTCATGAGATATTTGCCAAGCTTCTCAGGTCAATCCAAAGTGTTATAATGGACAAATCTGAAGTTAAGGTTTTCAGCATGCCGTTTCTCATGATATCCAGTACTAAACGCAAACAAGCCCATTTTAGACAAATATGAATAAAGTCACCCCCTAGAAAGGTCAATTGGTAGAAATAGGCTCAAGTTCTGTAATTATAAGGTCTTTGTCTTTTTGTCCCCCTACAAAAAAAAATGTACCACAATTCCCAGAAAACAAACATGTTTTTATCCTAATAACATGAGTTTCATTCTTTTGGTTTCTTATGTGTGAAATCAACAGTTTCATAAGCAATCCTAGGTGATGGGATCAGTGCAGGAAACTAAATTCCTTACTTTTTTGAAAATACAAACACTATGAAGTAATAGAAGATAACCAAGAACAGGCTAAATGCATATAATACACCTGAAATATATATATACTGCTACAGTTGTATATTCATAAATATATACTAAAAGACATGCATATGTAACATACGACTACAATCCAGGATCCAGATATTTGGTTCTGTAGTGCCCAGTATTCAGCATCACACCTATTTCTTTTGTCATGTTCAGTTAATCAAATGTTCTTGTTGTGACACAAATCTTAAATTTCACGCCTGGGAGAGCTAATCTCCCACACAGGGAGGCAGGACTTGGGATGAACTCTCTTTGAGAAGGAAGCCAGATAAATGAACACAGAAGGTGTGGTAGTGAATTCTAGCAGCTACCCCAGTACAAACAGCTGGGTCAAGACTGTGCTCTTGTTTTACAGCTTGAAAAGAACAACCTTCCCCAGACGCGAATTGTGGGATGCCTTCTCTTATTCCATCTGCTTCCTTCAGAAGGGCTGAGGACAAGACATCTACTGACAGTTGTGACTTGTAGTGGTCCTTCCATGCTCACTGGAACATAGAGGTATAGGCTAAAACAACATGAATTGCTCAAATTTTAATCAGAAACTTGACTAACTGCCAAACCATTCCAGAATTGGCAAGGAATCAAAAGGTCTTAAATCATGTTTTAGACACAGGTTTTAAATCATTTGAACTTTACATTTATAATAAACTACATGCTTTATATTTTTTATATAAAACTCCATCAGTAACAACTCAAGCCAAACACTCACTAAAACCAAATTATTCCCATGACTAGAAGTGCAGATTTTTTAACCATATTAGAACAGAATCTGAACAAAAGTTATAACAATATTCCAAATTTGTAGCTGGCGAATTTTAGAGAAAAAAAAATTGTCAGTCTGAGATACCTGCTGTGAGATCCCTAATTTCATATTTATACTGCTAAAATACAACGTACTTACTTTCAGAAGCGATGAGACTCTATGAGCTCCTCTGCAGACAGAGATCCAAAGAACTTGCATAATCATTATTTAGGATAATTTCAGCTTTAGAACTCTTGCTATTTTCCATCATAAGGATATAAAGTGCTAACTATTATATCTGATGCATTTTGTTGGGAATTTGGGACCTGTATGACTTATATTAAATAATATTTGTATATTTCATATTTTTGTTGGACTTCCCTACACATTTGCCTTGGTGCCAGAATGAGGAGAAATTAAAAAAATACTTTTAGGAGATCTCAGTTCTCAAGCCATTTAAGTTACAATCCTCAATATTCTCTCATTACTTGACTCCAGCAAAAGAAGGCCTATGTGGTTCATGGAGGCATGGAAATAGGTGCCATATTTTATTTCAGAAAGATTAACAACCATTTTAAACAGAGAAAAGAGATTCCTTTGTATGAGTGGCAGAGATTACATGTATGACAGAGGTCAATGTGTAAGGACACACATTTTGCTTTTATGCTCACCTACAACTTCTGCATCAGCATCAAGTCTTCAGTATTTTAAGACCAGACCTTACAGTAGGATCTGCCTGTTGCGGATTCCAGTTCCTGTGTGTCATCTCAGTAAATTCAATGGGACCGTGCATCAGATAACAGTTCAGTGCAAGATGAGACCTAGACCGCAAGATCTTTGAGGCAACAAGGTTGTCTAATTCTATGCTTTACCAAGTGCTGTGCACATCTAAAAAGCCATCTGTCTCAGTTTGAGACAATTTGGAGGAGTGGAAACCTTGAACGGAAGTCTCTTTCCTGTGATTCAATAGCCCTGGTTCTCTCCAACACAGAGAGAGAGAGACCAAATACGTCCCAGATGTAAATGAAAAAAATAACTCTTTACCAAGAAGAATGCTAAACAACATTACTGATAAAACTGTATTAAGCTAACCACTGAGGAGAAAATTCCCAAGCTCCCACCCACTGGACCAAAACAAGATGGCATCCGACCTCCCCCCACCCGGTAAAGCCTGTCAGGAGTGGTTTGGAGGGTCAGTGCTGGCGTGAGGCTGCAGTGCCAGCACAGGCAGTTGGAGCAGGGCTGCAGACCCCTGAGGCAACTGGAAGGACCCACAAGACACCTTCTGGGTCCAGCGATGAGACCTGGTTGCTGCAACTCTGCTGATGGCTGTAGTCCTGATCCGCTGAGGAGGTGGTGGTAGTGGCCCGGGTGGTAGAAGTCCCATGGAGTGAGGGAGACCCTCAACCTGCTGAGTGGAGTGTGGCCTTTCACTGGGCTCAGGGTAGGTGGAAACGCCTCCAGTACCTCCCATGGGTGGGGAGTTCTTCCCTGGATGATTAACACTGGATCATGGGACATTTCAAGAGTCTTTAACACCTTCTAAGATGTTATTGCTGCCTGCACAGGAGGATCGACTACAGCCATCAGCAGAGATCAATATCTTCAAGCCATGTGTGTGAATGGTCCTGATTACTCCCCCAAGGGGAGTCGTTTGTGTAAGGACAAAGAAACAACATCCAGCTCATAGCCTGAGGTGGCAGGTGTGCATGCCCTCAACACCTGGATTGTCTGAGTCATCATTCCCGTCTTTTTAACACTTGTGGATACATTCTTCCTCTAGAAGAGAAAGAGTACCACCCTTATCTTAAGTCCCTCCCCATAGTCAAAATTAGTAGGCATATTTGGGGAAAAGAGAAATGTGGATACTTTGTGTAACCCAGGACACCATCTAAAAGCATAATAAATAAAGTGAAAACAGAAGCAATAAAACAAACCTAAGGCTAGTAGGAAAACAGCAGAGTTGAATGCACCAACCAACTATCACATATACGTGGCTACTGGAATCAAATCACATCAGGCAGCAGCAGCAAAGTGCTTCCTCCATACAGTGTACTTATCCTAACATTTTTACAAGTTTGTGTTACTTTCCTACGCCATTATGCATTGACTAGTCCTTGTGCACAAGGTATCTCAGCTTCATGCATATCAGCCTTTTTTACTACATTAAACTTAACTATTTAGGATTTCTTCTTGTATGTACAATTCTCAAAGTGGCTGACAATGTTTGACTGTAGAGGAGAAAGTCAAAGAAACAGGAATGTTACTCCTCGAATATTTGTTAAACCCAGGAAAATAGCTTGTCAAATAGTTTCTTCTTGGTGGCTTTACTACCTATGTATTTTCTCACAATGGAAGACATAGCAAGCAGAATTAATCTGTTTATGATGATCAAGTAGAGAGAGTCTAAAATTCCTCTACAAAGATCGAGTGACGACCTTCAACATTTTTGTGAATACCCACCACTTGTTCCACTAATTCAGATCCATTTCCCCAATGCTTTTCACAAAAATGTCAGTCAAATGCATAAAGAGTCAACATCAGAAGTTTAGAAGAACCCAAATGATCTCTACATACGAGTGATGAATGCCTATATGTCTCTTCACCTGAAACAGTATTTCAGCAAAGAACTCTCAGAAGCTGGCAGAACTCCTTTAATAGCCAGATGAAGAAACCTTAACTGACCCATGTAAGAAAGGAATGTCTGTTCTGTTTAGGGTAGGTATAAGACCAAGGGAGATACTTAGATTCTTACTTAGAATTTCCCAATATTTTTGAAAATGCTATTCCAGTGTCTGGAGTTTTTGTTTCTGAACTATATCTCCTCAAGGTGTACATATATACCTCAAATCAGAATCTCCTAAAAATATCGCTTAAATATTTAATAGAGAACAAAATAAATTTGATTTTATATTTTTCTGCAAGTTTCTTTCTTGCACCTTGCAAACTAGTAGCAAAACTGAGATAGATAAACTTGAAGGATTTTCCTTAAGATTGATTTTCTTCTTTAAGACAACTGCAAGTTTCTTAATCATTCAAAATCACATTAGAAAAAATGGTAATACAGATCCCAAACTCTGGGTACAAATATGTAATCTCAAGTTTGAAACTAGAACTCTCTAAAAACAATCTTTACTAAGGATGAGCACATACAACTATACTACTGTGCTCTACAGACGAACAGAAAGGCTTTTCAAAGGTAAAAATTTGCCGCTGAGTACACAAAGTCCACACACTAAGCACTTAAGGGGCAAGACTACGGGTCTTGCTGATTTTTGTTTGGCTGGTTATTTGTTAAACTTTGGACCAGTCAGGTTCTGTGGCCTGAAAGCCCTGTAGCAGCTGGAGTGTATTAGCTGCAGTGCTGGAGTGTATCTTCCAGTATAGTTTCATCTGAAAGGAATCCAGTTCATCTGCTCCAAGATCACTTGCCAATGCATATCAAAGCAAGGTAAGTGTGGACAACTGGTAGATTATCTTCAGAAGAACACTCCTGAGCTGAACTAAAGCATGCAGGTACATGCTCCCCGGGCATATGCTTTGGAAAACACATTGCAATATGGAGATTAGCAGAGATCACTGACCCACTGAACCTTTTCTAATGTTTTGAAGGGAAAATGCCATTGCTGGTATGGCCTTCCTATTTAAAAGAAAACTAATAAATCATATGAATGGAAAACTGAGATAACATTATTCCTTCCCTATAATATAGTTTTCCCACATATCAATATCTTTGTCTTTGCCAAGTCTGCTGTATCAATGTATAATGAAAACTAGAGATAGTCCAAGCAACTATGAAACAAATAAACTGAACAGTTACACAATCCTTCTGTTCAGTTATAATCAGAATGATTACATTATAGAAAACTCTGAGAAATCCTACTCTGTTTCCTCTACAGTTTCCTTTCAAGCTTCCTTTCAGACAACACACGTTGGCTCCAGTGTCATGGCAGGAGACAATACACTTACCTTGATTTACTGAGCTTACTCAGAATATAAAAAAATTAAAAGAAATCTTTATATTCAAGTAACCTGACATAATGAAGTAGATTGTCACCCTGTAGGTGTTAGTGTGTAAAACCAAAGGTAAGAATGACTTTTTTTTAAAATTAAAGGAAAACTGAAAATTTCTCCATATGGCCTTTTCTGTAAAATCTAAACATCTGCTTAAGATCCTGCTGCAGTAACACAATATGTCTGCAGCTTTCGCAGTTATGAATAAATGCATCTTAAAATACAATACTTCAAAATCCATTCCGTCTCCATTTGCCTGCCAAATTCAGAGTTTAAAAATCTCTGACCCAGGTCCTCTAATCAGTTTCTGGCCCTCCTGCCTCCCCCAGGGGCTGCAAAGGTGGAGGGAGCTGGCCGCAGTCAGCACTGCTCCCTCCTCCTGCAGGACTGTCCTCACTGGCACGTGTACCAGATCCAAAAACATGTTGTGCTTCCCCTGACAAAGGAAAAGGTGTTGGAGTACATGGGAGATACGGTAGGGCTGTGGCCAAGGGCGCAGAGCTCAGGCAGAGGGATCCACTTGGAGGACTGAAATGCATCTGTACAGCTCAAACTTCCTATGAATTTTGTTTGGTAAGCAAGAATCACAGGCAGTAATGGTGTCTGGAGTCAAAATCACCTTATCAAAAGAACACCTTTGATTTGCCATGGTGTGGGCAAAGATATCCCCTAAAATACATCAAGGGCTTAACAGGTATGAAAACCTGAACATTATTTTCAGCATACTGCATTATATTAAAAAGAACAGTTACAGTGAAGAGAGTATCCCTGAAATGGAAAACAAACTATTGGATTTTACTTTTTTTGTGAACCAGTCCCAGATGAAAAATCAATTTAACTCACTGTTCTTAAAATGAGACAAGGATCGTGGTTCTTGTTGCCTGGGGCTGTGATACAAGTTTGTGGAACTCTTTTGAAACTCTACTTTAGTTATATCATGATTGCTTAATTTAGAATTGGCTTAGTCAGTGACATTTCTGTACATTATTTCATGGATCACAGCTATGTACCAAGCTAAATGAGTGGAAAGATACTTTATTTGATGTTTAATATCAACACACCTTGTGACTATCACAGTATTCAAGCAGCTGCTCTAACAAGAAACACCTTTAAGTTTGGAAGGCTTTTTAACTGAGTCTATTTTTTTTATTCCTGATAAATTATTTCTGATTAGTTACTTAGTATGAGTTATATAGTTATCAGCTCTTCTGAAAGGGCTAACCCCTCAAACCTGCTATTTTTCAAGGTGGTGAGGGTGTTTATTGTGCTCCACTTCTTTCTCTTTTGTTTCATTTTCTCCTGGTCATAGACTCTGCCAAATATTTCAAAGCCCTTCTTGGCAAATAATAAAATAATTTGGACAGAGTACACTGCAATTAGAATTTTTTGGCAAGTTTCATATTTTGGATGCTGATGAGAAGAGTATCAGTTTTAGCATGCTTGACCACTTCATTATTTCAGATAATTTCCTGCCACAGAGTACCACTGCTACAGATTGTGTTTTCTTGAAAAAAGAGCAAGGAGACACATCCCAATTTCTGTTTTTTCAAGTGCATAACATTAAATAAATCAGTTTTTCTCCCTCATCTGTCATTCACTATAACTTAATTGAGAAAAATCTTATTTCTCTCCCTAACCTTCTTTATCAGAAAACAGTTTCTTACACTCCAGAATATAATATCATGACACTTATTATACAAGAAAAGGTTGTAAACCACACAGAAGAACACATTTGCATTGCTGTCATTAGAGGTCAAATTCAATCATTCTCTCTTTTGTTTGGCTTTAGTACCACAAAAATCCATATACATCCCACTAAGACAATTTTATTTTTTTTTTTGTGTTGGGGGAACTGCAGATGAAGGTTGTGACCTTATGCACATTTCTGCACTCCAGAAGTCATAGGATGTTTTTACTGGATCCTGTTCTAATTTTGTGTCAGCACTTCCTTTATAAATCCTTATTTTGATATGGATTGTAAACTGTTCATAAAAAATTCATCCCAGACTAAAAGTCTATTTTGTTGGGGTGAGGGATGTGAAGTACCAGATTTGATGATTTGGTAATTCTAAACCCTAAGATTACAAACAAAACACACCTTGTGAGAGTTCAGAAACACTTTTTACCAGTCAGAGACTTGTTGTCTTTATGCTTTACAGTTAAAGTATCAGGCAAGCTGTTTGTTGGCACTTTTATTTCCCCTATATAGCTTTTCCAACAAAAATTTCCAATGAAACCATCAGTAACAGACCACAATGCGAAATACGCACATTTCCTCCCCTGCTAGGAAAAGTCCTAGTCGTTTGTGTTATTTCTTCCTCACAGAGTTATCATTTCTAAGAAAAAAATCTCACAAAAGTAAATCAGGGTGAAAGAACACTGAGGGGAAAAGGGGTGGAGATCCATGTCCTCATGATCAGGGAGAGTTGTTTTTCCTTAACTTTCTATCTACATTGTAGTACTCCATAATAAAATAAAATTACATTTTGTTTACCTGTCACTATAGGTGACATTACTCAAGAATCATCTCTTGGCTTGCCAGCAGCATCAGTTCCTCAGTTCCACCTCTAGCACAGGCCAAGATTTTTTCTGCAAGTGAAATTGAATAAACCTTCATAACAAGGTTAGGAAAAAGTTCTAAAAGTGTCACTTTTCCCTCCTTCTTTGTTCTCCTGTCCTCAGAAAAGATGCATTTGGCTTGGGAAGACAAAACTTGGTCTGTTAATCACCATAACCAGGGATTTCTTCAAAATTGCTTCATTGCTAATGATCTCACATTGCAGAGCAACCTAAGAAAGCAAGTTGGACTTTCACAGTGCACTTATCCTCAGTCACAAAGTCACTTTCTGTCCTCCACCTTTTAAGCACATTTAAGGAAAATGCGCACAGCCCTCACTGTGAGCTCCCTATCCACCAAACTGTGTCTGGCGGACAACACAGCAATACACAGAAGTCGTGCAACACCTGCTGGGACAACTGTCTGTCTCTGTGAGGCCTCAAAGAGAAGACAGCAAACATCTTAGCAATATGAAAAGTTCAAAGCTAATAATAACTTTAAGGTCAGAAGTTCATTATGGAAAATGCTATGGAGAGCTGATGTTGATCAAGACACCGTTTTATAAGAAACAAGAAGAAAAACCCAAAAGAATTCATAAGGTTGTTCACAGACTTGCACTGAGCTCAGCTTTGTGGAGTCCCATGTTGCAGGGAGAGCCATTCGTGTGGTCCCTGCTCGTGGTGTTTTCATGATTCTCGTAATTACTTTGATATGAGCGTTCCTGGCAATGTTGGTCATTGAGTACTGCAGAAGCTGGATAACACTTCACTGATGATTTGCAGAAACCCCTGTATGTTTATATCTTCAGCAGACCATCAAATCCACAAAATACTTTGGTCAGTTTAGTAATTATCCTGGGAAGCAAAGTAGTGCTGCCATTATCAAGATTCTGGCTTCTGCCTAATGACTTCAACCAGCTTTCATTCTTTGGGGTCACGGATGTGCTTGAACATTACACAGAATACATTACTTCCATAATGAGATTGTGACTTGTTCTTGATCTGCATTGCTTTCATCATCACATCCACATCAGCTATTTACGTCAATCTCAATAACTAATCACACGTATGTATATCTGCAGTGGCTACATGAAGACTTTCAAAAAAAACTTGTGAATCTTGCTCATTGTATTCTTCATTTTCTGTTTCATTAACTCCATTTGACATAATTTGCTTCTTAAAGTAAAGATTTTAAATGGCTTTTTTTTTTCTGTTATTGAATATTTAATGTATGGCCAGTCTTCACGAACGAAGATTTGGGAAAGGTCTTTACCCTTCAAGCCTGCGCAGTGGATTTTTTAGGTGAGACACAGTGTGCGCTGAGCTGAGCCCACCCTTTAATCCTAAGGTTCATCTGCTGGGGCCGAGCAAGCTTGGACAGTGGCAGTGAGGTCCTCAGGACATAGGTTTGTTTAGAGTGACCTTCTCTTAGATGGATGGCCTTACAGGGCTGACGAGCTCTATCTGCCCGGAGGAGTTTCCCTGACCGGGAATCAAACCCAGGCCGCAGCGGTGAGAGTGCTGCATCCTAACCACTAGACCACCAGGGGTCCCCTATTGAATATTAACACCTTCATTAAAACACATATTTTATTTGTTGACCTTCTGTAAGGGAGTGGTTTCCATTAACAGCATTCAGATCTTAGTGAGTTGGTGGAATCCTAGATTTCAAATTAGCACCATCACACACAATCAATACAGAAAAAAATCCACAAATGTACAGTAGATGCATTCAAAAGGGACAGGCACCTAAAGTTTAAAAATGCATGGACATACTTGCAACATTTTCCATTGAAAATACCAGCCATAGTTAGACCCCACAGAATGCAGAGAAGGGGGGGGAAAAAAACAATACAAAAGAATGTCCAGTGAATTTCATAACTTTCATCCGTGTCTTCAGCTTTATTGCTTAATGAGTATAAGCCAAGCACTTAATAAAATCCATGAGATTTACCGGTCACATACCTGCAAAGACCTGGGCCTCTATTCTTTGTATAGTTTCAGCTCTTGATGTTTCACTTTTTCCTGCTTGCAATATGTTGACAGAGTAATAGATAGAGCTGAAACTGCAGCATTCTTCAAAGTTTTTTCTTTTTCTTCAGTTTTCCTTTAATCCAAGGTCAAATATGCAATTAAAACAAAACAACTATACAAACCCCTCTCTACGTTTACTAAAGAAAAGGCAACCCTCATACATATATCCAGTCACTAATGAAAATTGAAAATGTAAAATCACAAACACTGGTACATTCTCTAGAAGACTGAAGATGGAGTCAAAGCTACAGCTTCCTCTCCTAAATGAAGGAAAAACTTGCTTTTCCCTTGTTTTATCTCATAAGCATGTAAGTGACAGAGGTCATTTCTGGTGCTTACTTCATGTTTCAAGGAAGAGAATTTTCCTCTGCACAGGGTACTGCACAGTTAGCACACTGAATCTAAGAAATGCAGAGAACAAGAAAAACTCTCATGATCTTAATAAAGACAATTAGAAAAAGAAATTAAATGGAGATAAATTTCAGAGACCACTGCACAGCTAGGCGCACAAAACATCCAGTCACTGCTGCAAAATAAACAGAGCACATGAAGGCAAGGTATGCCTGAAAGCAAATTACCTATTTATGTACTTCAAAAATTTACAAATTAGAATGGGCATACAGTAGGTGATGTCTATAGCTGGTATAAATACGCAACCATGCTCTAAGGATTTGTCCCTTAGAGATAACTGTGTCTAAATATTCATATTCCTTATTTCTATGCCTATTTTAGGTATTTTGCTCTCAGATTACAGAGGGCTAAGAGAGAGAATATCAAATCTATCATGGCCTGCTAAACCAAATACATTAGATAGCACATATTTCAGTATCTTTCAGACAACTGTACGATGACATTGCTGTTAAATTATACTGCAGTTACACTATGTTATGTGCAAAAAAATGAGCTAAATGCTGGTCCCCTGAACTCCATGACATCAGGAAAATCTAGCATCAAACCCAAACTTTCAAATTGAAAATGGAAGATAAATGATTAGTCATCCTCTGTAATTAGAATGATGATACAGTCTACTGTAGATGACCTTCACTTAGTCACTGCAGTCATGAAACATATGTCCCAAGAATAAGTTTTATTTCTGCCCCAGATGAATATTTTTGGATGGAATCTGTTTCAATTTTCAAGTCTAGAAGGAGTTAGTTCAACCTGGTCCTTATTCTATCCACTGGATAACACCATTTTACATTTTTTAGGGTCCGATTAAGGCACTTGAGTGAAGGCATACCACAACACCATACCACTTTTCCTCCTGCTTCCAGGAGGAAATCTGCCTGTCTTGCACTTTAAAGCAACAAGATCCTGTCTTACACCTTCCAGAATTATTGTAGATTAAATTTCCCTCCACTGGCCCCATTTCACTATAATTTTCTAGCTAGTTTGTCCCTTATGGTCTCTTTCTGCACCCACTAGAATGTGGGCATGCTGTTTCAGTGCAGGCACTCTCTCTCATACTCAATCCAGAGGGAAAAGCATGCTGCTCAGGTACCTACAGTGTGCTGAGATTTGCAATCTCCTTTGCTCCTGAGGGAGTCTAGCCCAAGGCCAGACTTGCATGCAAGTAATTTTTTATGCATTTTATAAAGCAGCAGTACCAGACTTCTGTGGCAAAGGGCCAAACATAGCTGGGTCTCATTCCAGACTCCATATAGACTATGGTATCAAACCTATTGACACTGTTTAAGAGGGTACATGTTAAAAGGTCCAAAGAGAAATGTAAAGTAAAACGTGTGGCCTCCATATGCAACTCTGTTCCCCAACAGGCAGGGATGTAAATCTCTGGTTTCTCAGCAGTTGAAAAGAATGGCCCAGGATCAGGAACCTGAAGTCCACTGTGTCCCAATGCTTGCTATTTTCTACTGGCTGGCTGTAAGTCTTCAAAAAACACCTCAGCCTTGACAGGGATTAACTGGAGATTAGTCTTTCTGACCTCAGTCAGAACTTCAGAGAAATACCGACTAATACCACCTGTAGCTGCAACAGACTAACATGAAACTGCAGACCTTGGAAAAAAAAATACTGGACTGAGAAGAAAAACTATTGAATGCTCTTCAGTAGATCCTGTGTACCATGGGGTTTACTAGGCTCTTCAGCAAATATACTTGATTCAGTAACCACAGTCGGTCCCAGGAGTTGCCATCCCACTACTGAAGACAGTAAAATTCAAGTACAGTGAAGACTCCCTCACAGTAAAAGGAGATACCCTGCCCACTGTTTCAAGCTACCTATAAGATCCTCTTTTCAAAACACTGGACGTACCAACTTCTGCTGAACAGGGAATAAGGAAATATTTTTCTCTGCTCACATGTGGGTAGAAAGAGGCTGAAGCAGTTTGGGTATTTCACAGGCAGGATTCTAGGTGGAAGCAAAAGAAAAAAGGAAACCAACATCTTTATGCTTCTCTGTGTCCTCAGTCTATTCTACCTACTGCCAGAGAACTTTTCTGTGCCACATGCAGAGACATGCTTGGGCCAGTTAGCAGCTCCTGGAGTTACCCCATTTTCAGGGTGTTTATGGATTCTGGATGCCAGGTTGGCATCAGCTACAGTTAGTTGAAATAAACTGAGCTAAGAATTTCCTTTAGAAGAATGAAAAATGAGTAATCTCATGGCACTGAGTTCTAGGGCCCAAAGCACTCTTCCGTAGTGTCTCTGCTCCATTTTGGCCCTGCCCTGACCAGAACTTGTGTTTAACTGCTGAGTTGAAAACTCTTAATGATGGTAAGCCTAAGCAACAGATGAGTTTATTTGACTTACACCATATCATGAAAAGACACTGAGCCAGATTAGATAGCTTAGTTTACAAACAATAAATGAGGTAACTTGACCCAGAAATCTTTGCTTAAAAATTTGTCTAAGTAAAACATATGGAATACACACATAATCATATAAAACGTTAAAAAAAATGCTTTCTTATTGTTCTCAAAGACATTTCATAAATATGCACTATTTTCACACAAATGCCATATTCATCTGAGCTTGCATAAATCAAATTGGCAATATTGTTTGAAAGGTACCTGTAGGTATCTGTGAGGCTCTTTTGTAATTTCCACAGGTGTATTTTAAGCACAACTGTTTGCAAGTCTGTTTAGTCTGGATGTATTTCTATTCAATCAGAAAAATTCTGAGCAGTGCAGATTACAGAAGCTCTTTCCACATTTGGAGGAAATTATGAGGGCTTCTGCCTTATAAGAAAACAGTCCATCTGAAGTTTCTTTCAGGTGTTTGTATTTCCCAGTAAAAAATATTCCCTATCTTGCAATGCTCCTCACTAAAAGAACATCCAGAAGTAGAGAACAGTTGTGTATTATGTTTATGAATTATCTGAGAGCACACTGTAAATTATTACAATTTTTACTATCTGAAATGATTTAATGGTGACCCACAAATTGTGCAACTGGTTACCTAATACACACCATGTGACTTTCTCTTCCTTGATTAGATTAAGCAAATCTGAGCAAGGTGCTCAAAATGCGCTTTTCCATAGTGTTCTTATGAACAAAAAGGTACTTTCACTAATATTCACAGAAGGAAAATAAAAGCCCCAGGTCAGGAAATCACTAAAGCATGTGTTTAATTCCTCCCCTCCTTAAGAAAGGACTTATGCAGACACTTAAGTTGCATTGCTTAACTGCTGTCTGAATGCTTTTCTGAACCAGAACCAACAAAGAGGCAGCCACAGTTCAGTCCTCTTTATACCCCAAAAATGGTTTAAAGAGAATGAAGACTTCTCATTTATTGCAAGAATCATGCTCTTTTAAAAGTAACTAATTTTGCTTTTTTCTGACCTCTAATAGTTTGTATTCAGTTAATACTGGCTTTCAGCCCTCTGTCCTTAAATTCTCATGCCCTCATGTGTTCAAAATACACTTAATAGTATAGCCTCCATATGTCCCATTAGACAAAATTTGTGTTTTAATGCTAGATCCAAGAGTAATTGAAGTTAATGGAAAGATTTAATTGTTTTCAACGAGAATTGGATGAAGAACTGATAGTTTAACTCTGGACACTCTCTTCTGAACATTCTCACTAAGGTGCTGATCCAACTCCCAGGGAAGTCAATAGAAGGATTTGTGTTGGGATTTGGATCATACCTCTGTTCTTCTTGGAGTCAAATCCCCTTTGTCAATATGGACAAATACACAGATCTAAATGAAAACAAATGTTTGGCAACTTGTGACAGAAAGTCCAAATCTGTCTCTGTGTATTTGGGCCAAACCAAAATTGTTACGCTTGACAAAAACATCATTATGCTGATCTGGTTTTGGTTTTTGCTTACTAGCAATTGTTTGGTGAATATAAATCTAACTTCTCACATTTTATTTTTTTTTCATAAATGTATTCTACTGTCACTGTGGAAAGTAAAATGAGAGGGATTTCTATACAAAACTGTCTGTTCAGACTTGTCATAACTTTGACAAACATAATCCTCTCAGACTAGAACTTTCTATGCTTGGTCTCCATCAAGAACAATTCTATTTTTGCCAAGTATGAAGAAGTTTGCTTCAGCTCACTTTTAGTTTCCAAAATACAAAAGGTTTCTCATTCAGGATTGATCCTACACTCAAAACAAAAGGGATGTGGGCTGGATTCCCAGAGGTGAGGCACTCTTGCAGTTCCCATTGGCTTTAGTGTTTCTAAAATCAGCTTCTGTGTTTTTAAAACAAGAATTCCAAGGGTATGAGGGAATACTGACTTGGACACAATGAGACAAACGGAGCCTTGGCTAGCACAGTTGCAGGGAGTAGAGATGTTGCTGATTGCTTCATCTGCTGAAAGTGTGTGTTACGTGCCATTTGTATGTTACGCTATGTGCTAACAGAGCAGTTTTCATGGTAGCATACAAGGACAAGAACAAGGTAGAAATTTGGGGGAAGATGAGATGATAAATCTTAAAAACCTTTGCAGGCCTGTGTGTTCAAAATAACTGAAGAAGCCTTTTCTGATAGATGGATAAACAATTTCACAATTTATGCTGATAACAACGCAGGTCATTCCATATCCATAAACAGACTGATTTTTAAGACCCAGTCACAAAATAATTGATTCAGCCCCTTGCATCTTTTCTAGAATGGTGCTAAGATGATCCGTTCTGTGTTGTGCCACCCCTCCAAGTACCAGCTCAGGCTACTCATTAGGTCATTCTGCAGTTACTTACCTTATGTCCTCCAAGATATTGTGCTGCTATAATTTTTACTGCATGAAGCAAATACCATCACATTATTTATCTCACTGTGTTCTCAAGATATCAGGCAGTCACCTTTAAAGTACATTCATGTCCGCTTATGCTGATAAGGACACAAGAAATACACACATATTGAAAAGTAATACCTAAACTCTAAAAATCAGTGAACAAGCACAAAAAATATACAGTGAGACTGGACTAGTAATAACCCTATGGTTTGAAAATCACTTGTTTTAATTAACTCATCAGCAAGGTGACACAAAATCTTCTGGTTATCCATTCTCTGGCTGACATAGTCATAAGATACTTCCCTCAACTGGTCTATTTCTTGGAGCAAAAGGACTTGGGTTATTTTCTGTGTGTTTTGCCTGTGTTTGACTGTTTTTAAACAAAGCCAAAAGATGGTAGAGCCTGGAAAATCTTTAAAATAATAATTACCAAACTATAAAGTTGCAATGAGAATTTCAAATTATATTAAAAGGCAACGGAGTGATCAAGCTATTTGGAAAAGAGATACTTCTTTAAATATAGGAAAATATCTTCTAAAATATTTACATTATCTAATAAAGAAAAACAACACTAAGAGAGTAGCAAAGTAGAAGCAGGTTTGGTGAGTTGGTAGCACCAGTGAAGAGGCCAATAGATAAAACTGGCAGAATTATAATTCCATACACATTCTCATCTGACACGCATGATCAAACAAATTCCAATTTATTTTGTCTACTTAGTTATTGATCATTGACTCCTTCCCTGTTTTTCCCTTTTCCACAGTAGGGCTTTATCCCAATGAGAGTTTCAAAATATTATTATAGTAATGTCATTACAATGATGATAGAAAGACTAAAGTGACAGACAATCAAACCCATAACCTGAGAGTAGAAAAGTCAGAGTCAAGAGAAGGAATGCCACCTCCAGAGACAGAAGATAGAATAAAACCGTTCAGTCAGAAGGAACCTCCAATGATTAACTGTATATGTGATAGGTCCAACTGCAAAGGTGATAGTGATTTGAAAGGCATTTACCTCTAGAGGAAGAAAATAATATAGATCATACCAAAACTCTGTAGTTTGAATAGCTACATATAATTTATGGAAGAAAACTGGGTTCCTAAAACAGTTTACCAGCCTGCTGAGGTGTTTATCTAAGTTTTGCTTGTTTTATAGACCTTTGCACTGCTTTTAAGGACATAAAGAAAACAAATTAAAATAAATGAAAAGAGAATACAAAACATCTCCTTGCAATAAATAGGCTGTGAATTACAGAACAGCAGTAGCTACTTTTGAAGACTAGAATGGTAAATGCACATATGCTGTAACAGCCTCAGAGGATGACAGATGCCAAAATTTCTGGATGATCTGTTCATTCATTTTCAGGCAGGTACTGACAACAGCTCCTCTCTAAAGGGAAGGCTGTGTGTTCTGCTGACATCCATGTCAGACGACTGAAATCCCACGAGGATGTCAGTGCCACAATTTTTAGCCTGATGATCAGAGGATAATTTTAAGGCATTTCTCCAATGCCTGATTTACAAAAGGTAGCAAAATCTTGGAAGAAATAAGGAACGCCCTTTCAAATACATCTCTAAATTTGGTTATCAAGTTGTGCTAGGCTCTGTAGTTTTTCTAGACTGATCATTTATCTCAAAAAGCCAAAATATATTGTTGAAGGAAAGCAATAAGAAAGGCTTTTTCTAGAAACAGTTGTTCTGGAAGGGGTATATTAGCACTGTAAAGAGAATTTGCACTTTATGTTTTTCAAATCTTTATTAGCTTGATAACCTGCCACTATGTATATGTACTGAATCAGGTATGTAACTTTAGCCCATTTCCTAATTCAAGTCTGAAAACTGTTTTCTCTACCCACTGTGCATTTCAAATAAATTCAAAAGCAGATATTAGAACTCAATACATTTCTTGAAGAACCAGCAGTGTTCTTTGTATTTAACCCTGTGACCTGTGCCTCTGTATGGGCTAAATCACACCAACCTCTGTGGGAGGAATATTTAAGTCCCCAGCCACACTCTCACAGCACTGGAGGGGCCTCTCTTTAAAAGAGTGAAACTAAGCACACATAATGTTTGAGAAAGTTCAGATTGGTAAAACTTGGCAGGACAAAAGGACAAGTCTTCAAACTGCTTTACTTAGCAAGATTTGGGAGAAATGCGCCGACTGTACATTCTCTACCCTCATTATATTCTTGGAGTTTTGACTTCCTCTGTTGCTCCCTAGCCACAGATAGGTATCTAAACACAGGGAAGGCAGACTGTTTTCACAGCTGCTAGAACAGTGTTATACCTATGTACTGTGGGCCACACAGGGGGAGCACAGTCACTTGACTATTAAAATAATAAGATGTTGCTTAAATCAATAGGTTTTAATTGTGCGGCTTAACATTTGGTTCTGTACCCAGAAAAAAAAAGTTGCTAGTAAAAGGAGAGTAGATAGGTTTCTTGGGGGGAATCAGAACAGAAAAGAATGCAACTACCAACACTTTGCAGCTCATTGTCTATACTTGACATGGCTTTGCATTTCAGAATGTATCAATGCCTCCCAAAATCTAAACACCTGGTAGGGCAAAATGGCACCTCAGGAATGATTTTTTTTTCCCTTCTGAAGTATCACTAAGAAGATAAAGAATAAATAGGAGCCCGAAATCTGAGATTTCAATTTTTTTCAAATGGGAGAATCACCCCCTTCTCAACTGAATACTGAGTTTAAAACACCTGTATTTCACTTGAGGAACAAACTACTTGTATTTGATATAGGCCTCAGTGTATTTCCAGCACATACAGACTCTTACTTCACTATCTTATGCTGGCTCATACTGGCAAATGCCATTTGTTCACTGGCCTAAAAATGTATTTATTACCCTATATTTTTGGAGGGGCAGGTTAGCATCACAAAAATGATCTTGGAATTGGTACTGTTGGCAGTGCCAGATGAGAAGTCAAGGATTCTGAAACACTTCAGAAATTATTGTCCAAATCTGCAACTTCTGCAAATTCGTGTAGGTTGGCCATTACAATGAATGGAGTTTTGCCAATAGGCGAACTGATGACCCGCCTGTTAAAACAAAAGAAATCCAGCCTTGATCATTCTTTTATTCTTCTGATTTTTTTGCAGATTTAGAAAGTGTAGTACAACTGATTAAAATAACCCCACAATTTATTATTCCAGGAGCAATGTTTTCTTAATAATACAGTCAAAGTGTGTCTGGAATTTAGAAACACAATTTATTTTCCCACAACATGCCAAGCAATCAAAAAAGTTACATTCCATGTCCAGAACAAAAAATCATGGCTGTTACAAAACAAGAAAGAGTAAATCATAAAAAAAAATACTGCTAAGGCTAAAAATCTATAAAGTAACACTGACCTTTTTATATACCTCATAAACAGCACAGAGAAATTCCTGCTTCTGCCAAACGCTCCAGTTTGCAGTGGTGTTCCAAATTTTCATTAGCACAGGAACCATGCTGACTGAAAGCCAGTAGCTCAACCTGTTTACTCACTTTTGCTCCTGAAAAGAAAAAAAAAAGAAAAAAAAAGCCCTCACACAAGTTTATATCACTATGACACCTCTAGATAGTGAAATAAGTAAAGTGACACAAGTCTCTGGATTTGAGGGTTTATTTTTCCCTCCAATGCTTATGCTACTTAAACAGTTATACAGATGAACAGCACTGAATATCTGTGAGACATAACAGTTTAGGCTCTGACTCAGGAAAGTATTAAACGTATTAACTTTAAACCTCATTTAAAGTGCTTCAGACCTGGGACCTATAGTTAGGATAGCACGTGCGTGGGTTGGCAAGCAGGGACAGTATATTTAAGATCATTTTGAGAATGATTTGAAGAATAAATGTGTGTTTGTACCTGATTTTTCTCAGAAGACTGCAGTGCAACGTTTGAAAATTAAACTCCATTAATCATGCTTTTTTTTACATATATCCAGTTCGAACACATTTAAAAATTTCTCAATTTGTCTACTATGACGTGAAAACAAAATGCCATAGAAAGGCTCTTAGTTACTTAGTAATATACTATAAAGAGGGATTTATGGGGCAGCATAAGCAACAGATAAAAGATGTGAGATAAAAGGTGTAGGATTCAAACTTGGATTCTGATTTTACCAAACCCAAAATTCAAGATAATTTGATCTAGAATTTTCAATTAATAAGTATATATCCTTTCCAAATACCTATACACTCAGTTTTGGAAGTTATGGTAATTACCTTGTTATCTCATGAGACGTTTTGATATGTAAGACATTGCAGAGTAGGAAAAATAGTTGGTGGCTACCACTGATGCTGCTCACATTGGAACACAAAAGACTGTGCTAGAATGGTCACTACTAAAACAAAATAGGCATGACATGATTCCCTTATTCTTTCTCTAACATGAAAATAAAAACCAAACCAAACAAAAAACTCTAAAAAACAATCCAAAATGTAGGAGAGAGGGACAGAGAGGAAGAGAAGAAGAGGAAGAGGAAAAGAAAAACCCATTAGTTCAATGCTTTTCCAATTCTCTTCCCTGTAATATATAGATGGAAAACAAAACTGATTAAGGGGGCTTTGGGTTGGCGTATGATACTGAAGTGTCACAAAAAAAGTCTATTAAGTCCTCACCAAATATTGTTTCAGCTGCCTTGGAGCACACTCTGCAGTCACACAATGTTGAAGATACCTGATTCCTCCTCAGAATTGTTCAACACCTCCTGGGTCTGGGTCCTGTTACAAGAGAAACAGTTTAAAGGAACTGAAAGTGAAAATAATCTTTGTAGCAGATGATGTGGACAACATAAGCTCATCGTCAGAAAATAGTGGAAATTAACAAAAGGGAACTAAAACTGCTCCTTTGTATAAAATGTGCTAACGATTATGTCAGAAGACAAAGAATGCCAAATAACAGAAAAAAGGAATAATCAAATTTAATTGAAAGGGAGGAATTTCATCTCTAAGACTAGTAAGAAAAAAAAGCATGAAATCCATAATACCATATAAAATTTATTCTAGTCAGCAACCTGTTTTAACAATACCATATGACTCAGTAGTGGAATAACTCCTAAGATGTGGTTAAATAGGCAAAATTTTATTATTTTGGTATTAAATACAATTATGATTACTTGCTTTCTCAGTTCTTTCTTTCACAAGGGCAGTCATAATCCATCAAGTCACAAATCTGGCATGTGTCCCTGTGTGACTTTATTATTTAGTTCCACACTCACAAAATTCACGAAGAATAAACCTGATGGAGTACATGTGCATCTTAATAAGTGAAAGGGACAAATGAATTCATTGTCTACTGAAGCAGTTTTATAATATCAAAACATATGCTGAATGAAGCTGCAAGCTATTAAAACAAATCATACAGGCTTTAATTGCAATTTAAATCTGCATTATTAAGGTAATAAAATGACCTTAAAATAAATATTATGGAAGCCATGTTGTCCCTGCAAATGAACACAGCATGAGAGAGTGATACAATAAAACACCCTAACATTAACATGCTGTATGTACCACTGTGATTTCCCACAGAGCTAAAACAACAAGAAATATCTCTTCTCTTCCATAGCTCTGGGCAAAATTCTCCTCTCCCTTTAATTTGCCTTTGTTGGCCATGCTCACCAGATTTGCAGAATTCCCACTAACAGGAACCACTCGGATGCAGCCAGGTTCATCACCACCATGCACAGAGCAGAACAGTAACACAAGAACACGGGGACAGCACTACCAGTCTGTTCAGATTTTCTGTACACATTTGCCATCCTGTCTGCACACTCCCCAAGCAAAAAATATTTAGGTCAAACTCAGGGTGAGAAACACTCATGCCCTGCTTGGTGCCCTAGGTCTTTCCAAATCCTGATGCCCCTCAGCATGTTACAGTGCCTAATGTAATGTTGATATCAGCTTTCCATGCCCACCCATGCCAAGGTGATGGAGCTTGTGTGGGGCAACATGACCATGCTGGGCCCAGCCTCCTCACCAGGGTGCCTGGAGATCTCCAGTTTTGGGGGAATGTCAAGGCAGAGACATCAGGAGCCATACAGTGACTAACTCAGCTTCACCGCAAAAATAGTCACAGTTTAAACAATAAATTTTGGCATTACTGTGTGGCAGCAAATTACAATGGAGGAATAATTCTTGATATTATCCATGCGAAGAACATTATTCATATGACATTTACATATGGGAATTTGGGGGGTCAGCCATAATCGTGTTTTTTTTTTTCTTCTGGGCAAGCAGCGATCTCCAAATATATGATCTGATATTATTTCCTAAAATAATCTTCTATTTTAAAATACTTGATACGTGATCATGACATTTATGATCTGTTGCAGAGCCTGTACTGAAGTCTAGAAACATTTTAACCACAGTATTCACTGCCATTTCCTAAATCATCACATCCCACATTGATTCTGACAATAGAAGAAAGAATGACAAGGGCTCTGAAATAGTTGAATTTGAACAGAAGGCCACAGTTTTTACTTAACCATCTATTTTCCACAGACTATAAGGTAACACAAATAAAGGTCTCCTTTCCCCTCCTGCCTAACCCAGACTGGGAAATATCCAAATCCTTCAGTCCAATTTAAGCACACAAGGACAACTCCTCAGGAGGGTCCTTTTACAAATACTCACAGGTCTCTGTACTTTCTGCCAAATCCCACAGGCCACCAGGTCCTTTCTGGCCTCCTCCTGTGGGCTGGGGGAGCACAAAGTCTAACAGAATGCTACCCACTCTTCTTTGACCATCACCAAGCACCAAGATAACTCTACTACCTTTCCAGTCTGACCCACCAAACACAATCTTGAATATTACTCACTTTCTGAGCCAGTGTCTTCTGTGTAGGACAGTCACCATCATCTCTGCAGAGTTCCCAGTGCTTACTGGAATATGCCACCGGGGTTAGTATTATCAGCTGCCACGCCTGCTACCACTCCCTATTTCATCTCCTATGGAGCTATCTTCCCCTTTTGCCAATGTCCCCAGCTCAATTGTCAGAGAAAAGCACAATCTATCATCAAGCAAAGTGCATGCTGAGCTACAAATACAAAATCATCAAAGCTGGAAGACACCTTCAAGGTCATCTAGTCCAACCATCAACTCAATACCACCATAATCACCCCTAAATCATAACTCCAAGTGCCACATCCAGATGTGTCCTGAACACTTCCAGAGACAATGACACCACCAGCTCCCTGGGCAACTTATTCCAATGCCCAACCACTCTTTCAGTGAACTTTTTTTTTTCTAATATCTAATCTGAATCTATCCTGGTGCAATTTAAGGCCAATTCTCTCATCCTTTCACTTGAGGTATGGCAAACAACACTGACCCCTCCCTCACTACCTCCTCCTTTTAGGTAGTTGTAGAGAGCAATGAGGTCCCTCCAAGGTTTCTTTTCTCCAGACTAAATGACCCCAGCTCCTCAGCCACTCTTCACAAGACATGTTTCTAAACCAGATTCCTTGCTTTTCTTGGCACCTCAATGTCCTCTTTGAAGTGAGGGGCCCAAAACTGAACACAGGACTCAAGGTGTGGCCCCACCAGTATCTGCAATATCAAAATTCCAGGAAAAAGAGATTTCTGACTTCTCCATGGTTACCCACTCCTACAAGGGCAAACACATGAAAAACAGATGAGAAGATGACCATATATCCTCTCTATCATAAAATATGAGATTTAAACAGACATTAGACCTCTTAACCTTGTTGAACACATAGCTGAGGGTCATCAGGGATTCCTGCCATATCATAGTATGTGAGCCTGAAGTGTTCAGACCCAAGTAAAACAGGAAGCTGACAATAGTTTCTGCAGCCTTAACTGCTGATACTTTGAATTATGTTGAGCTCCCACTGAGATGGGCAGGACACTACGGACACTGTGCATCCACTGTAGACCGCTCCTTTAAATACATGCATTTATAAGAAAATATATGAATGTATGAGAAAGAAAGAGAAGGAAGGCAAGAGACTGTGAAACTGTGACTGGCTGAATAACAGGTGAGCAAACTACCTGAGCAAAATTAAAAACTACCACATGGTAATGGTCCCAAAACTGCACACAATGATACAATTATATTCTATATCTTCATTGTAACTTCAGGATACTGATTATATCTGAGAGTGTGTGTGGATAACAGCACTGTAAAAAAAAAAAAAAAGGTACATTGCAACCTACCTGTTCTAAAAGATGCCAAAATTCTTAGCAGCTTCACTAAAAGCACTAAAAGACTTAAGGAAATAATTCAAACATTTTAATTTCTCACAGTAGTATGTAACTCTTTAAAGTCAAAATGTATTAGAAGGCTGAACGTTTAACAGATAGGTCTTATACTTACATTCATAAATAAATTAATGACTTGCAAAATTACTGGGCTCTAGATTTTGCCCAACGTAATCAGATTTTTTTGTATTGGAATTACCATTTTGGTTATATCATGTAGATTTTTCCACTGTCATTCAGGGAAAATAAAATCATTTCTCAAGATTCAAATAATATATTTCAATATGCTCAAATTATCCTACTTGACTTTGTAGTGAAAGTAGGTAGAAATGTTCACACAGTTCACCATCTCCACTGTACAGTACTGGCTTTTGAAAATGTCTCTCAGCAAACTCTCAGTCTTTTTCTGTGTAAAGTCAAAAGGGTTTGCTTAAACCAGAGGTGACCACTCCAAACAAAAAGGCAGTTTTACAAGCTATTACCTCTCTTCCTCTTAATTACCAGCTTCCACACCCATGTTTCTGCATATGTAAAACTTTTTCATGTGTAAAACCTCCTACTGTCTAACCTGAAGGCAGAGAAATAACAAGTTCACCCATGTCACTTGGCTTTCCTCTAGCTCCAGGGGCAATGTAAGGGGATGCAGAGTTTATTATGTTGGTCAGTAAACAACAGTTCAAAATCAGATGTTCCAAAGGCTCTGCATAACACGAGTGTGTAGTGCAAGCACCTCTGTAAAAGGCACCTTACTGAAACTGAAATGTGTAAATTAATTCTCATGTGGGGAGTGGCAGGGAGTAGCAATGGTACTGCAAATTCACACTACTGTTCACTGAACATTCATTTTTTTAGGTAGAAGACTCTAATTGAGTGCAATTCTATAACACACATACTGTAATGGTTATGGCACCCTCCTAAAAGGGGAGATATCAGATTTCAGCTGGGAACTGTAACGGGTCTCCTGCCATGTGACTGTTCCGAAATGCCAAAATATAAACAGTCTTTGTGTAAAATTTAGTCATGCTCTGTGCACGCCTGCCAGATGAAACCCTGAAGCTGAGGTGTGTGAAGTACCAGAGCTGTACACAGAGAGTCCCGTATGACTTAGGCAGGAATCAGAGGCAGCTGCCTTTAACTTAGGTGGCTGAGTGAATGTCTAGGAACAGAAGCAGAGATACTACTGGGACCTTCCTAGAAAGCTTTGGCACCTAAAAGCATTACACACCTCCGAGGGCAGGCAAAATTGAATTTTTGCAGATACAAGTACATGTAACTGTTGAACCTATCGCCCTACTTAATTTGCTTTAACGATGGCCCATCTATTAAGGCATATATAAAACATTTGAAAACTCATTTTATAACTGATGCCTTTCTCACTAGTGTTAGGTTACAAAATCCTGTTCATGTCAGCCCCGTAAATACACAGGAGTAGGACAGAATAGATGGCAATTTCTAATTAATGTGTGTTACCTAACCTTTTATGGACACGAAAGTATGCAGAATTCATCCTTCTTTATATTTTAAATTGTTAAAGAGTAATCAATCATATAAAAAATAAGTATGTTTGTCTTACCTTAGAGACCATTTTAAATTATGTCTCTGATTAACTTAAGGTACTTGTTACCTTTTTATTTTTCGAAGTATTTACACAGCTTAGACATTTAGAATATATTTTCATTTTAACATCTAAGAAATATTTTGCAACACTCTAATTTCACAAAAGCATTCTGATTCTCTTTCCATTCATTTCACCTAGGATCTTGGAAAAAATTAATTCTTCTTAACTGCAATGTATCTATGCAGCCCAGCACTTTATTCTTTGGAGAAATTACTTCAGAAAGGTCTTAGCAGCTATAAAACATTTTCTTTTATCATATAACTTCTCTGATTCTTGTTCAAACTGGGATTAATCACTCTTAATCAGCTATTTTATAGGCATGATGTGAGAATGTCTAAGGTTTATTCAGAGTATTACATTTTTCCAGGATAAAGCAAAGCAGACCATGTCAGCCACAGAAAAATATTACTCACTTCCTTCTCGTCACTCTTAATTGGTATTAAGTGGCTTTAGGTCAATCACTTTGGTCAAGAAAATTTATGAAAAATACAGGTCTATTTATACACGATAGAAGTAATTAATCCCTTTTACAGACAGTCATTATAAAACCCTTTCATTCCTCATCCCTCACCACATCACTGTGAGAAATTCTATGGAGGAAATGAATGGATGGACTGTAATATTGATTTCCGTGGGTTCTCTGGCATATGCTCAGGGTAACACAGAAGTCAGTATCACTAACTTATTAATCATCAAACACACACGTACAACAAAAATTTTGTTTCAGTTTCTAAATTTGTGCAATTTGACCAAATGGTGATCTCAGCCTGACAGGTGTGTCCTGAAAACTAATTTAAATATTTGTAAATAGGGGCACCATTCCTGCATTAGGTTATTAATAACTGCTGATCCTGTCACACTTTTTTTAACATCGTTTCTGTCTTAATAAATGTTGAACTTAATAATTCAAAGGAAACCTTAATAAATTCCTTTTCAATCTTACTTACTTGTCTTCATTATTTATCCAGCAACTTCTTTCCCACAGCAGCAAACGGCATATTTAGGTTGTGAAAATTCTAACTCTTATTTACAGAACTAAATAAATTCAGGTTTTGCTTATCAGTTTAGCAAACATAAGTCTTTGGGCTGAATTTTTTAGATATCTATCTTCCTCTAGGTGATATGTCAGACACAGTTCATTAATTTTTTTTAAAAAAATAAAAAAAAAATAAAAAATTAAAAAATCTATTACCCTGAAAAAATTTAGGCTTTTTCCATATCTCTCCATTTTAGACTTCTTATTTAAGTTCCTGTATGAGAAGACAAGTCATGCTAAGCTTCATATAGAGTGGAAAATGAAAGAAGGGAAGGGCAAGAAAGGAAGGGCAAGAAGGGAAGGGCAAGTCCTGCAAAACAGAATGACTCTGGGAGCACCAGGTAGGAAAGTAGCACCAGGCTTTAAGGACAGAATGGAAGAAATGGAAGGAAAGAATAGCTGACACAAAAGGACACACAAGAGGACAATTTGTGGGAAGGAGCAAGAGAGGAATGGAAGAGACTCTGGGACAGAAGTGGTGATCAAAGTTGGGGAGAACACATGGACTGGAAAGAGAAGGAAGAGATAGAACTGTAAAAGAACCGGCTCTTCCAAGATCCAAGACTGCAATCAGGACATCTCTCTTCTAGGGGCAAAACATGTGCTTCCATTCCCCTCTAGTGGTAGGTACACTTTAAAAAAAAACCAAAACCAAACACCCATCAGTTATAGCATTTTATTGCTCAAGGTAATATAGTAACCTAAAGTTTAATATTTGCCAGCGACCTGTGTAGGGTGTTCATAATGTTTGCTTTACTCCCTCATTCTTCTCTATTTTGTAACAGTTAAGAAAACTTTGAAATTACGATGAAAAGCATTATATAGATGTTAAATATGCAAAATCAAGCAAGAGAAATTAGGAAATTAAGCCCCTTTTTTAATACCTATCAAAGGGCATATCTAGGATAATGCACTTTGCAATAATACAACACACATTTTCCAAAGAACTACCAATCTATGTAGTACCAGACTGGTTGGTTCTCATGAACAAGCAGATAATTATTACTGCTATCCCATAACATACGCTGGGAAACTGCCACTTGGCATTCAGGCACTGTCCCTTCTGTGCAATGATGTCTTTAATTTGCATGTTAATAAATGTCAAAGTATGCCTCCTGCTCTGATATGATTTCCATTTTTTTGTAATCCAAATATTTTTTGGTACACATACTTCCTGCATGACACCAAATTATTCATCTGGTAAAGTCATAAAAAACTAAATTCATTTTACTTAATTTGGGTTTTTAGAGGAATATGGATTCCACTATACACAGGAATTTTCATTATGATAAGAATTAAACACTGATCACAGAACATACAAGACTGTTATATATACTGTACATTCCAGACAACCACACCTCTTCAATATGTCCTCTTGTTTTCTTCTGATTTCAGATTCTATTTTCAGAAATATGATTACTTAAGTGGAAACTGAAGTAAAAGAGGAACTATGCTGCTTAATGCATGTTTATTTTTCTATGCATTACGTTGACAACTTTATTAACCTTGGATGGAGCACTTCAAAGTGAGCTAATTTTTGCTGTAGAGTTCTGTGAAAAATTAAAGTGAAAGTAATTATTTGTCATCACTAAAAATTAGTAACTGTTGGCATTCTACAAATGACCTGATTTGAAATTTAAACCAGAGCAGTCATGATTTGTAGGGTTTGTCAAGTGACCTAAAATACAAGCTCAGTCTAATAGTTTCATTAGGAACCCTCACTTTTTTTTTTATATTGTTTGTAGAAAGCCACCAGAGGGATATATTCTAAAAGTTAACAAACCTTATTAATCCCATTCCATTCGTGTTTAATTATTCTTATCCTGAACTGTAGACTTCTTATCCATTGTAGACTTCTAGAAACCTTGCCTTCACATATATGAGTAATGTTCGCTTGGGTCTAATCCCAGAAACCTTTTATAAGCAGTATGTTACACATCAGGACACTAAGTTTTCTATTTAAAACACGTACTTTCATGAAGCACACAAAACCAGTGACAAGGGTTGCACCTGAAACTGCAGCACAGTTAGAAGGTCTAGCCAAGCTGTCTGATTTGTTAAGTTCATGCTGCTAAATCAACCAGAAGAGAGAGTTTCAAAGACAAACATGGTAAATGGTTTGGAAAGCCTGAAACCACCAAATGTAATTTATTTTCTTAAGAAAAGTAAATATAAAGGAAACTCATTTTTGCTGAGGCTCCTATGGCTTATTTTCATTTTCAATGCAGTGAAAATATTCTCTGCTTTTTAATTGCATGTTCGTAAAGTTTTAATTACCAAAGTTTAAAAAACACGGCAATCATGCTGCTGAAAATCAGCCACAGTTTTGATTTACAAGTCTGCAAAGGATTACTTGGTAGCAATCAGGATGGATTGCAGTGCTTAAGCCCAGAAAGCTCTAATATGTTATAAACACAAGCCAATGATGGAGTAATTGCCCTTGATTGCACTACTTAGAAGATCTTTAGAGGTAACCCAAAGAGAAATGGACAGTACCTATGTGCTATGACAAATACTATGTGAGAACATCGAAACCATGCAGGAAATTCTGAACCAGTTTCCTTTTTCCTAAAAGCAGGTGATATTTAGGAGACTTGAGAAAACCACCTCTGAGACAGAACATGGTTGGGTCTGAGGACATGCGAACCTGTCACCACACAAAAGGGGCTGTGGAAGGGAGTGTGGGGTACCACAGGGACTAACAAAATTAGCAGAACCATTACTGCAGATGCTACAGTCACAGAGGGGTGGTTTTCTTCCCCACTTGGTTTGTCTAATGGGACCGAGCTTTCCTTTTGTTATATACATGAACCATGTCAGTAGCTAAACAAGAGAAAGGAGATGGAGATGAAAATTGAGGAGGAGTTGTAAAACCTGTTATGTTATACATTGCAAGGCAACTTTAGTAAAAGCAGTAAATAAAATAGTTCACATTCCCATTATTTATCAATCTGAAAAAATTCGGAGTTCTCATGATCAATGTATAACTCTTCTTTTCACCTCTAGAGATACCCACTTACTAAACATGAAGGACTTATGTAGTGTGGCCGATTTCAAACTTACAAACATAAACTCCCATAAGCTTACACTGTACGAAGGTGATTACTAATTTAGCTCTGTATTATGACCTTTATACTTTATTTCCTCATTGAATTTCTAAGAGTAAAAATTTCCTGAAAACTGGGGCTGGAGGAAACTCTGCTCAGGAACCTGAGGCAACTTCTCCTCCTCCTCCTCCCGTCCTTCATGAGTTCACTCAGCTGTTTCTTACTCTTTTTTCCCCTCTCCTCAGCTTGTCTGGCATTTTTGTTCTTGCTTAAACATGCTTGAGGCACCATCAGCTCAGCTGAGGGGCTGAGGGTTGTCCTGTGGTGGGAACCTGCTCTGCCTGGCACAGGGTAGCCCCAGCCATCCTTCACAGAGCCCACCCTGCCATCCCTCTACTCTGGCACCTGGGCACCTGCACCCAATACAGCAACATATATAAATCTCATTACAAAATATCAGACTGATTAAAATCTCGGGAGGATTTGGCAGAGGCTGACCTATGTTTGCTGTAATTAAAGGGTTTTGCAATTAAAAAATAGTGGATTTTTCCCAAAATGGACCCCTCGGTGCTGACTAACCATGGAGCCTCAAGGAAATGGGACAGTATGTGTTGGTGTTGTGCTTAAATTGAATAATCTCTGTCCTTTTCCATCAGACTGTATTGGTTACTAACCACACAAGTAACTGCCCTGGATGTATACATGTACATATATTAAATGCTGCCATACTGACTGAGAGCTCACAGCTACTTACTGTGTTAAAGCAACAGCAAAAATATCTGTTTCCATAAAACTCTCCCTCTGTTAATGTACCTGTGATTGTAACAACCTCTCCTAGTTATCAGAGAGGTACAAAAGCCAGGGTGAAATTACAACCTCACAGGATCACAGTGTTGACCTGACTGTGCACGCAGCAAGGCTCTGGTGTTGTTACTTCTGTTGAAAATAGTTCAAGTCTTCTGGCTTCAGGAAGTGTATTCCTAAATTGACAATTTATGTTACCTTTCAAACAGCTTTAGATTACCAGCCCAGAGGTGGATTATTCTACTACACAAGTTCACACATGTTAAAAAAAAAATAGAAACAGCATAGCAAAATAAGGAAATTCTGTTTTGAGATTATATATTAATAATTTTCCCAGTATAATATCAGGTATATACTAAACCAAATATCCAGAGGTTTAGTGACACCTGCAGCTGCAACACACAAACTCTTTGCCCAAAATCTGGTTGCATTTACCATCATTAGGTATTCCTCCCTCATAAAGGCATCACAGACAGGCTGGTCTTGAATAACAGCAGAAGTGACAATAAGGACAGGTAGGAATAGCCACAAATTCAGAGAAAGCACAGCAGTTCTAAAAGTACTGCAGGAGGTCTAATAGCCACTCGTTAAATTTAGCAACTAATTGAACACATATTCTAAATCCCTTGAACTGCTGGTGTTTCAGATGGTTATGTTTGCAAATCATCATCATCATGGCCAGGCTTCACGAATGAAGATTTGGGAAGGGCTCTACCCACATTTGTTACAAGGGCATTGGTGGCTAAAAAGGGCAATACGAGATAGACATGTCCGGTTGCAAAAGGCACAGCAGGAAGACTCCTTAGGTGGTATATTCTGCAGGGCACAATTCTTTCTGTGTTGTCCTTTCTCCTTGAGAGTGATCCTGCGTGCTTTCTCAAAAGCATCAGCAGCGTTATAGATGGTGTTTCCAGACCTCCCAATTGGAGGCCAGAGTAGATCAGTTATGTTGATCAATATGGCCAAGGCTGAGATGTTGTTTCAGGGAGTCCTTGTATCTTCTCTTCGGAGCTCCTCTCTTGCAGCAGCCGGTGGCAAGTTCACCATAAAGCAAGATCTTAGGGAGGCGGTGGTTGGTCCTTCATCCTTGAGATGTGCCCTGCCCAGCGCAGCTGTGTTCTCATCAATATGGCCTCTATACTTGTGATTGCTTCTTGTTCTAGAACAGATGTATTGGTCACATAATCTGACCTTGGTGAGATCAACAAAGGTTACATAGAGACCTTTGTTCTGTTCCCTACACTTCTCTTGTAGTTGTCTGAGAACAAATACCATGTCTGTGGTGCTCCTGTTGGTTCTGAAACCACACTGGCTTTCAGGTAGAATTCCTTCTGCTATAGCGGGTATTAGTCTGTTCAAGAGTATTCTTGCCAGGATTTTGCCAGCAATGGAGAGCAGAGTAATACCACGGTAATTTGAGCAGTACACACACACCAGAGAATAGTTACTGTCAATACCAACTTCAGTGGCAACACTACTATTTAACTTAGTATCATCACATTACATCTTTGGACATAAAACTGAAAGCTGATAACAAAATTTAGTCTGATGAAATTCCTAATGATGTGGTATTAAATTCTGATTATTGCAAAAAAAATTTACTTTGGAAGAACCACATGCTACCACAGTCAGATAAAAGCACTGTTCAATTTTACAATACTGTTGCTTGAACTGAAATTAGAATCCTTAATGTTTCTAAAGAATTATCTGAAGTCAAGAAAGAGCTATACCCCAGCAAATCCCCAGACAGAAGAGCTCCCTGTAGTACTGATACAAGAATTTCAAAATCTCATTAGAAAGTATTTCCATGGCTCTTTGAGCTCTAATCCCAAATGGAAAGAGCCAGATAAAAGGAACGTGGATTTAATAACTTTTGTGTCATCCATACTCGTTTTTCATAGATAGTTTACAATCACCCAAAAAAGATTAAGGTGACCAGTGAGCTCCTCAATTCTACAATAGCAGTATTTGCCTGCTGGCTTATTTGTTAGCTCTTGGTTGTGAGCTAAAATCTACAGATTTTTTTTTTACGGACAAAGTACAAAGAAAGAGTCAATTACATATTTCAATGTTCAAGGTTCTGTTCAAAGGTAATATGCATATCTTTAAAAGAAATGCAAAAGTACATTTTCAAAAAAAAGGGCATTGCTTTTTAAAGAAGGGCAATTATCTTGCTTCAGTTAGTATCTGCAACAAAGATCAAACATGCTTCAAGGATATTTACAAGTCCTGAGAATTTTGTTTTAGATAAGTGTTCAACTAAATATTTAAGAAATGTACTGCCTTTACTGTCTCCTGATTTTATTTTTCCTTGTTTTGGTCACCAACAATAAGCTATCGAGATCACAAATGTAGCAATCCAGCTTCCATTTGATTCATGTGTATACATAAAGCAGGCCCATTCCTGAGTAGCTTTATTTAAGGCTAACTGGTTATGGTCCCAGAAGGAAAATGAATTAATCAAATGGTAACTGAAATCTTGTGATCTTGTTTATGATGACTGTTGTCTTGGACAAGTAGCCTGGTGGTAGTGAACAAAAATGTCATAAATGGGCATATTTAAGTATTCGCTTTAGCATTTATCTATAAACGTCATAATCTTTTTTTTTTTTTAATGTAGCCTTTTTTATCCTTAAATCCTGTTTAATCTATGTTACTGTACACACACACAAAGGGAAAAAAACAGAGAGGGAAGTTTTATGTCACATGTAAGAGCACTATATTCCACATAAGGAAGTTTAAAAAAGACTAAGTATTGCCTCACAAAATTTAAGAAACCCTGTCTTTGAATTAAATGGATGTGTTTATTTGCTCTTAAACACAGAAATTTGTTTTTGTCAGATATATATAAAGAGCTATTCTCATTTGATTTAAAATACAGCTAAGATCTGTTCTCAGTCTGAGGGAGTTCAAAGGAGCCACCTCAGACATGGGCAAAAGGTGTTCTTTGGACAGATTTCTACATTTTGAGGCCAGAAATACCATTTTGATTATCTAGTCTGATTTTCTGCATAACAGTTAACACATAACTTCCTGTACAGACTTTCACCAAGTGATTTCTTCATCAAGCCTTCATTTTCTGATTTAACTAGACCATATGGTTTATAAAAGAACCAACTTTAATTCATTTGATGTTGACTTGCTTTTAATGTTAGTTCATGTAGAAAAGGGACCAATTGACTTCTGTGAGTACAAAAACGGTCAGCACAAGGGACCAGCAAATACACCTTAGAGCTTTACATTTTCCTGTTTCTGAAACAGCCAGTTCATAGGCAGTTTACCTTCTTCTTCTAAATCTTTAAAGTCTTATTAGACCTTAGTCCTTTGATATTGATGACAAGTCTCAGAACCTTCTCGGAATATTAACATCAGAGGCACAATCCTCATTCAAAAAGCCTGAAGAAGACTTGATTAAATGATTTTCATTAACAAGTGGAACAGACAATATTTTTTTTGTCACTTGAAAATGCATGTCACTCCAGGGACTTAAAACTACTTTTCCATTCATTTGCTCACCTAGAATCAGCATCGTTAGAAACAGCACTTACACTGACTCTCTTCTCTTTCAGCTCACAAGATCAGGGTGTTCCAACAAGACTGAGGACATTTTGCCTCTGAAACCAGTACAAGAGGTGACTTAAAATCATGCCTGAATTTACTCAGCTCTAAGTCTACAGAGAAGTGCTTCTGGTGGCAATGCCACAGACTCCAATTTACCTTTTTCTCCATTTCAAAGGCACCCGAGCAACTCTAAAATTCAAGGTGAACACCTGTGCTGATGCACAATTTCTCTGAAGGAAAAATGCAACAAACAGTACAACTGACAGAGATTTCCCTTGTCTGCAAAATTAAAAACATTTTATTTAATTTCCCAGTGCCTGGGACTTCAGCAGAGCTGATTTATTATACTGCTACAGAAAACCAGACTGATACACCAAGTCCCACAACTGACCTCTGGTTCAGAAACATCTGGTCTAATGACATGAAAAATTTCACTACATCTGTACATAGTAAATCAATTAGTCATAATGGAACTTGGCAGCCAATAATATAGAAGTATGGCACACCCAGTAAGTAATAATGGCTTTTACTGAGTTTAAAGGTACTTTAGGACAGACATGGTTCAAGGGTCTTCTTTCCTAGGGTGTCACCATCTGTGTAACATTAATGATGAAGACATATCCCAGGTCCCGCTTATACAAACAAAATATATTTTACTTTTTCTTCTTTTTCCTTAGGGATCAGGTCCTTACGCTTTGATTATATCATCTTCTGTTGGCTCTCCAACAGCAGCTATAGAAAATCCTTCTACAACTACAGGCAACTCTCATGTTAACAGTTGGCAGTTTATAAACTAAGGTTTATAAAGTCAATCTCTTCTTTAATCCCTTGGATGACTCTTTATTTTTTTTTCTATCTGTCTCTACAGAGCAGTTTTATCAGGATAAGCTGAATTTGCTTAAAGCGCATCTATTAATTTGACCTCATTTTACCTTATGGTTTTTATCCTCTGACTTGCTGAAGAACAAAAAATATGTAAAATACAGCTGCCCATTTACATTTCACCTGAAATGACTGCAGCCTGTGCTCCACAGGTATCACAAGTGACCAGAACAACACTCCAAACACTTGCACACCTGGCACCTAAATCCTTTTTCCATCACTTGTCAAGAAAACAGGCAGGTACCACACACAATAGGAACAAGGTCATATATTACACTGACAGAGTCTCAGTCTGGAACTCAGCAGGAAATTATCTATAAGGGCCTGACAGCAGTTCTGAGGGTGGTCCTTCTACCCAGAGCCCTAGTGTGAAGTCTCTCTTCAAAGTGCAAGTCCACTTGATTCTTAAGACTAAAGAATCTTGACCCTCATTTACCAAGCAACCCAGTGATCAGATGTGTGTAGGAAATGGTAAACTGGGATTAGTTTTCCTCCACATCTGTACATTTCTCGCTTCCCAGGAGAGTCCCTTACTCCATGGCTTAATGGAAAGGGAGTTCACTCCTTTAATTCTTGTATCTTGAAATGGAGAATTTAAGACTTAGAGGTGAAACCTGAACAGAACCTTCGGCAATTGAGTTTTCTAGAGAAAAAGACCTGGGGTATTTTTAAACATATTTATTGATCAGAGCCTTTCAGAGATCTGACCTGTACGAAAATCCTGTTTGGGGGCTCAGAGTTACACACACAAAGTAGGCACTGAGACATCCACCACAATTAAGTTCAGGCATGAAATGAGGTGTAACTAATAAGGTGTAGGCTTTTGGGAGCTTTGCCTTAGAGTCTGTTTTGCAATCTGCTGGTTTTGTGATTGCGGTCTGGGAAGGTTGACTTGGCTCATTAGACATGAAGAAATCCAGAATGGATTCTCTGTTGTCTAACAGGCCATAACTTACACAAAGACTTTTTTTCTGTGGATAGCCTCTCATTCTGTGATGTCTAGATGAATGATTCCTGCTTTTTTCCCCTCAGTGGGGGCATTAATACAATATCTTTGCTGTATTTGGTCCCTGCTATCTTTTATTTTGGGTAATAAAATCTCTAGATCCCTAATTCTCTGCCAAATGTGGATAATTGGTTTACAAGTCTAGAAGGGATAGCATTCTTACATATTTGTTTTCGTGGGAGTAACCAAAAAAAAACACCACAAACCAAAAGAAAACACACACCAAAAAAACCCCAAAAAAACCCAAACAAACAAAAAACCCCCAACCAAACCCCAAAAAGCCCAAAGTGACCAAAGTTTTATCTTCTTCGGAAATTAGGCTAAAAATGAAATTATTAAACTTAAAATACTAATTTATTAAATAAATTATTAAAATTAAAACAAGTATCTCCTGAATCAGGTGCTAGGCAAGCAGGTGTTTGCCAGGTGACAGTTTGGATCTCAGTTCCTGCCTCCCACTGAAGAGTCACACACATGCAGTGCTAACAAACACATCCATTTACTAGGATTAGTCCTGCCATAAGCAAACCTTCAAATACAGCTGGGTTACACCACTGTGTTGTAACCAAGCCTTGTATTCCCAAACTGCATTTCCTCGGCCCTGAAACCTCTTCTGTCCTTTAGTGACTATAACTGATTTTCCTTATTTTTGTCTTCCATTGCTTCTCTCCTCTTTTTCAATCAACGGACTGTTTTTTGTTTCTCATTCTCTTCTCATTTGGAGACAATTTTTCCTCTATCTCTCTGTCTTATCCCTTTTACCCAAGCAGCTTTGTTAAATGCTTGTTTAGGAGCAGCAGGGCCTCTAGTGTTGCTCCAGTTAATATTTTAAGAGCTTATTCAGTGCCCTCCTGCATGAGCCCACCAGCAATAAATAGCACTATCTAACCACACTAAGCTCTCTGTTGCATTTACTATTACTGTTGGAGCCTAGAATTGAAAATAGGAGTTTCAAGAGTCTCTCCTTGATGAATAACTGATGTATGTTTAGTTGAGTTAGTGCAGTGTTCTTTTTTTATGGTTCAGTTCTGTTTTAATAAGATTAGAGGAAGGATCTAATTAATGCACCAAATATCAGTTCCAGCTGCAATATGCTTTTTTGCTATGACTTAGCACTTCCTGGTGCTGTGGTGTATTTATAGTTGGAAAAAATAAATTACTATTTTAAATAACTATTAGCTCTAAAGCATAAAGAAACATAAGAAAAAAAGCCCACCACATTCAGTAGGTTGATCAGAAAAAAAAAAAGAGAAAAAAAAAGAGGCTAGGGAACATCAAGCTGGAAAGAGGAATATTAGCTCTGCAGCATGACAACTGGTAGATTTTTGAGAATGGAATTCAAAACACAGTGATCTACAGTAAGATTCCCCAACAGCTAAGGAAAATACACAGTTCCTGTGTGAGCAGTACTTTCCTCACTTGTACTTAATTTTGAACTATACAAATTGAAAAACTGCTCCAGCTGACCCAAGCATACAGCTACTATATCTGTGGAGTTTCCTGCTGTTTGCATTAGGAGGTGAATCTGGCAATGGCATCAGACTGTGCTTTGATGTGATCCCACTTCAGTTACAATAAATGTGCACAAAATCCTGTCTCCCCTCAGCTCTGCACAGATCCATCAGGAAGAGATGAGAGTGTTTGCTTATTCTTCCAAGAGTCTTCCTATCAGTTGTTCTGCCCCAAATGCTACCCTGCATGCTCACTGTCTCTGACCATCTCTCTCACATGTACTAGTGCTTCTCTGAAGGAAGAAGCAAGTCTAAGCATTTCTTTGGCTTACTTTCAGCTGCAACATGGGCCTCTATATGCACTGCCCTGCAGTTCTATTTTTGTACTCAAGTTCTGACTCTCTCTCCTCCACTAAAAATATTCCCAGAATCTAGCATTCATGTGGCCTGGTGCTCTGGGTATTTGCAGACTAGACAGAGGTTGCCTAAGTAATAAAAAATTAAAGTGCTTCTGACATTTTGCCAACTGACCTCTCATGCTTACCAGTTCCAATGAGATCTCCTTGAACTCCCAATATCATAGCAGGCAGATTCAGTTAGAATTAAAAGTAATACACAAAAATCTTAATTTTGGAATTTTTAATCTATATTACCTCTATCCCATTTCAAAGCTTATGTAATTACAAAAAAAGTTGATAAAAGCATTGTGGTTAAATAATACTGAAGAAGTATACTTAGATACTACAATAAGGCAAAAACAAATACATACATGAAATAAATATCTCCATCAATAAGTTAAACAATTGTCTTGAGGCAGATTTTCTAGTTTCCCATTGTGGAAAAATGATATCTTCCCTTGAAGGTTACAATTCCATCATTGGATTACAAGGAGAAAGATGATCCTTTGGGTAGAATATGGTCTTCACCAGAGAACACTGACAACAGCCACATTGTCAGAGCAAAGGCAATACTTAGGATTTGATTCAGAGATCTTCCTGGCAGGCAGTGGGAGCATCACTGTTCTGCTATCTGGTAAAAACTGAGAGAAATGTGATGGTGAATGTCAAAGTGAATCTGAAGCTAAAAACTTTCTGAAGTGAATTTAGTAGAGTTTCAGATATCCTCTTTGTACTTTTCTATTTTTTTGACAGTACCTTTTTCTCTTTACCTGGAGCTGATGGACCAGCTGCAGCTGCATAGATGACACTACATCTCACTTGCCTCTTAGAAGACAGTCAGAGCTCAACGAGGTGAGTGACAATTACTTCTATCACTGCACGATACTATTCCTGAAATTTCAGACCTCCCAGCACTCTCCAAGTTGTCCCAGCTCCTTCACCACCCAAAGACATTTTACCCAAACAAACATAGAATATCCAGAGCTGGCAGGGACCCACAAGGATCACAGAGTCCAGGTCTTGGCTCTGCACCACACAGGATAACCACAACAACCAGTTTGGAGTGTCTGCTAATGCCCTGACTTTTCACTGAGGACTGAGCCTCTTCCAGTTGTGATTTAACCTGACCAAATTCACTTGCACTTATTCAGAACTCTTTAGTAAACATTTTCATTCCTACCATCTGTACCTAGATTGGTGTTAAAGTAGATCAGCTGATTTTAAAGTACTTTCTTCTCTCTGTTCCTCTTCTGTCTCCTCAGTAATTTAGAAGCCTTGCCTTGATAGACCCTCTTATTAGTTCCAGGCCTTGGCTATCAACCTATATTAGCATCAATAACAGTCTTTTCCACAGCTTTTAACGGATTTTTGTTCAGTTATGCTTTAACATTAACTGTTTCCTTTCAAACGTAAATGTATCTTTGAGTTACACTTTGCTGGCGCTTCTATTTCCTTAACAGTGTTAAAGGCCCTTGTTCTGATTAGCAACCTAAATAAAATTTCAGCTTCATGTTTCTGTTGTTCATTTCTTGGCAATTTTTCTCACACTTTCACACTTAAAAAAACACATATGGGGAGCAAGAAAATATTCCAGAGGCTAGACATTTGAGAGGTCAGCTGGCCGGTAGATTACCAGAAAATCAAAGACGAGAAGCATTAGAATTCGGTGTCAGTAAGACCTCAATGTCTATTTAATGACTTTCAATATTCAAAGAACCCACCCCAAATCTCAAAAATCTTACTTCTTTTCTTTGATACTTCACCTTAAACAGAGATTATTTTTTTTTTTAATGAGAACTGGAAAAATGCAATTCTTGCAGAATATACTACACTTTAAAATCACTTCTGAAAAAGTAACCAATATTTTTAAGGCATAATCTTTACTTGATGTTTATTATTCTTTCTACATCGCAAGTTCACCTTTGACAAGCACTAACTACCCACTCACTACTACTATCCCCACTTCTACCTCTGTTATTAGAGTCCTTAGAAAGCAAAAACTGAAAATACAGTGTACAGAGGAGCTGCAGCAAAGGACAGAAAAGGCGGCATTTGGGGGCCACACTAAGCTCTGTGTGTGTCTCTTTCCTGCCTAGGATAGGCTAGAAAAAGCAGAAATGTTCTTTAGCACCCAGTCCCATGTTTCTCAAGGACAGGCACTTAGCTGGGGTTGACCTACCTGCCTTTCCCTACAACAGGCACAAATCTTGCCAGTCAGGAAAACAGAGAAGCAGCAGTAAAGGGGTCTTCTCCCTAGATCCACAACCTTGGAGGATTTCATGGGACTGGGGACTCACCTGGGAGGACAAGCACTTTCCATCACCTACAACTCTGAGGCAGGGAAGTCTGGCAGAGCTTTATATCAAAGGGTCTAGGGAACTGCACTGGGAGCAATCACCCCCAAAATTAGATTACTTGGGTGCTATTTCAAGAATACCACTGGGATGGCATCTGCTTACCTTAGCTTAGTCTATTTTTAACTTAATTCAGCTAGATAGCAAACTTTGATGCACACAGATCTGTTTCCAGAAAAACTAACATACCATTTACAAAACCAAGGTAATTTGAAATACTTCTCTGTTTGGTTATTTGCTGACTTAGAATAATTTCCAAAGAGACATTCTGAAAGTTGTCGAATAGCTTCTGGCATTTAGGAGGGAGGCCCTGCTCACTTTATATGGGTCAGCTTTGCCCTCAGATTATTTCAGTGAGATTCCTATGCTGTATACCATCACCCAAGAACAAAATTAATTAAGCTCTTTGTGCCCAGTTATTGGTTCTATTAATATGTACTGAATTACCTATCTGCTTCCCAAAAATGTGTTATATCTGTACAGAAAATTAGGACTAAATTCACTTCCGGCTACTTCTTTGGGGAAAACAAAACAAAAACCCACAAAAAACCTCCTCCCTTCAAACCTGTTATATTCCAGTGTAAATGAAAACTAAACCTGACCCTTACTGTTTGTGCACAGTTGAGCTTTTTATGATGAGAATAACAGTCCTGTGATTGCCACTCTTGAGTCTTATTTTGAATAATTTTATTGGTGTTCTGGTTGTTGTCTATGAAGATGAGGTCACATCTGGTCAAGTGTGCAGTCAGTTGGTTCAAGGCTTCTATTCCCACATGAACATTGCAATATTCAGACACTTTACTGACCAGTTTCTTTTTTTTATAGACCCTGGATGTAGAGAATTAAATAGTATTTACCTCCCAGAAGCTGCTCCCTTCTTAGACCATCTGGGTAATGAGAGTATCATTTACACCACATAAAACTGTGACATCTGGAAAGGAAAAGGCTGATCTGATAAGATCACACATACAAGCAGAATGAACCAGCTTTTAATCAGCCTTTCTGAGTTTGTGGGGTAGCTTTTTTTTGTGGATTTTTTTGCTTTTAAATAGTGGAGTTGAAGTAAATGAGTGTTTGTTTTAAAAAAAAAGGAGTTGAAAAGTAGGCAAATAAAGGATTTCCAAAAAAGAAAAGCATCTTCAATTCACATCGCAAACATCTTAAACAAAAATATGAGTATGATGAACAACCACAGTCAGGATTTCTTTAAAAAACAAGTATGAACAAGCCTTGTAGTGCAAGACTAAATTTCATAAGCATAGAGGAAAGCAGATCTGTATTTCAGTATTAGCAGAAGATGACTTGTCATGTCATTACCATTGTTTAGGCTCCAATTCCATTTTACTAACAGGATTAAATTGTTAAAAACCCCAAACAAACACACAGTAAACACGCTACATTCACATGCACACTCAGTTACTTACATTTATCATTCCAAGAGCAGGAATTTTCTGCAAGTCATATTTCTCCTCTTTATATTATTTGATTCATTTAAGGCACAAAAAACTGTCTCATTGTGCCCATGTCCAGCATCATCTTTTCACAGTCAGATCAACTAGACAGTAACATGGAAAACAACCTAATACATGTGTCTCCTGGGCAGCTGCATTAAAGGGACCAAGATCAAGGGTACAAGCATCACCAAAGGTTCCCATGACAGAAAGAAGCACACCTGCATTTAGTAGATCTGCACCCCCATTATGATCCAGCCAAATTCCTAATTCTGTATTTTTTCCTCCCATGCAATCAAGGTACTTTCTCCAAGACTAGTGTTCCCAGGAAGGCTGGATGGAGAGCAGCTGTCCTTAGGTGTTGCGTGGGATGAAGTTCCTTCCCTGGTGCAGATTAATCATAGCACGTAATTACTTAGCCTTTTTTTTTCCCCAATAAAAAACCCTCCTATCTTTCTAATAAAATGAACAAAAAGTTAGGAGCATCTTTAAGCCTAACTTTCACACATGTAAGAGTCAGGACTCAAACCCAAAACCTTCTATGCTGGGATTCCATTGCCCAAACAAAAGCGTCCCGTATATCTGTGTTGCCGAAGGACATCTGAAATGTCTGTCCATACAGAACACTCCAGAGTATCTCAATGGGTAACATCATATAGACAAACGAGTTTAATTTCCAATGTGTTTCCTGCTGGAGGAAATTATTACATTTTCACCTCTCCAAACTGCCTCTTTTCAGCTGTATGCACTTGCATGGTTGAAACCATGAATTTAACCAGGTTAAGTACTACATAACTTTGTAAAATCAATACAGTTCTTGTACTTCCCAGATACAACTCTCTGCTATACCATCTCTTTGGATGCAATACTGGGCAGACTCTTTATATAAGCTATCATCTCTTTTTTCCTCCTGCGTATTTTTCTGGAATTGTCTTTCAAATCTTAAAAATGTCTACCTAGCTATGCTAAACTTTTGTTCCTCCTTATCTGATGACAAGCACCATACCAGAAACCTTAAAAGAAATGTCACCACCTCTATAATTTTGTTTCTGCTTCTGTTCTGTATCTGATTTATATAAACACAATGTAATGAAAATCATAATTTTTAATTAACTAGATTTATCTCAGATATATTTTATTGTGATGTTATTGATATATCTCACTGAGGACTCCCAGGGACATCAGTGAGACACATGAATACAGCCTAAAACAAGACAGACAAGAACGTAAATGGATAAAGGGATATCCAAAAAATTCATATCTAATCCTTGAAGTGCCCATATTCCTGCCAATAAAGTCATCTTTCAGCAAAAGGCTGCACTAGTCAGCAGTAAGCTACATATGACTCTCCAGCCAGCTGCTCAAACGTACCCAAGCTTCCCACCGAAGGCAGCTACACACTCACAGCCAGTGACTCCAAACTGAAAAGGCAACAGGAGATTCATGGCAGACGACAGCAGGGGCAGCAACAGGCCCACTGTGAGACAGGCTGCATGTTTCTTGAAGGGAGTCAACTTTCTCGACGTGTTTAGGTTGTGTATCTGTTCTGATAAATGCAGAAGTTTAACGCCAACTCCCACTTGCACATCGATGGGTACATTTGATCCACAATAATTTCTTAAACATCCAGTCCAAGAGATCAGGTTTTATTAACAATGAAAACTCATTTCACTGACGGATCAAATATGATCGTGGCTTTCTTGCAGCAGTTTAAAATGTTTAAAAGAAAGAATAGTTCTTCCAGTCAGGAAAAGCAAGACCAAGCTGTACCTAGGTTTTCAAATATTTTCTTTAAATAAAAGCACAAATAAATTTTTCCTCAGAGAGTCTAGAATAACTGTTTCAGAGAGAGAACCAATCATACAATTACTGTGAAAAGACCTGGTTCATGGTCATACTTAGCACTGCCTGCTCCCAAAGAACCAGCATTTTCATCTAACTTGGTTGGTTGAATGCAAGCTGTGAGTCAAAGTGAATAATTCAACATGACTTGCATGTAAATTCTCTCCATGTTCATGAGACTTATCTACAGTAACATCTCACATCTAAAGACAATCCGTATGAGTAGTTCAGAATGTAGTCTTTTATCTCTGCCCTTGGATGGATGGTACTGAAAAGCTGCATGGACAAAAAAATGCTCAGCTCCATAAGGTAACTGTGTACCTCACACCCTCACAACTGTCTGGGGAAGGGAATCAGCACATCAGGAGGCACAGGGTGACACTGTGTTCATGCCATTATTCACAGGAATAGTCTGAGTAAGAAACTGTGTTTTCCATCAATAAAAAATCTAATATTAAGGAAACAATTTTCAACATATACTTGAATATTTGATAGCCCAGCAGTGACCTGGGTGAACGGAAGTACAGGACATAACACTGATTTGTGCTGTCTTTGGTTATATACCCTGCAAAATTATACCAAAAGAAATAGTGGGAATAGCTAGAACATGGCAGCCCCAATATCACTGGATCCAGGAGTATCCTTGGCTTCAGATGCATATCCTGGCAATGCCCTAACTTTCTAACATGGAGCTAGACATGCGCCATTCGCCCTTTCCACTCCTTCCACACACTAGTTTCCACATCAGTGAAACTCATGTACACAGATTGGGTTTAGGAGGTTTCTAAAGTGAATAATTTTTGCTTTGAGGGAAAAGTAGCAGCATCAGAAAATTAGTAAATATTTATCAGTTCTTTAACTGATTCGGAAAAATGCTGACCAGCTGCAAAGGTCTTTATAAGGGCTAGTTAGTGACAACATATGCTGCAGGTAACTGTACATATTATACAGAAAAATTATGGTACTTTTAAACTAAAAATGTATTATATTGAATCTGCACAGACACAGATGTTTTCACCTAAACAAGAAAATCTAGAGAGATGTAGCTACAAGAGGTCTCACACTTTAAGTCACTCAACTAAGATACTTTAGCTTAATACCTTTATTGAAACCTGTATTTCCTCATATGTAGCTACTAGAAGAATACAGACAGTAAGCTGCTGTGCTCCAGGGGACTGGGAAAAAGGAGCAGGATCTTGGGGAAGCCAAGGTGGTAGTCAACTGCCCAAGGCACAGCAGCTTGGGACTATAGCTTTCTGGCACTACAGGGTGAACAGCGTCCTTCCCTTCCTTCCTACTGACAGCTCTGCCCACGACTGCTGTGGACCGAGCAACTTTAGCACCTAAGGAGCTCTGCCCTAGGAAAACAGAAATAGTTTTGCCAACCTAATTGCTTCTCTTCAAATACTGAACTATGTAACTAAGAATTTTTGCAGATACATTACTGCCCTTTTTGTGTTTGATGTTTCACATCTCTTGATTTCAACGTGCTGCTGATTTAGCTTCACCTTTTTTAGGCAGGATATTTGGCCCTGCACTGACCAAAATCTTTGGCAGTGTTGCTCCTCAGAAAATTGAAACCACACTGCTAAAATAATTGCCTAGGATAAGGATAGATTCAGACTCTGGAAAAGACATAATACTTTCAAATTGCCAGTTTTCACCTGTCAATACACTGCACTTTGGCTAAATGTGGCCTAAGTGTGACTCCAGTAAAACAGAAAAACTCAAGACCAAAGCTCTGACTGGGAAGGCAAATAAGAGTCCTGGGCCATTTGAGAATGGAGGTCTGGAGTATAAAGTATATGCTAAGTATACTCAAATAGCTATGTGCAAGTAGAGGAGAAAAAAGGGTATACTCATTAAGTGTTAAGATCAATATTTTAATAATTCCTTCAGATTTTATTGGCTAATTTAAGACAGCTTGGGTTTGCTTTTTTGAGGTTCTGTGCAGTTTCCCTTTGACTTCAATGGGATTAACAGGTGCCTCTGATTCCTAAAATAAGGTCTTTCTGTGGCTCAAATTATCTTTTTTTTTTCCCACTATATGGCAATTTATACCTAAAGTGTTAGAATTCTGTAGAAAGTAGAACTTGGGGTTTGCTTTAGTATTGTCTTCCTTCAGAAAATCTTTTATTCACAGAATGTAAGGAAAAAGGATCCATGAAGTTATCCACTTTCATCTCCTGTAAAAGTACTCCTGCATTAATGTCAATAATTTGCCTTATTCATAAGTTCTATGTGAAGCAGATAAAAGGGACAGTTCAAATCCTCAAAAGTGGTTGAATTTGAGGTCCTGGTTCAAGAAACCTTTTCCTTAGTCCTCCACTAAAAAGGCTGTGCTCAAGTGAGGTTTTCTTCTTCCTCACCTCTCACTGGGTCAGGTGTAGTTCCTATTTCCAGTCACACTTACTTTTCATAATTGTGTTTAAAGATGCTTTAGGAACCTTATGACATATATGAACTGCGTCCACCATCCCAGAAAGCTGGAGTTCTCAAGTCACTTACCTGCTTCATTGCTACCTGATTGTCAACTCTGAACTGGATGGAAGCCCCATCTGGAACTTAATCTCTCCATTTCTTTAATTATTAAGCTGCTTTAGTCATTAAATTACTAAAGAGGAAAATTGCTAGAACACCGAAGTTCCTGGAAAAGATGACCCTTCTCAACATAGGCAATATTCTAAAATGAAGTCTCACATGTAACATACCTTGAAGAAAAAAAAGATCAAATTTAATTTTAAAAAAAGCTTAAATCTATTACTCCAACTTGCTTTCACTTAGTAACTGTTCAGCTCGAGCCCAGACAATGCAGACACTGTTCTACCTTCAGCTGACAGCAGAAATATGTGGGATGTGCAATAACATATGGAGTGATCTGATGAGAGATCAGTCAGCCAGCTGAATATATAGGCACACAACCTTCTCCAAAAGCAACCTCTGTGAGCCTGATCCTGCAAGGTGCCGGGAGCCTCAACTCCTGCCAACTGCGATGGGGATTGAAAGCAGATGAAAAGTTGTAGGAGATGATCAATATCTCCAAGACATGGGCCCTGTAGGGGCCCATGATTAGATTTCAATTGCCTGGTTCTTACTGCAGATGTGCAACAGAAATAAAACTTGCTATGGCTCTGAGGAGCTGTTACATTGAAACAGAAAACATGGCCAAATCTTAATGCTTACAGGGATATTAGATCTTCCTAAAACATAGGAGCCAGCAAGACAGATGAGCAAGTTTTAAAATCAGGTTGAAAGCGAAGCCCATAAATGTACTAGCCAAGAGTGATAGTTAATTTGCCTGTGGTTCAAATTACAAAATCATGTCTCCTCAAAAGAGCCATGGGGAAAAAACAACTGTATAACCCACCAAATGGCAGATATAAAACAAACTGAGCTCTCAGCCAATTATTAAAACAAGGTTGGCATTGCTGCTCAAGATGTATATACATGATGTCAGCGGCACAGGCAACTGACACAGTGTAAAGATACTGTGCCTTTGACTCACAGGGATTCCATCTAATTGTGGGACTCAGGGATATTCCCATCTCTCAAGACCATGATGACATGAGAGTCAGAAGCTGTTCATATGCCCCTCTCCTTCCCTCAGAGCAAATGTCGGAATCAGGAGTTTCTTTTCCAGAAGAATGCCCTAGTCCAGGGCTTATTTCATTTTTGTTCCCTTTTTGGCCCTTCTTCAGATTCTTGCACTACTTCTTGTTTTGTGCAGCATTACTTCAAGGAAAAGAGTAATGCCTTACCCCTTTCAGTCCATTTACCACCCTTTGATTACTATATTTTAGTCTAGTGCTTGAAGCATTTTTCTCCAAAACATAGCTTGAAGACCAGAGAACAGAGATGAACCCTGAATCCACTTCTTTTTTTATTATTATTTTATTTTTTTTCCCAACAAAGCACTCTATCCAACAGGCTGTTATACAAAAGATTTGCAATATAATTATTTTTTAATTAAAATTACTATGGGTGCCATGCTATTAAATAAACTCTGGATTTCTACCTTCAGTCAGCTTTTGATCTGGCAGGTTTTTTTTTATTTTTTAGTATTTGAGCTGTTAAGTTTGTATCTAGTCACAATTGTTGGTCATTTATAAAAGATCTTATATTTTTTGTTTGTTTATTGGTTTTGAAGAGTTACAGCAAACAACTCTTAAATAATAGAGAATATTTACTATTAAAAATCTGCATAAATAAGCAATGCCTCATACATGTTATTTGATGGCAGACCAAGGATCCACTTTACAAATTCATGACCCAATATATTTAAGTGAAAATAGGTAGCTAAGCAAGGTATATGAAAGAAGAAAAATGACATATGAAACCAAATAAAAAAGATCCTTTCAACAAAAAGCACTAAATATGTATGACTATTCCAGATGTTTCCTGACATGAAACAAAACATGCAGCAATCGTTAACAGATTGATGACAGAAGATTAAAATGGATGGAAAAAAATTCCAAGGCACTGAATGTATGTGACACCTGAAGGCTTCAAGGTTAGGCCGGGAGCCCAAGAGAATAGAGGTTCCAGGACGCTGATCATCCATCAGGTATATGAACAAGACTAAAGGAAACCCACTAGTGGAGAAAACATTAAGGAACATTCGTGAACAGGAGGGGAATGAGCATGTCCAAACATATGGAAGAATTACCGCATTTTCTATGCGGATTTATTTTTACCTCCAAGAACAAGATCCCAGAGCATTTAAGTGCATGGTGGCTCAGGCTCCAAGGTTTTGGATTTGATTACAAGGCCCACAAAGAGTGCATTTTTCACCTCTGCAGTAATAAGAACCTAAAGTTACATGCAGCTGAACCAATTCTGTAACAGACAAAACCCAGCATATGGTATTTTGATGTCTTTGTTTTAATCCTGTAGTTCCCATTTGTAACATTAAAATACGTAAAACCCTCTAATAGTTTTCCATCTTTGTTCCTTACTCTTGAAAGTGTTTAGCTAAACAAGAAAAAATGCACACTTTATACAAGTCACCAGGCCATGTTTCAACATAATCTAATAGGCTTGCATGTGTCTCCTAACAAAATATAGTGTAAATACCCAGCCAAATGTGTGGAACCACACCTTGAGGCCAGGTCACTGCCTTTTATGAATTACAACATGTATAGGAGATGTCGAAAGAAATGGAATGATGCCTGTGCCATCTCTCTTAAAAATGGACTAGAGTTTTGATTATGTCCACACTGGTAACAGCATCTAAAGCAAGTCAGATAAATTGTCACTCATGCTATGACAGTTCATAACATCTAGCAGACCTGTGTGATTGCGAAATAACCCATTTCCCTTTCTTGCTTCCCAAAAAGCAGTCATGTCTGACAGCCTCCGAGATTCTTTCTGCAGTGAGGACTCCATGCATCCTTAGTGGTGCTGCTCATCTCCACTTCACAAGGCAACCCAAGGAACAGAGACCTGACACTCCAGCTTTCAGTGTGCTGCAATTCCTGAACTGTGCCCAACTCTCCTCCTGCCTCCATGTCTCTAGCACTTAACTTCCCTTGGTGCTCTGCCTTTCCAGTGTGGGCATTAAACAAATTTAGAATCGGTGGATTATTTACTTCTGCTTTCATCCCCTCACGAGTATTTATTTTGAATCCTGGCACTTTAATACTGGGGGAATACCAGATCCCAGTAAAATCAAACAGAGGTGTTAGATTCAGCAAGACCACTGTTTTCCATATCCTCTTTCTCTTTGGTAAGTTGCAGCTGACTGAATGTGTGGCATGGAGCAATTTCCTCAGGAGAAGGGTACATTCCTTGCAAATAGAGAGGTTGAGTTTAGAAAGAAGGGCAAATCTTTGCCTGTGGATCATCTAGGTCTAGAGGAGATTAAATGCAGAAATATAAAAGTAACTCAAATCAGAAAAAAAAAGCCTGAGAAGGTAAGTCCAGCAACCTGAAAAGAGCAATGCTTAAGACTGGTGAGGAAACTAAAATATCGATTTGAGTGCAGGTATTTCTTACTTTTCCTACTCCCTTTCATTCACTTGCTGAGAATTTCACCAACAATATCACAAAGACACAAAAATGACACAAATACAATCATTCCAAGTATATTTGTCCAAAAGTCCTGTAAGAAGTGAATTGAAACAGTGTTAGAAACAGGCCACATGTCAGTGCTTCCTTTCTTCAACCTGAGAAGAGGAACAGAACAGAAAGAGAAGTTTGATGCAGAGAACCAACAAATGCAGCATGAGGCAGAGGATGTGCGAGCAAATTAACAGGTACAGCAGTACCCAAATTGCTCTGATCAAAGATTTTGAGCCAACAGCAGACGGATCTCACATGGAGATCCAACTCTAGCAGTCTGGGTCCAACCCAGAATCCCTTTCTCCTCTTCCAACAACTAAATAAAAAATTAAAACCATATATGACAGTTCAAAACCCAGCAGCTATACTGAAGACAAACTCAAATTCCTCTTCCAGAACAAATAGGTCTCTCTGTTCCCAAATATATTTTTCGCTTATTATGGGAAATGATATGATATAGGACTTCTATCCAAGATAATAAAGATAAGCTCCAACTATGTAGGGCCAACTCATGAGCATAAATGAGCGGGGAATAAGATGATTAATTAATGTAATATGGATAAATGTAGAATACAGCACAATACACAGAGAAAAAAACTATCTTAACTTTGTTCACAAAAAAATGGACTCTGAAATAGTGGTTACCAGTCAGGAACAGAAACCTTGGAGCCATCATATATAGTGTCATGAAAATATCAGCTCAGTAGCTTAAAAAAAACTCCAAAACAAAACAAGTAAAATTCCAATGACCAGCATCACCAAGCCAGTGTGGTACTTGATATTCTAAGAAAAAAAAAATGCAATCTCTTTCATATCAAAATTGTTTCAGAGACGTGCTTGGAAAAAACATGAAAATCTTTCTAGATTGACTAGTGAGGATAGAGCTGTTGCTTCTTTTCCTTACACAGAAGCTTGACTTTAACCCACAGGGGAATATTAGTCATCCTTTATATAATTGGCAATGTTCAGGCTCTACTCTTATTTTTTCCTATAAACATCTACTCTGGCCTCAAAGACAGGATAGTGGCTAAGTGATCTGATCTGGGTAAACTGCTCTTAGATGCTCCTCTCCCCTCAAAAGGGAAATGAATAGAAAGCTTTCACAGGGATGTCAAGATTGCTTTCATTTGCCTGCGTTTTCTCATGCCAAGCAAAAGCACCCCATGGTAAAGAGGGGTATAGACTTGTCCAGTTTCAGAAAGTAACAGAAAAGAAATATTGGCTGTTCTTACAAACCTTTCCAGAATAAAAGTGAAAGTTTTAATATAGTTTTTCACTGTGAATAGTGGTGATATTTATGCTTCACTCACTGGAGATACCTCAAAAGCACCTGTCCTATTTTCAACTAGCACTGAAGTACCTCCACTCTTCCAAGTTCTTCCAAGAGTCTTACCTGATTCTCCCAAGTGAAAGTAGATTCAAACTGAAACTTTTTTGTTTTACTCATTACAAAATTATATATAATCATTATCTATTTCACTTACTTCACCATGGTATCTCAGCACTTAAACAAGATGAGAATTGGATTTCTCATTTTCTACGATTATGAACTCTGGTCATTTATTACCAGTTTTCAGGTAGTGTTTCAAACACACTTGAAATTAGAACTACAAGAAAACTAATTTATTAGCATGATACAATACATTAGATGAGGCTGCTCAAAAGTACAGTAAAAAGAATTATTCCCAGCATCAAGAGAAGGAAAAGAGATGGCCTTGGGGAATGAGAAAAATGGAAGCGGATGCATGGAATTCTTTATCTACTTTACTCTTTTATAGGTTCCCCCCTCCACCCCAGGTAGTGGAATAAGATTTCTTGACATTTCTGGTATAAATGCTTCCACTGACTGAGGAGGAGAATTGAAACCTCTCAACTAAAAACATCAAACACTGACACAGATTCATTTTACAAAAAAATGAGTTAGAATCCCAAAGAGGTTTGCAATAACCATGCTTGAAACCTTGATGCTGCTTTGTTCCTTATTAGATGGTATCATTCTTGTCCTTTCTTGCTCTGCTGAAGTCATTATCAGTGCACCTCATTCGGGGCTCTGCTGGGTCTCCCAACTCCCACAGATGATTTGGTATTTACTGGCTGAGAGTAATTCAGTAGTGCTGTATTTCCATAGAGGAAAAAGAAAAAAAAACAAAAAACAGAGAATCCAAAGCAGAGAGAAACTGAACAGAGTCAGTCTAAGAAGGATTTTCTAGGGATATTTTTTAGTTTCATTGCCAAAAAGATTTTACTTTCAGAAGGTACAATTATGATAATTTAGTCTGACTAAACTTTACTGTCTCTATCCAGCACCTCCAGTTCAATTTGTAACCCACTGAGTAACCTTGTCACTTCCCCTCTCGACAGCCTCTGCAGGGACGAGAATACCATTTATCTCCTGTGATCTGAGATCTCTTGATCTCCAAAAGCTGGATGCCATCCCTTAGGAAAACTTGGGTACTTGCCAAACAGTATTAAAAAACAGGCCCCCTGCTGACACTTCACATGAGAAACAGCTGAGTGAACCAAGTGTCATTTTGCGGTAAATCTAAAAAAAGGTTTTCATTTGTTTGTTGTTTTTTTTTGTTTGGTTAGTTTGGTTTTTTGTTTGTATTTTTTTAATTATTTAAATTAGAATTATCTCCTTTTTCCTGTCAGGCCTAAGTAAAAGCTAGTACATTTTGGTCTATGAAAAAGCTTCAGAGGAAAAAAACTGCCATTATATTGCAGTGACAACATAATTTTTCAGGGTATTTAATGAGACAGAAAATATTTACAAAATAATAATAATAATAAAATTAGCATGGGTGTGGTCCATGTATTTAAGTCATAACCAAGATGATAAATGTTCTAAAAATTTCCTAGGGGGCCTGCAAAAAAGAAAATCGACATTATATACCTTGCAATCCTTGAACTTTAACTCTTAGACATTTTGTTATGGTCTCTGTATCTAAAAACCCCCAAACACTCCTTCTTATCTTAGTTACACTTTCTACTCTCTGCCCTTAACTCTGTTCTCAACTGCCTTCCTCATCCATACTCTTTTTGCTAAATCAAAGTATAACACACACACATACCTTGGGCAGCCTGTGAAGAAAATGTATTTTGCTGTTAATTCTGTAACCTTACAAACTCCTGGGATGAGGAGGTGGACCTTAGTTGAACAAACTTGCTGAAAAGCAGAAAACACACCTGCAGCTCTATATTCAGAGGTTCTTGATCGACGAGTTTTAGAGACGTGTATCTAGAATATTTGTGTAACATGCCAGACAAGTTTATATCTTTTAGACACTATTTTGCAGTATCTGAAGAATAAATTTTCCCCAAAGAATTCACCTTGATTTTACAGCAACACCAGTACAGGTGGGACCAGAGTTATATATATTTTTATACATATATAAAAAAAATTAAAATATAGTTTATACAGTATGGTAGCCCCACAGAGGAATTTCCTCAATGCTATTTAACAAAATAAGATTTTCTTACAGGGATTAGAAGAGCTCCCAACAATCTTTCAGTATAAGCATGGCATACAGATTCATCCCTCTGATACGACACTTATTTTTAGTACCTTTAGTATTTTAGTATCTGCCATTATCATAAATTTAGGCTGGGACACTGAAAAATCTGCCCTTACAGATGTGCTGAAAACACTATTCAGTTAAAGAGTGCCTGCCTGACATTCTTACCATGTAGTATCTTGTCCTGCTTTCGTTTTCCCCCTTCTCTGGTGCAATGTAGCTAAAGATCCATTAATAGCTCTAAAGAAAACTTTCCAAAGCAGCACTTTCCCCTTGCCCACCTAAGATCCTTTCTGGCAAAACTCAGCAGCTCATCAGTCTTTCTAAGCATAACTCTGTGGGGTTTTTTCAAAACCCAGAGTCTAAGTTTGCTCACATTTTGCCTGTTCAGAAACAGGTCTGAACAGATGAATTTTAGTGGGTGCTTTAAGGTTACCCTAAAACTACTTTTTATAAAATATTTACCATGAAAATCAAAGTCCCTGATTCCCTCCAAAATTTAGATAGCTACATTGCAGAAAACTGAACTGCTATTTTTTGAAAAATAGCTTGTCTTAGAAAAGAACCACTTTATAAAGTATTTGTTTTCATAAAGTGCTTTTTTTTTTGCAGCTATTAACACTAAAAGCTTTCTTTGTGTTGCAAATCATTAATGTAAAGTGATGTAACTAAGAATTAAAGGTAGTTTAATGCTGATTTAAAAATACAAGTTTTAAAAGCAGGAAAAAAACCTAGAAAAAATATTAGTAGGTTTCTTATTTTCATTAAACTCATTATTATCAGAAGTCTCTTTATAAACACACTGTAGTATGGAAGAAATCTATCACTAGGTATTTGGTAACTTTTTATTGTACTAAATTATTTTAGAGTCGGGGGGACATAAGGCCATTATAATTACAGGTTGTACATTTACATATTTATTTATGTTGTCATAGAATGCAAGTTTGTTAAAGCTAGCTCATGATGTATCAGCCTCACTTATAGTTGCTACGTCAAGTACAAATTCAAACTAAATTCTGAGTAAAGTTTCATACCTTCTGGGTCTGGTCTCACAGGGCAGGGAGCCCTTGTCAGACCTCCTACTACCTCTCTCTTGGCTGACCTCAGGAAACTGTTTTGTTCCTTGTGCCTCAGCCCCTACCCCATCTCCCTCTTGCAAAATATTTACAATAGGATCCTATTCACTTATTACTTCATGAGGACATCGTGTATTTATTTTTGCCAGCAGAAATCCCAAAGTATGTCTTTATTTCCTAAGAATAATCTTTTCAACAGCAATAAAGAGGAAGGAATACTAGATCAGCAGTAATGAGAAGCGCTGTCAGAATATACCAATGCAAATATTTAAGGTACTCCTGTGCTTCTGAAATATGCACTTCCACTTTTAAGTAGCTGTTCTAGCTTAAAAAAAAAAATCTCTTTATCTCTTTGACATTTATGTTTTCTTAATAATTTAACAGAAATTTCAGTGTCATGATGGTGCATTACAGCCTTGCACTGTAATGATATCCTCAGCTGCACAGTCTGGAAGAGGCTGTGGTCTGCTGGTATCAAGTTGGCTGTCCAGCTGAGAACACTTCTCTTCAGTGCAGTATCTCTTTTCTCCTTGCAGCAGTATCATTTTCCTCCTTTTGCAGGGGCCAACAGCCCCCAACTGTTCGGTCAGCTATTATTAAAATACCAGATTATGAAACTTGACTAATTCTTCACTCTGCACATCCTCTCCAAAAGAAGGAGGACATAGTCAGGTAAAAGAAAATAAATGTTAGACTCAGTGATTCCTACAATCAGTAACTTTAACTCAGCAATAAGACCTGTTTACAAGCTTTCATTCCCGGCTCAATAGCCTAAAGACTCTTTTTTTCTTTTCAATTTTTTTTATTTTAGATTATTTTTAGATTATTCTCAGTCTCACTAGCTGATTAATTGGCACCTCTTACCACAATGCATGAAAGCCTCACAATTTTCAAAGCACTTTTTCTTCCCATTTCAATGAATTTGAATCCTTTATTGGTCACCGGGCATTGGGAAGATCCGCATTCCAGATCTACTGCCTATGCACCCTCTATTAAGCAGTCATTGGAGAACTTTTACAAGGCACTCTTAAAGCAGAGATCAAAACTTAAGCTTTCTCCAGTCCAGGCGAGCAAGTCCCTCTGGTCCAACAACTCTCATATGATTATGTTCAAGCTTCTATAGAAAGGGGGAAAATCCCTCTTGCCCAACAGTGTGTCCTTGTAAAAGGAGAAAGCACGGGAGAAGACCCCTCTCCATTAAGAGGTCACACGTACTGGCAAATACAGTATAAGGAGGGCAGTTCTACACACACTCTTCCCTGAAGGGCTGGTGCCCTGGTGTGTGTTGCCCAAGGCTCAGCAGCACCACACACCAGCTGAGTTCCAAGCACCACAGCCGAGGCAGCAGGACAGCAGAGTGTGGATCATTCAGCTGATTCCACGGATGCTGAACACTGAGTGGCTCACAAAAAACTACGCATTCAAGGACACGTGCAAGGGCAAAGTTTGGATGACCAAGGAAATTTTAGCTAAGGAAAGATTTTGAAGATCATTCTTTCACCTCTAGAAACCTGCCTCACTTGGGGCCCTTCTGTGAGTGAATTCAGGCCCACCAGGACTGCTGTCTGCTTATTGTGATCTTATTCAAACCTCACAGCCCATCTAAAATCTGTAGCCATTTGCAACCCATCCAGCTCTGTTCATTTCTCTTAAGTCCCAACACTTTCTGCAAAGGAGTGAGCAATAAGCCCCAAATTGTCTGCTTCCCAGTGCTCAAACAGAACCAGTGAGATGATGAAAACAACAGACTGAACACCCAAGGGCACTATTCCATAATTCTGAGATATGATTAAAAACTTACAATTGATACATAACCCCTGCTGTAAACCAGATTGACAGGTATCTCCTCTTTCCAAAGGACCCAGGCTTTACCTGGCATACTAGAAGTTCTAACACGCCAAGTGTAACACTTGCAAAGGGCGTTAGAGCTCAAACACTGCGTACTTAAAATAGGTTACACATAGATATGTATGGAGAGAGAGACAGAGGGAAAGAGACATGGCTCATAAACCAGGCTCAAAGTACTTCATTTTGCTGCCTTAGATGATTCTTTTAATATAGCATATTTCTCCTCCAAGAAAGAGGCTTGAAGAACTCCTTACAAAGAGGACTCGGTTTACCCTATATATTTTTTCACTTTCCCAGTATAACCTCACGGAGCAGTGGTACTTGGCTGTACCAGTCCCTCCAAGGATGCCCCCTTCCTCATATGTGCTAGTCCTTTCCAGGCCTGTTTACAGGCAGAGCAATTCCCCTGTGATTCCTTAGCTGGAAAGCTTTCCCAGCTTCTCTGCCAGAAAACAAAATTGCCAGGACAGTCAGGGCGGCAAATTTGTTTTCTTACTCCCAACTAGTTCCACAGCCCATGGCTTCTACCATTAAAAAATAAGAAAAAAAAATAAATTTTTGGAGTTATACCAAGCTTCCCTTCTCCTCTTCCATTTCTTTACCCCAATACACTGGAAAAAGTTCTTTGTCACTGGCAGCTAAAAATAGTTTAAGCTAAGGTTCTCCCCCCTCGCCCCCCATATTAGTTCATGGGATTTAAATGACTACAATAAGACAAATGACATATTAGGACATAGTCAGTTTTTGGTAGGTTACCTAACAAGATTTTTCAGTACAATTTATGTTCTGTCAGATCTTATGCATGATGGCTATGGAGCATTTCTGTAATAATATTTATTCATTAAGACCTTTGCTTCATCATTCAAATTTCTTTCTATTTTACCTAAAAAGTAGCCCTACAAGTTAAATGAAATAAGATGAGCAGATGTCTGTCAGCTCCTCTGAAAGTATCTGAGTGATAGTACTGAGCAGCAGTGGTCTTCTTGGAAACCCTGCTGAAACTGAATTATGACTCTAACTCTTGAATCCAATTAATTAAAGGCTTTGAGAACATTTCTAATAAAGGTGGGCCCCTTGCAACTTTTCTTCCCCCTTTTGGTTTAATTTTAAATTAGTTACCATTATCTATACTTCTCATTTAAAAACAAAAGAAAAAATTGAGAAATCTTACTCTAAGACTAATCTTGCAGAAAATAGTTTGTTTTCTCCCACACCTCACACTCTTCACCTGAGCCTTTCTGGCTGTATGTAGTTCCACCCCAGTACAATTCCAGCATTCTGTTTCCTTAAATAACTTAATTTACAGTTTTTCAATTGCCAATGCCAAACACAGTTTAAATAATAAAACATATTTTGTCTTTGCCTGGTATTTTAGCCACCCTTAGCAAGGATGTGTATCCTGACCTCCAGATCGGCTTAGGAACAGGAGAAAAAGAGAAAGATAATAACATCACCAGATTCTCCACCTGAAAGAGATAACAAAGCAAATAGCACCATGAGAAACATCTGTGCTCAAGCAGCGTCTGTTGGGGTTCTGATGGATAATTATTGTACGGGTGTGTCACACACCTCTCAAGATCTACTTTAGAAATAATGACATTCCACAGAACACCTGGGAATGACTGCCTGTTATTTCCCTCTGTGCTTACAAACATAATATTGCCATGTGCTGTACACACATAAAACAAAGACATGCCCCTGGACTCAGAATTAGTGACAAGGACAGAGTTTAACAGCAGCTCTGCAGTGTGCTCAGAGATTCCAAAGGGATTCTTCAAACAAAGTGTGTCATACAAATCTTTGAAAGTAAGTTAGACCTCGTTAAATACTTAATAAGAACAACAGCCAAAAAATCACACAGTATAAACCACTAATTATTGTCCTGTAGCAATGAAGAGCCTTTATGGGCAGGGAGGCAGACGTCACACTCTCTCCTTGCCTGCTGCTGGAGCTTCTCAGCTGGGATGATGCCTCCGACAGAAGCAGACACTGAAAACAAATATCAGCTTCCCAGAATTTTTCTGTAAGATATACTGCTTATACATGACTTAGAGTTGTCATTTTCCAAAACCTGAAGTAGGAAGACATAAAAGAAAACCTAGACATCTTCTGATAAATAAAAATCACTGCACAGAACAACTGTCCATCCCTAACTGTTTCCTTTCATGGCTGTTTGTGAACACAGACCACTGGTTCTCATCAGTACTCATGAATTACTTTTAAAGGATTTGTGAAAGACGAACCAAAAATGAAAACAATTATTACATGGTTTAAATTCTCTATAAAGGTTCCCATGCCAGTAACAGCCAATGTTTCCATCTGCATGCTCTTATGTAATTTCTAAGCTTCCTTACCTCTGTGGTCAGGTACAAATTCATTTCCAATTCTTTCTCTGTTAATTCTACTATTTCCTCATTCCCCCTACGAGCAAATAAATCCTCTCCACTATGGAGGTGATGTTGGTGGGGCCAAGGCACACTGACTATTCTAACATTCTGTAAAGGAATTCTCTGAGCCAGGTACTTTTTAGAGCAACTGTAAGGGAATGTGACAGGCAGACTCAGTCTGGGTGATGTTTAATATGTACCTGGTCACCTCTCTTCCAGTAGTGCACAGGAAAGTCTTTCGCATGGATTTAGCTGCCCAAGAGAAAAAACAATAATCCTGGTGAGGACAGCAGTCGACATACTGACTTCTTGCTTCTGCAACCACCTCCTTGAAGCGAAGAGAGTTTTGCTGGCATGACGCAGTCATTTATGAACCACTTCAGCCACAGTTTGTCCAAATGTCTTTTGAAAACCTGGTCTGGCAAGTATAAGAGCTACATTAGCAGTATGCTGCTGAAACTGCCTTGAGGGTTATCAAACTATCCATCTATCTTTCATGGAAACTGGGGGTGGAAAAGAGCTTGGAGGTGCTTAACTCATATCTCTGCCAACACAAGACTGCTCCATGCTGTGTTCCGAGAGGTTTGTCCAGTTTTTAATGACTTGAGTAAAGGAGCTCCCACCATTTTCCTCCAGAGACTATTTTCTATCATGAAAGATTTCACAGTAAAGAAACAATCCCTGACACTCAACCTAAAATATTCCCTTGTTGACTTTTCTATTCATCTCTATTATATGTATATATACACTAAACAGCAAAAGCCAAACTGCTCTCACTTACATCATGCAGTCCCTGAAAAGTTAGTCACATTGCCTTGGTCTAATGCCAAAAAGAATTTGTCCTCACACTTTGTTCTTCAGAAATCTTGATGGAGATAGCAGCTTTATTTTCATGACACACATAAAAAGAATAAAGGGTATAAACTGCCAGGAACCTCATGTTAAATGAAAATCTGCAATTCTACGTTAACCAGGCCCTTTTTGAAAGTTGCAAGAGAAATAAAGGGCCACAGTCCCTTGGGATTTTATAAAGCAAAAGGTACTGGGGAGTGTGTAGATACCAGAATGATGTCATTTACCAGTAAACAGATGCAGCCTCTGTGCAAATTTTCTTCATAGCAATAAGTTCATTCCTTTGTAGAGCTGCTGTGTCTTGTTTCTTTGAGAGCATTATCCATAAACAAAACCAGCAACAATAACTCATTGTTAATGTGCAGAGCCCTTGGCTCCTACCAACAGTATTTAGTTGTGGAGTTTTCTGTATTTACACATTCTTAAGTTATGAGCAGCCATCTTTAAGAATAAGGAACTGCTGCAACTCCATGGCACATGTGGCCTGGGGATTCATAAATCCATAATTAATCATCTCCAGTTGCACAATCGTTTTGCTAATCTTTTTTTACCTAGATGTCCCCTAAAAATAAACTCTTTTAAGAAAAACCAGTTCCTTTCAAAAGCCTAACATTCCTTTCAAAGCAGTACTTAGCAAGAAAATTTGTCTTTAGATTTTAATCTTGATCAATTTGATTATTGATCAGATTGTCTAATGCAATTTTCTAAAAAATTGTACCATAAGTAGTTCTAGAAAGAGGTGTTTATACTTCAGAGTTAACATCATTAGATGTGAAATAAAAGCTGAATTTGAACCCTGGTAGATATTAAAAACAGATGAAATTTTTCTGATTTTCACTGACAAGTCCTTCGATTAGTTTACTCTTTAGTTCTGCCAAAATTACTTGTGACATTTTATTCATTGGCACAAAAACTGCAGGTCATTTTCAATAAACCATGGCTAGCCCCATACAAAGAGATTAAACAAATTCCCTTTTTTCTCATGAGAAATGTTAAGGTCACTGTAAAGGCTATTGAGAAATGGAAGGGTTAAAATTCCACCCCCAGAGCTGCTCCAGCAATTACAAATGGAAAGCAAAAGAAATCACTGTTAATCACACCAGTCCCTCAGGAAGTGGGGAAAAATTGCATAATGAAGAAATATCTTTCTCTCTCCTTTTTAAACTGGAAGACAGAAGTACTTTATTAACTTCTTTTATTCATAGCTCCTGTGAGGAAGGAATGCTGTAGACACATCAAACCCTAAAAAATCTCGTATGAGCAACCCTCAGTTTTGGTCATCCTTACCTCCTGGCACATCTCTGATCTTTGAGAAAAATGCTACTAAGGCTCAATATGTAGAAATAATGAGAGAAGCCCACAAAAGTCTCACTGACCTTGCTCTCTTGATCTCTCACTAATCACCGTTAGACCAAGACTCAGGCTGAGCCCATTTCTCATTAATTTGGGTGTCACTGATTAAGGATTTGGAATTCACACTGGATAAGCAACTTGGGCAATTTCTACTGAGGGACAGTACCTGGTACTGCAGAGCAACTCCCAACCCATCCCAATTCCACCCTTTGGATTTCAGAGTCCATCCATTTACACTCCCCTTGACACCAGTGCAGTATAAACCACATCAGCAGCAGAGCTGCAAGGAAGAATGGAAAGCTTTAGATATGAGGAATTCCTTTTACACAGCTCCTTATGTCTCCAGATCCCCTAAAGAAAAGCAGACCAGCAGTCTGACAAAAAACATGCTGCCTGAGCTACTACATTTTGTGTTTGTGGTGCCATAGAGATTACGCATGCCCAAATCAGCACAATTTTTCTTCTTTTTTTTTAAACCTAAAATGCTTTCCCTTATGGACCTGGTTTGTCCTTCTGACCTGCAGAGTACGGCGGTTCTGCAAAAACAGCCCTTCAACAGTGGTTTTGTGCAAGTCTAAGTATGGCTTATTGAACTGAGCCAGCAGTTCCTCTGTTTATTTATTTAACTTTGCTAATGCAAACTAGCCCCCTCAGAGCTTACCTGCAAATAGAGACTGGGATTTTTGTTGTTCCTGGTTGTGTTGGACTTATATTTTTCTTTTCTAGGTTGAAAAAAAAAGAAAGGTCTCAGGTAAAATTAATCCCTCAAGTCATACCGCTGCAATTCAATGTACAGTTGATATTCAGATGTCATTGGAACCAGAAACTATGATTATATGATAACTCATTCAACCTAATTTCTCTGAGAGTAGAATCTGAAAATCTGAGTAATGAAATCCTAGAGAAAGGTCTCTGTTATTCTTGCAAAACTGAACTGCTTTGCTTGTAGATAAGAGACAAGGTAGAAACACCAAGATACCTAAAACAGAAACACGGGATAAAATTACTTTTTTATTAACTTCACAAAGCTTCAGCATGCCTGTTGGAGAAAAAATATTTTAAAGATAAATATCTGAGATTAGGAAGACAACTAAAGGCATTATCTGGGGCAAACTGTCCAGAAGGTCACGTGTATTTTGAGATTATTAAAGTAAACCCAAAATGTAACTGTGAAATAACGTTATGCAATGCTGTTGCATGTGAAAAAAGAAAACACATAAAAACGGTAGAACAATTCTCGCAAGTACCATTACAGGTATATTTGAGAGTTAGACTTTTACCAGTAAATCCATAAGTCATCCATATTCCTCCCATATCACCTGCATCTGTGAAAATAGATATTGTAGAAGAAAATGGATTATTGAAACATTATATAAAATCCATCTCACAGTGTTCAAGTGTGTGGTGGAACAGGTTTGGTTTGTTATGATTTCTTTTCTCATGCTTTGTAAGAAAACCACTAGGGGCATGTTTTGCAATGCAAACTTTTGGGGTTTTTTGCAGTAACTAACTTTCGAAGACAAATTGCGTCTATAAAGGAGGAGGGTCCATTGACAAAATATGAGTCTATTTCCAGGCAACTGAAATTTCCCTTCATATTGAAAGCTTTTAGCAAGAAATGTCAACATTTTGCTGCAAAGTAAAAGATCTCTTACTCCAGATTATGAAGGAAAAGCAAACGGCTGATGATTTACCAGCCCGCAGGAGCACTTGCCGAGGATGTGAATAACCAGCACCTGGACGCCTGCTCAAGCCTCATGCACCTCAGAGTTGCAGACCCCTGGCAAGAGCTTGTACTGTAAGGCTTTTCAGATTCAGCTCTGGCTGCTGATAGAGCTGATATTTGCCCTTGTCTTCTAGGAGTAACATATTATTGTGGATTTCCCATCCCCAGAAGTGTTCAAGGTCAGGATGGATGGGGCATTAAGTAGCCTGGTCTAGGGGAAGGGGAATTGGAATGAGATGATCTTTAAGGTCCCTTCCAACTGAAACCATTCTGTGATTCTATGATATGAAATATGATGAAGGGTCATTGTGGATCATTTAAGGGAGCAAGACACTGTAAGTTGACAGTTTCAACTGGTGACCACCCCAATACCACAAAACTGTCATAAAATGTGAAAAACTCCATTGGTGTGACAAAGTACAGGATATGGAGCAATTGTGATTGCAAGTCTGCAATTCTCATACAGAGGCAACAACATCACTGATAGTGATTAAAAAATGCATTTCAAAGCCATATGATTTTAACCTTTATTTGTAATGGTAAGTATGAGAATCTTTTGTTGTCACTGAATGTCATTGGTTCATATTGTTCTGATTCAGTTCCTACTGGGACAAGTGTTATCATCTGGCACCGATGTTGTAATTCCATGGCCACTTTGAAAGCCTAGGGAAATCCCTAGTTCATCACAAACATATGAGAAAGTATTTCGGAAAATGGCAAGCTGGTTAGTTTTCTCATTTTTACAAGTCTTCCTCATGGTCTTCTTTTATTATTATTTTATCTTATGGTTAAAAAAGCTTGGTTTCCTTTTCGGCTTTTGCAGCCTTAACATTTCAGGAAGCATGAGCAAAAAGATGTTGATTTTTCACACTGGACAGCTTCAGAAGAGCTCCAGATTTAGAATTATATGCTGGCAAATGCCCTACCACATTCAAATATTATTTTTTTTATTAGATACCCAGAGTAAGTACTTTCTCAGATTATTCCCTCTCAAGTTGCATCATTTAATCATGACATATGTCTTTAGTTTGGATTCTAAATTTTAATACTGTTTCACCCTCCAAGTCCTTAGAATAATAAATAGTATGAATTATTCACTGTACCTGTGTTTTTCTCTCAAATTGCACAGGGCTGGTGTTCAAATCAACATTTCTAATCACAGTTGTTGTGATCCCAGTAGTACTCTGAAGAAACTACAGTAGCAGTATTAGGGACTGAAGATGGCTGTATCCACCTCCTCTTCTCTCAGATCTCTGACCTTGGATAAATAACAACTGCACAAACGAAACCTGTTCAGCCAAAAGCCTGTGGGTGGCACAGGTACACAACCTGTGAAAAAATGTTCATACATTTGACACTACATTTGAGAAGGACTTCCCCAGCACCTCTACCACTCTACACTTCAGGAGGGGCCTTGCACACTCAAGGGCTTCAAGTGAGAAGAGGTCACCCAGCCAGCACAGCTAAACAGTGCTCAGGCTGTACCAGAGCATTCTTAGACATTGCCTCATATGTGCCAGGAAGAAGCAGAATGATAACAGAAACTGAGGGCAAAAAGTGATAGAAAGAAAATAATTTTACAGAAATACAGCCCTGACAGTAGTGCAAGCAAAGCCATCGTCTCCTTCAGGTTCCAATACACTTGAATGCTGAAACCATATTTGTCTTTGGCATCTGGCAATGTCATTTAATACATTCTTATGGCCATGCATGCAGTTAAGCATGCTCTGTATATTATTTTATGATGTTTGAATTGGAATCATACTTTCTGGGTACAAGTATTCATGTTTTTGCAGATTCTTGTGTAAAGCTAGGAGAACCTGTTTCCAATTTCATGACCGTTTATCGCTAATCCAAAATGACTGCAGTATTACCTACAGACAGGAAGCTGGATGAGGTCTTGTGTGTTTTGGATGCATCATGCTCTTCCCAGGAAACTCTGTTAAACTAGTTTTATTCTTACATGAGAGGAAGACAGAAATTACTAATGGACATGACTGTACCTAATCTATATATAGTTTAGCAAAACAGAGGTAAAACTGAGATGGGTCTTATAACAGCTCTTCATCCCAATAATGCTCGAATAATCATTTCAGCTTTCCATTCAGGTTTCTGCTTTTGCTTTCTCAAAACTCAAACTGCATAAAAGCATCCTACACTCTCTCCAGCCAACCTTCAGGAATTTTACAGGTTGTAGTCTCTAGGCCTAACAGTTAACTTTTCCTAAAATAATCAAACTCTTACTGCAAAACAATTCTTCTGTATAATTCACACTATTATCTTGCAAGAGGTTATGCTGAACTGTAGTTATATTACATGTCAAAGGAGACATATCATAGAATATTCCCTTGGGGAGCAAAAAACCATGTTGACGAGAGGACAGATTAAGCTGTCCTCCAAAACAACCAGAAAGAGCCTAAGAAATATGTACTTATTATTTTATGAACTTCTAAAAGTTTAGAGGTTCATTTTGGCCAGCATCTGATTTAGAATTGTTCTAATAACTCTTGCGAGAAAAGGTTTCCTCCTGAGATTTATAGCACTCCAGGATTTTGATGAATAGAAATATCCATGAGATTACTCTCTTATAATTCTGGACTTTTACGTTTAATCATAATCATACAGTAAAGGTGCACATATTTTTCTCCTCTGAGAAAGTTAACCATTTCATTGAAACTTTGCTGAAAAGTATTAGAATCCTATCTGCTTATGTGGTGGTTTGGACTTTGTTTTCCCCCAGAGGATAAGAAAAGTGGTAGACCCCAAGGGGTGGAAACCCCTGGAAGTTTTGAAATTCTGTCCAATGAGCGCTCCTGCAAAAATGTAAACATACCACAACCAAACGGAAGAGAAGAGTTGTAGTTTTAGGTTAGAAGAAGTGGCCATGTTGTGAAAGCCATGAGGAGAGGGCAGGAGCCCTCTGGGGGGGCCTCTGCCCCCCCCCCAGCCCCAGCTGGGGGCTACAGAGACTTGGAACAGTGTTAAGCTGGACTATGTGTCTGTAGCTGTGAGCTGGGGGATGTTTTCCATCGTGAGTGAGCAGAGACAGAGCAGAAGCGGCAGCAGCGTCCAGAGGTTATGGCTAAAAGCCAACTGATAAGACCTGAACCAGAGAAGCAGCAGAAACAGCATGCAGCTAAGGAAGACTCAGAGCTGCTCAAGGTGAGGTAGAGAACCGGCAGCAGAGAACAGAACTAAGTTTCTACAGAGAGAAAGCTTGGGGGTAAGAACTGCAAAACTCCCCTAAACTTCCTTGGAGATCCCTCCAAAAATGGAGGGGGTGGACTCTTACTGATTAGAAGTCCTAAATGGGTAAAGGAGCTAAGAAGCTCGGTCGTCCTGAGAGCTCAGCCAGGACGGAGTGTGGGAGGTTGGCCTTGAGGGCCCTCCCTTGCTGCAAGCTACAAAGAAGCTCGCAGCCTGAGACAGGGCACAGAGGCCCTGCAAGGAGCTTGAATCTCCTGGAGATACCAGACCGTCACGAAGACCCCCTATGCTTCGTGATATGACCGTGGTGAAGCGACCTTTGTCTGGGGTGAACGCAGCCCACGGAAGACCCCTTTGCCTGCGTCAAGGGGCTGAGCGGAGCTTGGAGGCCTCCCTTGTGAGTGCTGGCAGAGATCCAGCCATCAACTGCTGCATGAGAAAAGGACAGATGACTGCTGCCTTAGAGATATTGCTGCTCTGAAGAAGGGATCTGTCCTTCTTTCCCTCCTGGACTTTTATTTGGAGGGGAGAAGAGATCTGATCCATTGTAAATACTTATGTCATAGTAGAGATAGCTAAGGTTGTATATAATGTATTGTAGTATTTATTTGTACAGTCATTGTAATATATTTCCTTTCCCCCACTCCGAGTCTGGTTGTGTTATGTCTGGAAAAACCCATCTCACATTGGGTTGAGATGTGGGAGGGGGATGGAGCAAGAGAACTGGATTTTGGGGTATCTCAAACCATGACAGCTTAAAACAAAATTTGAACGGATTGAATTTTTTATTATTCTGTTCAAATGCTTTGCTCATTATGCTACTCAAGCAACTCAGCCAGTGTTTTCAAGAAATATATGTTATTGGTCAGTTAGAAAAATTACTCCAAGTTTAATTTCCAACTAATTGAACCTGTAGTTAGTAAATGATAAGCTTAAATAATAGTAAGCAAACTTCTTTCCTTAAGTTACATCTTCATTCGATACCACTTAATATTAAGGAAAATCTACATGACCTATTCAGCTTTGCAGGGAGAAAAAAGAAAATATAAATTTAAAACCCACTTATTCATAACAGCAAGAAAACAAGAAAAGAGATTACTAAAAATCTGAATAAAAATTCCATTTTCAGAAACTATTTAAAACTATGTGCACCGGTAGTATCATACATTGTTTAGGTCTTTTGTTGTCTTTTACAAGCTTTACTTAAGACCAAGCAATTTCGGTCAACTGAGTCCAAATGCCTGTGTCTAAACCCTTCTCTCCAATTAATTCTGTACCTACATTTTATTCCCTGAGAAAAAGCTATACTTACACTTGCTCCTTGCTCTTGGAAGAGAGTTAGAGAAGGAAACCTTGTTCATGAAGGATACTGCTTCCAGTGTTTCTGCACGTGATGGAGATCTCTGGAGATAGTGTTTTCTGATACTTGCTTAGTCCATAGGTTATAATTTGGGCTTTTTTTTCTATTAAAAACAATTCATGGTTATTTGACTAACATAATTATGAATTACACCATGCTTTGGTGTTTCTTTGAATGATTTACATTTTTCTATATTATTTTATAAATGTCTTCAGGGGTTTTCCCTGTAATTTTATTATTGGATTTTTATGTATTTAGTTACAGTAGATTATGATTTCCATGGCTAACTTTTTAACTGTCAAACCATTTAATAGAATGGAAATTTAAAAATCAGCAAAGAATATATGTCAAAGTATGTTCACAATCAATTTCCAATTCCCTAAAAATAATTAAATTTGTAGGGAGCTAAGAACAAAGTCATGTTTGTCTCTTGCCACTAGAGCTCTATAGTGTGAAGCCCACCAGAACTCAACAGCTGTGAAACCACAGCCACTATTCAGTATCCTGAATCCTAATATTCCCCTGAGGGGAAAATAACATGTCAGAGTCAGCTCTAACATCTCCTGATATCAATTCAATACAACCTCGCCTCTCCTCAGAAATAGTCTACCACTTGGTCCCAGTGTTTTTCAGGCAGAGTTTGGGTGAATATGTCTAGGAAAACATCTGAGAATCATGTCTGCCTGACCAGAAGGTACCTACAGGGCTTAAACATCTCGAGAGGGAAAAGCACCTGTCCATCATCTTACCTAAAGGAAAAAACACTTTAGCATAAAAGGGAAGTGGGAAACAAGAATTTCCAGGATGAGAAAGGGGGTACAGGACTACAAGAATTAATTACCTTGACAAGCAACGGAGGCACTTGAGGATCCAGAAATCACATGAATAGCTGTGCTCAATATGTACCAAGCAAAAATGCTCCATCCCTTTTGCCTTTCCATCTTGCACAATAGGGGACTTTATTAATGATCACAACTGCCATCACACACCAAGTGCCATGCAAAGGTATCACATCCAGGAGCAAAGGAAGAGAGAAAATGCTCAGCTTATGCAAAAATATCACAGTTCAAAATACCTACAGGACTATCAAGGACCCAGGAAAGAGTTCATGGTTGAAATGCAGGATGAACCACCAAAAGGTGCCTGTTCCATTTACAGCTGTCAGGACCTCTTGGTGAGACTTTAAAGAAGCTCCTCAGCTTTCCTGTGCCGTAATATAATCAAGATGTTTTCCCACCCCAAATTATTCTTCAGCTTGTTAAGAAATAGGCTCAGTCCCTTCTGTTAAGTGTTTCACATGGAGTAATTGAATAGCAAGCAGAGAAAAGAGAGAGTGTGAAATCATCAGGCACCTTCCCAGCACAAATGCACACTGAGCTACAGTTCTGCTAGTGTACATTCCAAAATCCTAGATGAAGCACTAACATATGCAGGCTCTCTGTACTCTTTGGAGCTCTGCACACTTTAAATGGCATCCATGAAATGGGCAGAAAGCAGCATCTGCATTCTCCACATCCTAGTGGCAAGGCATCCTCACAGAAGTGTGTCTTTGATTTGCTTTAGACAGAGGAAAAATAGAGTCAGCATTCTGGATACAAGACAAAGTGCTGACGAACTGGATATGAAGATGGCAGCTGCCACAGCAGCACAGCCTCTGCTCAGAGATCCAGTGGTATTTTTTAGGTGAGCTCGGGGCATGCAGACATATTTGCATACCACAGGCAACTCAGGGGGGAGAACGCTAGGAGTGCAGTGTTGGATACAGTGCCTGTCCATGTGCACACAGGCTTTTAATGCTGCCATGGGCAAGGTGTTTCTGGGCACAACAAGCCAGAACACTTTTGGCACCCAAGGAACTTTGGCACAGCAAATCAAGGCTGCTGGAAATGCCGGTGCTGGACAGGACCTGAATGTGACTTCTGAGGAGTGGAATTTCAGTGTTGGATGCTTAGAACATAAATTACAGGACTTAGGTTCTGGTGTGCCAAAGCAGCTTTGGCCCAAAATGGCCACATAACTTCAGATTTTTTAATTTCTATTTTTTTCTTCTTTAAGTGTATCTCTTCAAATAGTGCAGATTTGTCGAAACCAAACCTTTTGTAAAAATGTATCACTTTAAATTTAAAGAGCTCCATGTCCAAAATACACATTGTGTTTCAACCTCAAGATTTCTTACCATTACCCCTCTCTCCTGTATCTAAAAGCTGAGAGACTCATCTTAGGAATACAGATATAAGACCAGTTTTGACTGAGGGATAAGAGGTCTTGAACCTTAGTCTCATGCAAAGCAGAAGTAAACTACAAACTTAATCTAGGGATAGAAGGGTCTTGTTCAAATTTTTTTTCTTAATTGCTGTTTTCATCCAGACAGAAAGTAGGCAAAGTTCTACACTCCCAGTTCCCCCCACCCCCCCCCCACCCCGGGCTGGGAAGTCTATTTCCTGTTCAGCTTTAGGCACAACTTACTCACCCCCGCACCGTTTGGCTATCATAGGGCTTTCTGTACCTTCAGTTATTCTCTCTACTTTTGTTAAGCTGCCATCAGGGTATTAGTGTTCCAGGTTCATTTTTGAGTGACCTCCAGGGATAAAATGAGCCTGTCAAAGCAAGTACATTGCTCCTAGTTAGTTATATCCTATCTCTGAAGGCAGAGCTTGGCCCAAGAACTGCACATCAAGGAGTTGTTAGTTCTGAACCATGTCGGCTTCTCATTTCAGGATACAAACCAGCCTTTCCCACAGTATTCTGGAGTAGTGTTACACACAGCAACCTGCTGTATGCTTACCAAAAAAACCAACCACGTGGGTTTCTGAGTGCACTGAAAAGATATAAGACCAGATTCACCAATAAGTTCCAGCTGCTTTGCACTCCTTTGGCAACATAAAACAGCTGTAAAACTGGTTTATCTGGGTTTAGCCAAACCTATGGATAGTTTGCATCATCAGAGTATGGAAAAGTCAGGACTTTGTACTAAATCTAGTCAACAGAAAATATTATACTGCTACTACACAAAGCACAAGGAGATAAAGAAACATACCTTCAGCCTGCTATATAGTATTATTCTGGACTAAATCTTGTCACAGGATGCACAGAAGGGGAGGGGGAATCTCCACTTCGTGCTTCTCAATTATATGTCTGAAAAATGTTCTGCACACATGCTTCTTTAAAGATACTCAAGACAACACACAACTATATTTTAAATGTTCCAAAAGTATCAGTTTTTAATGATACTTTGAATGCATTTTGTGTACCACATATCTGGAATATTATGAAAATCGGCAAAGTTGTCCCATTTTTAAACAGACAGTATTTTATAAAGGGGATACATATTTTAATATACATGCAATAAATTTTAAGCAAATGCATTACAAGTATATAGAAAACCTATATTTTTTTCCATATGTGAAGCAATGATCCCTGTTACAGCCATTTTATTGTTCACTGCAGACAGTTATGTGAAGCAGACTGCATTAATTTTATTTTTCTCCTAAAAATCTGGAAATTTTTTTCAGATCCCTCACATACCATTAGCACGATGCTGAACCCTATTACAGACATGGTGTAAGTGCAATATAAAAGCTATCTCTTGAGCTCTATTGACAGAGTTGTGTGTTTTAACATAAGCTCTTAAAAACTGGAAAGCAAATCAGTCCTACTTGGGTTCATGTCCTTGATCCTCAGAGATCCATGTCTTTATATCCTTAACTTAATCACACTGCGTCTAAAAGCTTCTACTCACAGTTTCCTTTCAGTATCGGAAATATCTACATCAGCTGCAGAGTGCCATCGTTACAATAATTTGGTGACTAAAACAAGGGTTACTTGAAAAATCCTCCTACTGTTGGTAATTTCATTTCACAACCAATTTGTTGGTGTTTCCAAATTTTCAGGTGTTTCAAGCACTCAAAGAACTGTCACTTGTAGTTTAGCACTTGGGATTAGAGATTTTGCTCAGCTGTAAAACAGCTTGTTTGTTAAAAATAAATTTTCAGCTGAAAGTAAATTTACTCATATAGTAAAACCAAAACAACTGATCTGCTCAGGATGCAGAGTTCCTGGCCTTTTTATGGCACTTCAGACAGTCAGAGAGCAAGAAATTAAGAATCAGAAGGGTAGATCTGTTCTCCAATTGTGTAAAGTTTTGATCCTACTTGTAAAGAAAATGATTGTCCAGGGAAAAATCTATTTCTAGAACTTTAAAAGGTTTTTGACCTTCATCTCATACCATTATTGCTATTTTATTTCAGTGGTTGGCTATTTTAATATTCCTTTTTCCACATCATTGCAGACTTGATCTGTCTTCTTTTGACAGATCCTAAATACCAGGGTGTGCAGAACATGCAGTCATTTTACAGATTTTTCAGGTAATAAATTTTACTCTCCACACAAGAAATTGTTTAAATCACATCCAGACACAAGCTCACTTAGGAAGCTTCTGGCTTGAGCCATTAAATAGTATCTTCCCCACTGCTGTGGAAAGAACAATATTCAACTTCCCCCATTCAACCTCATTTCAACCACAGCCAGCGGATGACACCCCAAACATACCGAGAAACCTTCTCTGAGATTTCAGGCTCTCTCTAGCCATTTCTAGACCCTGTGTATGTGCATCAGCTGAAAATGAAGAAGCCTGGCACCTGAGTAGACATAAAAAAATGTGTGACTCCATAAACAGTCACAAAGACACAAACATGGTTTTGGAATCACCAATTCAAAAGGTGATAGGACCTTTAATTACTTACATGGTAAAATACTTCCTTACTTCAATGAATTATAGTGCAATCAGCAGCTCTGAGCCACAGTACTTTCCCTCTAGCTCTCAAAAAAGAGAGCCTTTTAAGAGAAATGTTGAAAGTTGGTATTTTCTCTTTCTTCCTTTTATTTCAGTGGCATGGAAAGGGATTTCTGAAAGTCCTACAGTGACTTTAGATGTAAACAAAGAGGATAAAAAAAAATTTAAATGATGAGTACAGCACGCATGATGGCAAACACTCAAACTAATCCAGGTAAAAACAGCAAGTGAATACACAACATTATGGTCTGTGATTCCAGCACATAACTACAGCTGGGGAAGAGTTTGCACTCTGGTTTTGATAAATATAAAAACTCGTGCCATCTCGGTTCCACTGTTATTTTATCATGCTAAGCAGAATGAGTTAAGACAGGGATGCAAGCACATGCCAAATCTGTTTTTATACATGGATTTACTCTGATAATTGCAAGTCACACTGACTGTGGTGCTGGAAGCCAATGCCTCCCAGTGGGTATGAGGACCCTTGGAAACACATCCCAAAATGGGAAAGTTCTGTGAAGTTCATATGTCTGTATATTTAAATGACAGGCATAATATACAAAACCCCATGCATATTTATATATATTTACAGAGAGTGTGCATATTTGCAATTGCGTAGATATACATGATCAGTCATTATATAAATTTCAGACATATATGTTACTCATATGATTGGGTGCCATCATCATTAACAAGTAAATCATTTTACAAAACTTACATTAATCTGTATCAGCACTGCATAAACTGTCATAGATCAGAGTTAATGTGTGGATTTTTACTTTTTGTTTGAAAGTCAACTATTGTTAGGATAAATTAATTTTTTTTTTTTGAGGGACAAATGGCTTTGCCCATCACCTTGGGCACGTTTACTTAAACAAATATGTTTCCTAAATTTCCCTAAGTATAATGACACCGATTTCCACACTTCCTCAACTGCCTCCAAAAAATGAATCAGTTGTGGCCGTATTTCTGCAGGTACTTCAGGACAACTCTTGTGTTAACTAACTTCTTATGAGCAAAAAATATGCTGAGGCCAAAAATTGATATGTATCTATCCTTTCACCTACCATCTCCCGGATTACCCAGAGGCTGCCTCAGAGACCAAGCTCACAATGAAATGCCAAGAAAGCCATATGATGGTATTTCCATCCAACATCAAAAGAATATCTACCTCTCACACATTGCGACTGATTCTGAAGAAAACAAACAACCAAAAATTCATATATTTTTCTAAATGATCTAGCTAACTCTGATAGATAACGTTTTTATCACTGCCTGAAGTGAACGCTCTCACAAACTTCAGGGAGCATAATCCAAGCAATATTAAGCACTTTGGAAATTCCCCCCTGTATTATTAAACAAGTGCATTTGGGGGAGTATTTGTGCAAAGTATTTTTGTGTACATGAATGTTTTCCTCTGAATGCAGCACCTGAATAAATACTTTTGCATGTAAGTCTGTAGATATCTAGATTAACATGGATCAGCAGTGGAACTGCTGCTTTGACCACCCCTTCTGTAAAGCAATGTCTTCAAGAAATGGGACCAGAAAGAAATTAAATGTAACGCTTGTAGGTCAGCCAAAAAATCTGGCTTGCGTCTTTCTCTCTTCCTCAGACAGGAAGGAGCCCAGCTATTTTTAAGTCTGGTGTCCAGGTACATAGCCAAAAACAAATACTACTTCTGCTGGAGAAGAAGACAGGAAAAGGTTTTATATATTCTAAAGATTCCCCAAGGCTTGCTAGTCTCTTCTCTCTTCATCCTTGGTGTGTCACACACTCTCATCCTAGGATAATTTACTTGCCATTTTTCAGGTGCTGCTTTATCCAGTTAGCAAACAGAAATGACACTGTGTTATTTAGAGTACAGGCTTAAAAAACTAAACAAAAAACAAAAACCCAAACAAACAAACAAAACAAAAAAGAAATAATAAAACCAAAAAAAACCACAAAACTGCTTAATTCTGTATTTGCATAAGTCAGAATAATAAAGTAACATTTGCTTCAGAACATTTACAGACAATCCCGTAATCCAAGTCTATTCAAATTATTTACTGTAGTAATTTCAAAGAGTAGGCATTGTCATTACTATTACAGTAAAAAAGGGAAAGAAAGGTCAATGAAGATTTTATTTCCATGGTCTGTTCAGGACTTTTTTATTCCTTATGTTATAAAATTGTTCAGAAAAATAACTTGATTTCAAGTTATAACTACGTAAGGAAGCTTTACATACACAATATATCATTAGAAAGTCTTCTGGACATTCACAAAACCAATTAATTTCAAACTTTTAGATTTGTTGAAATTATCTTCCATAATTACGTATCTTTCTTGATAATCAGTTAGAAAACATTATAACTAGTGTTTAAAGCAACATCAAACGATCTTCATCACTTCTCTGGTTTTACTTCTCTCCCTTTTCTTTTGGGTTTTTGTGGGGTTTTTTTCCAACCCTTGAGGCTTGACCAGAGCTTTTGGAGATTACATTAACAGCTATCTTTCCTAAAATGTGTACATGATTTATTCAACACTGTATTTCTATAGTAATTCTATGCTATAAATTGAGATTTAGTTACAGCTATTCTTCTGAGAGTTTCAGATGGCAGACAGCTCCAAACATGGGCAGGTAGCATCCCAAGTTGAGTGTGAGTTGCTTACAACAGAAATATCTCACATCCAATCAGGAACTAATCCAGATCCAACGGATGCAACTCTTGAACCTCTTCCCACATAGTCAATTTGCCAATTCAATACATTAATAAGAAGTTATAGTTGCCAAAGGACGTTTTGAGACATGAAACGATGTAATTCTCTTTTAATCATGCAGAAAAAGGGTATGTGTACTCCAATGTTTTTCTGATGGATACAGCTGTATCAATACTAAAACAGAGAAAAGTATCATGAGTGCATCTTTTAGGACTAGGGGAGCACAATTAAGCAACAGACTGTTGTGTGCACAACTGTGTGGATTCCCTGGACAACAAACCAAAACAATAATTGACTCCAGATCCTTTCCTTTGAAATTACCTGGTGTTAACTGGCTATGAGACTTCATACTTTTTATTGATCTATAGCCAGCACAACTGTGCTTATCACTTCTCTTTGCTCAATAAGTGGGGTAAAAAAAAGGCCCTTCCAAAACTTCTCTTCATGGAGTTCATTGATGTTTATAATAGTGGAACTTTCTACTTCTGCTATTTGATCTGGACGACAAGAGATAAGTGACCTCTACTGAAATACTCCAGCTAACTGGAAATGAGCCTGATTTTGCCAGAATTAACAGAACCAACTTCGTGTGCACAGTTATTGGCTAATTATTACTCTCATTCATCTTTAGTTTGAGTTGCCTGATTTTCTTTACATTGAATTTTTCAGTTGCAATTGCCAATACCTAGATTTTTTTATTCCAGACTGAGAGCCTGATCTACAATTAGAAAATAGAAAGTGTGCCAAGCAGCAACAATAAGACCATGGTGAAATATCTGTCCTATGTTTATCTATTCTGACTAAAACAATAACTTGTTTGTTATACAGTGTTATTAAAAGTTACATATCTTTTCATCTGGTAAACCTACCAGAAAAAATCTGAATTTCATCTTCTCTCACAGAATCTTCTGATTCGGGAGTACCACACAAGGGATGAAGTTGCAAGGCACTCTTCATTCTCCTTTCTCACTGCTACTCAAAGGTGTTTTTATAAAAAAGAAAACTTCCTTTTTAAAAAAAAGTCTGAGGGTCCTTCCATGGGAGCTGTATGAATAAAATTAAATCTTGATTCTCTAGAAGGCTTAGAATAAGGCATTGAGGAAAAAAGTGGCAAGACCTACAATGAAATGCTTCCTCTTGTTTTCAAACTTTTAAATACACTGAAAAGAAGGAGATTCCTGTGTTTTCCATTTGTGAAATTTAGAAGGAAAAAAAGGGGGGGACAAAATAGTGCAGTCACAGACAGTTTTACACTTGTAAAAATTAACTCAGTTGTGTTAGTGCAGTCTGTCTTGGCTAAAATTACTTGCCCCTGAGACATTACACCCCACTGACTATGAGGTGAGCTTAGGCTGACTAACTTAGACTTAGCCATCTAATTTAGGGCAGGTAAATCTCATCTTGTCTAAGATGATCTGTGTTTTTAAAAGCCCATCTGTTTCCTGCACGCACATACCACATCACAATTCTGGAGGCCAGAATTCAAAGTATTATGCTATGGCTACTTTAGACAAAGCCTTTAAATAATCATTTTCTACATAGACCTGACACACTAGATCTTTTGATGCCCACAATCTTTCACAGCCCTCTCTCAAAGGTAACGCGCAGGTTATCCCACATAACTTGGGATATTGTATTCCTGTCTCATATTTAATTTAACCAAGGTATTTCTACAGCATCATTATATTTCCTTATTATTTCCAGGACTTATTGTACTGGATTTATGCAGAACTGCAGCAAAGAACTATTTAACAACATCCCAATCAAAAGAGACATTGTTTGGGCCAGATTTGACTCTACTTCCTGGATGAGCTGCTCATGAAAAATCCTTTGAAATGCACTATAGGAGTTAAACATTCACTGTATTTCTTCATTTTTTTTTATTTTTCTTACAGTAAGAAGTATTCAAGCAAGCCCTGAAGCTCTGCATACCATTTCCATCATTGATTTACATTCTTTATCATAGGTGGAATGTTGTGGTTTCTCCACTTTTTGATTAACCCATTATCTCCTACACTCTAAGGGCAAGCCACCGCCTGTTGTTTCATGTTTTGGGCCTTTATTCCATGTTTTTCATTTGCTCGTATGCCTTTTGACTACCTGAGAAAACCCACTTTTTAAGCAACTAGTTTTATTTGGACTATTTGTGGGGGAGTTTGTTTTGTTTTGCTTTGCTTCCAGTCAAGTATTCAATCAGCTCCTTCAAAAAGATTCCAAGCAGATAGGTAAGCCCTCTCACTGTGAACTCTGTTCATTCTACTTGGTCCAGACACAGTGTGGTGTAAATTCATATAATTGTACTGTAACATCACCAAACATTTTAAAAGGATCCATGCTGAATTACATCAGGTTAAATCCCATTCTCCTGAGATTTTCTTAAGCATTTCAGTCCTCCCAGCTTATCTTGCAACTACATTTCCCATAATATTCTGCTATACCCGTCTCATCACTCCACAAACATGCAGAACTACAGTAAGGACTGTTCTTTAACCATGTTGGACTTAAAAAAAGACACGGTTTGTCTGGACCAAAAATCTTCTTTCCTAAGGGTATGTTTATGTTACTCATTGCAAGCTACAGATTTACTGCCTCATTTGATGAAAAAGTACTTTGACTCAAAAAGATTTTGTACCTGGCTTCAATGACTTTCTGAAAACATCCATCTCTTTTCCTGCAGATTCCTTCTAAATTGCACTAGCCTGGAATTTCGAGGAAAATACAGAAGAGATCTGTCTTTTACCGTCCACCATAGCAACATTTTTTTCCCCCAAATCTTCCCTATTTCCTAACACACATCCACACACACTTTTTCTTGCAGACATGTTTAAACTTTGAGTTACAGGACTAAAAGTCAAGAGCTTTCATTTGTATAGCTGAAAGGAACCAATTTGTCTTCCCAATATGACCTTCTCCAAAAGACAGACCACTGAACATGACTCCAAGTTCTTGCTCAAGGTTATAGATTTCATCTGAGTTATTACATGTTCTTCAGAAAGCCCTCCACTTCTGGTTCAAAAGTTTTAATTCTGAAGAAAACTCTACAGCTTCATGAAAATTCCACTCCATGTAATTTTTAATGCATCATTTTAATGTCTGTTTAATGACCATGCCCATAAAGTGATTACAGATTCCCTTGAGCAAAATAGTATTAAAAGCCCAACTAGTAGTAGAAAAGGTTTTACAGCATGCAATTAAATGATAGCTTTATTAATAATTTGAGGTTCCTATCAGGTAAGCCACATACTTGCAGATGTTAATATGATCTCATTCAAAAAACTTCCACTCTCTGCTATTCACTATCCATATATATGTCTAAATATATTCTATTTTTTCAAAATATATATATATAGATGCATTTCATTTTTAGCTTTAAGTCCCTGCTATTCACTGAGATTTGAAATCTCTTCTATTTTCTTTTGACTCTTGTCTGTCTCTGAAAGTTCAGAACACAGATATTAAAACCATATCAATTAAGAGTCTAAGGCAGAATGATATATTTTCTCATCAAACTTTACATTCACACATCGTAATTTTCTAGCAACTCTCACTGTTCTCACACTCCACACGTGGCTGAACCATGTGTACCAGCTCACTGCCTTCTGGAAGTGTGCTCTTACACCCTTAGCTTTCTTAATAAACAGTTTCATAAATTCAGCATTAAAAGGACATGTAAGTGTCCAAGGACAAAACACTCCCTGGAGAAATAGGATTTATTTCCTGAAACTCCGTGTGAGACAAGCAGTCTAAAGACTGTATTTCTCAGCTTACTCATCTGTCAGACAGCACACATCACATCCACAGCATAATTCACATGATTATTTATTAAGTATTTTAAAATGTCACCCTCTGCCAAGTTGGCATTTAGGATACCAGTTCTTTTAGGGTGAATTTAAATAAGTCCTGCCTTCTTTGTGCCTCAGTCTTTCAGCTTTAAAATGGAAATTATTCTCTTTATCCTTTTCTAGCTAGCGAGATATACAGTGAGAGAATGATATCTCAGAAGATACACAGAACTGTATATCCTGAAATAGTAACAAAGCTTTGAGTCCTCATTAGTTTATTCATTATTCTCTCGTAATTTTATTAAAACAAGTATTACAATGAAATACACAATTTGAGATCACAAATCAAGTGAATATTTAATGGTCACCTCAGTGTTTGAAGCAGGTGGAATTTCTGTATTCCCAAAGGACCTACTGAAGGCACTGTGACCATTTAGTACCAGCAGCTCTCCTGTCAATCCTTTATGGATCACAAATTTCAACCAGTATCCCACTCTTCCAGTCTCTCTTTGCAATTATCTTCATACCAATTGTTGTATTTGACCCCAGTAGAAGAAATATGGAAAAGCAGTAATCTCTGAGTTCAGCCTCAGACACTTATGGCTGTGTTCACACAATGTATTTGTTCTCAGAAGTAAAGCATAATCAGCAGCTCTCCCCTGGCTCTCCCCACAGGCTCAGCCTAGTGCCACTGTTCTCTGAATGCTTTCAATCACTGCACTTATTTAATTAATTCGAACTGTAAGTAAGAAGCTTAAGGTGAGACGGGCTCTCTGCTTCCACTCCCAAAGAGTGTAAGAAACCTCCGGCCCAGTAAATGAAGTTTCTTATAAAGGTTTGTAAATTAGAGATCTGGAGCCATAGGCATTTAGTATATTACAGGCTGTTACATTTTCAACACTAGTTTTAAGGCAGTAGCTTCATGCTGTGAGAATGGGAGTCCTCTGGCTGAGGGATTTCAAGCTACAGGGAAACTGAATCAGCTCTGGCAAGTTCAGCCTCAGAAAAAAAAGTTACTCAAGGCTCTTTAACTCTCTATTTTGAGCAGACCTAGGCCTTAATAAGCTTTTTCTTGTAGTGGTGTTTGAGCACTGTTTTTGTTGTTATGGGAACTTGTAGATATTTATTGCTAGTTTTGAGATATTTGCAGTTTCTCAGTTAAAGGAGGGCTCGTTGCAGCTGCATATGGGAGAGTTTGTGAATTCTCAGTTACTAACAGTTCAAATTAAAAGAACCCCCACCTGACATAATTTTCTAGTTCTTCCCACAGGAAACATGTTTCTGTTGATGGCCTAAGTGAAAGGTGTGAACACTGAAAACCGGTTTTAAAGCTTTATGCGTTGAAGTCTGATCAGTGCACAAAGACTCTGTTCTGTATCACAGGAGTGCAGCTGCTACCTCCCACTAATACAGCAGCCCATGGGGATCCCACCAACTGATGGGAATTTAAGGAGACTGTCAGTCACCTTGGAATTCTCCTGGCCACCTTCCCTAATTCCTCCAACCCTTCCTAGGTTGGAACCCTCTCCTAGGGTTTCTCTTTCTCCTTGAGTAATCAAGGGTTTACCACAACATTTGTTTCTTTAACTTTGAACTTCATCTGTAGACAGCCAAATTCTTCTCCCATTTACACTCCCTGAAGTCGAAGCCATCCCAGACTTGAAACGGAGAGTACATCTGCTGAATGTCTCCATTAGGGTTTCGGTGATGAGAGTACAAAAAAGGGAGAGATCAGGTAAGAATATTTAGGAATTAATCAAAAGCATGAGATATCTTCCTCATAGTTATTCAAAGACTTGAGGCCATTCTTGAGCAATTTATCTGCAATCATTTGGGTGATTACATTTTTTGGCCCTCTGTGTTGTTATTTCTCTCTCACATTAGTGAAGAAAGAACATATTCCTCCTTGGTGAGCTTATCTTCATGCAATAGAAAGGTTTTCTAGAGATACCAGCAACCATAAGAAAATTCTGATGGTTTTGGTTTATTCCCTTGGGCATGACAAATACTGAAAATGTTCATTGCCACTGTATTTGTAAAGAATGCAAAAGGAATTTTGACTGTGATTCTGGGAACAAAGCCACAAGTCACATGCTCTTGAACACGTAAAGTGAGAACATTCTTGATGAATAATAAAATGCAATAATGTTCATACAGCAATAGCCCCAGTCAGAGTTACAGTCCTGAAAGTCCTGTGGCAGAAAATAACCCAAGTATTTGAGATTCCAGAAGAGCTCTTGAAAGCTGTAATGACTTTTTTTCTGGCATTTTGAAGGTGGGAATATGCCTTTTGTCTGGAATTCATTTTTCAGACAAAGGCCATCTTCATGAATATTTGTCCAGCACTATTGTAAGGCAGCTTACAAAGGACACGTTCTCATTTACAAACTGTTCAAGTAAAATCCAGATAGAGGGGGAGTCAGTTCAACCTCACGAAGAGGCAGCTGTATCCCTTACCTGCAGCAAGAGACTTCAGGATTCACAGGATCTTAAAAAGCTGTTTTACTTTCTTTTTACAAGCATAACAATGTGGGAGATGATGTTGCTGAAGAATCATGGTTAATTCCTCTTTTCATTAAGTCCTGTCTAACTGAGGCAAGACCAGCTGTTTCAGGTCAAACCAGGAGCAAATAAATATAAGCTGTTCTGAGTGAAGGTTTGGATGACACTTTATCTACCCTTTCACAGCAATCCAACCAGTATGACATTTTAACAAGCTTCATGGAACGAGACAGCTTCAAGTTTTCTTCCTTAACCTGCCTACAAGGTATGGAAAATCTAGACATCCGTCTGAAAAGGGATGCCCAACATGCCCCATACTTATCACTTCAGTTTCAGAGGCAGTACCGTCACTTATCTCCTTCAGAGTCCCAGAAGAGTTTGGCTGGTGGCCTACCCATATATGGACCCATCATCTATGTCCTTGCATAGCTCTCCAATCCTTTTTAGCTCTACGCAGCATCCTCTCACCTTCCTCCTACAAACTGTGTGCAAAAGGAAGCTACCACACAACACTGAGCTGGTAAAACTATCATGGTAAGGTTCACTTTTCCTCTTGTAAGGGAATTCTCCGCAAGTAAAGAATGCTCTTCACATATTCTTCACTGCTCTTCACAGTTTCTAGAGATATAACAGTTTACATAATTGGATACCTCTTCCATTTTTATAGATGATGACAGAAAGAGTCTTCCCTTTGCAGTAATATATACAGAACTGAGCAGTTCTGGATTCAGCTGTAGAAAAATGGATGTGGGCTAAAACCCATTTTTCATGGTTTTCCCACATTTCAAAATGCGTCTGTGGCCCAATAGGATTGACTGAACAAATATGATACTCAGCATTTAGGGTAGACCAGGACAAATCACATGAAGCCTCTTTCCATTTCACTGCAATTAAAACTTGCTGGAATTAGAATCAGTGCTGCATTAATGAATCCAAATCTTTACTGTTGTGGTATTGGAACAGACAACTTCCAGAAGAGAAAATGGGAAGACAGCCATCAACCTCAAGATGACGAGGGAAGAAATAAGTTTTCTGGAGAATCCTAATGAGGACATTGAAACAGCTCTCTGTCACAAGAAGATCTGCCAATAGAAAAAAAAAATAAGTGAGGGCAAGAGAAAGGAGTAGTTTCAGAAGCCTTTCTACCAGATTCCAAACATCTTTTATTTTCTTAAACTAAATGCAAGTGATAATTCTTTGTAAAAGAAAATTAATTTTTTCCTCCCCCACAAATACATAGTATGAATCCCTGTTTAGTGACACTTCTTACTGATGCTCTTTTATGGATACTTTGTAAAGAGATTGTGAAAAAGGAACAATGAACATTGTACACATGAATGGTACATGTGTTACAAATAGCTAAAAATCTAAAAATTGAAAGGTGGAATAGCTATAAACAACCTAACTGATGAATTATGTAACTATTTAAAGCCATTCATAAACCAATTATTGATAATTTATTAAACCCTGAAGTATGTTTACATTGCATATTTTCATTAATAGCACTGTGTAGGTCCTATGCCTACAGTAGCAACAAAAATTATTCTTGTTAAAATTACTGGATTGAGAAGAAGAGATAGAGAATCGCTTCACAAAGTACCAAAAATGCACAACGTTAGCAAATAACCACTTTGAGAAAGCTACTGCCACACAAATATTATCTAGAAAACAACACGTGCCAAAAGAGAGGAAAAGGGGCAACAGCTAATCCATACAATATGTTGGAAATTTATAAGACCTGTGTGTTGGCAGGCTGTCAGGGGGAGAGAAGGGAGGAAGAGGAAGGGGCAAATTCCTGAAATGAGAAGTTTTCTAATAGGAAAACCTCACAACCTGCCATGGAAACCTTTACCTCAGGAACAAACAGCCAGTTATATGTCCCACATCCTAGTATAGGGTGAGAGGCTGTGTCTTAGATAACAGGTCCCAGACATGCTAGGATTTAGAGATAATCACCAACAGCTTGAGTTGCACCTGGATGAGAATGGGAACAGAAACATGAGCACGAGCATTATCCTCTCTCAGAAGCTCACCTAGCAGGTGGGAGTGCTCTGTACTAGCTGTAAATTCCTCAAAGATTGGCTTTAATTAGAGCCTAACCTTGCCATGAGAGGGATGGAGAGCCATTACACACTCGGTAGGAGTGATCCCAGTCTCCTGCCTCGCTGTAGATGATGAAAGGCACTGTTGCTTACTGCTGCTACTCCAGATTGCAAGGGCAGTGACAGACTTTAAAGAAAGCCAAGACTGCAAAACTTCATCATGGTGAGAAAATGATTACGACATAAGAAGGATGAGAATTCCTACAATCAGCCGGAGCTGAGCTACCCTAATTCCTTTCTGGCAAAGCACCACAGGCATTTAAACTCTTTCCTCATTCATGGTCGCAGGATTTTATCATGCGATATAAAGACTACAGTAATGCAAGAGCCTCATCTTATGGACACTTGTGTTATATCTGTACTAAAAAAACCCCTCAGCAGTACTTTGTTTCCGGTTCTGCATCCTAATCGCATCCCAGATACATCAGGGCAGGTTCAACCATGCGCCAGTCCTGTCTTCCATGTCCTGGCACAGGAATCTCAGGTGCAAAGACCATATAGGAGACAGAATGCCCACCAGCAGCGACCCTCTCTGAATGACAGCCATGGGAGCACCAGAAAGCATGCCCTGGCTTGCTTTAGCCTGTCAGTATGGACTCAGCTGGTTCCATCAGTACTTCTAGCACTTCTAGTTCTAGCACTTCTCCACAGCTAAAAGTTGTTTTGTTACTATAGGATACACAACATGATTTCCCACTCTGCATGTTTGAAGCCCATAGAACACTACACTAAGAGATTTAGGCATAAACCCAAAACTAAACACTAAACACAGAAACTACCTACTCTTCAACTCAGGACGTGCTAAACTGCACCCAGTCCTGTGCCCTCCAGGATGCTAAGTCAGCTTCCATTGCCGGTAGGGGTGAATCTCACCCCAGCTCTACATGTTCTTTCAAATGTCTCTCCAAGCAAAAAAGCATCAGTGCTGCTTTATCCATGTTGAATCAAAGACAGTTCACTCTCCGCCAGATCCTTATCTGATCACAAAGTAATGGTCAAATTCAGGTCTTGATGGCACATAAACTTGATTTAGTATAACTGTGAGACCATAATTTTATTCAGGAAAAACACTAAGAGTGAAGCATTTCTGTTATGAAAAGAAGATAAAAATCAAACTGTTAGTTTAATGACATAGCAGTTTAAAATCTTCCTCAAAGGTTCCTAGAAAGTCAACATGAAAAAAAAAAAAAAAAAAAAACAAAACAAACAGAAGAGAATCCCAAACCCCAAAGAAAGCAAAAAGAATCTCTAGAAAAGCTGAGTCACTGCTCAACTATAACATGTATTTGAACAAGTGAGACTCTTTGCCTACTTCTTGTGTAAGCAAAAAGAGAGCTCTAGGCACCTTATGGACATAAACAGCAAGCCTTGGGTAAAAGAACAATAAAATGAGAAGAGTTGTTAGTGGCCCACTGTGGGTCTCATCCAGAACTGAATCACTAACATGGAAACTGCCTTCAAGTTATTATTAGTAGGACCAGAACTGTGTCTTCCTTTGACTAGCTATTCCCATTAAGATGGTGCAGCTGAGCCCTAGACATGGGTTTATCTCTGCTGCGGGGAGGGTTGTCTCCAGCAGAAGGATGAAGCAGACAGCTGTAGGGATAAGTTCTTAAACTTCTGCAGCCAGATTAGTCTGCACTTTCAACCTGAATTACTCCAGTCTATTTAGAAGACAAGTCCACTTCGGTTTCTCTCAGAAACTTACCATTTCAGCTTTCTTCTTACTTTTTCCAGGGCAAAACAACCTATTTTACATTAAGGATGTATAAAGTTGCTCCTTGAGCAAGGGAAATGCATTGGAACCCAGAAGTTTCAGAGGAATGCAGGAGGAGGAAGAAAATCTTTCCAATTCGTCTATCACAATGTAAATAATCTAAAGAAAATGTGCACATCCAAAATCAAGTGAAAGCTCAAATACACTGCAAACAAAATGGAGAAACAGGCAGAAGTCAGCATGCTCAGAGAGAGATGGTTCAAGCACTTTGCTGAGGCTTTACCACAGCATTTGTCTGACAGTTACTCTGAAAATCCAAATTTACCCTGAGCATTTACACTCCCTTTTTCTGCCATGTAATTGCATCCTAGGGATCACAAGACCCATGGCTGCATCAGCAGCAAACATTTGAGCTAACTAGGGAGCATGCTGGAAAAAGGAAAGGGGTTTTTTTGCATTATTTCCAAACATTTACAAACACAAACCTTTCACAAAGGTAACAAGTGACTGCTCTATAATGTGTTCTCCAGTAAGAATGTGTCCTCACTCTGCAGTCAAAGCTATTAAGGAAAAAATAATAAAATAGTTTGAATTTAAAATGTATGATTTTAAATGCATGGACAGATCCAATTTTAGTTTTCTGTTCTTTCAAACTTTTGCAAGTTTTCCGAGTCACATCAAGGAGCAAAGAACTGAAGGCTGCTTTGCTGTGTATCGCTGCCATCTAGTGACCTAGCTCTGAGAATGGGACTCCAATATCAGCGTAACTGTATCAGCGGTGCTCTGGTTATACTCTTTATTTCGATTTTAGCAGAATGTAAAGATTATTTCAATTCACAGCTCTTATTGCAAATTAAAGAATAAATTTCAGTTAATGTGGTGGTATATGTGTGATCATGCCACAGTAATGAGAGATTTATTCACTTTGCATAACTGCTATACCTACAAATTACCCATAGACTTCGTTACTTGCCTGTGATATTGCATTAAATGAGCTTCAATGGCATGCACAAGAGCAGACATTATAATCACCCCTGTTTCTTTCAGTTGCTTATGATAAGCTTTCCATGAGGACTTGATTATTAAAAGCTTCTGACAATAGCAGTGATTTAGGAAATGTAAGGGGAAATTGTGCCACAATATATTTGAGTGGAAATGTCTGGGCTGCAGAGGAGAGGTCCCATTCACTCTATGAAACACCAGTGACACCACTAGCCTCCTCTGAGCATCCAGGCTGACTCAGCTAAGCCAGACCTCTCTATCCCAAAATTGACAGAGTGGGTCTGAATAAACAAGGATTTGAGAAACCCCAATATTTCAGAGGCAGCTAAGCAAGTAAAAAGTAGATTTGGGAGAAGGGGTAGAATCTGAAAAGTGCGCTGATATCATGTAAGAGTAATAAATGTAATAGCCATAGCCTAATACCACAGCCCAGACTCTATCTTCATTTCTTGCATACTATAGACTTCTGGGTGGTATCACACAGTCCAGTATGTGGCTGAAAGTAATTTACAAGTCCATGGCAAGGGCCAAAATCAAGTAGACCTATATCAGACAGAGTGTTCCTAACAGGGAAACTCATAAAGGTATACTGGAAAAAAAAAAAAAGCAATTCAGCGTATTACACAGCCCGTTCTCTAAGGAGGTCATTGAAGTCAAATAAATTTCATAAGTCTTTCCTATGCAATAATTTACATGCAGTTAATATGCCTCAGAATACCAATAACAGCTAGATGCAGAGGTCATTTATTCACATTTTATCAATAGGATCTTTATGAGATGCAGGCTCCTTCTTCAAGATCCACCCCATGCCAACAACTCAGAACATCAATACCGTCCAGAAACCCACCTCAGCGCATTTCAAACAGCTGACTGAGTAATATGAAGTTAGCAAATGTCTTTGGGAGATACTCAACCCTCTGCCTCCATCTCAAGCCAAAACTAACTTCAGACTTGCTGGGAGAAGGAAAAGGCTGCCTTCCCCCAACCACGAGAGGTTTTCACGTAAAGTATGATAGCATCATGTTTCTTCTGAATAGTAACTCCGTTCAGCTTAACGCTCATTTCTCACTTGCCTGGGGTTCATCATTTCAGTAACACAATGATGGTTTTTGTTCTACATACCCTGGACCTGACAGAGCTTTCTGAAACTTCACTACATAAGATGCAAACAGATCAAAAATTAGTTTAACAAAACACGTAATTGGTTAATTGACTATATCCCCTGTCCATAGCACAGATTTTACTATTATTTCAACTGAGGTGGCTTTTCAATGATAATATTATTTGAGTCACAAGACAAAAATATTGGCACACAACTAATTACAGAACAGTCAAGCTCACTTGTTGAAAACTATTCACTCACAGAAGTGGAGGGCAAAAGTCTAAAGGCCTCATACCATCAGCTGATGAGCGCCTCATTGTTCCAGGCTTAGAAGGATCCAGAAGGTTTCCTTTAAGGTCCATCTACACAACAAATATTCAGAGCATTCATATTGGTAAGTGCTCCCACCGCTTCAATAACCAGAAATCACACTGATCATAATAGAGAATTCAGGTTAAAAAGCCGGTAATCTGATTGATCCAGCTGGACAGAAAGCTTGAGAAAACCAAACAAGATTTGGCCTGAAGATCTAAAAGGACACTATTTCACACTAAACATTTAGGATTTCTCAGTTTTCACTTTTAAGCATTAAAACAATTTCCTCTGAGCATTCAGAAATTCTGCTTATAAATACATTAGGTTTTAAGGAATACTTTCCAGTTAAATGCATCACTTTGTTTATAAAAACATCCTCTCCACCCTGTCCCCCCAATGATTTCCAGTGAGCTGCTATGGCTTGTTTCCTCTAAACTACCATTATCCTCCACCCCCACCTACCACCCATTAGGAGCCTGATACAGATATCAAAAGTGGGGCATAATGGGCATTAAATGAAGACCTCCCAGCTGTCTCCTGACAGTTTCATTGCATAATGGTGACCTCTGTATGTCTTATTCACAACATAAAAAAGACAAAACTATACAACTCCAGATTGCAGATAAAAAAAAAAAAAAGTCCTATGATATATTTGGGGGGCAGGTTGGGGTCTTCACTTACTTGCGTATATAGATGGTCTTATTAGGCTTGCTTTGGTGCTTCCTAAAGGTGCAATATTTTATTTCTTAATAGTCATTCTTGCCTTCTTTCTTGCTGAAAAGTGATAGTTCACTTTGAAAGCAGAGATTTATGCTGCAGACTCTTCATTTAAACCTTATGTAAAGAAATAAAATCTTTATGTCCACACATATTTGAGCTCTTACCTGCATACATTTATAGCATGTTACATTTCCCAGCTTTCCCATATTTAATGTTTTACAGCCTGTTCTCCAGATTCAGGTACTAAAAGCTTGAAGGCCAGAAGGTAGGCAGCAGCTCATTATTTTAATTAGAAATGAACCAATATAGAGATCTCCAAACTGTGCAGTTGTACAGAAGTACTAGCACAACCTCTCACTAGAATAAGAACAATCTGGCCTATGACTTCCACCAAAGTATTTTCACTTAGAGAGTTTAAAATCCTTTAAATGAATCCTTGTTGAGCCATATGTCGTCTCATCAGTATTTAGAAATAACACCACAGAAAAAAAAGGACAAGAAAGGGAAGGAATGATGCACTAAATAGAAAAAGGTCAGGATAAGGAGAAATATCTATTCCTGCATTTCGAGAAGGCTTCACTCCCACTCCATTCAGCTCTGCATCTCTCAGCCAAGACGTGTGACATTTTCCACGGGAGGCAGCACAGTTGTATTGCTATTTAGCTCACATCTGACAAGCATGTGCCCATGCATTTGGAAAAATCACAGAATATGCCAAGTTGGAAGGGATCCAAAAGGATCACCGAGTCCAACTTTTAACCCTGCACAGGACACCCTAAGAGTCACACCATATACCTGAGAACATTGTCCAAACGCCTCTTGAACTCTGTCGGGCTTGGTGCTGTGATCCCTTCCCTGGGGAGCCTGCTCCAGTGCCCAACCACCCTCTGGTATGAAGATACCCTCTGGATATCTTTTCCTGATATCCAACTTAAACCTCCCCTGACTCAGATTCATGCCATTCCCTCGGGTCCTGTCACTGGTCACGAGAGTGAACAGAGATCGGTACCTGCTCCTCCTCATCCCCTAGAAAGGAAGTTGCAAACTGTGATGAGATCTCCCTTTAGTCTCCTCCAGGCTGAACAGACCAAATACCCTCAGCTGCTCCTCCAGCTGGTTTCCAGGTAGTTTCCTCTCCAGACCCTTTACCATCCTTGTTACTCTCCTTTGGACACTCTCTAATAGCTTAATGTCTTTTTTATATTGTGGTGCCCAAAACTGCACACAGCATTCAAGGTGGGGCTGCACCAGTGCAGAATTTGTTCATAAGAGGGAGTTGTCAAAAAGAACTTATAACAATTCACAGCTTGTGGAGTCTGACCACCCCTTTATATCCTTCCCACTTTCACTCTCCATGTGCTCCACTCTTTTTTTTCCCCATTTCACACTAAATGTCCTAAAATGCAAAACAGAATATAGGAAAATATTATCATTTGGGTACTTTGGTACAATTATACCTTTCCATTTCTCCAAAGCAGGACTAAAGATCACTCTTCAATACACATCAAATATCTCTCTAATTCAGAAGTGTCATCTGTCCTAAAACAAGCTCCAAGGTCTATCACACTTGAGAGCAAACCATGCTGCTACTTCCCCCACTTTATTGGATATATGGCAGGAACACCCTCCAACATGTACATTCCTGGTTCACCAAAGGACTGCCTTGCAGGTTCCCCAACACCCCACAGAGCACACATTGAAGAAAACTTGGGAAAGTGAACATCACAGCCTGGGTCTTGTCCATGAGTTAATGGCTCAGAAAGAGGGTAGGCAGGAGCTGACAGAAGCTGTATGAATTTTTCTGGCATGCTTTGTTTGGCCCACAGCCTGCAGGCTACTCCTTAAAATACTTTGCTAAACTTTTCCTTTAGTTGTTCCACGTAGATCATGCTTTCCAAACCCCTTATACTTGTTGTTATTCTCTCATTTATCTCTTTTCCTTTTTTATTTTTCCAAATTATGTGATTCAAGCATGGATGCAACACTACAATTGGTGCCAGCTGACCATGGCAATTACTGTTCAAAAGTTATTCTTTCAAATACTTCTGAGAGCAAGGTTCCTCCTCTGCAACAGTATGGCAATACTGACCACGGCTCAGCCTCCAATCCACTGATTCCTAGATCTTCCTCTGTGCTCTGCTCACCAGAACATTATGCATGGTTATGTGTCAGGTTTATCCATTAAACTACATTTCTTATGTGAATTCCTCAAAATCCTGCAGAAATCCAAATGTAAGGCTGGGATGAAATCTCAAATACTCAAGATTCCAGGTGGGACTTGTAGCAGCAGCTCTCTCTAAGCAGCAGCTCTGCTGTTCTTCACAGAGCACACCACTGCCCGGAGCTCTTGCTATCTCAGGCTGCAAGAATGGCGTAACTCACTCCCTAACCTTTCCTCCAAGGCTCCTTTGTAAGGGAAAGCAGGGGATATAGACCATTGGGAAAAAAGACCTGTTGTTCTCCAGGAAATGAGGTGCTCCGCGGGCCCCCATTTTAGACGTTACCAGCCAGGCTACCCATTAACGCTATCACAGGATAATATGAAGGTTAAAAGGTAAAATACCAAGAACCACCCACAGCTGAATATCTTGAGGTGTGACTAAAACCTTTGTACCTCTTGGCCACAACACCATTCCATGCTCTCAAAGCCTAGCCTCTGATAGAGAGAATTAAATCTTATTTCCAAACATTTATTTTAGGATAGAGGGATTTATCCTGGATGGACTTACTCTGACAAAAATTCTTGCCTCTGACTTGAATAAAAAGTCTTTGTGATGATTTTTGACCAAGCAAACTTCTGTCAGAAGTCTCTCAGAATTACAAGCCTCCTTTCCCACATCCTAGCTTGACAAGATGGAATGGAGGGGAGCAGAATTTATTTTGGTGCAGGTAAACTGGCTTTGTGTACTCCACATATTTTAGTTTTGGATTTCTTTGCAAAATTCAAAAAAAGTTAAGTTTTCATGTAAATGCTTATAGGTTTTGGAGGCAATAAGTTAGGGTGGCTTGAGACAGGTCAGGCATGGATTTGAGCAGACTGACAGAGCATGTAAGAGGGGCTACAAGGAAAATGCTTCCTCCAATTGAAACTCACACTGACTCCTGTATCATGAAGTATTACAGAGACAAGAGGCTACTGAATCCACTGGAGTGCCCCTTTCACTAAAAGCAGTGAGCAAGTTGTGCTTCTTCCTCTGAAGAGCAAAAAGTAACATGTCCCTGGCTGGCAGGCTGCAAAAGGAAACCTTTCCTTTTGAAAGTGCAGATGGTCCAGGGAGTGGGATGGAAAATCTCTCCACCAAACCCTGTGAGTTTCCAAGGAGTCCCAAACCTCACTGGTCTGTCAGAAATGATGCCTAGATGTTGCTAAGTTTTTCTAGAAGGATGCAGAAAGCCAGCTGTATGTCTTTGGCAACAATCAGTGAACCATCACAAAAAGTTGCCTTTTTTTCTCATATAAATGGAGCATTTATATGAATATTGTCACTGCTGTTCTCTTCCAAAAGCTCAATTTGCAACAGCGTCTCAATCTCAGCCTAAAAAAAAAAAAAAAAGGAAAAAAGAACACGTAAATCTGTATCATGTGACTAACCCATCACATGAAACCTCTCTCCACATGATAAGTTGTCTGAAACATACTGCTATATATACACAGTAAAAACTAAAAACTGTGGGAAACTGGGATCCAGAGAAGTGTTTATTTAGTTTACAAAGTTGGAAACTTCGTCTTTATTCAGCTGAGGTTTTATACAGACTAATGTACCCTCAACTCAACACACAGACTTACACATATTCCCCTGAATAAATTTCTACAACCTCCAATTACCATATGTAACTACATGTGTTGGAATAACCAGAAGAAATTTTTTGCAGAGCACTGCTACTGTGTGCTGAGTGAAACTAGATTCTTGTAATCAAGAAAGGCCAGACCTGCAAAGCCAGAAAGGAAAATCATCTTCACAAGCTATTAGTTCACAAACTTAGGTAAAAAGAATATAAAATGTATAAAAATATGTATAAATGTATAAAAATCAGGATGTTGTTCAGCATGCTGGAAGCCATGTGTTGTTAGATCAAATATAACAATAAACTACAACAACCAGCAGCAGCACAAATTGCCAGGAAATTTTAATTAAAAGTGAATTTTGACCTTAAAAAAGCAGATAAAAATATATTACTTTCTAAGAGAAAACAAGCTTTCTATTCTCTTGTACCATTTACCAGCAAGCATTGCATTTAGCAATAAACATATGTGTTCAGACCCCAAACTATTAATAACACTACCAAAACATTTATAGTCCTAATATCATATGACTGCCCTAAAACCTCGTGATTATCCCATTATACATTAGAGGAATACACAAAGTTACAACATAAATGGTCCAAAACACAGTCACTGATTTCTGAATTTCCTTGTAGCAGCTTTGCTGACAAAACCAAACATAGCATTGCCTCACAATTCAAAAGAACAACTCAAACGTCTCTCACTGAGTTTGTCTTTGAGGTCCCCATAGAACAGCAGCTATCCTGACTGAGAAGCTTGAGATTCATATACAGAGGATGCTGAGATCACCAAAATCACTGCCTCCCACTGAAGTCACTGTTTTTCTTTAATGTCCAAGAAAAGCAGGCTTTCCAACCAGAGACCTGAAATTCACATGGAAAAACCTTTTAGAATTTCATAAGAGAGAATAAAGCAGAAGTCTTTTAAATTTTGATATGATGTATTCCTTAACAACCTACAATTTATTAGAATTATAAAATAATTATTGTAAAAATCCATGGAATTAAAAACTGAGCATCTGTTCTACATAACTTTTAATTGTCCTACAGAATTGTGGAAGCAACATATCTCTTCCTTTTCATTTTTATAGGTTGGTCCATAATTCCTGTAGAAAGGTTATCATTTTCTATTAAATGCCACAGCACTTTTCATACAGGAGTCTTATTCTTTTCTCTCCACCCATGTCTTATTTGAGCCCAGTTCTACAGCCAAGTCTCCATTATTTGCTTTGGACAGTCAGCTTTGCAGCTGAGTCCATAAGGTTTCTCTATATAATTACAAAGCATGTCTGACTATTTCAGTGGTGGGTGGACAATTATATATGTCAAAACCTTCCTTCCAGATAATAACAAAACTGCATGGATAGCAAACCTGTTATATGAACCTCCAAATTAAATACCCAACATCATATCAATTCCTCATGTGAAACATCCTGCTGGGCAGCACACATGGAAATCACCTTATTTGAAAGAAAGAGCTATTCAGCAGGGCAAATATTAACACTGTCTGGCATGAAAATCTTACTTTGGCATAGTTCAAGAAAGAATAAACAATGACAGCAGAAAGCCTCCCAGTTGAATACGTTAATGCTAGTTAAAGACAGTAAAAGGTGAAAACTCCTTCCAGGACCTTTTGTTCTTTAGATAGCTTGTGAATTACCTGAACCAGATTCAGTTTCAGCCATTAATTCAAAAGTATTATCTCAAGTATCATTAAAAAACCATCAGCCTCACTCAAAGTATAATTTTTACCTCAATCACCTCACATTAACCTTGAACCCTCTTTCCTACTTTCTGTGGTTTTATAACAATACTACATATATATACTTTCTGTCCAGTTTCTCATAGTGACATTAGTTCCCTCTGCTGCATTTAGAGTAAAACTGATGATCACTGTAAAAAAGTATATTTCAAATATACACCTACCAAACTAAATACTCCCAACAAATCAAAATGTTCATGAGGTCAGATATCTGATGTCCTCCCCAGCAACTTCCAGTCAGCTCTTCCAAAATGTCATCTTTCTATTAAAGCTATATTAGTTCTGTAAACAAAAAGTATTTTATGATTGTTTCTGTATGTATCAAGATGTGTTTGGCACTGCAGTCTGCAAAAGAGAATTTCCTGTTTACAAGCTCATATTCTGTCCTGAATTTGAATGTGTACTTGAACAAAACCCTTCCACATGACTCCTCATCTTATTTCAAATGAGAATGTATTTTGATGAGCATTTTTGCTTTAAGTTAACCATAATTATTGCAACAGTTTGACCCCTTCTTTTCTTAAAGAAATAAGAAACAAAAGAAAAAACATTGACAAATTAATAACAAAATATGAATATTACAACATAATATATGAATATAAACAACTTTATAGATCTGAGAAGTCCTATTTAGTTCAATGAGGAAAGTCTACCATCTAGTTGGCCATGGGTAAACGCAGCAAACCCAAACTCTTTGTTTGTCAGGTTTTTCTCAACAGCTGTTAAGCATCATTCTCATAAGTCTGACTTTTTGTTATATTTATAATAATCCATACATTATTTTAGACAAATGACTCATGGAATTATGTAAAGACATTAATTTATTTTATTTTCCTATTTCAACATATCCAAAAAACGAACAGTCTTTTTTTCCTACTTTTGATTTCCCATATGGTCATGGAAGAACATGAGTTAGTTATGGTCTCACTACACAATCTTATAAATTCAAAGTTAAAATGTGTTACATTCATGAACCCAAGTATTTATTTCTGTGAAGGAGAGGTGCCAAAGTCACAAAGATAGAAACAAAGGCGAAATAAAGAAATACACGATGAGGAGTACGATTGGTCCACGTACGGCTTAAAACGTTGACCTGGAGCTGCACTTGAGAGCCATGGGAGAACTCAGTCCACCCATCATTGATTTCCAGGCTCCTAGCTTAAGTTTGCCCAAATTCCTAGTTTGTTTGCCTGAAAAAGTCTAACTTTGCTGTCTTCAACTTAATTATTTCTGACTTATAACAAAATAAAGGATTTATTGTCAAGTTTACAAGAACACTTGGATGTAATCCAGCTGCAGGGCAATCACATACCCCTGGCCCTGATAACTCCTGTTAGCAACATGCTAAAATCCAAAAGTGCTGCATACATTACTCAGCTCCAAAGTCAGTATATTCAGAGAAATGTTATATTTATGTATATCAACATTATATCACGCAAAAGAGCCACAAGGTGCAGAGCCTGTTATTTGGCCAGTTATGAATTTGCAGTTTTAGAAACCTGTTAAAAATTACAGTGACATTTGCTAAATGATGGTAACCTTTATTTAATATTCATATCTTTAAAAATATAACAGCCTCAGATGTGTTCCAGAAAACAGCCTCTGAGCTAAAGGCTCAGCTGAGTCATTTTCTGTAATAAAGAAGGGGTATGGACATACTTTCAATAGTGCTTCGTATAATGGTCCTTTACTCAGAAAAACAAATAATTTTTGTATTTGCAAATTCATCACTTGAATGACTAAGTATTCCTATACAAAATCTATCCAGTTTTGTGGGTGCTATGATGGAAGTAACAGCCACTAAGCTGAAGGCTTTATTTATATTTTATAGGTAAAATCCAGATCTGACATGTATTACACTTCTGAACCTGCTGTGGTGAGGCTGCATAAAGAACAGTAAAGCTAACCAAAGCACAGTAGGGCAATACCACTCAGATCTATAGGACCTGGTTAACTTTATTTTGCTTCTTCACAGAAATAGATCCATGACTAAACCTAAGGTTTGCTGTCCCCTTGATTATAAAGTGCTCAGTTACAAAACAGCTATTGCCAGTAGGCTTGAACTTGCTCCACAAGATCCATAACTCCACTAAGAAATACTTCAGGGTCTGAAAATTGAAATCTGATGAAAAACAATGCAATGACACAGTTTTGGCAGGACCAGTTGTTCAATACTTAGGGAGCATAATCCCTAATCATTTAAGTATTCAACAACCGTGAATCTCCATTAGATCATCCACATCTCATCCTTATGTACCTTTAAATGGGATTTGCTGGGAGGAATCTTCTGTGGGAAGCACAGTTCAAATTCTATATGGAGGAAAGTAGAGCCACAGCCTGAGAATGGTAGGCAGAGCAAGCCAAATTAATATCTTTTAAAATGTACACGTTTGGCAATCAGATTGTACATTAACATTTTCAGGTGCAACTTCTTTTGCTTTGCAAATACCTCAGTAACTACAATAAAACCTCATGAGCACCTCCGCACAGAAAGCAGAGCTGTGAGAACCCATTTTCCTGACTCAGCTAATCCTGCATAGGAACATGCTCAGAGATATGGAGGACACAGCAAAAAGGGAAACCTTTGGCTGTTGCCCTCTGGCACTTTAATTTCACCAACATAAATTGAAGATCTTCACCATTTCTCTGCAAGATACGGTGCATTCATTCCAGATGCTTGTAAGTGGAATGAACAAAAAGGATGCTCTCTGCGAATGTTCATTTTCACTTGACAAGTGTTCATTCTACAAGGGGCTGGAGAGATTAAAGATGCCATTCCTAACAAATGTTTGCCTCTATCCATCAAGCTGCTCTTTTTCCAAGAGGCAGTAGCTGAATTCCATGAGCACTCCCAGCTCATTTCACTGAAGGGTACCACAGACTGCCGTAAACTCACATCATCTGAGTCGTGGAAAGTCTTTTACACAGCTACAAACTGTCAACATCTGACAACGGCCATGGTCTTAACAAGGTCAAGCAGGTCAAAACCTAGCTTATATGAAATCAATCAGGATTTAGAAAATAGAAATGAAACTGTCACTCCTCAAAAGGCTGACCTAATAGATATACTTAATTTCTAAATATATAAAGTCATGTATCTATTCAAGAGGATATAACTCCTTGCAAAACATTGCTGTAACAACTGCTTTGCTTTAGACTGCTAAGTTGTGCTTTCATGCAAGAATGCAATTGTCAGAGCACTTACCATGTGGGAGACCCAAGTTGTTTTCTTTTACATCTGTCACCACCCATGAGAATGATCAAACTGCCAGACTCCTGGAAGGGCATTCTTCAGCCTTTTATTTGAATCACTGCTGTATTTTCCCGTAAAATATGAGTCCAACTCATCCAGGAAAAAAAGCATACAAGAGACCATGTTTCTACAGTCTAATAGTTATGTCACTTAGTAAGAAAGGGACAGCCTTGGTTCTAGTTCCAAGACTAGCCTGTATTTCATGTCATCGCATAAAATATATAAACACTACCTAATACCTTCCACCACTTTGACTTTAAAAGAAAATAATGATTTCTGTTCAGGTCTTTGAGAGAAACACTGACTGGATATGCATCCACACAAGTCACAGCTTCCTCCTGAGCCAGGTGCCTAAATCTCAAAGGGTGATTAGAACTGTATATAGTCTTCTGTATTTTTATGTACTTGAAGATAGTTAACAGGATTAACTATCTTCAAGTATCTCCTCACTCAACACATTCCCCTTCTGACACACCTTCTCTGCATATGTCCCCCAGGACAACAAGGCATTCAGCATTTGAATTCTGGATTCCCCTTTGCAACCAGATGCTCGAGGGTTACAATCCTTGCCTCTATGGTAGATCTCTGACCTTAAAAAAAGGCTTCTGCACTCTCTAGAAAATAAAACAAACATGCACTTTTTTTTTAGCAGCCAGGCTCTGGAAGACTACTTTCCACTACATTTGCATCTTCTGTCTTTTCCTCCTGTCTCTTGTTCCCTACAGCTTCCCTCTTCTTCCATCAGTCCTCTCAGCTATTTTATCAGATGGGCAAGCAGGAGTTGTCATCATGTTAGCTATGCTGATGAGCTGGGAAGCCAGATTTACCGCCTTCATTAGGAGTCCACAATCCTTACCAGATACTGTTTTTCACCATGCACCCAGCAACTTAAAACTTCTAGGCCATTAATTCTCACCAAATTTAGCTGAATATACCAGCAGATTTCAAAGATTTTGAGACTTAACACATAAATCTACATATGGACAAAGAATTTACCTTCCAGAGAATCAGACTTAATATTTAATAAGGAGATTAGGTTGGGTTGGAGGAAGAGAGGAATATGAATTAAGCAAATAGCTGGACATTTCCAAAGACAAGATTCACACACCACTTACACTGTAATTCTTTTGAGAACATGCTCAAAAAACTACCAACTCAACAGCCAGGTCTCTGCAGAGACAAAGACTATGTGAGCAAATAGGGCCAGGCAATGAGTCCAAGGCCTGACATGTCATCCAGTCCGCTAAAATCTCAGCAGTGACACCACTTTGGGCTGAGCATTGCAAGGCAATGCTGTAAGGACAGGCATGAGCCTGAACAAGGAACACTTTCCCAGGGGTATTTTGGATGCAATTACTCTCTGCTGTGAGAGTTCCTTAGCTGTACTGATACAAACCAGGCTGGGCCAGTTGGCTTCAGGACCAGAAAACAAATCCTGAAGCTTTATATTTACTATGTAGAAGTAGCCAGAGAAACTGAGACAACATCATGTGTTAATGTTGGCCCAGCTTGTTCACAGACGGTGGATGGATAAGTAGGGAGAGCACAGCTCTATCCACCACTGGAGCCCTTTGGCTCTTCCCAAGCAAGCGGTTCTGAGCCTGCATTGCCGTGCAGACAGAGTTCACGGTTCCAGGAACTCAGTGTTCCCAAATCCTGAATTGATGTGCTCACAGTAAAGCATGCATTCAAAATATCCCTCTTAGACAGTGGTCTAATGTTTTTCCATAATATGAGGACTGCTAAATCCCTTTTTTTTTTCTTTTTTAATCCTTCTCTGAAAAACTGAGATTCAAAAACTTGAGGACAACATTAACAGGACCCTGTAAACAGCAATTTCTATTGCTCATAGGAGTTAAATCAGTGGTCTGTGACTTCAGTCATGAACTGGAGGACAGGAGTAGTAACAAAAGTTAGTCAGAAATACTTAGCCCTGGACTTGAACCTTTTTCTCCCCACATTTAGAGGCTGCAGAAAGTTGGCAAAATATAGATACAGAAACACACATGCAGCCAAACATTTCCATATATATCAATACACATATATAGACATCTATTAATATGTTTAACACAATAGGTGTACTTGTATCTACCCAATTTCTTAAACATATGCTGAGTATAAATATCTAAATGCATATGTGAGTATTTCTTTAGGTTTGTTTAGACATATGCTCATATGCACATACACAGTACAGATAAAATATATCAAATATTGGTTGGGGAGCTGTTCATGACATACATCTTGAAATATTTTGACAAAGGTACTCTCGAAGATGAAACTGGAATAGTGACTTGCTAGAAAGTACCCACAAGTACCTGACCTTATGTTTCCCTGCTGTGCTAGCCTATACTACACACACAAAAACTCCCACAAAACCACTATGAGCTTTGGATAAACTTTGATACAGAAGTACTCCTTTATGAGAATTTCAGCAAAAATAGAGCATGCTTTGGGTCATTTTCACGAGCGAAGAATAACCACTCTAGCTAACATAATGAATCTTATTCAAATTCTTCCTGGATTTTCATAAATAAAAACTTTCACAGGCTGAAAACAAGAACACAGGGTCAGATAATCACCTTCTTCAGTCTTCAATCACACATTCAGAAACTAAAAGAATGCACCTTATTTCAAGATTTTCCAACTTTCCTTGACAGCATCCATTTTACAAGCTGACCTTTTCTTTAGGCTTCAAGGTTCTATTCCCAATATACTTCATATTTTATACAGATGAATTCAGGAGTATATTGCTTTTCTGAAAGTTTCTATCTCTTAATACTGTCTTGCCTGATACCAGGTTAGAATTGAAAATATTTCCCTGTTCTTTGATTGCACACAGTTTCATACCCTGTAGCACACTTGCTATAAGGACAGTGCAACCAATTCCCTTCCCTTCAGGTGAATGTCTAGCTTTAAAATTTGGGTCCACTCATTCACTCTTGCTGTAAGGTCTGTTATCTCTTCATACACCCTGGACTTCAATTGTTATACTCACAGGAGCGTTGGTGGTAAAAGTTCTAACATTAACATCAGTGATAGCATTAACCATTTATCTTAGGGTTAATACCTCTGGCTTCATTCTTACTGAGCCCACTATGCTGCAATTTTATTAGATGATTTTTGACTCTCAGTTATATACAGTTCCACTGACTATTAGCCTAAAAGGGAATACCTTTCCGAATGTCCTCTTATTTAATTATCATAGACTGATAACAGCAGAGAACTATTTCCACAACTGCTTTCCCACAAAACACAGCCCAGACAACAAACTCTTCAGTCAGTGGTGACAATTTCTGTAAGACAGATAAAACCTCCCATTTTCTGTAACTCTGTGTTTACTAACTTTTGAAATAAACCCCAACTGCTCCTTTCCAGTCCCTACAATAAAACAATAAGCTAAATAGCAAAGTTCCTTAGGAAATTGAAAAGTATGGCCCTGTAACCATGCATATGCAACATATTGAAAAAAATGGGGTTATATTTCTCTTTAAAAATAAATAGTTAAAGGACATTAAACCTCACAACTATTTTGAAATAAAACTGATGATAGCTGAATCTAGAGATTTTGTTTCCTGACAAGCCAAGTATTTTTATTTGAGACTTTTAATCAGAAAATTGTAAAGCTGGAGGAGAAGCAGCTGGGCATTTTAGAAGGGAAGAAGGCTCATAAATTAACCAGTTGGCACAGTCCTAACTATAGTATCACGAACAGTGCTGTTATAATATTATTGCTGTAGGTTAATGTGATCCTTTATTCAGCCTTTTTTCCTTCCACAGTAGCCCATTTTCAAGAAGTAAAATGGTTTCATTTGAATTGCAAATCCCAACACATATATAGTTTGATTCTTTTGGAGCAGGATGAGTGACAGTGGTATATTAGAGTTAACAAACCTTGCCCACTTTAAAATACATTTCTGGTATTGAAAGCTAACAGAGCTGAAATCTGAATGGGTAAAGGCTCTGCTCTGGCATTCATTCCTTTATTGGAGCCTTGAAAGGATCGTATGGAGGGAACCTGATAGAAATTTCATGTCGCTGCTAAATAGAACTCAGTCCAAGGTAGAAAAATAAAAGGTCTCGTCTTTTATAACATTTCATTCCTGGGGGCCACTGCTTTCAAAACTGAAACTAGGGGCTGTGCAGCCTTTTTTTGATTCAGCTGGTCCCTCAGTTTAATGGACTACAGGCCTTGCAAAATTGCTGAATCCAATCTTTTGAAAGATTCTGTGCTTCCTGTACTGAAATCCATTAGCACGGGTGGCAGCAACACAAGATTTAAAAAAGGGAAGCTTCAGAAAATGTGCAGTGGGAAGTACATAATAGTATCCTTCCAACAGTCCTCCACTTGTGAAGCTGTTTTTAGGTCTAATCTGGAAGCTTAATCCACATATTGCCATTAGCAATAACTAGTTTTGTTTGCATCTTTATATTTTCCTATTTCTCTGTTACCTATATTAAAACCATGTTTATAAAATAGACACAATTACCTGTTTATAGACAGAATTTGAGGCACACTGGGAGTACAAGAAGCAGCAGAGTTGCATGCTAGCCAGAAGAATCTCATTATTTTTTCCCTATAAAAGGTTTGGGTAGGATGCAGTGGCCCAGTAGTTGTAGTAGTCATTTAGGTATTACACAGACAATAAACTTGAGGCTACCTTAGACATGCAGGGATAGAACAGCCAAACTACACAAAAGTGACAGAACAACATCAGACTGAATCAATTTGCTCATCTTAACTTGTTTTTAAAGAAGATGCTAGATCCCAAGAGGATATAAAAGCGCATTTTTATAGGAAGAAGAAATCAAATGTGTGGGATGTTTAGAGGAAAAACAGGACCCAGCCAAAGCTGTGCACAGGTGCTCTGTATGAGGAAAATCCAATACTTGTCCAAGCAGGAATTAAAGGCAGAATTTTTGAGTATCACTCTCAGTGTGCTTCCAAAATTTAAGGAAAAAATTAACAGTAGGACAACTGTACAAACAGTAAAAGTATTCTTCTAATAATCAAGCTGCCCATCTGCTGAAAGTACTAAGTACCGAACTCCATACCATGGGCACAGACTCTAACACAATGTGTCCCAATAAAGATGTTTCATGTTTTCAAAGTTACTCTTCCATTCAGCCATTGTACTTTGATGTGCTCTGAAAGCAGAAGAAAGTTACTGATCCGCCCTTTGGGCTGCAGCAGCTGTGACACCGAGAAGAGGGACAAAGGGACTGCTCTGCGGCCATGGGATGGCAGAGACCTGCCTCTATTGGAGCCTAGTAACTCATCCGCCATTTGAGCTCCAGCGTTCAACAACAGTGGTTTTACACTCAGAAGTCATTCAAGTGAGAGACCAATAAAAAGAATGAGTCATATAGGGGAGCAGACATTAATTTAAATGCACCTCTACATCAGCTTAATTGGAGTGCATCTCATCCCATGATGTTCTGATACTCATTTCAATAGGTTTCATGTCTTGATCATAAACACAGAAATTCTTTCTATTAATTCCTGTTTCTGTAAGACTAACACCTGTAAAATCACCATCTATGTGATTTTAAATGCTGGCTACAAACCTAGAAACTAGCATTTTTAATGCTCTCATCCCCTGTCAAAATAGGTCAGAAGACATCCGTAGTGCATTTAATAACATAAATATATTATCTCAGCCATCCTGAATTTATTCCACCAGTTACTGTAATAATCACTGTCTTAGGAGCACATCTGCCAAAGTGAAGATCAAGAGGACATCCATTTTAGATTCTTCAGCAATGTATTTCCAACAAAAGGTGAAGGCATATACTCAGCCATGCTTTCTTTACTAGAGGCTCTCTAGCCTGAAGTAGAGCAGCGGGTTTGTTTACTTCATCAGCATTAGAAACAGACAGAAAGCCAAGAAAAATATTCCTAAGATTACTACTGCAAATGCTGCATGGACGATAGGTTTTTCATACATCACTTCTTTTAAGCATTGTCTCCATTTTTGTATTTCATGGGTTTCCAAGAGATGAATGACAGATGTGGCAAGTAGTTTTAGCTGCCAAAACAAATGTTGGTCACTTCACTCATTGTTCAAAGCCTTTGACTAAACAGACTGAGGATGTGAAGGATGCAAGGAGAGATTCCTCTCTATATTGATGCCTTAAGCCCCTAATGGTTTTTTATTTTTCTAATATTTGTAAGACTTGTAAGTTTTATAAGTAGGTTTTAAAAGCAGAAACCCTCCCTTCTTTGTCCCTTGTCCCTTTCCCTTTCTCCAGTACCCTTGTTTATACATTCCTTAACCCTCTTACCCCATTCTATCCTCCCTATATCACTCATAGCCCCAAATCTAATAGAAATGTTTAGTCTTTTGTCAAGGCAAGGCCTAGACAGTTGACAGAACAGCCTATCTGGGCCTAAACCACAGAATAGGTCAAGAACTAGGTAACTATGTACCCTTTGTGCTCTGATGATGGTGAAGATGATGAAGTAGGTGATCCCAAAATGCACCCCAGACCCATTTTCAGGGGGTGGACCCCGGGGCGGACCAGAGTAAAGGCCACAGGGTGGACACATCTGGGATTGGATGGATGGTATTATAAAATGTAACCTCTCAGGCACGGCCGGCGCGCGTCTTGTAACATCTTCTGCCTTGGCAAATAAACCCTTTCTTATCTCACCCCTAATTAACTGCTCTGGAGATTTTTTCAGCACCTAAATCCCACGGCAACAATATAATGTATTGTGAGTTTTGCAATATCTGAAAAAAAGACAGCCTGAATGTGAAAGTCACTTCTAAACCTGATTTTCAATCTGTCTCTTTGGCAGCACAGATCATAGAAGCTAGAGACAGAAAAGACCTTTCAAGAAATTCACATTTTTGCTAACGAAGATCATTCCTTCCAACACAGTTACCCCTAATATACTGTTGTTTCCAATCTATGTTTATGGAACAATTTGGACGATCTTCATGGAAAGATCTGTAACCAATATATTGGATAAGACTTTTCTTCACAGTCTCCCTGACCTTTCTCATTTTCATTTTTCAACTCTTCTCATAAATATCCTAAACACGAATACTTTCAATTTTACTAGTTACTATTTAAGATTGAATACAGATTGACCTGGTTGAGCAAACAAGGATTATGGGACCACCTGTACAAAGCTGGTATTTTTTAACTTACACATTTTTTAAAAAAAATATTCATTTTGCATCAGATGTGATTGTGTAACAGTCAAATTTGAGGACTGGGAAAAAGACGGAAAGTGGCTAACAAAACAAAAAAATAAATTATTTTTATATAACCATTAAATTATCTACTAGAGACATGCTTAAAGAAGAAAATATCACCAATTCATCTGAATACTTTCCACTCAAAGTACTATTTGCCTCTTTTTTGTCTCCTAAACAGGTAAAAGCTCTTTGTCACAAAACCCTGAAAAAAGGAGCTATTTTTCACTGTTTATCAGACATGTTTTATACAATCTTATTACCATTCAGGCTGTCTCATTAGGATTGAAGAATACAGATAATGGTACAATAGGAACAAAACCAGATAATATAATGGAAGGATTATCACTGGGATTTTCACTCAAGAAAAGTTTTTAAACAACAAGAAAAAAACCCACCTCATTACTCATATTCATCTTATTACATGCCAACAAAATTGCAGTGAAATGTGAAAAAAATCAGGTTTTGAAGGCATGTTGTAAACATTGCTTCCACCATGCAAACCAGAACCCTGGGAACTCTTTTTGTGTGATGTTTCATAAAATAAAAGTAACTTTTAAAAAAATATTGAGGGGAATTTTTAACAAGAGATTTTTACAGAAATTTTTAACAAGACTGCCTCAAAGTACTGAACAACAGGCTCTCATTTTGGCTCCTCTCTAATTCCTAGGCTGACAAGTGAATCTGGTGAATTAATGTTGGAGATGTGAACAATAAACACTCTGGGCCTTTTCTATCCCTTCAGTGATGCAAAGCCTAATTAGATGGTTAACTAGGCATATGGCTACTTTGCATCATTGTAGAAGCAGAAAACATCTGACATGCACACTGCTCCTAGAAATTTAAAAGCAATATAACTGTTGGAAATTAATCTTCCTAGATGCCAATAGCAAAAGGCTGGGGTTGTAGAAATGTGGAGAACATTGCAGGTTTTTCTTTATTTCTTGCAAATATCAACAGTATAAGCAGAAAACTGAATATATACAGTGAGTATTTTTTTATTGCACACCCATAAATATGTCAGATTAGAACAATAGAAATATACTGAGTGAAAACCAACTATTTTAATTCAGTACTTGGCTTAGATAATAACTAAGTAGTTACCACTTTCTGAAAACAAATTCCAACTTCAAAAACTGATGGTTAACCACTGTAAATAATGCTGCAATCTCATCAAATGTAATAACAAATGAACAAAGTCTGAAAGTTTGGGAACAAAATGTTTAAAGGTTGAACACTGCTCATCTGCATATTGAAAAACAATATTTGGTTTTCAGTGTTGAAATTTTCAGAAACTAATCACCAAGAGATTAACAAACCAGAGCAATTCTTTAAGAAAGTATGGCTGATTCTTTTTATCCCTTGAAGCAGTAACCTAAAGGATCATTATCTTCTCTGATGTATTCATTATTTAAATTTATTCATCAAATAGGTTTTATAAAAGTTACTTGGTCTACTGGCAATTTACAGTCAAATCTTGGTGAGCATTACTATTCAGAACTCAAGCTCTTTTGAACACTGAGTTTGTATACTTTGCTTCTGGGGGTTTTTTTCTGAAGTAAGATAATACTTAAAATTATATTTCTCATTCTGATTCCCTTGCCTACAAACTTGAAATCTACATTTATTGCTCATTTGGTGCAGTCTTTTTTCAATCAGCCTTATCAGTGAATGATTCAGCATTTATGTTTGTTTGCTAAGAAAGTCACAGGAATCAAAAAAAGGAGTGCTCAAAAAAAGGAGAATATGAAAAAGGAGGTTCAAATTTGAATGCCTAGGTATCAAAATTTGTACCATCACAAGGAGTATTTTTAACATTTTGGAAGCCACAATCTATCCAAAGAGCTGGAAAAACACATTAACACATCTAGTTGTTGGTTCGTGAGGAAGGACCTGGATTCCACATTTTTAATATGGACTATAAAATTCCATCCAACTTATGACCCTTTCTTATTAACTTTTACTATTTTAATAAGAAAAATCAGACTGGTGTCATTTAGCTCCCTATATGAGTGCTTCCAGTGGAACTTTCTATATGCACAAGAATAAAATGAGAATAAGTCACACAGGCTTCGTACCACATCACGTTCGTTTCTGCCGAGTTAGCATGATTACACAACTTCAACTACCCATAATCTCGAACTCATTAGGCAAGGAGGAGGCTGGCTGTGGGGTCCCACACAGTATTCTAGTGTCATAGCTGAGTTTATTGTGTGATTTGCTATATTCAATTTATGTTGCCACAAGTCACTTTTCAGAACTGATGTGTATTCCAAAGCAGAGTAGAAGAGCCAAATACATACATTTACCCAAGTTTTCTTATTCCTAATGGATTTCACTCATCTCAGTACACATTTTTCCTAAATGTGTTAATTTTATAATGCATGGAATACCTTTTTTCTCCCCTGTCAATAATGTCATTTGAAAACTAAAATTTTCTGCATCCTCTTCCTTCACCAAGCCTTCTAAAAGTAAGACATCCTTCAAGTACTGGTGTTAAGAGTATATCCAGCTCAACTGTTTGGGCTGCTGGTTTCTTATTTTCTTAATCAAATTACTGAGCCCCTCTACTTCCCTTAACTAATGTGCAGTAGTTCCCTGTACTAATGAGCCCACTGAAAAAGACAAACCAGATTATTACCTCAGCCAGCAACTTTCTGCGTTCTGTAGCTGTCACTCTTACAGTATTGCAGGCTTTACAGAAATATTTGTGATTTGGGGAGGGCTGGGCTAACTATTCTAAGGCAAAAAAAAAAGTGCTCAAAGTAAAATAAAGGAAGTTGCAAATTATTTCTTTTAAACTTTTGAAATTACATCAGTCAATATCAAGAGATTAATGGTGGTAAACAAAATTATGTCAATAGGCTCTGGTTTATCAGACAACTGTTAATTCCAGGGAATTCAACTCTCTAAAACAAGGCTATTAGCAAGTAATGCAGTCCAATATGGAAAGATTCCTAGAATAAATAGTGGGTGCTAAAATCTCATATATCAAAAAAGAATCCATAAGATCTTTTGGTCAGGGATCACAGACAGATGATGTCTTACAGATTTCAGTGTGTTTTCTCTACCTATTTGCTTTCTGTGACATTAGAATAAGAAAGTAAAGCAATTATACAAGCAGCATCCCTCTACAGACACTACAACTGCAACTCCTTTCAATGTCATTGCACAATTGAACCACTAATGTAAAAACATTCTTCTTCCTTTCAAAATTACACAATGAATAATTGGCTTTAGCCAACTCTTGTCTTGGCTGCTGCCACTTCCTCTCAGTATGAAGTGATCCATGTGAGATGAAGGCTGCAATTCACATTTTTAAACAACATCTTTCCCCTTTAATGTGAAGTGATCCTCAATCATTTCACATACATGAAAGAGGAAGTTGAAACCTATCCCAGCTTTTTATTCACTTTTCTATAATTAACATTTACCTATCCCAGCTTACGTGTCTTACATGTAAAATTCAGAAGAGTCTGACATGAATGCACAAGCCTACCTTGTAAGAGGGTTGTATGTAATGGATAGGAGAAATGCTGCTAGCTTTCTCCCTGGAAAAGCAGAATCTGCAATATGGAGAAAGGAAAATTTTATTTCAGTGGAAATGAAAAGAAATAAATCTTACGTGGGAAAAGAGAGGATTTGTTCCTAAACTTAAAGAGTGAAGTATGAACAGCAGAAGGCCACCCTGCACCGAAAAATAATAAAAATACCCACTTTTAAGTATCTTAGAAAGAAAAGTGCCAGCCTGAAGCAGGATTTGGATTCAGGAAAAGGGCATTCTAAGCATCAGTGCAGTAACGCACCCAGACAGAGAAGCAGAAATTCACCACTGCAGCAGGAAAGAGCAGGAAAAGATTAAGATGAAAACAAACCCAAGAGCCATAGAAGCAATTCACCAAAGAACAACATGACCAAACATCCACAGGAGCCAGAAGAAGTAATTCACAGTATGTCACAGAAAGCATAGCCTGTTCTGTTCTTTGTGCGTTCTCACTCTCAAGATAGAGAGGCTGTGGCCCCCCACACAGGACTCGTCCATTTTCACTCAAGTCCCATCACCATCAGTAATCCAGCTGGGATGAGTGACCATTGGGATGATGTACAAGCCATGGACTCACTCAGGTTGGGCAAGTAACGACAGACTCAGCCATATCTGTGGTGCCTCAGCAATGCTTGTCTGGGACTTAGGGACAGCCCCAGACGCCCAGAGGCAGAAAAACATTATCATGTGCTTGATGCTGGAGCAAAGGAAGGCTCCTTTGCAAAGGACTGACAATGTCAGAAGTGGGTTTTCTTGGTGGAGTTGTCCTTCCAGGAAGTATAAAATAACCAGACTTCACTGCCCAGTTGCCCTCAGTCTCAGGCATAGCAGTGAGTCCCCACTGACGGGAATGGAGAACACAGTAGGTCGGAGGACACAGGTGACAATCCTGTGAGGGCATTCTGTGCACCAACATTGCTGCCCTAGCACCTCTCCCTCCCCTGCCCTCCTGGGAAGCTATTAACTTAGGTGTCTGAATTAGAAGCAAGTGGTGTAGGTGCATTGTAAGACTGAACAGCCATCTGCCAAAAATACTCCAATTGGAGTCAAGGGTAATTGTTCACAAGTGTGAGCTGAACCAAGATAATGTCCTCAGAGCTGGAAAGTACAAAAAAACTCAAACTCTTTCATTTCCTCATTTCCAAAATGAAATATTAATTTATATCCAATACTTCCTTCAAAAATGTAGCCAAGAATACATTTTTGTAAGAAACACCCCAAAACAAAACTATCATCTTAAAACAGCTATTTAATTAGATTTCAAACCAAGTATCTTTTTTTCTCTTTCACAGGAAAAAGAATTATGAAATTATTTTCCCTGGTTTTTTCATTTAGTCATAAAACTGGGGGGAAAAAGGCAAAAAAATAAGCCTTACTTCATTAACAGCCTCCTAATGAAAGGCTTACACTGTCTCCTTCCAGCCCTTTGAATTTCCAACTGGACCACTTGGTCCTAGAAATACTTATTGTAATAATGGACACAACATATTTCAAACCTGAAGCAACGGAAGTGAAAAATTGGAAGTGGGCAATATGCTCAGCAGTGGGATCTGGATTGGCTCCACATCAATTGAAGTGCAGCCTCACCTTTCTCCATTGTAGCTAATCCAGGAATTGAAACCAGAGAGACCTACAGAGAACTAACTTTTGACAGGTGACTGCAGGAGGCAAAAATCTATGTTTAGGACACTGGAAAAATTACCAAAACATTTTCTCACTTTTAAAAAACCTCTAACCACAGGATATTGCCATGTGCCAAAAAGGGTAATACAAGGCTTTAAGCAAGTAGAGCATGAAAAAATGCTTTCTGTTTGCCAATGCTATCTCACTTTATCCCTCATTTAACATGCTACAGCACATGAAAAATAAAAGCTGTTTTAAGTCATGAATGACTCTTACAGGTACAAATACACCTAATACATGCACATACATACACAATGACCAGAATTCCATATCCTTCCTCTGAAAACATTCTTCATATTTTTCCCATTTTTAAGAAATTTAAGTTTTCCTGTATTTATGCACATGATACTATCATGCTCTCCTCAGATTCTTGAGTGGACAGAAGTGCTCAAAAACCTCCTAGAAAAATATTTGCAAGGATTGAAAAATAACCTCAGGAAGTTAGACTGACACTCTTGGAATGTAAAGATCAAGGGTTTCTTTGCATTATTTTTATTATAAACAAAGAACCCACTACAACTGAAGTGGCATCACTGGAGGAGACAGAGGGAGGAGATGAAGAACAGTTGGAAAGCTGGAAAAAATACAGATAATTATTTGAAAGCCCTAAGTATATTCCTCTTGTACTCCTCACATCATTATGGCAATGAATATACCCCAGGCCTTTTCACCGAGATCTTCATTTCTATCTGACTTAAGTAATAACATTACAAATTTAGGAGGTTATTTAAAACATCTCTATGAGAAGTCAGATGTGAATCACTAAACATTTCCCTGTTAAAACAAACAAACAAACAAAACAAATACCAAAATACAAAGCAAAAACAAAACTAAGAGGAAGAAATAAAATGAGCTCTGTTTTCTGACCATGCAAACCATCAGGAATTGTTTCATCTTAAACATTAAATGCCCCAGCCATTGCTACATGTAGAGATAAGACATTTACACCTCCACATGACAGCTCATACAAACTGTTTCTTGTTTATATCCTTATTAGAAGTTCACAGCAGTCACTGAGATTATTTCACTTGATTTGATTCCTTCCCTCCTCTCTATGGTTCATTTACCAAGCCCTATACAAGGCTATTCATGTCCCTTGAGAAGATCCGAAGTCAGCATTTGTGTTCACAAAAGCTGCAGCCAGATAACACAACATAGAGCCCTTGCCATCACAAAGTCAGTTCTTTCCCCACTTCTCTCATTGAGGTCATCTGCTAAGGAAAAAGGGTTAAAACAATTTTCCATGCTGCTTCCATATTACAGCTTTTCCCACCTCTCTCAATCTATCAAAGACAAAACAGGACAGCATTTGCTAAATCCCAGGTTTTCTGATACAGCCTTTCCTTTGCAAATACTAATAAAAGTGAAAGTGTCTGAAGAAAGAAGGTACATCTGGATAAAACCAAAATAAATTCCCAGCAATCAGTTGAAACCTATCTTTTCTCATAGACAAGAGCATGCAAAAAGCATGTATGACTGAAGGTGATTAGCCACTGCTTTTGCTGTTATGGTTGTATACTCTTATTGCTCAATCAAGAGATAAAGAGGATCTCATTGTATTCCATAGGAACTGTATAAAAGCAGTTTCCTCCACAATATAACAGTAAAAAAAAGGTTCAGCTCCAGATAATATTCGCTGCTTGTTGAGAAATCAAAGTTTCACAGTAGTTTCTGTAATAGACTTTAGTAAGTTATTGCCAACCTACTGTCAAACCATACACTTACTGTGGCATTGTACAGGGTAAAATGTAATTGATACATGAAGGAGCTACCTCTTTCTGCTCCAAAACCTGGTGTAGCAGAAGACAGTTCCTGTGATAATGCTTTTGTTCATTGTGGAGAACACCATCAACACTGCTGAAGAATGACAGCAGTATTAATTCTGGACATGCCCACAGGTTGCAAAACTAAATAAGCACTAGGGAGAGTTAGGAAAAGGATAGTCTGATAACATTTTGTTTTTAAAAACAAAAAAACCCACACAACAAGGTTGTCCTGCACCCGTTTCTGGTTGAGAGCCACCCTGTCTGGACAAACTGATGTAAAATTTGTAGAGATCAGCAGTAATTTTTATTATCCTGGTTTTGGGGAAAAAAATGTTATTTATTCTACTGATAAAGGGAGGGCTTCTGCAAGAAGTCAACAGCTAGTTGATAGGAATTTACTATGATGTTAAGCTAAACAGATATGCTGTAGCAACCAAATCAAAACACTTCAGCCAGCAGTACTTGAAAATTTACAAATACTTTACTCGCTACAAAACCTGTCACTTACTGTAGGCAAAACACAATGGAAACGCTGGAGAGTATTTATTCTATGCAACTTTTTTATTGGAGTCACAGAACAGAATAATTTTTCCAGTTAAATATTACAAGAAGGAAAATATTATATCAGGCTCAGATTATTTTATTTTTTTTTTTAGTATTCCCTACTTCATAGTAACACTGCTTCTTTTCATTCTACCTTTAATACTGGAACTCACAACTGTTCTAACTGAGATACTGCCCTCCTAAGTGAGTGTTAAAACAGTTCAGTATTGCCATCTTAACTTCATCTGTAAAATATGAAACAAATTGGAATTGTAATACTGAACACTAAGCAACCTTCCAGAAAATTCCAGCCTTTAATTTAACCTTTGTGCCAACCAGATCTCTGCACTCACATCACATACTGAAATAGATAATATATGCCATACTTACAAAAAAATTGAAGGACCTGCAACTACAATTAATGAAATACACTTTCACAGTTTTTGGATGCAACTAAAGAACAGAGGCTTCTAGAACATCATCCAACAATAAATGATAGAAATAGCTATCTGAACTTGGTGTGATTCATTTGTACATGTGATCTGGGAATGAAACCAAATAAGTATTCTGGAAGGAAATCAAAGACAGAGTCAGTCTGAAAAAACTTTAAATAAGAGCCGGAAACAATAAATGATACTTAATCTAGAGTAAGGCAAGTAAATACAGTAGTAGAGAACCCAGAAATATTTTCTCAAAGGCAAATGTGCAGATAGATTCAGTAGTATTTAAAATGGACTGTAGCTAATGCAGTGGAGATCTCTATACATGATACAGGATGTTAGTACGAGCAGCTCTGGCCAGGTCCCAGGTGGTCACTGGTGATATCTGTGACTGCTGACCTGAAAAATCAGTGAATGAGGAAATTCTGGATGTTGGGGTTATTTTGGTAAGCCCTTCATAGTTCTTATTTGTTCCTGGATGCCTTAGGAGTGAAAGGAAAAATCAACATTATTAAAGAGAATCAACCAAACCAATTGACTCGATCAAGAGGCTGGTGTACAAAGACCAACCTACAAATGCAGAACTGCAAACACATCAGAAGGAAGAAACTCTGAAACATTTGGTCCACCTTTTGACTGTTGTTGGAAAACAGTTGAATGGGTGCTCTCATCTCATCCAAATTCAAAGGAAAAGTGATTATTGCGTAATTTCCAAAACTATAGGACATCTCTCAGTCAAGAATCCAAACACAGTTTTTGGGAATATGGTGTTGGGTAGAGACGAATGGTGAGAACAGGATCTCATAGCTGGAGCCTAGGAAGGAAACTAGAGAAGAGTCTGAAGCAGACTTTGTGGGATTAAACATTGTTACGCATTATTTCTCTTGCTTATGTTTCATTGCCTTTGTCAGCAGAATTTAGCACAGAACTCTATTCGTTCTTCCCTCCCTTTTGCCCAGTCTTCAATATTTTGGACTGCTGCAGACATTTCTTACAACCACATAATAACATTGTTTCATTTTATATTTGACATTTTTTTCCATCCTTAGATGTCATGATATATTCTTAAAGAAAAAAGAGTAATCTACTATAAATAATGGCAATGACTAACTTAATATGGTGCTTGCCTGGGAACTACAGCTTTTTAAATTTAGGTTGCAACACTGTAAGTTTTCTTGAAAATAGGTCTCTTGGGGATGAACAATAACGGGCACAGAATTCTAAGATTTTCTCTCTAATCAAATTTTTTTGTTACTCATGAAATGAAAATTAGCTCTGTATTTCACTTTTAAGAAGCAAGAAAATTATACAAATAAAGAACTTAAATAAAGCAAGGGGGATAGAAAACATTAAATATTCAAGGGAAGAATGAATGGATGATAAAAATTAATGAAAATAAAAATAGAGGGTGTCAAATCAACGACACAAGTTGTTCTACTGCTTTCATTTCTGCAAAAAAGCAGTTTGGAGTATTCAGTTAAACTACTGATATTCAGAGTATTTTGTGAGGTTGCAACCTAGTGTGAAACTCCACCTGTTCTGTAAGGCCAACTTCTGCCTCTCTATATAACCCTCTGTATATAACATCATTATGGACTACTTCTGAGTATTCTCCAATAGATCACACTCTGATTTTTGATCCTCCCTTTCCCATTCAGTGCCTCTGTAAAAACAGAAAGCTCACTTTCATCTTGTCTACTCCTCTCAGATGAGATTTCTACAAGAAACATGGAAAAACCTCTGTTCAGTCATGGCTCTGCAACTCTTCCAAGTGTAGGACCTTATGCCGAATGATTTTGGCTCTAATTGCAGAAAATGTGTTATCACAGTCAGCACACAGTACTAGAAGGTCCAAATTCTCTTTTTACTTTTGAAATTAGGTTGTAAAAACTTTTCAGGAAAAAGTAAGGGCCAATTTTTTAAAATATTATCTCTAATACTGGACCTATATACAGATACATGAAGCCAGACTTTTTGGAGCAACCAGAACACATTTAAACACCGAAATAAAGGTCAGATTTCCAGAGATCATCTGCAGCTGGAAGCTTTCGGCACCTTCAACACAGCAAGCCTTTGGCAACCTAGTAATATATATAGACACCTAAACAAGAGCTCGGTTCTTCTAAAAATCTGGTCCCAGTTGTGAATACTAACATCTCCTGAATATCTACTCACTGGAGACTGGATTCTGAAAAGTTGACTACCTGTGGCTCCCACTACTGTAAATCCCTATTCTTCTCTGAAAACCAAAGCCTCAGCTGCCTGATAGGAGATTGCTGTGATTCCAAACCTGAAAATTAATATTTTTCACTTTTTAATTTGAAAATATTCATCATTGTTGCAGCAGTACATGATTTAATTTCTTAAGGTTTTTCAAGGGCCCATGCTCAAAGGTAGAAATTACAGAGATGTACTAAAAGTTACTAATAATGCTACCTAAAAATGAGCCATACTTTCAGGGCTTGAGAAGTGTTGATTTAAGTTAAACCAGTTTTGTTACTGGAAATTCCACTATATTCTAGGAAAATGAGGGAAGAGAGAGCCTTCTGCTGGAAACATTCAGCTGGGTATGATTATGAATCCCTTTATACATACCATAAGTAGTTAACGACTTGGAAACCATCTATTTTTTCAATTAAGATGTCAATTAAAAAAAAAGGCAATGGATCACACAGGGTTGATCTTAAAACATCAACATCAACCTCAGTTCTGTGTTGACATTTTATAGCTTATTTTACAAATATTTTATTTCCCACCCTCATAGAATTAACATTTTCTTCAATTGTCACTGTACCCTAATGATGATTGTACAAAACAAGGATTTTTTCATCACTCATCTAACATAAGGTTGCCCTTAATTTAGCTTGTGTGAAAACAACCCCAAAACTGAAAAGGATGTTTCCCATCCATGCTCCTACTTCCATACTCTAGCCCTGCAATGACTACTGTGTTAGTTTTGTACGCCGGATGTTGAAAGCATAGTAGTGATACAGTTTTAAAAATAAAATTTTCATTTTTAAATATAATAACAAGTAAGAGTCTTACAGTTTCACATCAGAATGCACTACTTCAATTTCCTCACAGTTTTGCAATCAAAATCATGTTAATTATTTTCCCTTAGGAGAGGAAAAAGAATAGATCTTAAAATGCAACAATAAAAAGCTAACATACTAATGAATCTTAGTCTATAATTTTTTCACTAAAGGAACTGAAAGCACTGAACAACAGCTGACAAAATTGCCTCTAAAACAACCTCTTTGCAAGATAAGTATTACATCAGCTGAAAACTAGACTGCATCACTTCAAATGTGGTAGGATATCTAGATTAGGAGAGAGACATTAGAATATTTTCCCACAATACCTTTGATGAAGAAAGAAAAAAAAACTAACAAGAAAGTTTAAGCTAGCCTCCTATAACAGTCAATATTACAAACTAAAAATTAAGTCCCCTACAATTAATTTTAAACTGCACATCAAAAAAAAGATGAGATTTTAAAGACCAAGTCTCTTTATACTTCTGAATATATTCACTATCTGGACTATACATGCCAAAACTCCTGAAACAGACCCATTTTATGTACTTGAGGAATTTTTTATTTGCATATATTGTAGCCTAAGAAATCTACTGGGGTAGCTATTCATCCAGCATACCCAGATTTTTCCCTTCCTGATGGCAAGCAGTTTTTCTTGGGGGCAGTGTGGGAGTTTTGGGATTTATTTGGAGGAGGAGGGATTGCTGATTTCAGGAATACTAAAAGAAAAGTGCGTTTGCATGAGGATATCAACATTTTATATCCTTGTGACACCAAACCGATGAGCAGATGTATTTCAGTACAGTAAAGCAAGGCAACTGTATTCCATATAGGTGCAATTTTAAGCAGCACAACTGTCATGAAGACATAAACTCAATGGGGTTTAAAACACCAAAGGACCACACTGCTTAATATTTTGGAAGCCGCAGAGAAGGTACAACCTGAAGAGAAGGGTGCCTCCCTGTGGCAAATGAATACAGAAGAGACCAGGCAAACTACTGAACTCTCGTTCCAATTTCTTTTTCCATAAGCCACAGCACTGTTTTATGGGCAAAGGGATTATCAAATGTGAATATAAAGTAAGGCTCTCTGTTTCCAGTACTGTTTGAGAACATCATTTAATATTTCTAGTACCATCATATGGACTCAAACAGCTGTAGCATCAAATGTTCCTCTGAACATGCTCTCCTTCTCTTCATGATGTGGCAGAAAACTTCCAGAACGAAACCACACATGAATAGATAAATAAACAAACCTACAAGAAAATCCACACAACCAAAAAGCCTCAAATTTTTTCTAACTCTGGGACTTTAAAGTTTGAAGCTTACATTCTATTTTGGTTCTTATTTGTTTTAACTGAGACAAATTGGATTTCACCACGCTTCTCTCTTGGCATCATCCTAACATAGATATAGGCATATTTTTATAAGCTAGAAAATAAAACTACTTTGTGCTGAACTCCAATTAACATCTAATCTTTCTTGATGCTCCCTTTCCATTCTATTCTTCTAGTTCTTCCTAATCAGTTCCTTCTTTCTTGCTAACTCTTGTTCTTGTAAGGACTCCATAGTGCCTTTACTACATAGTGCCTTTTCCTTGTTTTTCCACCTCTCCTGAAGCACATTGCTTTTAAAAGTAACTCTGAAGTTACCAGGCAGCAATATTTGCCCTTCTGTCACTATTTTGTTCAAATCTAATCTAGCCAGTCTATGACAGAATGAATTATGATGTCATGCTACATCAGTCATATCTCTAGAAATAACAATATTGATTTTAGCTGAATAAAACTGCATAAGCAACAGTCAATTACATTACTCAGATAGCATCCTCCCATACATGCTGTTCAATTTTTTTCAGATGTTTCTTCTTATTTCAGGAAAAAAAATATGCTTAAAAGAGACAATTTATTTTAATTTTTTTCTTTTTCTCTTTAGCTTGTTCTTCCAATCCCTTCATTTCTTCAATAGTATAGCAGAAAAATGAAAGAAGATAAAGAAATAGAGGGAAAAATCAATCAGAATCCAGCTAAAACAAACAGTTTCTGAGAATTATAATATTTTTTAACAAATCTCAGACTCTATCTGAAATATTTAGCTACCACTTTTTCAACATGTTGAAAAACAGAAGAATCAAAGATGAGAAACCGATTGTTCAACTGCGGACATATAAATAAACCAAGAGCAAATTTTTCATATCTAGATTTGTTTTTCCAGTCTCAAGCTCTGTCTACCATTATTAAACATCAGGGCATGCTCCAAACAACCTCTTCATTACTGTTTGTTTGACCCAAGTTCTACATAAAATACCTATTTATATGAAATAGTATTAAAATACTAAATAAAATTTAAGAAATAAATAATTTCTTCACTCAATCAAATCTAGAGGTCAACAACAGATAAGGCTTTTCAAAATTTTACCCATGTTTACTTTTTGAAGTTCTCATATTCATGAATCCCTCATTTGGAAGAAAGCTGAGATTAAAATGCCTTAGCTAACCAGAATGAGAACAACCGAAGTTAGAGAAAGATTTGCATTGAGTCATACGGTCTGCCCCTGCAGATGTAGGATTGTTCCCTACAGAGCACTTTTAGTTAAAATGGAAAACTGTAACTTTCCAATTGAGTCCAAAAGGGAAATGTTCAAGGGCTCTTTCAGACGAGCTTGAGTCACATCAGTTTCCAATGGACATGACTCCATGTTCCAGGGAGGGTTATAAATAAAAACAAGCTGCATTTCAAATGCTGGAGAAAAAAAAAAACAAAGGCCTATCAGGTGACACAGCTGCATTTGGGCAAGAAGTAGAGAGGAATGTTGAACCAGTAGACTGGATTTTATGCTGTTGATGGCTAAATATGTAGCCCTGCACTGAAACTCCTAGTGCTACCTGTGTCATGGAAGGGAGGATGGGAACTGGATCCAGCTGGTCCAACCCAAGGCACCACACCTGTGCTGCCAGGACAAGCAAAACAAGAGCAAGGGCAGACAGATGAGCTGAACACATACAGAGCATGATCTCAGACACTCCCATTGCAAATCCTCCAAAACACACAGGGATGTGGCTGTTCTGAAAACTACTTGTCTCAGGGATTTCCTTCCTTTTCCTTTGTGGGGAAAGTCTGCTGGGATGCAACCATAATGTTTACAGAAAGAGAGCAATACAGACATAGCCTTAGATGTTAAATCAATTGTGCTACAGTGCCGTGTTACCTCTAAGCTTCATTAACTCCTGTTATTCTCAAGGCTTTAATTAGCCTCGAAGGAAGAAACAGCCAGTTCCTGAAAGATTCCTTCCCTCTGTGTACTGCACACAACAACAGAATAAATCAAATCATGATGTTTCAATAAGATACAGATACTGTAAAAGAATAATATAATATAGAGAGTAAAATTAAAAATAAAAATAGCATTGTATCCATAGAAAGGGCTTTATTATTCTTTCTCTCTGTGGTGCCCAATGTCCTTAATGAGAATTGGAGCTCTGCTCCATCAGGTGCTTTACAAACACAGAGAAGGATGTGAACCCAACTGTAAAATTTTACAGTTCAATGAAAAACATTCTCAAAGCCCAGTAAACCTATGTCATGGTTGAAATTTGTGTACTGTGTAAAACTTCCACATCAGAAAAGAATATACTCTTTTTCTTAAATAAGAATGAAAAATATCAGAATTTTAATTTGCTTAAGGGCCAATAAATTGCTGTGTACCCAAATGACAGCTGAACACATAGGAAAAAATCCTAAGCAGTACTGTTTCTTGAGCCACCTAAAACTATACTGCACATACTTAGAAGAGTCACTTAGTAATTTAAAAACATTTCAAATATTTCTGACATGATAGTGAAAAATTATTTCAGTGCTGACATTCTACATATGTTAGCTAGCAGCTTCAGGAATCAATTATCTGAGACTGCTTAGCAAAGATATATATGTGTGTGTGTGTGTGTACCAACATAAAATGAATCCATTAATTCCTTATCTTCTATTTGTGGAAAAGCCATTTTAAAGTTACTTACCCATCTCATTCAGGCTTCTTGCAAACTTCGTGTAAGTCTATTCTTCCACCATGTCAATCTCTTGCTATCATTCTCTGATGCTTATCCTACACATTCCCTCAATTCTCTCAGGTACCAATAAAGATTTTGTACATGATTTTAAAATGTACTTGATACATAAACTCAAGTACCATTGAAGTTAAAATATAGAGCAGAAACAGTTTAGAGTTACAAATTCAGCATATATATATAAAACACCTCTCTAAGGCCTTGTGCCCATGTCCTGAGATCAGTTCTTTTCTTTGGGTAAAAAGAGCATCTAAAACATCAGGGTAAAAGAAAAAACAGCCATAGCTTAGGAAGGATAGTTTTGCAACCTAAGTTCAAAATTTGGATTTAAGAGATATAAGATCACTGCCTATTTGCAGAGAACTGTAGTGGGTTTTCTTCCATATTACCCTAACAGGAAATAAGATTGTACGTTACACAAATTATTCACTACAATAGTAAAATAAACTTTCAATATTTAATGAAAGCAATAAATAATAGATTGTAGCTGTTAACCTAAAACCTCACCAATTTAAAAGGCAGAATAATACTTTTCCAAACACACTCAGCTGAACTCACAGGCTAAGTCAGGTTTTTTTGCTTGTAAAATACACCAAAAAAATCTTTAGATATTTTTTCCTCTATTCTAGAGCCCACTGTAGGCAGATGAAACCTATCACGGTTATCATTACACTCTGAACTAGTCTAATTTGAAAATAATTTTGAAGTCAAGGTCTTATGATACTTTATGACCTCCTTTACTCTTTCTCTGAAATATTCTTGGATTGACTTAAAGAGAGCTGCACATATGGTCTACCAGATTAAATGAGGAGGTAGGAAGGTCAGATTATTACCAGAATAATTTATATTTCCTTTTGCATTGCCTGTATGTTACATGAGCTGTAAGCAAATGAGACTCATTGAAATTTACAGTCAGCTACATTTTGCATTGAAAAACAGACTGGGAAAAGAGATTTTACATTAACTAGAGAATAGAAATTATGACCAAAAACTGGAGATGAGGGGATGGTAACTAGAAAGTTCCCACCATGCACATTGAATGAAGTTCTTCCTACAGCATATACTTTACCTACTGTACTTATTATTTAAGTTAGGATTTCAAACACCATAAATTTGATATTTGTAATCACTTTGTCAGGAAAAAGGGATCTTTCTCTTCAGCCTCTCTCTTAAAATAGACAGCACTGAAGACAACTGCTCAGTGGCCTGTATTCCTGCACCTGAAGGAAACACTGCATTACAAAGAAGCAGCACTATTCATTTGATGACACTGATACCTCTTTAAGAAGCTTCATGCTAAAATTTACTGGCAATTTCCTGTTACTTAGAACAGCCTATGATATATCCAAGAAACAGAAGCATTTTAAAAGATGTGTGTTCTGCAATAATCTTAGTAAGAACGATCTTTGAGAAACAACCTTTGGAAAATAAGGACATCTTTACACAGGTTCTTTTTAAAGAGACAAAAAAAAAAGAGAGAAAAAAAAGGAAGGACTTTCTACTCTTCTGCATTCTTCAGTCATCTCTGTGAAATTAGAATTAAGAACTAGTTACTTACAGGCAGGTTATTCTAGAAGCACCTATTCTTGCCCTTTCACCTTACAATACCTAGTTTTGTCTGGCTCTAGACAAGGGGCCAGTTTGATGCAATATTTCAGCTTTTGTGTTTCAAGGGATATTTAAAAGTTCCTCCTAAGTAATCACCCTGATAAATGCAAAGAAAAGCAACTGAAATTGTTTCAGGGAAGGGGTTTCTTTCCTTAGTAGAAGGAAAACTTCAGGAAGTGCTTTTGTCAATCCCAGTAAGGCTTCGACAGTAACGTGTAACCTTCATCCTTGACCCAGCAAATCTCAGCTAAATTTAATTGGTCTGTCTGCAAAGCTATGAAAAATTTCTCTTTGTGTACTGTAAAATAAAATGTATATATTTCATACAGCTGGGAAACAATATCTACTATTCAGAGCTGTTGGCAGCACAACAGAGCACTTTCCTTGTTAAACTCTCTGAAACCATCCCCTTTTTTCCAGCCCTGCTTTTAGATGCACTGAAGAAGCCAAAAATATAAAAGTCAACAAGAGGAAAGCATAATCACTGGAAAACTCAAAAGATATAAATCATTCTTAGTAGAAAGACAACATTTAGTGAAAATCCCAAGAACCTTACAGATTTGTTGAGTTGGTTTGTGGAGCTGGGGAAGGACCTACCAGAAAAAAACACCAACGAGCCTCACTGAAATGAAATCCTCATCTATGCCCAGTCAGGTTTTTTGTGTGGGTTTTTTTTTTTTTTTACTTACTGGTCTTCCTCAGTATCAAACTACTCCCCATAAATCCACAACTAAAAGCATGTGGACTTTTATGAGATAAATCTCAGTATTACCGAGTACCAGTTTATTTTTAAAAAACTAAGCTTTTCAATATATGATCAAATAAGCATTCAAAGATGAGGAATTTAAAGAGGAAAAGACAGAAGCTTTCTAATCTGTAATTCTCATGTCTGCCAGTGTGAGTTCTCATGACAGTTTTAACGTGCACTGAAATTGCAGCCATTTTTATTGCTGGAACTAGAACAGTTAAGGAGTATCAACATTACAGAATAAGTCAGCCAACAAATCCATGCCAGGAGACTCCCTTGTTGAGAGGCAACATGCGGGAGTAGCTACACCAGTCACATAAAGATAGAAACAAAGGTAAAAACAGGATATATTTCACTGCTGAGATGTAGCTACCCTAGACATTTTGCTGGCAACAAGATCTTAGTATTGGGGAAGGGAGGACATGGTCTTCCCAGCTTCCAGTTAATATACCTAAAACTAGGAAAATTTATTGCACAGGCTGAACCTGAGCTGTATAAAAACATAGTCACTGAACATTTGGAAAACATTGGTTAAAAGGAGAAAAATGGTTATTTAAAGGATGTCAGTATTGATAAGAAAAGTAGACTTTTCATCGATCTCATACTGATCCAACAATAAAATGCCTTGTGTTATAAACATTACCGCGTTATAGGAATGAAAACAGTAACAGAACTTTGACTTCTTCTAGGCATTCATCTGAAATCAAATGATGATGAAACAGGTAGATTAGGTGTGTTCTGTATAGAAAACAAACCCAGAAGTGATGTACATCACATGTAAATTAAATATATTTTTATTCTTCCAAATGCCTTTACATGCAGCAATAACTGGAGCTTTGTTGTTTTATCTTTCTTTTTCTGCTCTCCCTATAAACTCTTCAAGATGGGATCCCCCACTATGTGCCTGGTAAAATTCACTCACATTTGAGGAGTTGGTCTTGCAGTGCTCTTGTAATGCAGAAAAATACAGCTATATTAATAATAATAATATTAATGTTTAAATGCTTCATGAGAACACTTCACCCATACAACAGTGATATAAATATTTTACTAAATGCACCAAGAGCTTGCCTGTGGCTTGCAGAACGTATTCTGTAAATGTCATGAAGGAAGGAAAGTGGTTAGTCACAAAGACAGGTCCAGAGAGTATTCCTGCGTTCTAGTGCTACCAAGATGTAAGACCATTTTGAATCTTTAAGATGGCTCACAATTTTAAAGACATTGGCAGTAGCAAGGCAGAAAAAACCAAAAAAGTATGAGCATCTTACTGCTAAATGATTTCAACAACATTCTGACACAAGTTGTCTTGTTCTCTTTAATTTAAATACATAGAAATAAAATTGTAACAGGAAAAATAAAACCGCTAGGCTCATTTTTCTTTAATCATGAGAAGAAAGAGAGCATTCCCTTAAGTATTGTTTGGGTGGGCACTGAACAAGTCTTCAAATCACATGCTCCTGTTCCTTCCCGGGTGCTGTTCGGTGCTGTCCAGAGTTAAATGGTAAATCACTAGCATTTATACTGTTTTATACCTTTGAGTATTGCTGTGAATTGAAGCCTTTTCTTTCAGCCTTCTGTAGGTGTATGATACTTACACAATGCAGAAATACATGCTTCTGAACACTAATTAAAAACAAACCCTTAAAGTACATATTCCATTTGCTTTAGAGCATCAATTATAAAACCAGATGTTAGAGCCAGATGTCAAAGAATTATTTTTCACAAGCCACAGCTTATAGCCATATAGCCTCCATTTATCATCTCAGATGGGAACATTTAATTTGACAGCATACATTTTGGTTAATAGCCAGTTTCAACATTAGCACTTGTTTTTGCAATTTTATGTAAAGGGATGCGATAAAACTGTCTATAATGAAAATTCTGTTAGTTCAGTTCAGTAGCCCAGTATTTACAAATCATGTCTATCTATGCACAGGCTAAAAATGTTTTATACACTTGTGAATATCTGCAGTATTTCTCACGGAGGCCTTCATCTTTCTGCGTGCAAGCTTATTTAATATATATCTGTACGTATATAGTCATGGCTGCCTAGAAGTAGTCCTCATCTTTCAAGACATTTATCTTAAGAGAACAGAAAATGAAAGGTCTTTGGTCCCATGTTTCTTGAATATTACAAAATTTCCTTGATTTCAGTGGATAGTTTTGGTAAAAAGAAATTTCATTCTATTACTTTTGGTACACAGCCTCAACAGAAATTTAGACCTAGAACTCTCAGGGCAGACTATATTTAGCATCACAAATCCTGTCTTCATGTATACTTCTTGCATTTCTAGGTAAAATCTATGCCAGGTCTTCAGCTGCTGTCAGGCTGGCACAGATCCATTGACTTCAACACTGTATTTAAGTTTCTTTTACATTTGACAGAAAAAAAATCTATCTGTTCTAGACCCAGAAATAGTAAGGAAGGGATACCTGGCATAACTTACAAATCTCCTAATAGATATCAATCTGCACTGAATTTAGTCCTGAAGGAGAACAGTCCCACTGCAAGACTTCTGCTGAGAAGAACTCGATAATCATATCAAATTATGTGACAAATTCGTGAAAAAAGCAAATTCATCTTCATTCTGACTAAAGCCAGTATTTGATTCTCCATATAGTGAGAAGAGACAAACTATTTCAACTATGACATTTCAGGTTTGAATTATTTTATCCAGACAGCAAAACAGATTTTTTGGCTGCTGATCACACATTTTCAAATCCAGACATTAATTTTAGAATAAAATCCTCATGAAGAAAGATCAAGATATTAATGTAGCCCTATCACAAACACGTAGTACATGTGCTGTCCATACTTGTGAAAAATTAGGGAATGGGCATTTTGGTTGTTCCTATTCACAAATTGAAGAATGTAATGAATTAATATAGAAAGGGACTAAAGAGGAAGGTACAGTATCAACTATCAAGTACTCCTACAAATGGGAAATGGAGACAAATCATAACACACCTGTAATTCTTCAACCAGAGGCACGGCCAGATCACAGACTGTAGCTGTTAATAAGAAAAACGGAGCAGATTAACGTAGGAATCATGGCCAACATCCTTCCTTTCATGCTGACATAGAAGAAACCATACATGCCTGCTTTACTTTGCTGCTAAATAGGGCTTTAGGACATTCCTAAAAGAAAAAAAGCACATCTGAATAGACTGATTTTTCCCCAGCCTTACCTTACTAGCCTTAGCCTTACTTTTTATATATATGTAAATTAAATTAATTAATTAAATATTAAAAAGTGGGAAAATATGAGTAGCTTGCCTGGTTTCCTGCTAGTTTCCTTAGTAAGCCAGAAATATGAAATTCCATACCTTCCTTCTGGTTCACATCTCTAATTTAGCACCACCACTCAGAAGACCCAGTAATCAAAGGGCTCCAAACTCTTGGGGTCCTCAGCCTAGGACAGCTTTGACATATAGGCTGCATTGAGGGTGGTGGTATCAAGTCATAAAAAGTCACAGATCACGAGTGTCTGAAGGCCACAAGCATCCTGGCAGGGGAGCTGAGCACGTGTGTTAACTCTTAAAAGTTCAGAGGCAGAATGCAGAAGCCCTGGTTGTAACCATGCTCAAAGAGCCTTCCAGATTCTGAGGTGATGAGGATGAGAGCATTAAGACTTCTTCTGGAAAATAAAGGCTTTCATTGTTTTTATGGTGGTTTCAGACTTCTTTTCCATGATTTTTTTTCCTGTCTCAGAGACTGGAAATTCCATCTTTTCAAATTGGTGGAGCGTCAGTCTTTTGCCTGCTGGGAAGTTTGCAAGCAAAATGAAAATGGACATATTATTTGAGAAAACTAGTAGATCAGAAGTTACTCTTGACTTTTCTTTCCAGTTCTGGAATAAAGCCAATACTGAAACATCAGAGTTATTCGCACCCTGAAAATTCTGGTTTTTCAATACCCTGAGGCAGTAAAGTCAGCTCAAAAGTTTTGGGCAAGTCTCAGTTCCTTTCATGATTTTGGATGCTCGTATCCAAATACAATGTAGAGACAATTCAGTATTGAACTTTTGATACATACAAAATAAAGTTCTGACACAGGAAAATGCCTGTTTACAGTAATTGTAACTTTTGGCTTCAGTTGCTATGGTCTGGCAAAAGGCTTTCAGTGCTCTTATATCTGCTAATGTTATAGGAGCAGGGCATTGCAACTTAATTAGTATGTTAACAAATGCATATCAAATGTAGAGGCAGTGAGAAACTAATATTCTACCTTTCTGTATATATTGCGAATGTTGAACAGCTCTAACATTCAGACCACTAGCCACAAAAAAGTTATTTTTCAAGTCACCTACATGCATGTTTTTATTTCAGCAGCCATAACACTCCTAATGTCTAAATGACTTTGCTTTCCCAGAGTGTCTGGGAAATGATTTTGCTAATCTCAGTTCACAAACTCATTACCAAACTGAATTTCAGCATCTTTTCTAGTGTCTAGCCAGAGTATCAAGTTTCAGGCACCTTTCACTACTCCTTATTTATGTAATTCTTTATTAAACCTGCATTTTATAGCCATTTTTTACAACTTTGGCCTATTAAGTCACAATGTTCTGGATAATGAGAAAAAATTCAGCAACAGCTCCAGAGGTACCACAGATTCAAGATGGAAGTATAAAATATTTTACAGAACAGTGATATACCCAATGCTGGCAGCAGAACAGTCTGATGTTGATGCAACTCACGTGGCTGCTGCTATGTGCTTTCCATTTTACACAGGGACGTATGTTACATTCTTTCCTATCTCATGTAAGTCTAGGAATTTATTTCTGAAGAATAGCTGTTTCAAGAGTAATATCAAATTACCACAGCAAGATGACTGGCACAGCAGCTCAGTAATCTGTATTTATGAAGCACTGCGGACATTTGAAACACTGTGCAGACATGAACTCACTAAATCTCCAGCATCCTTTCCAATGCAGGCAGGCAGAAGGAAATACAATACAACTACAGTCATGGTGTGGCAGCCAAAGGAGCGCACCAGGTACAGGGAAACAGGGACAGGTCCATCTCACAGGACAAGAAAGGATAAGAGCACAACAGGCACAAGATGCAAGAGGCAATTAGAAAATTACTATTAGGTATCAGAGAGAAAAAACAACTCTTACAGAAAGGGTGGTCACACAGTGGAACAAGCTGCTCTGCTATGGAATCTCCATCGTTGGAGCTATTGAAGAATTGCTTGGTAAGGCTCCAGCAACCTCAACTGACTCCTAAGTTTCATTTAGCTACGAAGTCAGCTCTGCTGTGACTGGGCTTGGACCAGAAAACTTCCCATGGTTCCTTCCAGCCTACATTTTTCCCGTAATTTGATCTCACTTCCCACCTAACATTCAGGATTCCACAATTTGGAAACAGAAAAGGGAAATTTCCCCTATGAAAAGGGGAGACACCTTTTCGGCCACAGGCCACAGAAATTGGGCATCAGGTTGCATGAGGCAAAAGTAACTTCAGCAGTACACAAAAAATTCTTTCTCCTTTTTAGTGCTTGCTCTATCCTTTACCCCCTTAAAGAGAGAGCAGGCACTAAAATCATGAATATTATCATTCTAATTTCATCTCCTCAAACAATATTTTTCTGGAAAATCCTACAAGATGCTCAGTTTTCAATGGAATTTTGAAGGGAAACTGCCACCCAGCAAATTGAAGAGTGTCTACAGCTGGAGGTATGTTGGGTCCAGGAAGCCTATCATATTCCATACTAAGTTCATCACAGTGGATATAGTAAAGTTGCCAACTCTTGAAAATAGATGTGCCAATTAAATGTCTGTCCTGTGCAACAGCTATAAGTTGAGACGTTCTGCATTTTCTTTTTACTCCTTCAAAATCTCAGTTTGATATAATTTTTTTTAATTTCAAATTATCTACTGAAACCCTAAAAAAGTGCAAGTGTCCTAAAAAATACAATCCATAGTAATGCAATTAATTTCAGTTTTACTGACGCAGTGAAATTATCAATTCCAATGAAGCATTTTCCCTACAGTTCACGAGCAAGCTAGAATTGCATTTAAAGTGTAAAAAAAGTTTTCATCTTATCAACTAATCTTAATAAACTGAGTAGTCAAGGTTTCTATCACACCAATGTCTATTTATGTTTCACAAAGAAGGAGAATTCCTTATTATTTAAAAATTGAAATAAACATATGACTTTGCTTTCTTCTTTCCCAGCTTCTAGGAGAAACTGTACAATATTTCAAGATATTTCAGGATGATTCATTTAAGTTCTAACAGTGTTTCATGAGTTGCCTAAATACTTGTTCATGAGTAACTTAGAGAAATAAAATTAAATCAAATACAGTAATGCAAACTGATTAGCTGTAGAATGAAAAAAAAATCCATAAATTCTCACACACAGAGATGGTATTCAGAAAGTTATTACCACTTCTAATTATCACAAGCAAACAGCTGGCATATAAAATTGTTACTGAATGACCAAAATTATACATAGATCTGTTATTTAAATTTATTTCAGCCTAGAAATGGGCTCTTGGAATGAAGCAAACCTATAACTAATTGATTTATACATTCTAATTTTTTTATTTCAGCTTGAACATACACATTTCATATACTCTTGAGAAACTTTGCAAGAAAATTAACTGAGAAATGCCTGAATTTTCTTGCTTGAGTATTTTTTCATTGTTTATTTTATTACTACTATTTTTCTTTTAGATAAATTAAATGTGCAGAAGTTCCTGTTATTGTAATAATGATATATAAACAGAGGAATTTGGCTTTTCTCTGACTCCATTGCAAAGAAAAACTAAACAGAATTTTACCTATTGTCAGAGTTACACATGGTTGTATTTTTTCAAAACTAACATTTTGAGTTGAATTAAAAAAACCTTATCAATTTAGGTTTCTTAACACTGAGAGGGCTCATTATGCACTAATACCACTCTTTTTAATTACATTTTCCTTCATTTTTACTTCTTTTTTTTTTTCAGTTTGCTAGTACTTGGAAGAACATCCCTACATTTTGAAGCTTATAAAACAAAAGGCGAAGATATACCAAGATCATTCACAAAGTAACCCTGCTTCAAGGCCCGTCTTACTGTTTATCTAAAGGTTAGAGAGCAAACAAACATTTTAAACTGCAATGCAACTGTAAATATAAGCCTTTCTTGGTGCAGTCTGACAGAATAAATTGTGCCCTGCATGTGTGTAGGCATGAACATACAAAAAACCCAGGAGGAAAAGCACTAGAAACAGCCCGGGGAAGAGGCAACAAGCATATAGAGAATCATATAAAACTTTCTTTAATGTCTTCAAGCCCAGAAGTCATACAAAATTAGAAATTATCATGTTCCATTTTTGTATAATCCTTAATTCATACTAGGAGTATAGACCAGAGCTTAATCATTAATCTGGAGCTCTCAAGAAATAGTAAGTTACTAAGACTAAACACAGAAACAAAACCATGCCAAGGGAACAGCATGAATCTGTGTTAGGGAAGGTTTAGGTTGGATATTACGAAAAGGTTCTTCACCCAGAGGGTGGTTGGGCACTGGAAGAGGGTCCCCAAGTCACAGAACCAAGCCTGACAAGAGTTCAAGAAGCATCTAGACAATGCTCTTGGGCACATGATGTCAGTCTTGGGGTGTCCTGCACAGCACCTGGAGTTGGACTCGATGACCCTTGTGGGTCCCTTCCAACTCAGCATATTCTATGCATCTGTGCAGACCCTGGGATGCTTCAGCACATTCCCATACCCCTTGGTGGAACAGTGTGACTGAACACAAAATGTACCGTGCATTGCACCTCTACCACAGGCCAGATGGGACAATCCAACAACCCAGTGCAGCCTCCTTATACGACAGAACCTGACTTTCACCCACATACACAAACACTGAATTTTGCATCTTCTTACTAATAATAGGTAAGTTGATGGTGTTATGTGCGATGCTGGATACTGTCAGCAACAGAAGGAAGCTGACGATCTAAATAGGGAATGAAAAATCAGTATCTTTCAGGAAGAGAACAATCCTGAATAAATACTTCAAATTCATTCAGAAGCTTCATTTGAGACTGTAGGTAATATTCTGATTTTCCTTTCAGGAGACCAAGCCAAGCAATATGCCTGATGTATCATGGAACAACTCTTAATTATTTTTAAAGAATAAAATCATCAATCAACTGGATTCTTAGAACTGGATAAAGAATGTATTAGGACCAGTTAGTATGAGTTAATGCTCAATGATTTTAATAAAACATATTAGAACTGTGCTTAAACTTTTAGATCTACAGGAGTTTGATTTTCTTGAAGTAGAGAAAAATTCTGTTTTTTTTAAAAATGCATATTTTTTGTGCAGAACATAATGAAAGCAAACACCCAGATCCAATCTTGGGTGCCCCCAACTTTAAGAGTTCAAAGGTATATCCTGAACCCTTCTGGTCTCATGACATTCCCAATTCAGATAACCCCAAGGAGCAAAGTGAGGCACTCAAAGATGCCAGTGACCAGTTCTCTCCCAGCCTCCAATAACACCTTTTGCAAATTGCAGCTTCACATCAGAATGGTTCTGAGCAGACACGTCACTAACCATGACCTCTTCCAAAATTTCAGAGCACCCATAGAAAACTAAACTAATTTGTCCTTCAGCATCAGGGTCTCATCATCTACCTGTGACCCATTCCTGACTTCCACACAGTTTGTTTCTCTCTCCCTGTATGTAAAGAGACCCACATGCTTTCTGTTGTGGTTGCATTTCAAATGCTTGCATGAACAGCATGTTAGGAGCTGCTGACTGAGAGAAGCTTGGAAGCAAACATGGAGAGAGCTAGAGGAAGGGAGTTGGGCTCATGCACGACTTTTTCACACACACTTTTGTAAAAGTTTTAGACAAGTCCAGACAGATGGGAACTCCTGAATGACAGATGATCCCTTTTTATTACCCTCACATTTCCATTGTGAATATGATTCATATTGGACTTGTTGCAAAAAAGCACCATACTCAAAGCCAAACAATATGAAGTCCATTTCAGAACACACTTTTTCACAGCTTTATTGTTATTCTAGTAGGAATTAATGTAAAAAGTAGCCAGGATGACATCTGCATTAATATATACATGCAGCACCTATGGATTTACTCATTAATTAAAGCAAGAACCTTTATGTCATTTGTAAAGAGTGAGGTAAAGGACATTTTTCCTGTCTGTATAAGCTTTGGTACACCAGTTTCCTCCCTAAAGAGCACATAATAGCTACATTTAAGTAAACCAGGTCAACTTGTCCTCCTTTATTTTATGTTAAGGTAAACTAGCCTTCCTGTCCCACTGCAGCCTAATTTGTCTTTATAGCTATTTAAAACCTATTATAGGTTAACATTAACATTCAGACTGTTTCCTGCACTGTCTGATTTTGCTAGATGATAAACTTAATAGCACTTAGTGACAGACAGCAACCAAGAAGTTGGGGGAAGGGAGAATTTCATCTCCAACAGCAGCCTACAACATTTATAGCAGTTTAATAACAACATCAATAAAAATGCAGATCTACTGTAAAATGTCTGTGGTGGCAATTACTCTCATTTGTTTACTTTGGCTACAGCCACCAGAGAACAGGATCTATTCTGCTTACCAACCACCACCTCTTCTTTTCCAGTCCGTCATATCCCACATCTGGACAGGGAGAAGCTTAACGCAGGCTGGGGATCAGGAAAGTTTAGAGGACAGATACCATACTGCACCTGGCACAGACCATGGCTCTTTAGCACACAGACATTCATTTCACTGTTGTGGCAGGATGCATTAGCATTCAATGGTCCGCACACAAACTATAAGCTTGGAAAAGACATTACCTCACAAGAAAAAAATCTTGCACTGTATTCATTTTTCAAGATTGAATTAAGACTGTTTTGGTTAAATGTGAATATCAGTAGTTTGAAACCCAAATCTGATGTATATGTCACTCTATACTGCCTCAGAGGTTCAATCAGGGGTTGTTTAAAAGCTTTCTGCTGGTAGCAGGCAGCAACAGTGACTCAAGAGACACACAATGATTTGCAAGAGGTTTCCAATTAATAAAGCTGGTATTCAGGAGTAGTTTTGTACTCAGGACCAGTGTGTCTCCTAGAGACAGCAACTCTGCAGTTGTGCTCTGGGGCTGCTTTGGAAATATCTTCATTACCCAAAAGCAATATTTTTAGTATGAAAGACCATGTAAGCTACCTTTGTAACACTCAATTTCTAAAAACACTCACACTTAGCTGACTCTTATGTTTCAGGAAAAAAAATAAATAGGACATGGAAAGGAAAACCTTTGTGTTAACTGTTACGACTGGAAAACTGGCTGTTATCTTAGACCAATATAAATGATGCTAAGATGATTCTAAGCTGGCTATGGGCCTTCCTGTCATCAGGTCTACTTGGTATAGACTAAAAAACATAGAACAAAGAAAAGAAGCTTCAACACCATAAGAAATTATGGACTCTGGGATTTGCTCTGGCTGACAGTTGCGATACGGTCATGGAAAATCAGAAGAAATTAAAAAAAAAATCTGTACAGATTTAGCTATTTTGTTTGTGCCCACAGGGAGATGTCACAGAAGACATTGCTATCTCTCGCCAAAGAAACCAGACAGGTATCAATCTGTGCTCTTTAATGAGCAGCACAAAGCAACCCAGTTCTTTCATATTTAATCATCTTCCTCCTAGAGTTGGACTCGATTACTCTTGTTGGCCCCTTCCAACTCAGGATATTCTATTGCATGATAACTCAAATGGCTCACAAACAGGTATGACTATAAGCTTTCCTCCATATGAAAAAAAAAAGTCTTGCAGTTTCTTAAAGTTTCCAAAAATACCTCTAGTAAAATAAATGTCCATTATTATTCCAGATATTTGTTTATCTTTGCAACATATTATAAATATATTTTCCATCCCAAAGTAGGAGACCTCAAGATGGGCCCATGAGGTGTGATGGATGTTGGGCAGCCCTGTAAAGAGGGATATGCTGGGCTGTACATCTAGCAGAGCTCCTTGGAGCACACAGCCAGCATACAGTTCATCTGACTACAGCATATCTAGTTCACCTATGCCCAATGACATGAGAAAAAAATAAAACGCACACATTACAGGAGGAAAGGAGGCAGAAGTCAACTGTGTGAGCTTCATTCTCGATATGCGAGACTCAAAAGATCAGAATAAAGGGTTTAAAAAGGGCATCAGGGAATACCAACAGCCTAAGGGCCAAAAAAATTTATATAGTCAGCACAGACAGGTACTATATGTGTCCCTCCTACTTTCCACCCTCAATGCACACATCAGTTCCAGAATACAGTGGTATTTCAGAAGACTGCAAAGGCTCAGGAGTGCAGTAGTCTCTTACCTCTCTGATAACCCCTATTATAAACTAGAGAAAACCTAACAATCTAGTCTAAATCAGGATCTAAATAAGTCCCCAGCCAGCCTAAAAATATGGAGAGGCACTAACGTGCTGTAAAAGCACCTTTCCACTTCACCTCCCTTGAGGTCAGCAAGAACCTAAGTCCCAAACCTCTCAGCTGGAGGCAAATACGGTTGGCTGGAAAAGAAAGACTAAAGTCATGTTGCAAGCCAGCTCTCAAATGCTGAGCCACAGCTGAGGCAATACCTGAAGCACATGTGCAGGTAGAGAAATTCTATCCAATGGCCACCAGGGCAGCAGGACAGAGCTGAGTGAGTGTTGGCTGAACGAAGCCACAGATAGTTTTACTGACTGCAACAGGCAGCCAGCCCCGGCCAAGGGGAAACCTGGATGGAGGACAAGGCGAAAAGGGGGCAAATTTTCTACTCCTTCTCAAAATGACTTGCTGTTTTCATTTCAAAGTTTCAGAGTCTTTGGATCCAATTAAATTTGAAGAAGGAAATGAGGAGTAAGCAAAATTCTTGGACAACAGGCTGGTTTTTTCAGCTCTGCTGGGACTGCAAGCAATGCATGAAAGGCAGTGTCAGGTGCTAAAGAAAACCAGTGTGTCCTTTAATAGCAACAAGTATGAACAAGAGAGAGGATATACCTATTTTAGGAATGTAATTGTTTTATAGGAAAACACCAACCCCAGTATTTTTCTAATCTTGTTTTTTAATACTCAGCACTTGTAAATTCCTCCAATCAGGGAAATCAAAGATTTCACCTGATAGTATAAATATTTGTTCCACACCATTTTTTTGAGTTCTAAATATTTCTATAAATATCACTTAACACTAGACCTGTGAAGAATTAGGGAGACCTGCCCTGAACTACCCTGTGCAAGTCATGTGCAACAAATCTCATGGCAGACCAAAGGACCTTCTAGGAGTTTACCACCACCTCCAAAACTTGGTAGTAACCTTCCAGAGACTCACCATGTAGATACCAAATGACTGTTACTGGTCTATAAATTGAGAGACCAATTCATCCACAGAGTAAAAGAGAGCTGTGTGAACTCCTACCAAGTCTGCTGACAATACAGCACAATAAATAACACAGATTTCTAATAGATACCTCTTAAAGCACAGCCTAAAAAATGTGAAAGTCTGTAACAAAGAATTCTCTGCTGAGTGGTCAAGCAGGAAATTCTTATGCCCTCTCCTACACCACACATGAACTAGGTGGAACCAGTTCTGAAGTTGAGGTATTCAATGCTCAAGCACGGACAGAGAAAAGGACACACACACAAATTAAAAGAGTGTATGCCTGTGGTAAACAGCTCAAAAATACATAATGATTAGCTGTGCCTTGATTATATATATAAACTGATCACAATTCCAAGGAACAGAAGAGGATTACTCAATGGAAAAAAATAGATATATCTTTAAAAGAGGTTTTAGAAAGCAACCATTTTGTTTATTCACAAAACCAGCCATTATATTTACTTCCTAATAGGTCTAAAGTAAACATAATGTGGTATTTGACAGTATAAGAATAGCTATATAAGATCAGATGGAAGTTCCCTCTCTAAACTCTCTGACAGCAGTCAACAGCAAACACAGGGAGAAGAGAATGAGATGGAAGCAGAGAGTGACACCTGCTTGATACCCTTCCCAGGCTCAGAAATTCTCGGATTTTCTGAACTTCATGTAACTCCTCTGAGTGAGATCTTCTTTTATTGTTGCATTATTGAAGTCATGTAAACTTCTGGTAACCATAACATCTTCTAACCACGAGCTGCAGTGTTTAAATTTCTCACTGTGTGAGGAAATACCCAATTAAGTTTGTTTCAAATCTGCTGCCTGCTAATTTCATTTGTTCTTGTCAAAGCCTATCTGGGGGCAACATCAACAATGGAATTTTTGTGGAACCTATATACGAATCTGAGGAGGCAACTACACAGTTTTGATGTTAGAGGGGCTTCTGCAAATAAAATGCAAATATCTCAGGTTATTTAACTGGTTCAGAACTTTGCTTCAGCTGATAACAATTTAAGATTTTTATTTTCTAAAGTCATTTACTGGCCCATATGAAAAAAAAAAACCAAACTTCCATCCTTTTTCAAGTTTAAATTGTTAATCTACAGATGAAACAAAAATTTCCAACTGTCACTTTCATTGACCATCTCAATGGAAAACTGTACAGTTGTGTGGATCCAGGGAATCAGTTACCCTTTAAAATTCTTCAATTAGAATCAATACACTTTGGAAAGTCACTGATAGTGACTTCAACAGTTCTCTGATAATAGAAGGGAAAATGTAACATCATTTAGCTCAAAGGCTAAATGATTCAAACAGCTATTCTTTCTCCTCAGCTCCATTTTAAGACAAAGAAAGCAACATTCAACACGAGCATTCAGAATGAGCCCTGAAATGAGCCTAGCTGTAGTATGTTAATTCTATCTAATAACTCTTTCTATTCAGCTGGTATTTTTGCTAGCTTTCTGTATCTCTAGCTGTTTATATATTATCTCTGTTACTGTGGTCACTTCCAAATCTTAATAAAAGTTAGGCATTTCTCCATGTTCACTTCTTGGGAAATTGTGGGGGCAAAAAATAAAAATTTAGTTTAGTTCAATTTCAACCAGAAATACAGAAATTCAGAAATAAATTCTGAACCTCGGCCAGCTCTAATTTTTATTTCACATATTCCAGTAGCCTCCTCCCCTCTTCTGGTGTGACATTAGAGTGGACTGGAATCAGATGGCCCTTCATGCACACAGTGACTTACTCAGGGATACACCAGGAGATCTGAACATGCTCCCCCAAGTGCCACAACAGTCCACTTACTATAGGACCATTTTCTCTGTCTGCTCCAAGTCATTCAGGATATTGCAGTTTGATATAATATTACACTTAAAGAAGAAGAGAGTAGATTTCCAGAGACGTAACATTTTCCTAGAAGAAGCAGATTTTTAAGAACCATCCACATTAAAGGTGTGAAGTTTAATGAAGTGCCTTGCAGTGGTGAAAGGTCTCATCAGATTTTACCTCTTCTATATTCACTCCTTTATTACTTGGACTTCATTCTCTGCTAGATTTGAAGAACAGAAGGAAGCTTCATTTTCTTTCAAGGTTTCTTTAACCCCTCAAAAAGGTTGAGATACAGCAATATTCTCCTATAAATACCTAAGGTCTTTCTAGTTCTTCTTACATACCACCTTTCAAACATGATCATGTTTTATTTTACACATATTGTACTGTTGTCCTGCATAACCATCTGTTACAAATCACCTGAAAATGAAGAGGAATTTAAATGTGAAGTATGTCTACTTTTGGTGAAAATAAATTGGATTTGTATGTGGTATGAGAGATATAGGTAAAAGCTAACACCAGTGCGTTACAGTATTTAGTAGTTGAGCAGTATTTTAATAATTTCTTTAAAAATTGCGGTAACTTTTGCTACATTTCATCTCAAGCAATTGTCTTAGGGCATGAATGGTAATAGATAATAATTTGAAGGCAACAAAAAGCAATATGCAACATCACATATAACAGGGACATCTAGTGACCACTGTTAAAGAAGTGAACGTCCTCATTTTCTGACTAAAAACGTTCAAAAATTCTTCCCACACCAGTTTTAGCTTCCTCAGTGTGAGAGACTGAAATGGTTAATGATTTATGCATTCTAGGAGACTTTTCCAGGCTTTTGACTTCTTCTTGGATGGACAGTTGGGCCTGTCCCTCCCTCCAGCGAAGAGCCGAGCTTGCAGGCTTTTGACTATTGCATTGTACCTCTGATGGGCAATTGAAGATGTCAGGCCCTGAAGGGGCGGGACCTCTGATGGCCCATAGGAGCCATCCTCCCCTCTGCCAGTCTGGAAAAGGGCGGGAACCAGGCCAGACAAAAAGCTCTGCGCAGGCCCAAGGAGAGGTTGGAGGCTCGAGGCATGGCCTGTGACACTGACCATGGATATAATAACTCATAACTTCTTGGAGCGTGGGGGCTTCCCTCCTTTACCCCCAGCAGATCAAGGCCACCACTTCAACTGACAGACATGGAAGCTGCAACTATTAAGTTTCATCGCTGGACCCCGTGGGCGGTGACTACACACATCTGTACACTCTCAGCTTTTCTTTCCCTTACTCTCCCTTACTCTTATCCTACCTTTCTCTCCCCTATGCATTTTCTCCCCCCCCCCAAAGGTTATCTCTGTGTCACATTGTTATATGTCAGCACCCAAAATTCTAGCATACCTGTTGATGCAAAATTGTCCCCAATGCATTTTCTTCCCCCCCCCCCAAGGTTATCTCTATGTCACATTGTTATATGACAACACCCAAACAGTTAGCATGCCTGTTGATACAGAATTGTTAAAATAAACCTTGCCAGTATATGTTTTCAGACACCAGTTATTCAGTGTCATTTCACTCTAATCCATCCCAAGGGAATTATTGATAAAAACCTGGGTTACCCCCCTCCCTTTTTCTGGGGCGGGTCATAACACTCAGCCTCAGTTGCCTAAGCAGTTTCATTTTTCTGAAGTTCCAAACTTGTCTAGAAGGGACCCACCAGCAAAGCAGGAAAAGAGAAACTATGGCGATGGCTGGGTCAGCAACTACAGGAATTATTTCTTTTCCCAGACTTTCCATTGGAAAGTAATGATTTCTCTTTTCCAGTTAAAAAATGACACTCAAATGGTTCCAAGCAAAGCAGTACTAAACTTGATTACAGTACTCAGGCTTTGCTTTGAGCATCTATTAAGAAAGCAATGAAACATCAACCCAGTTATAATTTGCTTTTGCCAAGAGATACTACAAAAAACATGTAGAGTACACTTTAAAGTGCTTTTTAGATGAAAAACTACCCCTTTTTGGAGCACGGTTTATATTCTGTGATGATGAATTTCATACCATATCATTTACAAGTCAAAACAAGAATTCATTATCTAGATTCCTGCACAATTACCTTAGTTTACAAAACTCAAGATGTTTTATGCTTCCATACACCATCACTGACAACAGTCAGATAATAAAAGCTATGTTTCAACTCCCCAGTTACTGTTTTTTTCATGTGAACCATAAATAGAGAATATTAAATGGAAAGAAAACAACTGAAGATGATATAAACTTGGAGAAACCTGCGGGTAATGAGGGCAATATCTGTTGTTTTGACTACAAAATCCACTAAATTACACATTGTGTACAAACATGGAAAGAGACAATTAATTAAAAAAAAAGTTTGGTGTTGGTTTTCTTTTTCCAAAGAAAGTTTCACTTCCTGAGAGCTGTGAGAAAAGTGTAATTTCTGACTCATTTATAGGGCTAGCTTTTCGGTTTTATAATAATGAGACAGTTTCTTTGCTTTCTGTAACTTTTCTATAATTTTCTCCCCAAAAAAATAGTTCCCTGAAACAATGACTTGAAACAAGTTTGCAAGCCCTCAGCACACTCACACAAAGTATAGACATAGTTGGTCTTCCACTACTACACAGTTCAGGCCCAGATTAGAAAAAACATACACTGAAGTCTGTCAAAGTTTACTCTGAGTTGAAACACAATTGCAATAGTCATCAACTATGTGACTGAAGTTACGTACAGTACACAGCTATTTAAAAAAAATCTTAAAGTAATTATTATTTGCAAGACTTCTGATATATTCATTTGATCTTAAGTTAATCAAAATTTCAAAGCATAGATAGCCCTCTATAAAGTTTATAATTGAAAGTATTTCTGAAAAACCTCTAAAATGTGGGAATTTTACCTAATTTTAAAATGGTTTCACCAAAAGGTACACTACATCCAGTCTGAACTCCTTAGCTAACCACAACAGGCAAAAAATATAAAGCAAGAGAGAACTATGGGCCCAAGAAACAGAAGTGCAAAACAACATCTGGATCACTCTGGACACTATCTGAACCCGGGGTTTGGATAAACTCCTTATTGTAAGTGAAGGCAGATGAAAACCTGGATCTAAAACCAGTTCAAACTGTGAACTTTTCCAAAATTGTGACATTGAGAGCTGCATTCCAGCCACATTAACACTTTTAAGTTCAATAATCTTCAGTAAAAATCTGATTTTACACTAGGAAAACCTACTCTTCATAACAAAACCACGAGTGTTTCATTCCTTAACTCACAAACATGTATCACCACATTCCTTGGCTGTGGCTGCCAGTCCTTGCCCTCTACTAATGTCCCAACCACCTTCCACAAATTCCCGTCCCATCATCACCCCCCCTACACACACACACACACACACACACACACACACACACACACACACACACACACACACACACACACACAACCCACTTGCCTCCTGGTAAACATATACGCATACGTATTTAAACAACACGAGGACAGAGGCCAGTCCACATGGACTGCTTCAACACTACTGGGGCTCTTGTTTCCTGTTTGCTCCATTCCACGTGAACTTTATTATGATGATGGTTTCCATTTTGAGAGAGCAATTTGCTAAACTACTATGCAGATCTGAATCATCTGTAAATAAAGATGTCTTTAGCTTGGCATCAACTATTTTCTCTGCAGCACTAGACTTTGTTCTTGCCGTAATGACTTCTCAGTCATAATTTTCCCCAGATTCTGATAATACTAAATTTAGATCACAACAGATATTTTTTATTATATTCTCTGGCATCTTTGCAATAAAACCATTGCCTTACATTAGCAGCACAGAGTGCCATTCCTTTATTCATATAGCCGCTTTTCCAAGAGTGCTCTAACATCTAATTATATGAACTAATACATAAGGAAAAAATACTTTTTTTCTCATACAATTATATGCATGTAGTCATATTGTTAAAAATATTTTACCTGCTTTCATTTACAGATTATTTTTTTTTTTAAATTTAAGTGAAATGTGGTCTTTTCATCTTATTTTCCATTCAGGGTTACGAACTTAAATACAACATATCTCTATTTTAGATGTGAAAATCAGGAAAAAAAACAATAAAATTATTTACAAGACTTTAAGCCAAAAAACTAGACAAGTCTTAGGAATTTAAATAACGCAGGGTCTTTAAAAATAAATCTAAACGTACCAAGAAACCTAGAACTCACCCAATATTCTCTCTTCACAGTGAGAACATAAAAGTAATTTATCAGAAGTACATAGTTTCAGGAGATGAGCAGACAACCCAAGCCTTTTACCCAAAATGGTGAGACATTGATTTAAAAGGTCCTTATAAACAAAGGGGAGACTGAGGAACATTTGTGTGCTGGCCAAGATAGGAACTTTCCATAAAGCTGGTTAGATGCTTCAAAGTTAGGTAAACCTGAAACATTTAAATTATTAGGAAAACAAAATTAAACATTTAGATTTTCCTCCAGCTGTTCTACTACAAGTTTCTTCTACTATACTCCAAGAGGCACAAAGAAGACACCAGATCATCCCCCAGGGGCTGGTAAAAGTTTGCGTTCCTTCTCCTGCCTCATACCCTGGTTGGGTTTCTTTCACATCGAACAGGCTCTACTCACAGTAAGAACCGGTCCTGTCCCAAATTACATGGACAAGAACCAACATTCCTGCACACACTACAGAAAGCACCTGCCTCACACATTAGACAAAGTTGAAATTGTAGCCGCAGTATCTGGCCCTCTTTGCTTTTTAATGAGTTATATGTGTAATATTTTTGCAATGTTATTGCTAGATTTTCCACATGCTCCTTTATTAACAACATCAAAGCTCATTTCCTATATGTTTCCTATAAATGCTTTGCACAGTTCATGTTCTTTGTTTTTTTCTTTTTGTTTGTCTTGTGCTGTTCTCCTGATTATAAGGCAAAGCAAAAATTATTTAAAGAGAGCAATATAAACCTCTGGGATTTTTTTTAAAATGTGAGCATCTTCAAAATAACATAGAAATACAAAAACATCAGAAACCAAAAATACTCCATATGTAAATACATACTGAGTGACACTCAGAAGTTTTTTGCCATGTATTAAATTGTTAACAAGCTATAAAGAGCTTGACCAAAACATGATTTCCATCCTGTAGAATTAAGTCAGATGCAAAGAGCATCCAAGTCAGTTTCCTTTCAACATAATTCAAAAGGCTCTGAATTAGGCTACAGGTAACATCCTGCTTTGACTTGTTTTAGTTTGATGTTGTTTTGTACATTCAGACTATTCAACAGCAAAAATTCTTTGATGACAGTTGTCCTTTTCCTCTTTTAGGAATGACCAATTTTTAGGCTTTCCTTCTCAGTTTCTTTGCATTATGCCCCTAACCAGCCCATTTGTCTTGTCTCCTTACTGTCAATAATTTCACCGATTTCACCAGTTACTGTGACCCCTAACACAGGTTTATTTTATGATCTGCAAACTAATTTACTTTAGAAAACAGATTAAATACTATCTTCAGATTATTCATAAATCAATAATCCTATTTGCTACAAGTTGGTCCTTTGCTTCTTAAAATCTCTCCTTTTTATTATGACTATCATCCCATTACAAATGGCTCTTTTAAAAAGGTCAGCTGAAAGACAATTAACTTAGCTGAACTCCCAAACCACTCATGAACATTAACATTTAAACAACCTAGTTCTGTCAAAAGTCTAAGAAAACTGGTTTTAGTAACAGTCGTTTTTAGTTCTCAAATAGGAAGAGCAGCACAAGGTAACACAATAAACAATCTGTCTGAGTGGGAGGAGTAGACAAAAAAACAGAGCCCTCTCAAATTTTGCAATGATTACACTTTGTGTATCTGCCCAAGATCTTGACATCTAGATTGAACCAGCTGTGTGGGCAGCTCCTGCAGAGGGCACTGAAAGAATGGTACCTTCAGATAGTAATTCATTCCAACTTTGTACATACCTATGGTGGTCTTGAAAAGTTATATTCAAGCAAGATGCATCCTCCTCCTTGTTTTCTTCGTGTAGCTGAGAGTCAACAACATCACGTCTGATCCTGTAGAGTTATTCTTTGAAATCCAGTCTACAGTGGTAAAAGAAATTCAGGGTATATCCCAGTCCAATAACCCAGCCTTGCCTGCAAAATATGTCCTTTCTCTACAAACATGCCATAATCAGCATAATGGCTGCATGTTTTCTCCATTTCTAAGTAAATGTTTTCTTCCAGTAATGTTCAGCCCATGGAAACATAAGTGTTTCAGAATACAACTCAATGGTTTATGGACAAAAAAATCTTCCTCTGTCTTTTTTTTTGCCCACGTTCTCATCAGTGTGGTTTTGATCAGACCTAACTCACAGCACTTTTATGATTTTTCCCTGAACTGGTTTATTTCCGCTGTAATTAGGCTTTTTTTCCTCTTTGAGGTTCTAAGACTCCCAGCATTTTGATGGTCTCCATGCTTCTTGACATTGATATTGATCTCATTTATTTTCCAGATCTTTTTAGCAAATTGCTACCTATTTGAGCTACCTTTTAAATCCAACCAAATATTTTCTGTAAAGGGACCCACTTCAACAAGAAGCCTTGGCAGGTACTTCAGAATTTCTATTTTCGTTTGTAATCTGTGTTGCATTAGTCAAAAAAATTAAATAATTACTTCCTTATAGTAGCAGACTTGAGATGTATACCAGGCAAAAATATAGAAACATTTTCTTTATCATTTTCATTTCTTGTCAACCAGTGTGTTTTACACTCTGGGTCTGACTTATATAAGATTTTAAGACTCTCAGAAAGTTGCAGAAGGAGGTTATCATTGTCCAAACATGTCCAAACAACATCCTCAAGATTTGTACATAAAACACATGATAAAATATAATAATCTTGGCCCCTCCTCAAGGCCTATGCATCCACGCAGGGGCTAGAGTCATGGACAAGCACAGAGAAGGAATATTTTAGGATATGGTGATTTCCCTAAGTCTCATTCTATAAACTTGTACTGCAAAAGAATATGATAGCCTCTAAAGAGACTGATAACTTTTAAAGGATAAATGAGCTGGGCCTGTGGTATAGATGTAGTACAAAGGCAACCTCACAGAAGCAAAAGGTGTGTGTCTTTCCCTCCTGATGTGTTCTGCTATTCCCCTCACACCCCAAGAGCAATATTTACACCAAACACAGTTGTCTTCAGACAACATCGTCAATAAACAGTTTACCCTAAGTGACATGAATACATATCTTCCACCACTCTAGGTTTTTGAAAGACCTGGTACAGAACTCAATCTCAAATTCTGTGGAAGACAAACCTGGTAGACAAATAACATGTCGTACAGAATTACTATGTGATTTGCATGACTTCAGATGTCAGAGGATATTTTGTAATATGTTCAGCAGCTAAAGTTCTCAACTGGTGGCATTACAGCTAGAAAAACAATACTGCACAGAACTATCACTCCAGATAACTGATCAAAATTTCATTTGCTGCTGTACCTTTGGGTTCTGATGTTTCAAAAGTGCTGTGATCACCAGTTATCAGTTTCTGAAATCAGGCAGTAATCAGTTATCAGCAGCTCAGCATTGCTCATTCTGCACCTGTATCCCTTCCTATACATACTGAAGTAAAAGGAACTGTTTTTCAGTTTGGTCTAACTGGAAAATTTATCTAAGATTCAGACTTCAGAAAATTATGTAACACTGAACCAACATCAAATTCTCTTAACATAGGGAGCTGAAGAATAAGCAAAGACTTCAAATTCAACAAGTTCTCCTGGGTCTTATGGGCAAATGATCATCGCTGCTGACCTTAAGACCTAAGCCTACTCTACACATTAACCTTTCATCTTACTGCTCTCCATGGGACTAAAATCTACTTGTAGGCCTAATGAAGCAATTGGCCCATAAGAGTTGTTTAAACTTAGCTTTGACTACAGAAAAGCGAAGGATTACAACTCATCATCTGCAATGGAGACATTTTCCAGTGCAGCATAAAGCCCTGAGACCAAGTTCTGCTTCAGAGCCAATCTCTTCTCAAATTCCTGCCATAGCTGCCCATCCCAATCCTGAATTTTTCACTGTCTCAGAGACTACACATGACTGCTATCCTGCCAAAATCCTACTATGTTCCCATATCCCTTTGCTTTTCATGCTTACAGTCATTTTTAGTTCCTTCAACACCTTTTACCACACTGTTTTGGCCTTTAGGGAACCCTTCAGTCAGAACAGAATTTACTGGCTTTGTGACTCTTAATCAAGGAAATATTTCTCCTGGAATATTTGCACACAAAAGAACCCGTTCTATAGTATTACAGTTCTATAGTATTACAGTTCTATGGTATTACAGTTTAAGAGCTTTCTTCTGACTCCCATTAACAGTTCAAACCAAGATGCACAATCTTATTTGCTATCAAGCATCTTTCTGGAATCCAGTATCTCAACAATGAACAAACAGGGGAAAAGCCTAAACTCCAGTGTTATCCCAATTACTTGCAATTATTAATCACAGATCAGCTTTTGAGCTTCAGCCTAGCCAAGAGCTACAGACAAGCCTTCATCTGACCCTGACTGAGCAGCAGAGAGTACAGGCAGCTGGAAGGGCTGCTGCCTTGCTCATCCCTCAGCCTGAGAAAGTGGCACAGTCCTCTGATGCTTTCTGGCAAGTGTCACGCCAGACAGCCCAAAAACTCTAATTAAAATTTTAGTTGTACTTTTACTACCTTAAAACTGGCACCACCTTTTATTAACCTGGTGCTATGTTTACAAGACTGTTCTGCAGATTAGTTAACAGTGTGGAGGCATGTTACAGCGGTATTTTCCCAAGTATATCTTATTTTATAACTTAGGCTATAATTCTAGTTTTATTATTAAGTGCTATTCCCCTTCAAAATAAAAATTATCAAAATATGTATATTGATGTTTAAGCTGTTTTAACACTTAAACCACAGAGTTGAAACGAAAGACAAATGTGACAATAATAAAGCTCAGCCCTGCACACAACAAAACACAACTATGGGATAACATGAGTTAAAAGCAATTTAATGCATGGGAAGAGGAGAGGAAGTTTAAATGAAGACTGCCTATAATTTTCTGCATCTTTTAAGTAGTGTGAACAAGAAGCTGTTCCCTTATCTGAACCATCTTCAGAAACTAAACAGTCTTCTAGTCAACCAACCAAGCTCTTTCAGTGGTTACACAAAAGCAGGACTCTTTACTCAAACCAGAGCCCACAGGCTGAGGACAGGCAGAGGACTCAGACCCACCACACTCAATCCCTCAGTCTCTCAGATTATGAGAGAGTTCCCTAAATATGGACTCTATGGACTTTTACAGCAGTTTCTTCTCCAGCTGCACTTCCACTTGTACCCACCTCAGTAAACAACCAGGACGTAAATTTGCATCTTCCAAATCCTGAAACTGGATTGCACTGTCAGATTCTGAATTTGACTAGGAACTGTACCTGAAGCCAAAAAACTTTTCCAGCTGCAAATTTTGTTGAAACTGGTACACTTCCATCTAAACTTTAGGTTTTGACAAATTGGCAGGTTTTGATATTAAAGTGACTTTCTCAAAAAAATTCCCAATAAAACTAAAGCTGTAATAGCTAAGCTTTCCAAAAGATCATGAGGATTCTTCTGCTTATCAACTGTTAATTGCCACTTAAAAGGAACAATACACCTGGAATCAAGAACTTGATGAAAATATTGGACAATGTAGATGGTGCTGCGATGCCTCAAAATTATGAGATCTTGACAATGTTCTCAGCACAGGGATAAGAAAGACTACATTAAATCCCTAGAGACTACCCTGGGACAGGAAAAGATCCAAAATATAAACATTTTCAATGGCATGGACATCTGAATATTTTGTTGGTATGTTAATTCTGTGTCCACAAAAAAAAAAGTCACAAATGCATAATTATTGGTTTTAACTGTTTTCGGATTTCAAGAGGAGAGGAAATGGTAATGTAACAAAGCTGCAAAGTAAAATAAGTTTTCACAGCCTAGAGAGCCATGAAAGAAGGACATATACTAGATAATCTGGTTAACTGAATTTTGTTATCTTTTTATTTTGTTGGTCATAAATCCCTGATCTCTACTAAATTATAAAGGGTAACATATAAAATGTCTGTTCTATACCATCTATACATCTAATGGTAGATTCTTAAGGCACCCCAATGGGTAGCCCTAAGGACTAACTTTTTATGGGTACTGCACACCTTGCATAAGTTGCCCTGTGAGGTGTAGGCTCCCCATTATGGTAAACCCCTGTTCACCATTTTACCTGCTGCATTTCCCAGGATCCAAACCTCATCTTTGTAGACCTCCATAGTTCCTCCACACCATGTCATCAAGAATGTGTTGTATTTTCCTCTAAAACACCTCAGGTGCCAAACACAACCTAAATGGCAGTTTGAGGAAACTGTCTTGGAGAGGATGTTGAATGTGCACAAACATATGCTCTGTTTTTGTAAGGGCACCAACCAGGCCCCTGCTGATGCATCAAGTGCAGGAAAGTATTTGGCACCAGCCCCTAAGACCCAGAATTTATCCCCTTGTAGGTAGTGGAAAAACATTCCATTTTTAGTTATTCAGTTATATTGGGTCTGTACATAAATGAAGCTTTCTGTCTGTCTTCTTGTGCAAAGACAGTAACTCTGTCCACTTGGCTCATGCTTCTAGGAATGACAAGGCCCAGAGGACTAAACCTTTCCCAATTAAATTTTAGCCCCTATTTCCACTGAGAGGTATTTGGTGATGAGAAGGACTCAGGACAGGTGGGGGTTTCTGCATTCCAAGGGCAGGCGCTGACGGCCACTGAGCAGATCTGGGACTATGACTGGATCCAGCCACACCTAGACTCCACCAGGAGTTTAGAAAGCACAGGGGTCCTCTCAAAACCTCATGACTCAAAGGAGGAGTATATCCCTGGTCTTCCATGCGCATCATTCTAAATTAACTCCAATCCAATTTTCATCTTTATGTTTCATTTATGTAGTAAGTAATAGAGTGACCCTTACCAAACTCTGTTAACAAAGTCTTGCTTTCAAAAATTTGTATTAACACCTGGTTTTGCTAATACCTTTGACAGCGATTCTTTAAGTGGCCAAACCACTCAGTTGCAACAGGCTCCCACAATGGAAACCAAAATGAAGTGGGGGAAGGGACGGTGAATGCCTGAATTTGTCTTGATATAGAAGCAGCATAAAATCATGGGAGTTCGGAAGCACAGCAAGTTCACTAACATAAAAGACAAGTAGGAAGTAGTTTGTTCTAATTGACTGGTGGGGAGGGGCTGTCCCCCTAGAAATGTGTGAAACTGAAAGATACAGGAACTAGAAAAAAAAATAAAACCAGGAACAAAGACAGCAAAGAGCACCGTGAGGGAAGTAATGAAGACCTCAAGGCAGAAGAAGAAAGAAAAAGTACAGCCTGGATGCCTGAGCTTCCTACAAAAGAGAGAGGCAAGAGCACAGTTCACTCAAAGCTAACAGGAAAGACTAACAGTGCTGAGACAGGATTAAGAGCCAGGGAGGTTAAAGGAAGAAATGTGCTATGGCCAGACCTCCCCACTCGGTTCCAGCTTTAACACTTTCACTGGTATCTTTGGCAGCATTGTCAATTATATTTTAGTCATGCCTCGAGGCCCCAACCTTCTGTACTCATCTAATACATTTTAGAAAAATGTTTATACCTATATTTGTACTTTAAAACGAATCTAATTAGACTAAACATTAACTCATTTCCAGTAAAAAATGAAATATATGTGCATTAATATATCGGGGTTTTTCCTAAGTATTGAGAATCTTCTAGTGTTCAGACATCTCTACAATGAACTTTAATGAAACATTAAAAGGCTACTTTGTAAATGCTCAGAACAAATATAAGCAGAAGGGAGACAATTTCCTTTTTCTTTTAAACAATGCAGCAAAGTATGAGCCCTTCCAAATAATAAAAAGAATGTTTATGGCCTCCCTTCTTCTTCCCATAACAATCTCAATGTTAAGTAAGAAAAACTTTAGCTTGTCACAGGCACATTTCTCTTCAGTATCTCATGCAGAACAGCCAAAAAACTGTAGAAGTTCTGACTTGATAGGGGCCTTCTAACAGAAAGGTTGGAACAGCTGTTGTATTGGATAATACAGAGAATCAAGATTTAAGATATTTGGAAATATACTGTGATGTATCTAACAAAGTACATAAGAATTAGGAAAACAAAAATTTGACCTTGCTCAGCTCCCCCCATGTCACACTGAAGTTTTCATTTGCACAGCATGAGCTTCAGCAGAAAACTCCAAGTAGATTTCCATTGAAAACCGTGGTTTAACAGAAGACGGGAAAAAATGGAGTGTGGAAGCATCTCCCCTCTTTCCAGTCATCATCTAGATTTATAGTGCACAGAGTGGCCATCACAGGTTCTTAGCATCGGTATAGCAGAAAACTTCTGATTTAAGAGGAAAACTCTAAGAGGTACCTTTCCTTCACCTACCCACTACAGAACAAAGATGACTACGCACTCAAAGTCCAACTTTTCCCCCTCTCCACTACATAATGCAGGTCAGCTGTAGCATTCAAACTAAAACCAATTAATTATAAAAAAATAGGCAAGATGAAAAACAGGAACTACATATTTATCTCCAATCATCAATCTTAAATCTTCCTAAAACTTGAGACACATTAATGAGCAGACCATTATTTTGGCAAAATTATTCTCAATTACCATCCCATGCTTACAAAAGATAATTCTGGACACACCTGAACTAAAGATAATGATTTAAGCATTCATCTAGTGCCTTTCCCCCTTAAATTAAATTGCATCCAATGAAGTTTTAAAAAAATCAGTTGCCAAGCTACGCCTTTTCTCACTTTCATCTCTGTGTGCAAGGTCTTATATCCATGTTTAAATTGTATTATTTGGTACCAGCCTGAGGAATAAATCGTGTTAGTGTTTTCCCCTCTTTTCAGCTAGTGTAGCTACCAGCTTTATTAAGCAGTTTCTAAAGTATTTTATAGATTAAAAAAGATGAAAGATACAACTGACATCAAGGAATGAAAGTATAATTTGAATAAGGTTTGGCCTTTGATATATTTCAGATTTAAAATCACTTGCATATATCATTTCAATGTAACTAGTACTCTTGAGGTTGGAAACAAGTTTCCCCAGGAATGGCCAATGGAAGAGGGGAAAAATGAACCCTAGTCAACAAAAAAATTGGCTTTCTTAAGAACTATTAATAAGAAATGTGTAGACAAGGGCATTTGTCTGCCCAACAGGGTAAATATGAAGTATTTCCACCATTAATTTTTTTTCATATAGTAAATCACTAAAACATAGAGCAGTATCACAAAAAAATACTCTGGAACCAACAAATCTCTGGTCCAAAGTTATTTGGTAAAAATAACTTAATAATTATACCTCTTAGAAATAGGGTTATGTTCTAATTCAGAACTTTTTAGGTGCTCCAGAAAGGCAAGACGCCACACAAACATCTTGTTGCATGATGTGACAACTGAAACAAGCACACAATAATGTTGTGAAATTACATTATCTGACACATTTCAAAAGCTTATTCAGGTGCTTATTTAAGCCATAAAACCTGTAGGGAAATAAAGACAACATGACATTTCAGTCAGTTCACCATAACATTTTTCTAGTGAAATTGTGTAGCAATTTATTAATGCTGAAAAAAATGTTAGCAGAAAAAACAAATGCCAACAAGCTATACACAAATGTGGAAAAAAAAAGGCAGCTACTAATAAGATACCATCAGCACATTACAAAGGCATGACAGTCTTAAAAGCAGTTTAGAGCATCAAATATATGCAGCCAAAATACCATAAAGCCTCTCAACTGCATTCTAAAATGAGAAAACAAGGTAGTTTATACCACATGCTGTGTGAAATCTGCATCTCCAGTTGTTCTGCCAACACACACAATTTGGAGGAAACCACCGTACTTTTCATTATTCTACGAACAAGCAGACAACAAGAATCTTCATCAGTGTCAGAGCTTTTCATAGATGATATAAATACTTCTCAACACAACTTACTCATCAGTTCACACACTGCAATGAGACACACCATTCTGTCCAGCATGATTTCTGGTCTGAAAAGCAGGCCTGAAAAAGACAATCAGTTGCTAAATAAAGGTCCTGCTTGTACCTAACAAATTCTTTCAGTGACTGAAATGTGATGACAAAGTATTCCTTTCCCCATGACCCAATTCATCTGCAAGTCAATTCAGATCAAACTACACTTGGAAAGTGCTTAAGGTGAGATCAGATAGGTGATCAGAGAGAGAAGCCTGTATGAGTATATGTGAATTTAAATGAAATGAGATGTTACAGATCTTAATACCACAAGTGTAATAGAAAAGACAACACCACTCAAGATGCGTGAAGTACCAAATCATAAACTTTTAGTCATCTGTTTTCCATAGCTTAGTAACAGTCATCGTAATATTCTTTTCACTCCCAAAAATGCCACTGAAGTTGCACCAAAAGGATTTTCAGATCAAGATCTAGATGCTAAGTGATTCACATTTGGAAAAATGTAAGTAGAATAAGCACTTAACCATCTGAAATTTTATTCTTCCAAGCTCTCTCAAACATGCAACACACTTTTCCAAATCTACTTTCCAACCCATTCTTTACCCATTATACTATTTCCCAGGAGAAGCATCTGTTGCCTTGACTAAGAAAAAAAAAACAACCGCAAAGAAATCAGTGAGAGATGAAAGTTAACCGTCTTTGATAGTTACATCTCTGGACACATACAAATAGCAACATGATCTCCTTGATGCAGTTGTGCTCTCCAGGGTTTTTATAGTCACCTCAAGTTCATTTTTAGATCTCACTTGTATTGTTTTTCGCAATGTCTGCTCCTTAAACTCAACACAAATGGATTAGCACCACTTAGGGTGAACTCACAGCAGTACTGATACCTTAGGTTGCAAGCTCTCTAGATCTGAAGGAAACTCTTTGCCTGACAAACTTAGCCCATTTCTGAATATACAATCATTATGTTTTCATCTAAACCATTCCTTCAAGAGAGGTAAGTGATACAACCATGCTAGTGAAAAGTATTTTCACATATTTTAATAAACACCTATTTGTTCTTAAGAGTTGTAAATACTTTCCATTTAGAGGAAAAGAGGACTTGTTAACAACTAAGGAAACCCAGCATGAACAGAACACCATTCATCAACAAACTAAAACATCTAAGGCTTGGAGGCCCACAGGTCAGTTTGAATCCTACCTAGATATAAACCTGGCCCCATGGAAGGCAGTGGGCAACAGACTGAACTAAGACAGTCTTCAGATCAAAAGATCAGTCTGTGAGTCCTCAACCAATACCATTATCTTGTCTTGGCCATGATACAGCAGAGATTACTTGAGATAGGAATGAGAACAAAGAGGATATCTAAACTAAGAATAACAGGGGGAAAAATAACTTCCTGCTCTAGAGGATATAGAGAAGGATTTGCCTTTGAATATTAATGGTGATGATCAAACAGGTAATTGTGGTAGTTCTACTCTTAAACAAACCACAGATGCCCCATACGGATAGCAGAGCTAAGCCTCAAATATTCTGCCTATAATATTTCTAAGGACCTAAGGATCTTAATTACAGTACACCTGAAATGATATGCAATCTCTAGAGAAAAAGTCACACATCTTCATGGAAAAAAAAGTTCACTTTCTGCCAGCATTCATGACATCAATGATAAAGTGAATAAGTACCAGCCTGTGCCCCCTCTCCTTGGCTGCCATTTGTGTTCTCACACTTCCTCAGATAGAAGTGATGACATGAAGACTAAATATGAGTTATATGGCAATTCAGCAAGAATACCAGGTTCTTTTAAAAAAACATGTAATGTGGCAAGTAGATCTGGATTTTTTTCAAGCCCCTATCTCAAGCTCACTGGCTTTGGTTAATTTGGTTTAATTCCAATAAATAAAAACCCTGAAAATGGAGAAATTTAATAAAAGCTCCAAAGGATTCCCATTTAATATTCTTTTCCTAAAGCAGACATTCAACATGTCTTCAAAAGGAAAACAGAGAATTTAAATGCTATACAAAAATTATACTTTGTGAAAATACTTAATGCTCCGTAGAGATCCCTTAGTCTAGTACCTTTCAACAGATATCAATAATGAATAAATGTCATGATTTCTCATCTCAAAATATGGTCTGATTACTAATAAATCTCTAAACAGCCACGGCCATTCCCTATTCAAGGGAATTTTAGCAAACAGACTGTGAGTTCTATTAAAAATTAAATAAAATATTAATTGTAAATTTAGGAAGATCTTTAGTTAAAGAAGAACAGATGTACAGCTAAATGGAATTACAGATCTAATACTGCCAAAAATGCCTTAACTCTCACTCACTTCTCTACCCGCATGAAAACGTATCATATTTGCAGAGGCAAAACAATCACAAATATTATCAGATCTCTTTTTTTTTTTTAATTTGGAAGAAAGCATTCAAGCCTGCATCTGTACTATTGTTTAGGCTTGCAACAGTATGGTTTGCAAGTGAATCCTCTCATCATCCACGCTCGCATACATTGGTTCATTTTTTAGAGAACTTTAATGTAGATATGGCTGGACTCACCCATATCTGTGCAAAGCCATCTAGGGTATGAAGCTTCCTAACTTCTGGTGGTAGGTCCCACAAACAGCAAAAGAGTTGTCAGATCTGCTGTCAATTTATCCAGGCTTTTAATGGAGGATGAGAAGGAGCTAGCAAAGGAACAAAATGGAAAAAGCACAACCAAAAGAACATACAATCATAAAATGATTGTACCATTTGAACTGAATGCATGATTAGATATTGCAAAATAATGTTCTACCTCTATTTTGGGAAAGTGTCCAGTTAGGACACAAGAAGCATAAGAAAAAGATTTCTATAAACGTACTGTTTCACACAGCTTCTTCGGGAAATGATTTAGCATAGTTTAGAGATTGGCTAAATCCCCACCGGAGTAGTAAGGCTGTTTCAAGGTGCAAAGAACATTTCTTTCCTAGCAAAGTTAAAATAAAATATGTACATATGTATTTAACTTTCACGTACTTTGGCTGTCGTGAGGCTTCATGACAGTTGCACACCACATGAACCATATCAAGTTTTGGTCCTTTGCAGAATATCTAACACTGAAAGTGGAAACTTATTTTCTTTTCTTGCAATCATGTAGCCGACATTTGTCTTCTTACAAAAGTAAACATTTTAGTTGCTAAATGCCATTTTCAAGAGTCATTTCAGTATTTGAGAGTTCATGTGATAGCACTAATGACTTAGTTAGAAGTTCCCATGAGTGATTCAAACAAAATTTATCCTTAGGAAACAAAAATGGGGAAACAATAATTAAATGTCAAGCAACAAAAATAAATATTTGCTGAAGGGAAGGAAAAACAATTCCATGGCAACAAAATTTATTACCTCAAAAGTCAACAAAATACCCTTGCTTGAAAAAAACAATCTCCTAACATAAAGCCACCAGATTAAGGAGAATTCTCTCAAAGTAATTCATTGTTCAAACTACATTGGGATCAAAATCTAATAAAAGTAACACGGATGTTTACATTAATTCTTGGTCTCACACTGGTGACACAGAAAGCAGACAGCTACTCACATTCCTTTTCCTCAGCAAAATCCCTTTTTTTAGCTCTAGTCTTTCCCCAGAATGATCCCAATAAAATATCTGAATCAATAATCATAGAATCATGAAACAGTTTGGGTTGGAAGGGACCTTACAGATCATCCAGCTCCACCCCCCTGCCATGGGCAGAGACACCATTCACTAGATCAGGTTGCTCAGAGTCCCATCCAACCTGGCCTTGATGAGGCCAGAGATTGGGCATCCACAGCTTCTCCGGGCAACTTGCTCCAGTGCCTCGCCACCCTCATAGTCAAGTCAAGGTTACTAGATTGTAGCTACAAGCTGGAAATACAAAACTCATAAAAATAAATATCCAAGCTTTTCTAAGAACACATACCCAATATTTTAATTATAAGAAACAATAAAAGACAAAACCTGACATCTCCACTACCTTCTTAATCCCATAGATTTGTCAAAATATCCAAGGAAAACATGCCTATGTAAAGCTTTAAGCAATGGTAAAACTCTTAGTAGAATTCTCATTATTTTCTAGAGCATGTGAGTATCCCATTTATAAACTAAATTTTCTCATTTAACAAATTCATTTCCCTTCTACAGATATCTAGACTATCTAAAATGAGCTTAGTTATAAGCATTCCAGTGGCATACGTATTAAAACCTTCAAAACTTCAGCCAAAAGCCAACTGGCAGGAAAACTTTAAATGAAAACATTTACCTCACATCATAATCTGAAGCACACTCTTTGAAGTCTTATTTTTAGATCAAGTCTATGGTAAACTAGGATTTAAGGAGATTTGTTCATAGCACACTTATGTATAATGTCCTAATCTTATTTATTCCAAAACTTGGAACTTCCAGTAAAATTCCCCTTTTTCCCAGGAAAGTTTTCTTCTGAAGATTCTTGCTGCTGCATATCTGTTTGCTATTACCTTTCAGACACGAACACTTTTATCACGATTTAAGGACGATTCCCCCTCAAGCACATTTATCATGATTTAAGGGTGATTCTCCATCTTTTTTTTTCCAGCTAAAATTTCAGGTTTAAAATTTGGCTGTTTCACCCTCTTGCCACTGAGTACACATTTACTGACACCCAGATGCTTTGCAGACAACTGGATCATTTGTGCACTGGCATAAAAACTTACAAAAAGCTAGTGTTTTTAACAACAGAATTTATCACTTAAAAAAAAAAAAAAAGACACCTTAAAAAATATCACAGACTTTTAAATTCCAATGTTGCTATGTAGAGGAAATTTTCAGTGTTTTTTTTATTATATTTCCAGTTGTAGAAAACCTAAATCTTAATTCCAAGCTAAGAACCCAAAACAAACTCAGACGAGTAATAAGCCTTTTTCTCTTAGCCAACAATATCTCAACCAAACTTTCCATTTCCTTTGTTTACAAGGTGCCTTCTAACTCCCATGTTACATTCAGCACACATTCTGAGAGCACCATTCATCTAGGAAATTGCTGCTAAATGGGGTAGAAAAATGTTATCATGTGCGACAGCACTGTCACATCCTACAGGTCCCCATGCTTTCTTCTGTATTGCCTGTACACAAGTGAGAGAACTGAGTTTTGAAGATATATGGGTCTGCAAACCCACTTCATTTTGACCTTTTCTTTGTTGCATTTTTCAGCAAATACCTAAATTTTCTCTTCCTTCAGGCATGCTTAAAATAATCTTCAAAAAAAATAATGGAAAAGCACAATTGCAAAAAGTGCAAGAATGGTGAAAATGCCAAAACACAACAAGAGGTTTTCCCCCAGAGAAGGTTCTGCAGTAAAGCATCAACTGCCAATCAATCTTAGTCCTTATCTGAAGGAGCTGCCTTGGAGGCACAAGAGGATAGTTTTCTCCTTGTTTGTTCATTCCTTGTTAAAGCTGCCAATTTTGCCTTTTTATACAAAGGACCACAAATCCAGTATTTACTTTTTCTTTTTAAATTCAGCTATGCAAAGCAGCAGAAAGAGTCAATACACATTGCAGATTAAGAGCACAAAACCAAATCTGAAATCAAAACCTGTTTCTTTTTATGGAGTACAGGATATGTATGGTGTATTTTTATTTTTTCCACTCCAAACAACACACACTGCAAGGTATCTACTGCTGATCACTGCTGCTTCTGGGGAAGTTCCTGCTCTCTCCCGGTCTGCAGGACTGCAGGGAACACCATAGCCATTATTAAAGCCATCCTTATCAAATCTTAGGACAAGTGTAGAGGTAAACCATGTAGGCTGGATCTGCTAGCACAGCTTTCACACAAATGTCAAATCTGCCTATTTGTAAAGGGCATAAGACATTAAGTGAAACAAATGCCACATAATGATTTGGCTTCTTGTGCACTGCAAAAGACATGACAGATTTCAAGTACAAAACTTGCTCTTTGGAAGACTTTTTTAATTGCCAAAATGCTGCCACTTGTTTTTCTAGGTTTACTGAGAGATGTGGGAAGGGCACTGCAGCCAGTGTTTGAGAAATCAGTAGTAAACAACACGTAATGGCTTTAAACTGACAGAAGGTGGGTTTACATTAAATATTAGGAGGAAGTTCTTCACTATGAAGTGGGGAGACACTGGAACAGATTGCCCAGAGAAGCTGTGGATGCCCCATCCCTGGAAGTATTGAAGGCGAGATTACCCTGAGGAACCCGATCTAGTGAGTGGCTAGTGAGGGTGCTGGAACAAGATGATCTTTAAGGTCCCATGCAATCTGAACCATCCTATGGTTCCATGAAAATTTAAATTGTATATCTGAGACCTTTCCCACTTGCCCTGCTCTGTATTTTCAGATCGTTGGTGCCATGTCCATGGACGACATTCCATGTGAAACTTTCTCTCAAGTTTCCTCTCAGTGCAAGGAAGCACCACTTTTCACATGGTCTACAGAGCTTTTTGCAGGTTTGATACCTGCTGCAAGAAATTTTGGGTTTGTCAGAAATTATTAGAAATTGAAAGCTGGAAGAAAAAAAAATTGTCCCACATCCTTGGCCTGGTCACACAGCTAGGAGTCCCAAAAACTTTAAAGAAAATCAAGGTCATGACAGTGATCCCTTTAGGAAAGGCTAGCAGCAAATCCAGCCCAAACTTAAAACACTACAGCCAGCCCTACAAAACACAGAACCAAAGTGAATTAACTCCATGCAAAAGAGAAAAAGCCTTGGAGGGAGGCAATGCCTCTTCAAGTTCAGAAACACTTCTTTGATAAATTATGACCCGCTGTACCCTATTTTGGAGCTATGGCACAAGGTACACTCTACTCCTGAGTGGAAGAAGGATAAATGTGGTTATAAAAATCAGACAGGAAGAGACCTAAGTGAGGAGACAGCTGAATAAAACTGAATTCTTGCACTCTGAATAGTCAAGGCTAGTAGTTGTCAAAAATGAGATACCAAACTCGATGGAATTAGCCTGTCATCATGGCAGTTCTAACTTTCTTATATTTCTAAAAGGAAAGGCATGCTGTATTTCTTTCTATAACCCTAGACATGCTTCAAATATTAGACTGTAGATAAGAGAGTAAGTGTTAAAAAGTGTAGCTGTCTCTAAACAAAAAGCTAAAAATTGAAGGAAATATCTTTGCCAAAATATAATAGCAACCTCTGAACTCTTTCTTTAATTTCATATCTGGCTTCTGTTTAATCAAAGCAATCTCTTCCCCCATTAAAAGCCACTTTGGCTTAGATCTCTGGAAAACCCAAAGTGCAATGTCGGAGCTGGAGCTGTTACTTGAAAGAAGTGCCATTTCGTGAACTTAAGGGTGACACTGTCACCACAGTATGGCATTCATCATATTAAATTTCATTAATTTGTGAGGTAATAAAACTCTGCATGCTGCCTTTTCCTTGGGAATTAAGAGTCCTCATGCCAAATCATACAGCTTTTTCCATCGTTGAAATAGTAGTGACCCAGCAGCACAATTGTCTGTTTGCTACAAGCAAATATGGCTCTAACTGAATCCTATTTCCAAAGTTTTTTTACAGAGGCACAGATTACATTAGAGGTATTGGTTAGTGATGCTTTAGAGCAAGATTAACAAGTAATCCCTCAGTAATCAAAAGCAAGATGTAAAGTGTTGTTTTAATTCCTTCCACACAGGCAACACATTACAGATTTAGTTAGCACTGCTTGGTGTTCCTACAGTTTCAGGGCTTCACACCTAAACTAAAGAGGGAAACATGGAGTTTTCTAATTAGAGCCTAGAAAAAAGAAAATACATTACTATAGTATGTAATTTTCCTTCAGGGAAATGCCAGGTTTTCACACTTTTGTTTAGGTTTAGGGTGAACAAACATTTCTGACTCTGAAGATCATCCTTTTAAAGGACATCATTCAGAAGCACATCCTGGAATCTATACTGTACAAGCAAAAAACTTTGATTAAGCTTCACTAAAATTCAGACTTTTAGTGAAGCTCCCTGAAGCAACTGAAGTCTGGCCATGCTTTGTACACTGAAGGATCGATAAATTACACTTTAAAAACCTAACTTTTTATGGGTGCGCTCACTCTAGAATGTCAAAATACATCTTTTTTAAGAAATCTTCAGCACTGAGCTGAGTTACACTGTGGCTTAGGGCTACAATAATCTTTTGCCTTGATAGGATCAGTAACCAAAGCTAAGTGTTAAACACTATGCATGAAAAATAAGTGTCCATTTCAGTAGTAATTTTTACAGCCTGAGGTAATATTTCAACATATTTGTATTCTGTTCTAGAATTTCCTGTTCTGTATCAGTTTTGTTTTCTTTTGTTTCGTTCATGGAGCAAAATTCCATGTGAATGTACTCCTTTCTTGAGGGAAGGAAATATATTTTTAATTAACCTAACAAATTGGGCACATTGCTGAGGCATAAATAACCTCTGTACTAATACCAAGTTCAGTAGCCCTTTTGCAGCAGCTGTTAACACCTTTTCTCACTGCCAGAAACTTCCGGATGGTGACTTGGAACAGAATCTTTCCATTTCACAGCAAGATAAACCATTCTAATTGTTTCTCTGTTGGAGCAGGACAACAGTATTTTAGTACTTTAGTATTTGGGGGGAGGGAGAAGAAAGAAAAAAGAAAGAAAGAAAAATACACAGATCAAAATTATGAAGTGAAAAACTCTTAACTGAAAACCAATACATTCCTTTTGTAAAAACAAGGAAGAAAATTAAATTGAAAGAGAGCCCACAGAGTAAAAGGAAACAGACAAAACCATGGGAGAAAATCAGGGTGGAGAAGAAGAAAGAGTGTGAATGAGCACCAGGAGCTGAGGGAATCAATAAGAAGGTTATGATCCGGGGGGAGAGATACAAATCTACACAAATCATATGCCATAATTCAACTCTAGCTCCAGATGGGTAGGAATGAAAGACAGGAAAACATCAAAATGGAAGGAGAAGGGGGAGAGAGTGAAACAGAGAACCACAGAGATTATTTTACTTTATACATCATATGGTTTATTAGAAAAACTCAGTGATAGTCTGCAGCTAATGAATTCTCAGCTGCAAACTTCATCTGCCATAGCTCAGCTTTACCCTTTTGTATTTTAGCAATTTTAATTAAAATCTCACATATTTCTAAGTAAATTTTGCTAAAATGCTTCTGCTTCTGCTCCGATTTCAGGCAATGAAACAGAGTCTTATTCAGATCTCTCAAACAATCAGTAAGTTCCATAAAGTGTGTACTGTCAAAAGGCCAAAACCACAAAACTCATGATTCTTGTATACAATGTGAACAGAGCATTTCCCTGTAGGAAATAATCCTGTGCTGGCAATGAGATAGACAGGATGGCTTAATGGGCCTTTTCTATCAATTTCTATGATATTATCAGTGCAGTACTTGACCTTTTCTCATTAATCACGTTCACTGTCACATGGGTAGTTTAAAGAACTTGCAATATCTTTAAATATCCGAGGAGGTAAAAGCTGGATGATCATTAGACCATCTGACCATATACCTTGCTGCAAGACAAAAAGAATCTCCCTTCCATTCATTCCATGCTTATGAAACTAAAATTAAAAAGTAATTAATGGACCTTCTACATCTCCATGCTCAAGCATGACTCCCCTCTACAAAGAGCCGGAAGAAACTGGGGTAAAATCATTCCCCTATCCCAGTTCCGCACTGCTTTCTTGAGCTGAGGAGTCACAGTAAACCAAACTAGTTGTTCTCACGCAAAGGAAAACAGAACACATTGGTAGAACACGGCACAGAAAAGAGTTAGAGGATGACTCTTTTCTTCAGGCCATTTGAATTATTTCCCATCTTTACTGAAGCCAGAAGGATGCTTTCTCAGGGCTATCAGTCCTGTACACTTCTAACATCTGCAAGCAATTTCTCATGTGTAGTATTTGCTACCTATTTACTTCTCTGTGGATGTGTAACCTCTGCAGGAAGTGAAGGATGAACAGTCATACAGACACTCATGGGACAGCTCTCATCTAAAGGGCTCAAGCAGCTCCCTTGACTTCTCCCTTGCTTCTGTCACACTAATCAGCAGAAAATGTAACTGCCATTGGGCATGAGGTGCAGACCAGAAATAGCAGAGTGAACAGCTGAAGTGATTTATTCCTGATGGCATTCTCTCAGGTGGAAACATTTCGCTGTTGAGATTATGTTCACCTATCCATAGCACACAGCTGGACTAAATTCACCAGAATGAAACACATCTCTCGTCACTAGGATCATACAAATAGAGCAAAGAAGAAAATTTGTCAAATTATCGTCTTTGATAGCTCACCTAGAGCCATAACCACTCACTTCTCCATTCCAACTGGAACTGTCTCCTTTCATTAAGATAAATTTTCCCTAATAGCCTCTATCATGGAATTATTTTGCCCTCACACTCCATGATTCAACTCCTTCACATCCTGAAAGGAACACAGCTGTCTACGCCCAAACTGCTTTACTGATCCAGCAAAACTACTGTAAGCAAGTCCGAAATTCTTGTTGTTGTTTTATCTGGAGGCCTAGGGAAGATTACGGAGTAAACCATCCTCAACTTGAGCCTCCTGGGGCACAATATTGATTCCTTCTAACCACAGTGAGTTACAAAACATCTGACTCGTGCAGTTCTTGGTGGATGAGCTGCCTTGCCAAGTAAGCAAGAAGATTAAATTAAATAATAAAACTCAAAATATGAAATATCCTCCACTGTTCCAGAATGTTTTCCTCACTGGTTGCAAATGAAGGCAGAAAGATGATCCCACCACAGACTGTGCTTTGAGGGCTGGGTATGCAGCTGGCAGGTACTCAAGCCTGTATTTAAAAGCATAGTGGGGATGAGGGAGAACTGGGATGAAGGGAGGGTTGCTGAGAAGGGTGGGCTATTTTGGGCTACAAAATAACTTTGTAATCAAATCAGGGGGTTTTTCTGAAGAAATGGGAGGTTGGGGGAAGAGAGGGAGGAAGGGAAAGGTTCTACAGTTCCTTCAAAATAATTTAAAAATATAAAAAAAACCTAAATGTAAAATATGTGAAATCTAAATACAGAACTTCATTTTTGAAAAGTGTTCTTGATAGTCTCTCCCTCAGCAGTGCATGTAGAAGCTCTGACACTGCAAAGATAAACACTAGGTGTACAGAAAGAACACTAGGTGTACGGAGTAAAATGGTTTTCCCCCTTGGAAACTGTATCTGCTCAATATGCATTTTGAGCACATCTACCACAGATTTACTGAGGGTCTACACGAAGTCTGACAGGTAACTGCTTAGAACAAAAATTATTCTACATAAAAGAGCAGCCCATCAGACTTCTAAGACCTGATAAATTCCTAGCAAGTACGTTAATTAAAAAGGACCAGGCCAATCGAAAATGAGAATGGTATTTCACTTTTCAATATATTACTAGGGTAGAAATTTTTTTCTTTGTAACTAAAGTTCACTGTAGATGCCTTCTCACTTATGAGATATATTAAAAAATACACTTTATTTCCTGACTAGCAGAACATACTGCCTTTATTAAAGATTATTCCTCTGACAATACCTTTTTTTCAATTGTTTAACCTCCTTTTTGGAAATGTACTTAAAGTGTATAAAGATTACTTAAAATATGGTTCCACAGATATCACTCTTGTAACAGTTACTGTACTACTGCCCCAAGAGACAGATGAGGGGAATGTTAACATACTATATACTGTATGTCAAAATGAACAGCAAAATAATTTAAAAAGCCTTTACATTTTAAGGAAATCCTACAGTGGTCTCAAAAGGACAGAAAGAATGCCAGAAAACCTTCTAGTGAACAAGGTTGTCTTTAATAAAAGGTTGACTAAAATTTGCTAAATTAGTTATAAGCCCATCCTGCTTCTTTTAAACTGAATAAGAATCAAAAACTAGGAAAGAAATATTACATTTAGGAGCAAACAATGAGAATAGCTTTTGAACATGAGAAATACATCAGTTACCTAAGTGCCAGGCAGCAGTGCATATACCAATGGCCTCTATTCCCAACTGTACTGTCTTTCTGACCCACTTGCTTCACTTTCCTTCCTTTGATTTCTCATCCATAAATAACATCATTGAATTATTTTACCTCCTCAACAGAGTGTGCTAGAAAATACTGGACAGTATTAGAAAAATAGAAAGCATTATAGAAGCACCAGCTGACATCTGAGACCTACAGAAAAGCAAGAGACCCTTGCTGTCATCAAAGCAAGAGTCAAAACAGTAATACTGTAAAAAACAACATGTTGGAATTTCAAGGAAAAGAATGATCAAGAACAGGAGGGAGACCCTGCAAAGGATCGGTTCCTAGTACAGAGACTCCGGACATTGACTTGCGTTCTCATTAGAGCTATAAGAACCAGAAGTTCTGCCAGATACATAATGTAATATAGAAAGTATTTTAAAATAGAAGCCTTCCTTCCCACAAAATGCATTTTCCAAATTTCTTATTGTGCTCTTCTCACTTACTCATTACAGCTCTCTGTCCTGCTTGCTTATAAAAATGTATTCTTACTGGTTTTCTTTTTACCTTTCTTCTCAATCCATCCATCACAATTCATCCCTGTCTATCTCTTGTAATACTATATCCTGTATCAAGATTAAATCCAGATGAGGTTTCCTAATACGATAGAAATAAATTCCTTCATGAGTTGGATCCATCCACCCAGAGACGTAATGGGATTGAAAACAATATTCCTATAATATCATTGTTGCTTAGAAAATACACTTAGGAAGTTTTTTTCATCTTCAAACTGGAGTCCAAAGAATGGGAATTTCACACTTTGCCTTTATTCGCCAAAACCACAACCTTTGAAGTGGAGATAATCCCAAAGATAAAGACTGGGGGGCAGTTTCCTGTCCCAGTAAGTGGGAGGACTATAGCGTTAGGGTTAGGGTTAGGGTTAGTGCAGGACTATAACATCACCATAGTAGGGCTGATGCTCCGGGAGCTCTGTCTTTCAGTGATCTGATGGCAGATGTACCAGTACAATCACACAGCATTGCAAATTTTGCAAGATCATAGCCAGTCTTGCAGCTTTTGGTGTTTCCCTGAATTCTCAAAACTGCTGCTAAGTCATTGATTTTCATTTCAGACAGTGAAATTTCTCACTCATGCCAATAATGTGAATGATTTTGAAATATGGATTCCATCCAACTAAAAGGAGTAAAGAAAATAAGTTAAATGCAGTGTTTTTCATTGGTTTATAGTATACTCAGATACAGATACATATACAGACATGCACAAACTTGCACACAAACTAATCACTCAGGCAAAGGAGACTTTTTCTTTCTTTCTTTCCCCAGGTACATCAGAACGAAAAAAGAGAACAGTCAAGAATCATCATCATCTGCTTTTTCATTGCAGCCTCAGTCTAATATAATGAAACACAGAAATGTTGAATACTCTCAGATTGCACGTCCTTTTAGTAATTAGTAGGCAGAAAGATGCATTTCAAGACACTGAAGAAAAGAAGAGCTAGAAATCAATCCCATAAAAATCAGCCAGTGCATTTGGATGTTTTGTCACCTCATCAAGACGGGTTGTGGGTGTTTTCTGTAAAGAAATGAAAAAGTAGTAGGAAAATTCTGGGTAACTTGTCCTAGAAATATTCTAAACAAGCATATTGGTTTGTTTTGTCTTTTTACTAATGCCATAAGGAGAAAACAACTGGACTTCATGGCTATATACTCAGATTTCCAACAGCAAATAGGCACTGGTAAATGAAAAGCATCTTTTGCACAACTTGACTGCCTTTCAAGAGATATCCTTTGATTTTTCCCACTAGTGTGTAAGAGTATCAGCAAAAATAAAGTGAGTGCTCTTCTCTACAAATATATATATATATGATTTTTTTCTCAGGCATACTTTAAATCCACTTAAAATATACAGCATTTTTGTATACTGGTGATTATTTAACAAAATTTGGTGCATTGCTAAGTTCTAAACTTTATCAACATCTAAATATATTATAATAATAGGATACTTTTGCCAGCAAAATGTACAATCTGACCAAAAGTGGAGTTCTTTAAAAAGACTTAGTTTCCTTGAGCTCGTTGGCATCAGCATATTTCAGAACATAGCTGTTCTCATTCAGAAAAGATGAGCAATTCCAACTCCTAAGCAAACCAGTAGTGCTCACTAGGAGTCTCTTCAGCACAAGCTTTAAAGCAAATCAATATACTGATAGTACAGCACAAAACAACATACTTTGGGAAAAATGTGTGCTTGTTTTTACAGGGAGTTGTACTAAACACAACTATAGGGATGTTCTGTTGTTTTCCCACCAGTATACCTATGGTAGAAGCAAAGACCTGTGCTCTTCAAGGAGAAGGCAACAAATGTGACCAAGCGACAGCCTGCCAGCATTAGCTCCAGAGACAAAATTAACCTAGAGGAGAAAAATCTGGAATTCATAAAAGGCATTAGCTACCAAATATGTGACCACAGAAATTGCCAACACCAACTATGTGACCACAGAATCCAGGATATTTTAATCACAGCCTTTCCCAGTTTAAAGCCAGAAATATTAATGTAATATATCTAAAATAGTCCAATACATCACATGGCAAATCCCAGTAAGGAAAGGACCGCTTTACTTGCCTTCCCGCACCTGTGAGTGAGAGGTGTGGGTAAGGCACTGGCAGCCAGCATGTTCCTGAGGACTGGCAGCATGGGATGTCTCACTGAGGCTGAGCTCTGGCCAGCTGGCAGGAATCACAGCCCACTTTCTGCTTCCCTCTCTCTGTTGAGTTCCTTCAGCTTTTTAGGAAATTATTCGGCAGTTCTTCACTCTGCCCAGATTAGTCTTTGGCAGTCAGGAAAATAAATACAGCAAAAGGAATATAAAAAGACTGCTTTTATGACATGGCATTTTTAGACACTTATAGCAAGAGATTAAGAAATGTGCTTTCACAATCAATCATCAAATGTCAATATGTACTGCATCTTAGACAACAGTTGAGGTAATGGGACAAACCTATTTCCTTTTAAATTCCACAGAGCAACATATTTTGGCCACTTATTGTTCTTAAACATATATGTATTTAATAAATAGAATAGAATAAAATAAAATAGAATAAATAAAATAGAAAAGAATAACCTACATTGTGCCAACCACCTTCAAACTACTGGCAGCCACATAAGGGTCCAGAGAAGGCTGATCACCGCCTCACTTCCCACCTCACTTCCCACCTCCTCCTCTGGCTTCCTCCCTTCACACACTAAGGCCAGAGATAGAAGCACACAACATGCCCAAAATCAAGTGTCAGGGAAGCATAAAAAATTGAGGAACCTCAGAGCACTCTGGGGTGGGCTAGTCTGGGTGCAAAATTCAACTGTGTCTGGCTTTCAAAGGGCACCTGCTAGAGTTGCTGAACCCTCTTATTCATCAGGGAATAACCCAAGTCAAGGAATTGCCACCAGCCTGTCAGGGTAGTTCCAGCACCTCTCTTCTCCCAAGGCCTTCATGCTACCAATTGGGGCATAGCACTCCCAAACTTTTTCCTGATCTCCATCATTAATATGCATTGGTTCAAGAAGACAAAACACACAGTGAGTACTGTCAATATTGTCCAACTTTTATCCCAGGTTAAAATTAATTAATTCTGGTATATGAATCTTTATACTTCAGTACAGAAAAAACAGATTTCTTTTTTTTTAAGTAAAGCAAGTCTTCCTACACAGAAGCTGTTGACAAATAATTCCAGTTGAGAAAGTCCAAGAGGTGAGGCAAGCTTTATCGATCACAGTTCAATAATACCTATGAATAATGCCAGCCTTGTCTCCACCACCTTGAGGCAACTCAATTTTCCAAAAATATCTATCTGCTCATACAGTTTAACTGCACATGTAAGAATATCTGCAAAAGTAGCACTCACTGACTCCCACTGCATTTGACATTCTGCTATTTTCCAGCTATGCAGTAAATTAGTTGCTTTCACATTCCTGTCTTGGTGGCCAAAACAGATTTCTTTTTAAGATGTGTTAGTTCAATTTAGTAATATAAAATACCTGAAAAATGCCATTAGGATGCTAATGCATAAGAATGTCCCTTTACTAGCTGTCACCATTAAAATGAAGGAACAAGTAACTGGTTTTTAATGCAGTCCTGTTGAAAACTAAACAGATAGAATCAATTTTTGTGGGGTTTTTTTATATTAACTGCAGGGATGAGATGCATACTAATTCTTAAGCCCCATATCAGTAGTGAATAGTAGTTTATTCATGTAACAGACGTTATCTTTTTTTCTCTTCAACAGCCTCTTGTCAGTGGCCTTGTCTGAAAAGAGCATCACAGGAGTCTGTCAGAAGGTGCTTGACAGTAGCATATGTTGAAGCACTTGAAATTTGGGGCAGGTTTTAGTTCATTTGGGCAGAGGAAGCTGGCTATGAAATAGCAACACAGGAATCCAAAGAGAAATACATTTCACACAAAGAAAATTAAATGCAAAAAGATATACACTTTCTAGAGTCCAGTAAGAAGGCAATAACACAGAACTGTGTGCTGAGAGTGTAAGCCTGCAGAGACAAGTATGGAAAAACTGAGTCTGATGACAGACCAGGCATCACAACTGGGATCAAAACATTCCAGGAGACACTATTAAATGACCCAGAGCTAGCCCTTGACAAGGCATACGGAATTTACCATGCAAAATGAGCTGGTTTTTGAAAGAGAGATAGTCTTCTGCCATTACAGACATTATTAAAAATAAAAAATGCTTTACGGAAATCAAATGAGGTAAAAAGAGCTACAATTTTCAAAGTCAGAATTACAAACTTATACACTTTAGTCGGTATCAACAACTTTGAAAGTGCTCAGAATTTGGGGAAAAAGATGCAAGAACTATGAAGAGTTTCACTCCTTGGCTACAAGGAGTTTAGAAGGGAGTACCTCAGAGAAGAGAGTATCTCAGAGAAAGATGAATGAACCTTCAGCTGGAAAACAATACAGGCCATTTTTCCTCTTTATACTGGAAACAAGTGTAGAAGCTACCATGATAGCACCAAAAAAATGCTCTTACATCTCTAAGAATATTCACAATCAGTAAAAGATGAATGAGTAAAGACTAAGGAATTCCAGTAAGAGTATATGTATCAATCAAAAAGAAATCGAAAAGATGCAATGTGTAGCCATCTCAAATACAGAACTGCTGCACTGAAATGGGTGCTACCTCTTATCAACACAAAAAACTCAGTGGAAAAGGACAAAATAGCAATCCAGGAAAAAGCAAGCTACATTTGCAAGCACTAAGGAATCCTTAGCATTCAAAATACAAATCAGAAAATCTTCCCTCTTCACATCAGAGTAATCCCAATCTTAAGAAAAAGTTAAGTGTATTATTCTGAACATCCCATACTGAGCAGAGGTGTTAACAAAATGGCTAACATATTTGCAGGCCACTGTCACAGAAAAACAGGCATTTTGTTTCTAAAACGACACAGGAAGGAAAAACAAAAATGTACAGGGATTTATATTTTCTAATATAGAAGCACCTAATATAGAAGATAAGGCTGATGTAGAATTATTTTATAAAATTAACACATATGCATCTATTGCAGAAATCAAACTCATCCCATGTCCTTAGGAGAACCTCTTTCCCAGACTGCCACCTGAGATCTGCACAGCTTCCACATCTCTTCACCAGGAAATACAGCAGTTGCAAAGGGAAACAACTACTACACAGAACACATTTATGATTTGAGAGAAATGATGCAAGGGTACAAGTCAAAGTTGTATCAAAACTCTGAGACCCTGCTTTTTCCAGCACCACCCTCCTTTGAGCTCCCCTACTAATTCTTTACCACTGCAACACAGTGGTGAGGAACCTTTACAGTATACAAACCAGTTTGCACTGAAGTGAAAAATCCCCATCACCAGGATTACTCAAAAGTGAGTAATAAAATGAAGCAAAGGGATACAAGCTGGCAACAGCACACCTGAGGAGATGATGAGTGTACCTGCTCCCGACGGTCAAGGAAAACATACAGATGTTCCTTAAAGCATCAAACTGCATAGGGACTTCTTTTCTTTCTTAATCCAGACCCAAATCTAGCAAGAGTATGAGATTTACAGCTGGAGGAAAGGCTAGGTTCTGGTAGACTGTACCAGCACTAGTCACACAGTAAAATTTTCTCCAGTGCAAATAAGGGTATCACAGTTTGTCTTTAAATTCTGCTCTCTGTTAAGTATTGCAGCCAGAGTTGAGCCATTATAGCAGAGAAGCTGGAGGAGGTGAAAGCTTCTGTTACCTCTGAAACATAGCAGTTGTTCCAACAAAGGTTAATAAAACCAAAAGGCTTTTAAACAGAAAAGCTTTAAATTTATTGTCTCCATGCTGTGTGCCAGCTAACTTTATAATACAGTCATGTAACTATAAAATAATGATTTGCAGTTGCACCTTCTCAGATGATGAGGCAAAGGACAATGGCGAAGAACACAGGTAACTTTTGCTGAAAACAGAGACTCTATCTAATTGGAATGGAATGAGCAAAACCTTTATAATGGAGTCATCTAAACAAAAACTCTCAGCCTTTAAAACAATATGACAATGTAAGTCTTTCACAGCATTCCTACAAAATAAATAAATAAATGAATAAATAAAAAACCACTTTGGTTACTAAATAATAATTGATCCCAGGATCCCAAGCCATGAGAGCGCCAAAAATGCTTGAATTTTTCCTATCCAAAGTCATTTGCAGAATAAGCAGTGCTGAAGTCCAGTTGTCCAGGATTTTTTAATTTTTAGAACATACTGTAAGTATTGTTTAGTTCTTCCACTTTTTGAATAGCTGGCTCAGGCAATGGAAATCCCCTATCATGCTTATCTATTCCTGGATCTCTGTTATTAGTCCTTGTAAATGCAAACCAGCATTATCACATTTTAAACACCTAAGCAAACTATCTGTGTCCCAGGAAAACAATGCGTACACTACAGTCTACTGTGAAAAAAATGATCATAATAGAAAAGGCATGAGTCTCTGGGTTTTCATTATTTATTTTTCTTCAGATATTCACTTTTAACAAAGAATCCTATGGAAAAGCCATTTTTAAATACCAATTAGGAAATAAAAAAGTAACATTGCTGAGCTGACATTTGGGTTCTACGCAGCTGGAGACAAGAAAACATCCACCTGTGCACAATCAGAAAATAAGGAGCATACGTGTTTCGGTATTTTTATGTTTAGAAGGGGAGTTCAAGGAGAGGGGGTCTTAGAAAGAGTATATCTAAAGAATGAAAGCAAGGAAGAGCAGTGAGTTTGGAACAGGAAAATTTCTTTTTTCTTAGACAAAAAGAGACAACTCCACATGACTGCATATTGCACATATTCAGACTAAGTGTGCTCTGCAGGGTGTTAAGTGCTCTGGCCTGGTTCCAGTAAAGCACTTAATCACATACTTAACTACATCAACAGTCCTGTAGGACATCAATTAAGCTGATCTTAAAAAGACTACTTGAAAATATTTGAAGTCACATGCTTCTAAATTCTATTGGATTGGCATGAATCACAGCCCTGAAAGCCTCCTCTTCTCGTACAGGTAAAGGCAAAAGCTGTTACAGCTAGAGCTGAGGAAAATTTAATTTGAAAATGGTCTGCCTTCAAAACCAGGTTTAATCCAAGTTTTGTATTTCTCATTAAGATTAAAAATTCCAAAAAGTTTGTCCTCCTTGTTCTGTTAATAAGCACATGAGGAAGAAACAATAACTCCCACTCTCTCCTCCCCCTCTCCTGATTCTCCAATTCTCCATTTTCTTTTTTTTAATTCTATAATTTCGGGTTTTATTCCTCAGTTTTGAGGAATTACAAGGTAATTTTCCCAGAAGGAAAAAGAGAAAATGAGCAAGGTATTAAAATGTCTACACTTTTTATTTAAAGGCCTGAAATGCTAAAAAAGCATAGCCTGACTAAAAGAAATATTTTTGCTTTAGGTGTGAGCATGTGTAGGGCTGTAACTCTCTGATTTTTGAATTAGAAAGTTTTAAAGTCTTTGTAATCAAAGTTGGCACTAGTTTACAATAAAATAGCACTCTGAAAGACTGAAAGTCCAGAATAAACATCACTAGCGCAAGAACTGCAAATGTAAAGTCCAACAAGGGAGCCAAGTTTATCTGACTCTCAGCCCAGAGAATCCTGCTTCCTGCTAACCATCGCCCCTTTCTACTTAAACTGTGCTTTACATTTCTGCAAGGCAGCCGGCACGGAAACCAATCCCTAAAAGCCCACACGCTGACCTATCGGCTCTCGTTGCTACATCTCAATGAAGCAGGGAGGGTTTGCATAGCTACGATCCCACCTTACTATCAGTGCACACAAACCATACCAGCCAATGCTCCAAGAGTAACTGAGCTCTCAGAGTCTCCTAAATATATTTGTCATACCACAAAAAAAGTGTGCTGGGACTATGGATGAATTTTGAACTGTGGGTTATTAATAACAAAAAGACAAAGAATGAGTAGAGCTGGAGGTCAACTGGAACGCAATCATTTAAGAGCTTTACCTAGAGGAGGTAGAACAAGAGAAAAAAAAATTTCTTTTACTCCGTTCTATTTCTCAGTTTCCACTTCCAGGTATTTCTCTTCTTCATGAGTTGTGTACATGATTAACCTAGGCTAAAATAATTTGATCACAGTGCTAAATAGTGTAGCTTTCTGAACTGGGGATAGTTGAACATTTTTCACCTGGACTTGGCTTCCTGGCATATACAAACAAACATTGTGTAAACTTCCCTGAAGAAACAGAAAAACTTACAGTTGCTCCTTCCTAAGCCATTTCCCTAAGCCACCTATTTCCGGAAGAAATTCTGTGTCAGATGCAAAAGAAACAAGTTTCAGGATCCCATGTAAAGCAAAAGCATTTCACATCCATCATCAGTGTATTGCCTGCAAAAGTTCTCCAGTTGGCACATTCTACTAAGGAACATTTTGAGTAGACAGACCAAGCCGTATAATATTACAGAAAATGTTTGAGAATTTCAGATATTTATATTAATTATATTTACTTTCCATTATTTTGAAACCCATTCTTAATTAGAGCCCCACTGTTTCCTCATACAGGTACCAAGTTTCAAGATGGCAACCTCAAATTACTACAAATCTTTGCTTCATTTTTTTTCCCCCTTATCTTTTTAGTATTAATCCCTGATGTCAAATTCTCTATTTACTATTAAAAAAAGTAATTGAAAATCCAACCATCTTAATGGCAGATGAAACCTTAAAAATATAACGTGATTGACAACTAGAACTGTCAAATCATCCTAAAGAAGACAAAGGAAACAAATTTGTAAGAAAAATAAACTAATTTTAAGCCAGTCCTCTGATTCCTGGAACAACACTTTTTCTTTAATTTATTGATTAAATACTTTATAGGATTGACAACTCTGAGCTACATCAATTGAGAAATTACAAAAGGATCTGGTATAAAATTCTATCATTACATTTACTGTCTTGACAGGTCTTTTTAAATTGGTGACTAAATAAACCCATTTATATTGCTACGAGCCATCTAACTTCATGTATTTTAAGTCTATTCTGATTTCTGATGTTCAATCAGCCAGCTATGGAGTTTGTTTCCTCAAGTCCTATGCAAGTTGTTCTTTGTATTGCTTTATTTTTCTAAAATCTTCTCTGTATTAATTTCAACACTGGCATTTGATAAAAAGCAAAGTTCCAGGGGCAAGAAAAAGGAGAGTAATAACTAGCCTTGGCTATTTTCTACAACTTCATTTGTACATAAATTCCTCTATCTGCACTGTACCACCTTATCTTCTGTTTGAAACAGTTATCAAATTTTGTGAAGTTCTAAATAGCTGGATTTTATCTAACAGATGGGCACAGAGAAGCAGATGGGACAGCACATTGTATATTCAGTATTTGTCTCTATCACTTGCAGATCTACACAGTCATGATGCACATTCACGTTTTCCAACACAGAAGTACAGAAGACTTTCAGGAGTACCTTTCATCCACCCATCCATAAAGCCCCACACATTATCATCTAAAGGACAAACCTTTCTGATTCCAGTGGGTCAATAGTTGTATCTCATTTATAACTATTATAAACCTCCGTTATTCCATAGTAGACCAGTTAAATATTAGTGCAAAGGCCTAGATCATCACACTGCTTTTGATTCCACACCCATTCAGAAATGTCATCCCTTCTCTCATTGCTTGGTTGGTAAACAATGTTAAGAAATGCAAGGGCAAGACTAGAAATGAAAAGCATGGCTAGAATATCTTCTGGAGTATTGCCCTTTCTTCAAATTAGGTTACATCATTTGAAGGCTGAAAGCAAGCTCTCAGGCTACTAATATGCTACAGCCCTGCAATGCTATCTGCTCATTAGCTCACCAAAACCAAAATCCTCAACCTGGCAACATTCTGAACAACAGGCCAGGGAGGAACAAGCCCCCTCATTCCCCAACCTGGACGCTGACCACAACGCAGCACTGCACCAGGCAGTATCGCAGTCCCCGCTGCTTCTCACTGAGTTGTGGGGCAGCCAGAAAACACACATGGTCAGGGGCTGCTGGCACAGGCCTGGCTCCTCCCTCGCTGACACCTTCTCTGGCCCCCCAGCTGTCTTAAACAATTTAATAGAGGTAAACCCTGCAGAGAGAGATATTGGTGCATGCAGAGCAATACTGAACCCACACACAGATCAGCGAGTGGCTCCTCCATAACATACAGGCCGTAGTTGAAGTCATTCAAGCTGAAGTACATTTATACCAACCCACACATGACAAAAGTTTAATGGATGTGTCCAGCACCAAAACAGAAGCAATTAGTGGACTTTCTCCTATGCCTACCTATTCATCTATGTTGTAGACATGTGCTGAACTATTCACCTACTTCCTTCAAAGGCTTTATGTCTCCATAAGAAAAGCAAAGCTCATACTCTTCCACAAAACTCCTGCATTGTCTTTCTTGAATGGTTATGACAATCCTACCATTTCTATGACTTACTCCTTGTATTCACTGTCAGATGATTTTACCAGCTGACTCCTTGACTTGGTTAAGTGACCCATGCATATCTAGGATGCAAAGGCTGCTCCTTTATCACCAATTAAAACAGCTGCCAAGGTTATTTCTGATACCATCAGTTCTTCATCAAAACCTAAAAATGACCCTATTTAATTTCTTCCAGTATGACAGAATCACAGCTTTGATAATGATGTGTTGAGAAGTCAAATCCCCAGCACCTACACTTGCACAGGGAATTCAGGCACAACATTTCCAAAAAGCTTATTATCTAGGCTCAGAAGGTAAACGTCAGCTCCAAATCCCAGACAACGTGCTAATAAAACATTACCTATACTGCAGCAGTTTTCCAAGGGCTCTTACATCCACCCTCCTGCCCATAGGAGTCTGAGAATGGCTACTGCACAGGACAAATAAAAAACAGCCAGCCCTGGAATTCCTGCTCACTGCATGGCTGGCATATTTTCTGTGTTGCTTGCAAAGCAGCAGGCATCTCCCTTTGTTGCCAATGCAGATTGTTTCCAATCTCTCAGCCTTTCTTTCTCAGTCACTTGCTCCTGAAACTTAAAAGGAAAACAGTGCACACTTAATTTGAAAAATGCTTTGCAGATTCCGTAGCAGAAGGGGTTGAGTAGGTGGGGGGGGCGGGGGTAAAGAAGCTGTTTCACAGTGTTATTGAGGCCATGTGTCATAGGCTAAACAAAACCTCCAGAGAGTTCTGTCACAAATTATTTTCACTTCTTACAATTTGCACAACCAAGTGGGTGGCCATCCCTTCTCCTTGTTTTTCGACAAATGAAATGAGGAGGATTTTAATTTTTTTTGTAGTTTAGTTCATAGCAGTTCTCCCTTTATTGTTTTCAGATGGACTATGTGCAACTGAACAAGTTTCCTCATTAAACTTAAACACAAAAGCAGATGATGATTTTGCTGATGAGGCTCCTTGTACTAGTGGATAACTTGTACATATCAGGCTATATTTATCATTCATTCCACTAAGGAAAAGGTCATGCACTGTCTTACACACAGAGTGTAAGTGCAGAGCCAAAACACCAGATTTTGTCCAAGATATTCAAGGAAAAATAAACAGAATCTGAAAAACATTGACAGTAAAATAATAAGCAAGGCTCATTCCTCTTTCCTTTTCACACTCAAGCAAAGGTCAGGATTAAGATAAACATAAATAGGGGGGTTTTTCCCCCAGATTTGAAGCCTCTAAAGGACAAGGCTAGAGCTGCCTTCAGAGTCTATGCAGACAAAAGAGAAAGGTTACCCAATAAAAGTCTTAGTCTTGATGGCATATGCAGTGATGGGACTGTACTCCAAATAGGAGATTCAGGCAAAATAGCCTCAAGGAAATCTAAAAGAATTTCACATCTCCAGGCTGTCTCATCTGTTAAAATGGTTTTTTCCTTCTGCCTATTGATTATAATCTTTTTTCTTTTCTGAGCACAGAAAGGCGCAGAAGCATGTATTTAACTCAACAGTCTAGCTCTCCCTGAGAAGCAGGACTGACCCTTTATGACATTGTGATTTCATTGCTTTACTCATGCTCCATGATTTAAGCTACTCAGCATTTTTGAGTGAGGAGTGGACACCCCTTTCTCCTCATTCCAAAGCAGCTACCCTACACAGAAAAGCAGTTGTTTGGGAATAAAGCAATAAATTCATATACATTTTTAATATCTGCTATAATGAATTTCCTACAATGGAAAGTGAAAAGATAGTTCTTTCAAACTGTTCAGCACATCTATAAGATATTAAATTGGAGTTCTGGTAAAACAACCTCTTATCCTATTCCCCACTTCACTAAAAGCTAGTCAATCTGTACTCAGGGATAAGGACTGAGAATACCAGTCTTCAAAAACGGGTCAATTCATGAACCACAGTTCAGTCCCAGCATATTAGAAAGGTTTTGGATCGTAGTGTGTGGTGTTGCTCCCAGGGAGACTGCCTTCTGGAAATTTATATTCCTGTATGGCAATTGTCTTACCTCAAGAAGTGCAAAGTCTTTAGTAATTGAGCAATAAATATCTTTATATATCTCAGCTTCCCTTTTTTTATTCATAGGTGATATATATTGAAAAATATGTTACTGAATAGGTATGAACACCCATGCTACCAAACTCCTTCTCCTAAGTCTAACACACACATTATAAACAATTAAATACAATGTAGTAAAGTATTACATAGACAGTGCAGCAAAGGAAATTCATTAGGTTATATATCTCCTCTGGGGAATTTGGCTTAAAAGTAACTTGGGAAACAACAAATAGTTCGACAGGACTTTCATGAGTGGTGTGAAGGAATTTCTCATTGCCCCATTTACAGCATCTGAAGCAAGAAATAGCAGTGGGTCCTCTTTAAACACCCAATATTTTAAGCAGTATTCAATGCAGCACAGAAATTTAAACAATTTACAATGGGCAGCAATTCATCTGGTCAGTTCACACTTCAGATAGCTATCTGTAAAACCCAGACCAACACAATACTCCAAGGGGTAGTAAGATAGCCAAAAGCTTCTTAGCTAAAGAAAGTTAGGAAAGGACACTACATTCCTCAGCCTGGCTAACCTAGATAACTTTTCCCAGACATTAGCATGAAATTAGAGAGAGAGAGAGAGACTGAATTTCTTCCAGTGTACAGATATTGCCCTGGTGAAATGTGACAGATGACCTCATCATCATGGCTAGGCTTCGTGAATGAAGATTTGGGAAAGGCTCGATCCACATTTGTTACAAGCACACTGGTGGCTAATGAGGCCAATACAAGATAGACATGTCTGATTGCAAAAGGTACAGCAGAAAGACTCCTTAGGTGGTATATTCTGCAAGACACGATTCTTTCTGCATTGTCGTTTCTGCTCAAGAGTGATCCTGCGGGCGTTCTCAAAGGAGACAGCAGCATTATAGATGGTGTGTCTCCAGGCCTCCTGACTGGAGGCCAGAGTAGACCAGTTATGTTGATCAATATGGCTGAGTCTGAGATGTTGTTTCAAGGAGTCCTTGTATCCGCTCTTCAGGGCTCCTTTCTTGTGGCAGCCAGTGGCAAATTCACCATAAAGCAAGATCTTAGGGAGGCGGTGGTCCTTCATCCTTGAGACGTGCCCTGCCCAACGCAGCTGTGTTCTCAGCAACATGGCCTCAATAATTGTGACTGCTGCTTGTTCTAGAACAGATGTATTAGTCACATAATCTGACCAGTGGATGTTTAGGATTGTACGGAGGCAGCTTTGATGGAAGCGTTCTAGGAGATGCAGGTGGTGGCGGTAGATGACCCATGATTCGGATCCATATAAGAGAGTAGACAGCACTATGGCTTTGTAAACACTGATCTTGGTACTTTTCTTCAAGTGTTTATTACACCATACTCTTTTATGTAGTTTTCCAAAAGCACTCTATGCCTTTGCTAACCTGTTGTCTATCTCTCCATCAATCTTACCATCTGAGGAGATGAGGCTACCTAGGTAATTAAACTGCTGGACTGATTTGAGCTCTGATTGGCCAATGGTGATATGGGGATGAGGTGCCAGTTGATAGAGAACTTCTGTCTTCTTTAAGCTGACTTCCAGCCCAAAGAGCTCAGCAGCATCTGCAAAGCAGGATGTTAAACGCTGCAGAGCTGCTTCTGTGTGAGCAACAAGGGCGGCATCATCAGCATAAAGCAGCTCCCGGACAAGATGGTTTAAGGTCTTAGTGTGGGCCTTCAGTCGCCTTAGGTTGAATAGGCTTCCATCAGTATGATATTGAATGTAGATACCGTCCTGATCATTGAGGGCTGCCGTGGCCCTTTGGAGCATCATGCTGAAAAAGACTGTGAATAGAGTTGGTGCAAGAACGCGGCCTTGTTTCACACCATTAGTTATTAGAAAGGGCTCAGAAAGCACGTCGCCAGATCTGACTTGGCTGTGTTGGTCCTCATGAAGTGAGATGATCATTTTAAGGAACTTGGGGGGACAACCTAAACGTTCCAAAATCTTTTCTGCTCACAGTATCGAAAGCCTTGGTGAGATCAGCAAAGATTATGTAGAGACCTTTATTGTGTTCCCTACACTTCTCTTGCAGTTGTCTGAGAACAAATGCCATGTTTGTGGTACTCCTGTTGGCTCTGATACCACATTGGCTTTCAGGTAGAATTCCTTCTGCTATAGTGGGTACTAATCTGTTCAAAAGTATTCTTGCCAGGATTTTGCCAGCAATGGAGAGCAGAGTAATACCACGTTAATTTGAACAGTCTGATTTAACTCCTTTCTTCTTATACAAAGTGATGATGACTGCATCACGAAGGTCTGATGGTAGTTCGCCTAGTTCCCAACAGCGCACCACAAACTCATGAAATTTAACATGGAGTGCAAGGCCCCCATGTTTCCAGACTTCAGGTGGGTTTCCATCAACCCCAGCCACCTTACCGATTTTCATCTGCTGTATGGCCTTAAGAGTTTCACCCAAAGTGTGGGCAGTATCCAATTCGTCCTTCACTGGTTGTTGTGAGATGGACTGAGTTGCTGAGTCTTGAACTACATGACTAGTACTGAACAGAGTGTGAAATTGTTCAGAACAATGATTCAGAATGGAGGTTTTATCTGTTAAAAGTGTTTCACCATCAACGCTGAGAAGAGGGCTTTGGACCTGGTATGTAGGCCCATATGCTGTTTTCAAGGCCTCATAGAATCCTCTGTGATCACCTGTGTCTGCACATAATTGAATTTTTTCAGCCAGATCGATCCACCACTTGTTCTGGATGTCACGGAGTTTCTGTTGGAGCTTGCTGCATGCAAGACAAAAGGCTGCTTTTCTTACGTGACAAGAAGGCAGTGCAAGGTGTGCTTGATGAGCAGTTCTCTTCTTCCTCAACAATTCCTGGATCTCTTGATTGTTTTCATCAAACCAGTCCTTGTTCTTCTTGAAGGAGAACCCTAAAGATTCTTCAGAGGACTGCTCAATGCTGTTTTTTAATATGGTGCCAAAGTGTTTTAGGAGAGGAATCTGTAGAATCTATAGAATGATTTTCGATCCTAGTTTGAAGATTTGCTTGGAATCTGTCTCTCACTGTGGCTGATTGGAGATTGTTAACTTGGAGTCTCCTCCTTGGGATACTGCCCCTTTTAGGTTTGAACTTAAGATTGAAGTTGAGTTTACAGTGCACAAGCCAATGGTCTGTTTGGCATTCTGCACTGGGCATCACGCGGATATGATGGACATTGCAGACATCTCTCCATTGCACCAGGACATAATCAATGAGATGCCAATGCTTAGATCTGGGGTGCATCCAGGTTGTCTTCAGACTATTTTTCTGCTGAAAGATAGTATTAGTGATGGTGAGCTGTTGCTCCGCACAGAATTCTGGCAGAAGGCGACCACTATCATTGCAGTTTCCAACACCATGCTTGCCTAATACTCCTTTCCAGGCTTCAAAGTTCTTTCCTACTCTGGCGTTGAAATTACCAAGGATAATGATTTTATCATCTGCAGGCACCTTTTTCGGCAGGGTCAGCTTGGAGAGCTGGGGTATATATACTAAAGAGGACAACGTGTTGCTTGTTGTGGAGTGGAAGGCATAGGAAGATAATGCTGTCAGAGTGACCTGTCGGCAGATTTTCGAGTTTAGGAATAATAGAATTTTTGATCATGAAACCAACTCCTGAAAGATGCCTTTCAGTTCTGGGTTTACCTGACCACGGTGTGTAACTGACACCGTGTTCTTTGAGGTTGCCTTCCTCGTGGAGAAGGACTTCACTGAGAGCAGCAATGTCAATGTTAAAACATGATAGTTCGTGGGCCATTAGGGCAGAGCAACGCTCAGGGCATCCACTATTCGCAGAATCAAGCATAGTTCTGATGTTCCAGCATGCTAGAGTCAGTTTGGTTATACCTTTGGAGGCAGGTGCATGCCTTTGTCTCTTGATCTTTGTGTGACCGCATTAGTAGAAGATGTCCGTTGGCCTGCGGTTAACCAACCGGGTGAAGGTGGAGATGAGCTTTGTTTAGGCCACCTTTTCTAGGCCCCTCTCCGAGTGGAGTAAGCAGTGCTGTCCTTGAAAAGGCTGCTTGGTCATTCAGGCTGCTGCCCCAAGAGACTGTCATCTCCAGTCAGTCTCAAATGACCAATATCCTGAATTACCTGCATGCAGGGTTGGGTCTGTGGCTTCCAGTGCACCTTTCACCTGCCATTTCAATCCTCGCCTGTCGCTACAGAGCTTTGTGAATGTGGGTAAAGCCTTTGAGCCTGTGCGGTGGATTTTTTAGGTGAGACGCAGCATGCACAGAACTGGGCCCACCCTTTAATCCTAAGATTCATCTGCCAGGGCCAAGTGAGCTTGGACAGTGGCAGCGAGGTCCTCAGGATGTAGATTTGTTTAGAGTGACCTTCTCTTAGATGGATGGCCTTACAGGGCTAAGAGAGCTCCATCTGCCCCGGTTTGGGATTAGAGTTGTCCTTCTCCTAGGATGACTACCAGAAGGCTAACAAGCTCATCCTGCCCTTGGATGTATTGTGTCTGACCCTGTGGTTTTGACCTGTCTGGCATGGGAGACCCTGCCGAGGCATGTACCATCGCCAGCATAGCTTGCAACCGCGAAGGGGTACACAGGTTTCTTTCCACTAAAGCAGACTGGGGCAAGCCATTCACCCCCCTACTTTTCCGCCACCCATCCAAGCACAATCTCAGGGAAATACCCAGGAACATTCCTTTGTCCTGACCATCCATTCAGGATGCAGTAAATATATCCCAAACATACCGAACCTGGGCAATAGCCACAGGTGAGCCAAAACCAAACTGTTCCAGTCCCCGCACCCACCCGGGGCTCGGGTACTTCCCAAGGCCCCAGCCCAGCCGAGACCCCCCAACCCCCAGACGAACCCACTATCCACCCTAATCCACCCCACCGTGTTACCACAGATCTACCCACGCACTGCTCACCCGCGACACACCATACACTCCATACGGGACTGCCCCACATGGCCTCCCACCAGCCCGAGGGCCCCCATGGCCCACCTGACATCCCACCCCTCCCCCAAACCAGACCGCCAAACCTCTGTGTGCTCCAAGGTTCTCCCTCTTCTCTCCCACGAGGGCACAGTCCTCATCGGCGAAGCTCGACCTCTCTCCTTTCTCCCGCCAAGGGGCCACCCCGCAGATGCCCAAGGGCCACTCCGGGTGCCACATGCCCGGCTGCGGCATGCGGCGGAAGGGAGGGGAGAGAGGGGTGCAGGGACAGGTGACCTACAATATAAAAAAAGCACTTAACTGTAAAAACTAGAAAGTGAAGCTAAAAATGAGAAAAATAAAAACTGCTCTTGGATATGTAGTAAAAGATACACTGATATAATGAGTGGGAGAGAAGGAACACAAAAGCTGCACCATTAAGGTACAAAGAAATCAACATTTTTTTAAAAGAATAAAAAAAAACCATAACTAACATGAATGAGTTCAATAACACTCAGAACAATATTATTTATTAGAAAAATCATCTGCTCCAGTGCCTGAAGCAAAAGGATTGCAGCTTATTCCATCATTCCTTCAAATCCAGGGCTTAGTGAGAACTTTTCAAAAAATTTTGGCCTTGCCTTACAGTCCTTCAGCTTTACCAGGGCCAAAGCTTGCTGCCACAGTCACTACATGAATCCCTGTGGTGTTACCATCCACTCTGCATAAAAAGAGAACTTGATATGGTGAACAAAGAGTTGTGGCAGTTGTGGCCTGATGTCTGAGAAGGGTGTTCTCAACCGAGTGGCACAAACTCTGCCTTTGTTCAAAGAGAAGTTAAGAGGAAATACAGTAGAAATTAACTTTAATAATAGGGGTGACAAGAAGAAATGTTAGGCTGTGCACACAGTCAATCCAAACAACATCAGCTATAGGTGTGGTTTAAAATTCACATTTATTCTTTAATAAAGGCAATGCACTGTATTTATGACTCTCAATGAATGAATTCTGTATCCAATAGGGACACATTAGATGATTAAAAATGAGTTGGATTTTTTTCCTTCTCCTGTAGCAGTGCCAGTAGGAGAGGTAACAAAGGCAGTTCCTTAGCCTTCAGACATTGCACAGAAGTGGAATACACAGATAAGCCTTGAATTAAATAACTGCAGGAGTATGTAAGATATGAAGCCGGACTGCTTTTAATAAATCATGGAGAGGGATGAGCTCTTCTCAATAGTATTCAACTCCTCCCTCTTTCTGCTGAGATAGTCTGGACAACATGGATATCCTCCTCCTAATACAGATTCAGGACTTGAGTATAACAGCCACACCAAAAAGTCATAGTACCAACTACCCTTTCTTTTTTGCATCATACCAGCATGAATAAAAAGAAGTAAACCTTATTTCGTTTATAGGTGAAGACCCCTCTAAGTACACAGGAAGAGCTGTTGTATTTTGCAGCACTGCTCGCCATCTAGAAGTAAAGCAGAGGCTGGTGTAAGGCAACAAGCGAAACAGAGAAAATGCAGAGACAGAGAAGAAACTGAGGAATTTGAAGCCCACTTTTCAACCATTCCACACCATCATACCACTCGGTGACATTTTACAGTTTGGCAATCACATGCTGGAATGTGATTTCATTCACGAACGAAGATTTAGGAAGGCTCTATCCACATATGTTACAAGCACACTGGTGGCTTATGAGGCCAATACGAGATAGACATATCCACTGTGCAATATGTAACTGCTAGCAAAAAGCTCTTAGCCTAAATATGTTGCAACTCCAACTGAATGGCACTGTAAACCAGAAGAGCACTGTCCTTTTTGGTTTTGGCAAATTTACAGTTCTCAGACATAAGAACTTATGCAGCTCTTATTATTATTATTTTTGCTATTTTCACTACTACCCATAAATCATACTGTAGTAGCCATCCAAGAACCCAGGATCACTACCACATAATAATACAGAATATGGCTCTCAGAACGCATCAGTAAGGTACCAACAGAAAACTGAAGATGATGGTCTTCCTCACAGAAAAGGTAAAGACAAAAAAAAAAGTGTGAAAATACTTTTTTTTTAATGTCTGAAATTAAGTAAAGTCTTAAAATTAAGTAAATGTCTGAAATTAAGTTTACCTATTGCAAACTATTCGGAATGCATATACAATACAGTATACTAGAGTAAGGACTGATCTAGCTCTACTACAAGCTCCTTACCCTTATGCATCTAACTACTTTAAATGGAAAGAGAAGAAATTAAAAAGTTGTAGCGGGTTTCTGTGGCTGGGTTTTGGTAGCAGGGGGTGCTACAGGGGTGGCTTCTGTTAGAAGCTGCTAGAAGCTTCCCCTGTCTGGTAGAGTCAATGCCAGCCGGCTCCAGGACAGGCTTCCTGCTGCTGGCCAAGGACAAGCCAATGAGGAGTGATAGCAACAACTCTATGATAACATATTTAAGAACAAGAAGATTGTTACATAGGTGAAAATTCCAGCCAGGGAAGAGCGGAGTGAGAACACAGGAATAACAACGTAGACACCAAGGTCAGTGTAGAAGGAGGGGCAGGAGGTGCTCCAGGCACCAGAGCTGAGGCCCTGCAGCCCATGGTGCAGACCATGGTGGGGCAGCTGTGCCCCTGCAGCCCATGGAGGACCATCAGGGTGCTGAGATCCACTTGTAGCCCATGGAGGAGGTGATGCTGGAGCAGATGGATATCTGAAGGAGGCTGTGACTCCGTGGGAAGCCCAAGATGGAACAGGGTCCTGCCAGGGACCTGCAGCACGTGGAGAGGGAAGCCCACACTGGAGCAGGCTTTTCCCAGGTAGGACTTGTGGCCCCTGTGAGGGACCCACACTGGTACAGCTCATCCGTGAAGGACTGCACCCCATGGAGGAGTGACCCATGGGACAGCAGTTTCATGAAGAACTGCTGCCTGAGGGATGGACTTATGCCAGAGAAGTCCATCAAGGACTGTCTCCCATGGGAGGGACCCCACGGGAGTAGGGGAAGGACTCCTTTCTCTTAGCAGCAGCAGAACAACAACTGACCACAACCCCCATTCCCTGTCCCCCTGCCCCACTGGGAGGGAGGAGGGAGAACATGTAAGGAAGGAGGGGTGGGAAAAAATGTTTTTAAGATTATTTTACTTCTCACTCTTTTGTTCTGATTCTGTTAGTAATAAATTTGAGGACTATCCCCACTTTGAGTCTGTTTTGCCCATGAAGGTAATCAGCTGACCTCTCCCAACTGTTATCTCAACTCATGAATCCTTTGTTGCTTTTTTTTCTCTCCTCTGTCCAGTTGCAAGGGGGTGTGAGAAAGCAGCTTTAGTGGGTACCTGGCATCCAACCAGTGTCAACTCACTACAAAAGTAAAAATAGGAATAAAGAAATAGTAATAGAACAGAGAAAGAAAACAGAGAACGAACAACATCTGAAGAGAAAAGGCAATGACAGAGGACAAAGTGTTTTTTCCAAACTGGATATATTCTTACTGTTCCACTAATAGCCTTCTGAAACAGTCATACCACTTTTCAAACAGAAGTCTGTCCACATTATCATTCTGCTTACAAAATCCAAAATTAAAAGCTTATGTAGAATACCTCTCAGTCTTTGGCTAAGGAGACTTTGTAACAAAAAGCCAGTTGTGAAGTCCACACCGAAACTTATGAAGACAGCAAAAATGAGTTCTAAGATAAATTTGCCATTAGAAACTTACCAAGTAGTGAAAAAATGGGGGAAAAGAATGTATTTATTTGGAAAAATTAATTCAGCGTAGATCTTTATGTTACTAATATCTTAAATTAAATTCTTCTACCCTGATACAATCTCATGAGAAAATAAAAAATAAAATTAAAATCATACTGGTAAAAATAGTGTTGGATGCAATCTATTTACTCAGACATGCTACAAATGTCCATTTATTCTCTTGTTTTGTCGTTTTAGGAAGAATGGATTTATTATTCTTCCACTCAGAAGTCTATGGCATTAATCCTGTTAAGTTGAATGAGAGAAAATTCAAGCTTTCCTCAAGTTCCAACTCCATTTACTTTTCTTGTAGCATTCTGTTTCAGGGACAAGTAAAAAGAAAAGTGTCAGACATACAAGGTCCTCCATGTGTTTTTAATTTGGCACAAAAATGGTGTATTTCACCAAGAGAAAATTTCACTTCTACCTGTATGAATTTAATATTCTTTCTTCATTGCACTGAAATCAAAGTCAATGATTCCAACCACTGTTAAATGTGCTGGAATAAAGATAGAGGGACTCTTGCGGAGTGAAGTAATCACACAAAATGTTACTGATCTTCACTTCTAGAGATATAATCCCTAAAGGAATCCTAAAGCAGCCCAAATCCTGAGGTTTATTTATTTGAAGAAGAGGCTGTTCTGAATCACCTTTTAATTTGTATTAAATTGTCTCTAAGGTTTTACAGATGCTCAAAACACAGAAACTGTACAATACATGATAAATACTTGGGTTTTGTTGTAAAGAAATGCAGAAGAAAGACAACCCAGACAGTCTTCTGTCTGGGGACTTGAAGCTATAGCTACTACTCACATGCTTTAGAACCCAGATAGGAACTCCTACCTTTTTGTCTTATCAGAAGACTATTTTCCTGACTGTGAGCAAAAGGAATTAACATCAGTGGCAGAACTGGTCACAGTGAGTACACTGTAGCTTTGTCAAGGGTCACACTCAAGATCAGAGAGTGCCCATGTTACATCTACACAAACTGATGGTTTGGCAATTCTTATATATCTGAGCTACAGAAGTCTCTTCCAGATCTGGGATGATGGGATTTCATTAGTCCTGACTTCACAAGCAAGTCCACACACACACACCACCCATGCCACGGTTCTTAAACACAAGGACATGGAAGATGATAAGACCAATTTTATTGTTTTTTAAAGGAGAATTCCTTTTCTCCATTGCCTATTATCAATACAAAGGGGATTTTTAACTCCTTCAATGAGCATTCAGTATTCCATAATATTAAAAGCTTTTGGACAGACTGAACTAGATTTGAAAATGTATAGTTCTAAGAGCTTACCTCAATATATTTTGGGAAAAAAAATTAATGTTCAGTGGGGAGCATTGCTGTAGGTGAAGAAGCAATTTACAAATAGAACACTTAAAATCCAGGATAAGCGTCTACTTAGCTTCATCTATCCTTTCTGAAAATCAACAGTGATCTACACTTGGAAAAAAAATTGCACTGTTTTTAAAAAGATGTGTTTGAAAGTATCCTGCACACAGCTGTCAGTGACTGCAGGACTGATATATACAAAGTGCTCCTACATGGATCTTTTGCAGAAGGAGCACTCTGGAGAGCAGCTGGGGAAGACATATAAAGATAGTATGAAAGTATATTTCATTTACTTTATTTTTTCCAGATGACCCAGTAGCAGAACCTCAGCATGTACCAGTCTGAGAATTTTGGAATGGTTTAGACCATAACAGATCAGTGAATATCACTGACAGTAAATGTTGATGGGGTGCACTGCTTTGGTGCTATGTCTGGAAGAGGGAGGACTTCACACTGTAATAAAAGAAGAATGCGAAACTTAAATAATCAAAGGTACAGAAGAGGCTGACTTGGCTGTATGTTTCATGGCAGCCCATTTCTGAACTGTTTGAGCAGGCAGATCTAAGGCTATTTTACTGCCATTCTTCAGAGTTTATTATGCCACTCAAACAGCTGCTATCTCTTAGCACAACTCCATTAACCTTAGTTTGATGATAGTGAGTTTAACGTTATGGTTAGGTCAATGAAGGCTTGGGAGTTCCTTCTGCTTTACCATACAGTTATCTTGGTTTGTTGTTCTGTGTCTCCAAGCTTCAGTTTGCACATTTCTCAATCCTAATCTCTGTCCACCTTATCCATATGAAACCATTTACTCATGGCAGGGTCGGTAGTGTCAATCCAACCTCACGCTGTGTTACTTAACTGCACAGACATCAAGGCTGTGAAGTAATTTACCAAGTTATCCCTAATTTACACAAATAAAAGGGGAAATGGGATGGGGACAAAGAAAACAGTAAATTGAACAACTGGAAAAGTTGAATAAAAACATCAAATTAAAAAGTTGCATCACTTAGAATCAAAGTAAAACTCTTATGGACATAAACACTTCTAGGCAAATGGGAGAAACATCTACCTTTGCTATATCTAGATTAATCCCAGAATGCTTACAAATACACTGGTGAGCAGTATTACAGCAGCACAGTATCCGCTCTATTCGTGCTCCTCCTTGCAGAGAGGTCAAAATAATATCAATTTAAGAATAAACTTTTTTGTTAAAGATGTTAAAATTTCAGTTGGCAAGTTCCAAAAAAAGATGATAATAAAGTATATATGAAAATTTAGCACTGCACTTTAAATTTTGAATGCTTGAGGGAAGACATATAAAAAGATATCTAATACTTAGAGGCATTAGTATCACTCTGAGTTGCTTTAAATGAAGAACTTGGGTCCCAATTTTGCACACTAAAAATTTTGTACCTAATACTTATGTCACTGACAACAGATATAAAAGGAACTCAGAAATATTCTGGATCTAGAGCAAGGAAGATCTGGAGAAGCTCAGCATTTCCTGAGGTCAAGATCATTCATTCTCCTGGAATTGCCCTAAATGTCAATGACCAGCTAATTTATTAATAAGGATTGCCACCAAAAACCTCCCTGCACGTCAGCAGCCTATGGGTTCTGCAGAAAGAAAGACTGGAGAACCTATTCATTTCTTTCCCACCTGAGCATATTTTCCTAAAAGGATCAACAAAATGTACACATTAAACATTACTCAAAAATAAGGGTCCTTGGAGATTCCATGCACCTTACTCACACACACACAAAAATGCATTGCTTTAAACTAGAGCTATGAAAGCACAAATACTTCTTTAGCTTTGCTTCAATTTTTTTCTGGTTTTAGCCCAATCAGATCAAGAACATGGGCAAATGTGTGCTGAAGGCCCTAGCTTTACAAATTCTTTACTTGCAACTCCTCATCACCACCCTCAGCTGCACACTCTCAGTCTCCTCCCTGGGATGGGAATGGACCCACTGGGTTCCAGTGAAAACTGAGGCAGAATAGTTTAAACTGACAGGTGATAAAGCTGATAAATTAACCCATTTTACTCTGCACTGAAGCAAATGAAGAATGTTTACACATGCAATTCCAATATCTCTAGTGAGAAGATTATAAATCCCAGATAAGGGCCAATAACAAACAGCTGGATAGCATTTTAAAGATAGATTGTTCTCATTCCACACCTTTACAGTATTCACAGAAAAGTTTACGATTGATAAACTAAATCATGTTAAACTTCAATATAAGTTACCTCAGTGGGTTAGGATTTGGGATGGAGGTTTTTTCCTTACATAACCTATATTAAACATCATGGCTGAATGCAATATTCACCTTGTCTTGTGTGGAAGAAAGAGCAATAAAAAGGGGGGAGATGTTAATATTTGAACAGATTTTTCACAAGGGTAGTCTCCTGAAAGGCTTTCTCTTATGGATTTTTTTAAAGGTACTCTCTGACATCTAACAAAAATTTTGAAATCAATAAAGAGACAAGAATATTCATCCAAAACTTAATGACAAGGTACCTTCTGCAGAAAGAGAAAACTAATTCTCTACAGAGAAATTACTCACTTCAAAGGCAAAAGGTGATCCCAATTTTTCTGTGCAACTAGGGGGAAAGGGGCTTTCAGGAGTCCCCTACAGCACACCATATAAAAATAATGGTGGGAGCCACTGCCTCTAAGACATCCCAAGAGCAAATTCAATCATCTGCAAAGCACACGCTTAGATGTTCTCTGGGATTATTACTCTGACTTTGGCTGGAAGATAAAGATTCTGGAAACTGCAAACTCAAATCTATTTTTTATTAAAAGTTTTGGCAGTAGGACGGGTGCGTGCTTTGCAATAAAGTGAAGGGTGGGGGGAACAGAGTGCTGAAAAACCTCCAGTCACAGCACAGAGTTCCAGCACATCTGCCGGAGCAGCGAGCACTGCGATTTTTTGAGGGGTTTGTGGTTAACCTCATGGCACAGAATGAATTATTCCTCAATTCCATCCTTCATTAAACCACCCATTCTCTGAAATGTGTCAACGAAGCCGACACATGGCCAGCTACTAATCAGCAAGATGATGGTCCATCCCCAAGACGCTTTCTTTTTGGCCAGAATGGAACAGAGCTGTTCATCCCATATAATTTTGAGCTGTTTACATTGTGTCCTGCCTAGAGGTATGAACAACTATCATGATTTAATTTAAACAAGCTGAATATACACACATTAATATTGGAAGTCATGCAACATGCCTTGTAAGTGTGAACAGTTTTCAGACTCTCAGAACTTCAATTGCAAATATAAATCAGATACAAAGACTAAAGATATATTGTTTAAAATGTCCTCAATTTTGAAGGCTAAGGATAGCTTACAATAAAATTTGCAAAACAAAATAGCCTTAATGTACCACCTAGGCACCTCTCAAAGAAATTTCTGCCAGAAAGTTTTAGGATAGAAACAATGAGAAGGCTGAAATATTTAGATATAAAAGCTTTTATGCCTCCTGTGTGGTTCATCCTTTCTGTGAGGTTCACTCACAACATGACCAATCATTAAGTAATTGCTATTATATGACACTTTAAATGGCAGAAAAACAAAGCAAGAGAAAATAAATATAATTGAAATTTTGTTGAACTATATTTAACAAATAAAAATGCTATGTGATGTTAGGCTACCATTTAAATTACAGTTTTCCCAGATGAGCTTGCTTTTAAAGTCTGAGAGGTCTGATTTGCTGGAGCACTGTGTTATTAACTGCAACAGGTACGAAAAGGAGATGGACTCTGAACAAACAAAGGAGGTGCTATAAACCACTAAGTGCTGTGAAAAATCACACTGTAGGCAACTAACCAAACACCTTCAGTCGGACACTTTGGGCACTATCTTCACATCTCCTTTCTCCAGAAGAGATCACATCATCACATTATCTCACAGGGAGAAGAGAATAGGAATAGAAACACCATGGTAATGAGGGAGCTGGAAAACCTCTCAAGGAAACTGCTAAAACTATACTCAGAGAACTACTTGAATGGTATAATATAACTAAGGCATGTGAATTACGAGAAATAAAAATAAAGCATAAGCTTGGTTAGGAGCACATTCAGCAAGCACAGACTCTCCTAGTAGTGTATTTGGAAACTGAGTCAACACTTTAAAATCAAATCAGGCAACCCTATCACCAGTAAGCTGGCTGGAGAATCCAGGCAATTACCAGATCCAGAACTATTTTCATTACAGTTTAACAAATTTTGTGAATTCTAACACTCTTTCTCTTCTCATGCAACATAATTTTATTCTTGATTCTCAAAAAGAAGTGCTATGTTGTTGCTGATTTGAGGAAAAAAATTACTATTGTCTGAATGTGGGGGAACCTTCTCTGAGCATCACAAAAACAACAGAAAATTTGCAATGGAGAAGGAATTTTAAAAGAAAAAAGTGCAAAGATAAAATAACTATCTCTGGCAGCAGTTTTTCAATTCAACAAAGAGAGGAAGATTTTGCAAAATGCATTAAGACAGTCAATACCTTTATACAAGAGGTAGCTTCCCTCATATTGATGGCAAGGGGGACCTGAACACATTTGCAGAACTTGCAGATTTATGCTTTATACAATAAGTGGGTGAGATAAAATACAAAAGGTATAATTGTTTAAAACAAATTATGTACCTACTTCACGTTTTTTAAAAAGACCAACAGAAGTTTCAGTCATCTCAGAAGCCAACTAAGTAGTATCTGAAGTTTTGGCAAGATGTCTAAGCTTGCTGAATTTGAAGTGTAGGGAAGTGGTGGGGTTTTTAAGCAATATTCTCATTTTTTCCCTTTTTTCTTCCCTCCACCCTTAAATAAAATATCCAAAGGTTAAGAGAAAAGGCCTTCAATGTTGTATGCTAAGAATGTGTGGCACTAGAGGGAGCTACTACAAGCCGACAAAATTTAAATCTGAAATCAATTTATTACAAAAGGAAGTACCAAGTAACCTTAAGTTCCATATATGCAACATTCAGGTCATCTATGATAAGGAAGAGGGTGTTACTCCTAGAGTGCAGATTGGCCAAGCTCTCATGCAAGCATTCCTCCAGCCTCCTCCTTCATGCATTCTTCCCACATTTTTACTAACATGAGCTTAAATTACTGTAATATAACTAACGGGCTCGGTTTCCTCACTTTTTCCAGTGTTAAACCTAATGCATTATAAATGGAGTGAGAAGGTGTTTCAAAGGGACTAAACTTAACACCATTCTGAAACTTAGGCCTCTTCATCTTTTTTTTAATTTTATACAAAAAAACCTCCAAACCTAAACATACATATGTGTATATCTCTTCATACACACACACACACACACACACACACACATATATATATAGGACTGCTCACATTTAAAATCTTCTCCTGCTTGCACTATATCACCACTGCCTATTGTCATGCCCCTTGGTATCACTCCTCCTGTCAGCCAACTAATGCAATATATTTCACAGCCTCTGACAGTCCTGCATTGCCTCCCAGCTCTGTCTCAAATTCCAAGTTGCCAAAAAGAAGCTGTTTCTTCCACCAGCTTCACAGATGCTAATCCTCAGTAATCACATCTCCTCTTCACTGGCTTTACATTTGTTATACAAGTCACTGGGGTAAAGGAAAGGCTGGTCAGGAAAAAATGGGGTGGTGTTACATATAAATAAAGCAGTAATAAACTCAAGAAGTGCACCCAAATGAACCTGAACATCATTATTATTGTAACCCTGACCCTTCCTTTCCCTGCTCTTTCCTGCCCCCACACATATGCACATACGCTTTTTCTCTCATTCCTCAACTTCTGTCTAAAATAAGATCTTTTGCTCCTAAGTACTGGACCATTTCTTTTACATAATCTGTAAAATCCTCAGTGCAAGTGCCATACAAGAACAAGTCTGACAGTCACCCAGATACCTGCATAAAATTCCACCAATTCCCCGGAGGCAGGTATGCTCCTTAACTAATTCTTCCATGGACATGACCAAAAGGCTTTTGTTACCTTACATTTTGAGATAATCTTTCAAATAGAGACAGAGGTAAACAGTTTGATGAATTGTGAATAAAACTGTAATACTGGTTCTGCTCATTACATATCCACCTTATAATGTGTATAAAATACATTATAAATTAAAATTAATTATCTACAATATGTTAAAGCTGTCAGCTTTCATAAGCACTATACAGCACATGAAGCAAAACTCTTATTTGACTGCTCTAAGACATGTCAAAATCATCCACTCATTTTTAAGAAAAAAATAAAAAATATTAATAAATAAACATATTAATGTTGGCAGTTGTTTCACAAAAATAAAAAAAAGATGGTTCTTCCAATCCAACTGGCTCAAGATAGTTACAAACTCAGTGAATTAGCAAGTCCATTAAGTAAAAAAATCAAACCCAAAAGTCACACACTAAAATTTGTTTTGTATACTATGAAATACATCTTCTTATGCTCATGTTATTACTCAGAACACAATGCAGATCCATGCAGGGATGACTTTGCTAGCAACAAATATGCTACTGAACTAAAACAGACACTAAGTCATAGTCCCTCTAGAAAAAACAGACATACTTTAGCATACAGTTTTTCAGTGGGTATTATTTAGTTTGAGCAGAGCTCTGTATTGATGTACCTGGATCTGGCCCTCTGAGAACTAGTCCTGGTTTCCCTGAAACCACTGCCCTTCACCCAGTAAACTAACTTGCTGTCCTTCCATTTCCTTTAACATTAATTTTTCAGGAGTTACTTCTTTTTTTCCATAAGCTGCATCAAAAGGAAGATTTGAGCTTCGGAGTTTCTTTGGTAAAATCTTCTCAAACATTTTCAAAACTAAAATATCCTTACACATTTTGTTTTCTAACAGAACTACCTCAAAAGCTGAAGCTTTTCTGTATTAGGGTGGTATCACTGAGTTTCCTTCAGTGAGATTAAACTTACTGGGCTGAGAGGAGGAAAGAGTGCAGACACAGAACAGTGGCCACAAAAGAATGATCTGGAATTGTCATCTTTGTATTTTTGCATTGCATTCAGTAGCTGTAAGAGAGACTCCACTCAGCTAGAAACAGTGCTAAGAGGGAAAGAGAAGAATAAGTGTGAATAGGAATATATTGCATTAGACTTTCCATTGTACACAGAAATAGATGCTTTAGGCACAAACTATTACACATTTCTCTACTGTAGTGAGTTTCTTTAGGGAGATTTTACAGCCACCAAAGTCTGAAACAACAACCTACTCCTTTCTGCAGTCTCCATCACTCACATCACTGATGAGGCATCTGCCAGACTGTGATGAAGGGTGCATCCAAACTGTTTGTGTATTATTTGGCATTATTTGTTCTGTTTGTGTATTATTTGGCATTATTTGTTCTGTGTGCTAAACAGATATATCAGGGGAAAAGATTACCTGTGACAGGCTGGAACTCCCTCAGAAGCAGGAGAGCATCTTCAGAACAAAGATGCTTCCAGAGGGCAATATGAGGCAATATCCTAGAGCACACAGGTGATGACCGAGGCACTTGTGCAAAGAGCAGGGAGCAAAATCCAGGCCCAGGGAAAGAGAGAAATTCAAGCTTTCTTTCCTAATATCTTAGAGGATTAGACTGATTAGGAACTGATTAGACTTTACTATAACTCAGCTAGCCATGAAAAATTGGTGGACATAGGGCAGAGTGAAAAATCCTCCTGCAAGAATACAGTGGGCAGGGAGGATATCTGCTCTCAGCCCTTTTTATCTTTGTTTTGTCCTACCCTGTAGACCCAAAGTTTTCAGTTACTGAAGTTTGTTGTTCTAGCCATCTAGAACTAAAGGATTCGAAGTCCAGCTTGTAGGTACGTCTCTAGGAAAATGCAGAAGGTCCTTCACACACCCTTCTTCTACCTGCAGGCAACCTGCCGGAGTCAGGACAGTGCATAGATATTAAGTTCGACCCCACTAGATATTTTAAAACAAAGAGTGTTGAGCAATTGCTGCTGTCAACGAATTCAGTAACAATAAATGATCCCAAAGAGTTACCATTTTTTGGTATCTAAACTATGGTAGTTAAATCAATCCCTGGTAATGACTGACTCATATTATGACCTATAACAGACATCCAGACAAAAAATTGCATAATATTGCTTTGATGAAAAAATAAGAAATATTTTACAATACAGGGGATGGCTCTTTGTCATTTTAAAATTGAACTAGAGACTAGCCTCACCTTGAGTTCTGATTGTCAGTTACATCTTTTACCATAAGGATCCATAAACTTTTCCAAATAATTTGGCATTATTTAAAACATCTAACAGTATTTTATGAGACCTCAGAAATAGGATTGGACTAAGTTATATCTGACTAAAGCACATATTGTCCATTTCATAAGCAAAAAATATTTATCACTTACACATCCATTAAAATGTTCACAACATGTCTTTCAAGGTAATAAATAGCTTTTTTTCAGTCCTGATATGAAATGCTTATGTTTGTGGAAGGCCAAGATACACATCATGAGCAGAGCTGTGCTGCAAGAGCATAATGAGCGTTAAGTACAAATACAGGTGGCTGCAACCAATGGTCTGTACATTCATGGTCTGTAGCTCACTCATGTAGCAACATTGGACAGTACACCACAAAAGCTGGGTGGTATCAACACTGATATCATCACATCTCAACACAGAGTCAAGATATGGTTAATCTTCCGACTCAGAAGATTTCAGAGATCCAGTATCCTGGCATAGACCTTTAGAGCAGACAGAATCTGGAGAAACTCCAATCTGAGAACAGCTATTTCAGCTTCTTTCTATTTAAAGCACAGTGTGCTAAGAAGCTTTACTAAACCCTAGAAATGAATGGTAACCAAATATCCTGTATTTCCAATTACTTATATTCAGTCAGTCCAAACACACTCCACAGCCTTAAATTCCACCCAACAATGTGGTTCATCATACTTCATTCCCTGGAATACTAGCTTCAGAAGAGGAAAATTCTAGGTAAAACGGTAGAAGCCAAAGCCCTTAAAATACTAACAAAAAAGATTCGTGAAAGGAGGTTAGGGTTTATTTAATTTAATAATTTTCTCAAGTAAACACCTTCTAATCTGTCTTTAATACTTAAATCTGGCAACATATCCTTCTAACCGACGGCCTCTTCTGCAGTGTTACTGACCTCTCCTAACTACACCCTCACATTTATATACTTCTCTCAAAACTGTCAGCTCGGGAGTCCTTCAGGTTCTTAAAAGTTTGCAAAGCATTGTAACAGGTAAGAAGCTGCTACAAAATAAAACAATAAGGGTTAATAGATATATCAACAATAGGTGCTAATTTCTTCACTAAGATGTAATGATCATGAATAGGATTGTAAGAATCTTCTACAGATGTAGCTTAAGTGGATGGAGAAAAACAAAAAGTACAAGAAAACATCCAGTTCAAACAGGAGTTCCCAAACATGGTGGAGGTACCACAGATTCTGCCTAAAGTGACTTTAAAGACTTGAGTGTTTTGTATTAAAAGAAGGGAAGTAAGACAAACCAAAGCAATCTGCAGTCACTTGATAAATTACTAGCATTCTGCTACAGCAATTCTGCATTTCTATGTCCAATAAAATAACTAATCAGTCCCAGAGCACAGCTGTATCTTCAGGTAAACTGAGGATTATTATACATTCAAGTATTCCCAGCCCAGACATTCACAGCTCTTTCTCTTTACAAAACTTTCTCTTCTTACCCACTGTGACACTTTTTTGCCTTTATAGTTGTAGTAGTAGAACAATTGTCAGTGAGATTGCTGCAACTGCACCAAAGTACAAGGAAAATAAAACAATTACAAGAGTATTTTTACACTGGAGTAGTGCTTTTATCCAGCTTACAAAACAGTTCTGCAGTTTTACTTCCAGATGAGGAAACTGGGTGCTGCAAAGCAAAGGTAACATAAAAATGCACTGAGCTTGTCATTGAGTTTTATACACAAATCCACGGCCAATTGCAAAGGTCAGTGAAACAGGAACACCAACAGGCAGTTAGGAAACTACAGAATTTACCAGACAGGGTGGGGAGCAGACAGCAAGTTTGGGATTGCAGTGCCTTTCATAAGATTATTTTTCTAATGATTTTTGACAACTCCCTGTTTAGTGCTGTCAGATGTTTCAACAAGGAGCAAAGAATTAAATTTTATCCCTCCCAACATATCCATGGGTGGGCTAATTTTCAACTGATAGCAATAAATATTTCCATTGTACAGAGCCTATGTGGGTTCCTTTTCACTGCTGGAGTAGTCATTTGAAAATTAGGAAGTGGAATTGCATACTGATAGGATAAAGAGCCTTGTGGCAGTAGCAGGGAGTCAGAAGAAATTCAGAAGATGGGTGACAAAACAAAGTACTTAAATTAAGCAGTTTTTGGCTACCTTGCTCATATGTGTTTATACTACAGCTGAACTCAAGGTAGGATTCATAAAACTTCCCCTAAAACAGGCTGGGCAGGGACACACAGGCTGTCAGGCTACAATTGAGTTCAGCTGTCCTTGGAGTTTGCTACTCATCCATCTTTATTCTCACATAGTTAATATTATTCTCAAGAAATGGCAGGAACTGCCTTATAAAGTCAGTACAACAAGTCAGATGCTACATTAAGAATCTGTTTGCAGCTCCAGAATCTATTTTCACCAGATTCCAGTTTTAAAAAACTTCATTCTACTGTGAATAGGTTCCACTCCATGTTACAAGAGGCTACAAGGAAATTACACTGGCCAAGTGCTTTGTTTAGTAGAAGCCTCCCTCCTAAAAGGAGAAGCTGAAATAAACACGCAACAGCTTCTGAATGAATTGCTAGGTTACAAATGCTGCAGACTTGTCTCCTCTATAGTGCTAATTGCTCCATGTTTAGAAAAAAAAAAGCACCAAAAAAACAGCCTCCAGAAGGGCACCAAAATATGAGAAGTGCATTTCTCTCCCACACATTTGACATACTTTATCTGCAAGAAAGATAAAGAGTTAATTGCTTGTGGAAGTTACTGAAACCTACCTACATATTCAGTATCCAAAAACATGAGCAGATCTCACATCCACTTTGAGGAGAATAAACTGGAGTGAAAGGTCTTTTTGTAAAGCAAACTTGAGTTTACTTCTTGGCTGGCTTGCAATTCACCAAAGAAACACATGTAACTATTGCTATTATATGTCAGGACAATATCACTACTTCTAGCTAAAGATGACCCAAAAATTAAACTGAAACTCATACTTCCCCTAGAGATCACATCTATATTCCATCTACTCCCTGTATTTCAGCTCTGCAACAAAATATAACCAAAAATAGAAGATATCTACCAGTAACAGGGATATATTTCAATAAGGAAAAGAGATAAATACAGAAGAGTTATCCCATTGGAAACAAACTATATTTCATGTTTATATTGTATCCCTCTGTCTTTTACATGATGTCAGGACCAGTAAAACGGAGCAGATATTTATACAAGAACATCAAGTGGTACTGCCTCAGGCCAGGCTAGCTTGAATTCTTGATTTTTTCTTTTCCCCCTTGGTGTTTTAGTTTTAATATTATCTATGCACATTCTCAGGGCAGGGTTGGGGGAAAGGGAAGGATAAAAGAGAAATATTTGTCCCTTTGTCTGTGTGGAGGAGAAGATGGATTTTGTTTTTTGTTTTAATCCAACTCCTCATGCACTGTAAAGTCTTCCCTCTCTCACAAATACAGCTCCTGCTGAGCTATTAAATCAAGGTGTATCAAAGGTCACAATATATCCTTACCATAATTTCTTTCCGAATTAAGATGTTTGCTGAAGGATATCAGTAAAAGCAACAGAACAAATTACATACTAGAAACCATAAATCAGGAATTGAAGTCAAGAAGAGGAAAAAATTAATTAGTTAATTCAACTTTTTTGAATTAATTCAAATTTTATTTAATTCAAAATTAGGCAGTTCTTTTTGGCCCAAACTCAAACTGAACCTGTATCAAAACTCTTTAGAAAGAATCTATAATATCTGACAAAATATTCACCACTGTTCATAGCAATCTACTGTACTTATACTTACTTATGTTAGATGGACAAGAAAGCTCAGAGATTTAAAACAAACACTGATAATCAGAATTGACTTCATACTACAATGTATTTTTTTCCTCTTACTTGGCTATTGGGATTTCTTTCCAATGATGAGTGACGGGAACAATACTTCACATTAGTTTTCTGTGCAAGCTGAATCCTTAGCAAACATAAATGAACACTGAAAAGAATTCAAGGAAGGCCCAAGGCTGGCATAAAATCAAAATGCAATGTACCATCTCATAAATAGATTTTTATTTTCTTTACTTCTGCTACAAAAGATGAGTGAGTGTGTAGGAATTTGTTGGGCTTTTCCCATCTTTGGTTTGTATTTTGGTAGGATTTGCCTTTTCCCCCCAGACCTGTGTAACCAAAGAATGCCTTTAGTTTAGTGGATGACTGTGTTGCTTCTTTACCTCTTCCAGATTCCCCAGTTGTTTTTGTCATTTATTTTGTGGTGTGGACGTGACAGCGTTACATATTTTTCATGGAAGGTATCTGACCCAGCTCTGTAACTCTTCTCTTTCACTGAGGACCCCTTGCTGTTCTCTACATCCCTTCATCCTTTGGAAGCACAAGATAGCCAGAGCAATGTAACACTTGTAATGGTCATCATCAGCCATATAACAATCTTTGTTATGAAAAGATAGAAAAATAATACTTGGCAAGTGTCAGCATTAATTTTTATTTGTCATGATATTATCCTATAGGATAATTCATAATAGGCTATGAATATGTGCTTTGTTCAACCATTTTTGGGACAACTTTCTCAGTTGAAATTTTGCCTCACCTATAACTAATGAACAGAAGCAAGCAGGAGTTTTCCCCACTCATGTCTATTCTAAGTCATTCTCTTGGTGGATGCTTTACTTGCAGATGATCAAGACTCAACTTTTCACATAATTTTTTTGTGTATGAAAAGTCCTAGGGAAAAAGGAAAAGTTTCTCCATAATAGGTTACTAGAGGCCAGCTATGAGTTTGTATCATTTTTTCCCAATATTTCTAAAACACAGCTTAAATAATAAAGAGGCATCCTCTTGTATATTGTGATTTCTGGCACAAGCAGTAGTATTTTACCTTAATGCCCAAAAAAAGTAATTCATAGATATTAAAGCGCCAAAGAGACAATTTTGAAAAATAAAAATATTGATCTCTGTCATTCTGTCCTAATGGGGAATACCATTCTAATTCCTTGACTAGTTTCAATTCCACATCAATTACACTCCCAGTGTCAAATTATTGCACATAGAGATACAGCAACCGATTTTCAGTCAACAAAGATCCACAGCACTTCCATAGACAAAGCAATCCTTCTATTTACACTGTTTGCAGTGTTTTGCCAGAAAAGCATGCACTTGTGTGCATATATTTGTTTTATATACATAATGAAAGACAAATATGAATATTTTTAGAAGGACCACTGTAATATCATGTATGCAAGCTCCATTAAGTCTCTCCGTGCATTGTCAAAGCCACATGCTGCACACTGTTTCCATTCTCTTCCCTTCAATGCTCTTGGAATCAATTGAAGTCAAAACATCCTGGAAGAAAAGTTCAGGTTTTGCACCCCTGGTTTCAATTATTTTTAAATCTGACGCACAAACACAACTTTTAAGATATGTGAGCAGAGTGCCAAATAAGGATCTTTTGATTTTTTTGAAATACATGTGGTTGAAATCTGAGACCTGCCTTCTGCCAAGCCACAGTATTTGGAATCGAGTACTGGCACAAGAAAATAATCCATTGTTCAGAGTATAATTTTAAGAGGAACTATCCTGCAAAAAGGAAAACGTAAATTCCCATAGCTTAGCTCATGGTTATAGGACAATCCCGTAATCCTTTGTTAAACAGTTGAAAGTTGAAATATAGGTTCTAGCAATGTTTATCCAAGCTCTCAGAAGAAATCTTTTGATAGAAACTACACCAGAGACATTAAATTTTTCAACATTATAAAAAGAATCAAACCCATGAGATGGAATAGTCTGTCTTATCAATGACTTTCTAATGCTGTGCTGTATGTGCTACCATTGTCTGGTTTAATATACAGCTTCTTCCACACTTTTGACTGTCATCGTGGCTAGGCTTCGCGAATGAAGATTTGGGAAGGGCTCTACCCACATTTGCTACAGGCATGCTGGTGGCTAACGAGGCCAATACCAGACAGACATGTCTGGTTGCAAAAGGCACAGCAGAAAGACTCCTCAGGTGGTATATTCTGCAAGGTACGATTCTTTCTGCGTTGTCTTTTCTCCTCAAGGGTGATCCTGCGTGCATTCTCAGAAGCATCAGCAGTGTTATAGATGGTGTGTCTCCAGACCTCCCAGTTGGAGGCCAGAGTAGACCAGTTATGTTGATCAGCATGGCCAAGGATAAGATGTTGTTTCAGGGAGTCTTTGCATCATATCTTCGAGGCTCCTCTTTTGCGGCAGCCAGTGGCAAGTTCACCATAAAGCAAGATCTTAGGGAGGCAGTGGTCCTTCATCCTGGAGATGTGCCCTGCCCAGCACAGCTGTGCTCTCAGCAACATGGCCTCAATGCTTGCAAACTTTTGACTGTAGCAGCAAAAGTAATAACAGGCTCCTACTGAGACAAAAGTACCTTGAGGGTAATACTGTATGATTAGGTAAGGCTGAGCAACTTCACATCCCTAATTTCATATGCCAAAAGAGCACATTTGTTAGATGTATAAACACTTACTTCCAGGCACTGTGAGGAAGCCAGACCTTCAGCCACTGCCACTGCTTTCACAAAGTAAGAAAATTTAAAAGAAATAGAGTGTTCTATGTTAATGAGGGCTCAGAAATTAATTACAAGTAGCTCCTCCTAGAATCATGGATGAGCATGAGAGGCATGGACAAATAAAGTATATAGGGATAAATCTGGTATTTAGCTTTTGTGAGGGCTAAGGTTACACAGAAAGCACACAGTACTATGGGAATTCACATAGAAAATGAATGAAGTTGGAAGATTAAACTGAGAAGGCTGACCTCCTAAGTATAAAACTGAATTGATTCAAATCTCAGGCAGTGAAACTAGGGAAAAATGCAAAATAAAATAAAAAAAAAAGGAAATAAATCATCTTTCAGTTCATTAAACAGAAAAATGTACAATAGGAGATTTGCTGACAAACGGTTTCTTCTAAGAGAACTAATACAGAAAATGACAAAAAGCATGAACAGAGAATCGAGTAATATCCAGAAGTCTGGGATTTTAACAACAAATGTGCTCCTGAGCTTGATGCCAAAGTGACAGACCAAATCACAATGTTCAAATTGAGTCTAGAAAAAAAAAACTGTTAATCTTACTCTCATACTCAATTTTCAGTTTTCCTGCTCAGTCCTTTGTGAACACAAATGCCAGCTCAGTCTTTCCCCTCAGTCAGCCACCTAGGTTTCACTACAAAGTCAGAGCCTAGTTAGACCCAGATTTACCTTTGACTAGAAGCATCATTTTTAGAAATCCTTTTCATTTTATTTTTATTAGAGAAGACTATTGACATCACTGATTTTTAAGGTGCGTACACTAAGAGACCATGTCTGCTCAAACCAAAGAAATAAAGAAACTTTCAAGTTGCCTCCTGGAAGATTCTCACAGTTTGGGCACCTAGTCTAGAAACTTTAGGAAATTGGTCACTTAACAAGCCACGAGGATGTCTCACTCTGGCAGCTATTACTGACCAAGGAGACAACCTGGTGTCTTGACTCCAGGTGAAAAAAAAGCATCACATTAAGAATTACTGAGTTGCCCTGCCAAATCCGTGGTTGAGTGTTCAAAAAAAAAAAACAGACCAGAACTGCAGTTTCAGCCTTTAGATTAAGATTACCACCAAAGAAATCTCCATTTAATTGCACATCCTCTGGATGTTCTGTGGCAACAGTAAGAATCTTGTCACATTCACACTGAGCAGTGTTACCTTAGCTAAAAGAACTCCATATAACTCTCTTGTGAGTTAGAGGGGGAGATGTGAACCAAAAGGCCTTCTAAATACTAGGTGGATAAAAGTTACATCATTTCCTTGGGAAAACAAAAAAAAAAGCCTCAAACAAACAAACCAAAAAAAAAACCAGCAACAACCAGTCTTAATAAAATAAGAAGTACAAACTGCACCTTCAATATACAAAATAAAGTTTCCTTTTGTGCATCAGAAAGCAGAGTATGGTCAGAAACAATTTGCTCCAGTGAAGGGTCAATCATGGGAGACATCACACTGGAATTAGGACATACTATGCAAAGAGTCTGTGTGTCAGCCTGCATGGGCAAAGCAGTCCCTCTGCACAGAGCTCAGGCTGGTTTGTAAGACATCTGCAAGTACAGAAAAAATACTAACTCAATATCAAAGTACTTGTATACCTGAACCCTTGACTTTTCAGTCCCAGTTTGCTGTCTGCATTAAAGACCCAACTTTAACCAAGTCTGGGGGAAAGATAAAAGAGGGTTATAAGAGAAAATATATTTTGAGTTTGCCTTACAGTCAGAATGCTGGTTCACAAACACCAACATACTCCTCCCTGGCCACAGCATAGATTGATTTTACTTCTCTTCACAACATGTCTTAAGGCATTCACACAAATGGAAACTGCTCCAATGTTTACATGGTCCTCGAGAGGTTTTCCTGAGATTGCTTGTTTCAGAAATAATTGACTCTTCCTTTTTCTGCTCATCTTTTGTCTGGATTAGCACTCAGTATGCAATATGTCACGTTCACAGTGACGTAGTGTCAGATGTGCTGACATAGCATGGACAAAGCCCACCCCAGATCATCATTAGCAAAATGGAAGTGGTGGTTTTGCCCCTGTATGCTTATGTATCTCTGTTTGCACAGAAAAGAAACAGAGTTAAACTTAGGGTAATGCCTGTCATCTGGCTTAGAGTCTTTGTTATGTCAATACTCTGAAATAAGCTCAACCAAAATATTTTCTTTTGATGGAAGAGAAGCATTAAGGCATGATAGATACATTTGGAAATTATTTATCACTCGTTAAACATTCTCTAAATAGAAATTATACAAAACAGACTACATGAAAGGTCTACAAATTGACTTCCTCTGAGGTACTGAAAAATCTCATGACATTCTCGGAGCAAGCAACACTCAAGAAGCAGTCAATAAAAAGATACAAATATTATGCTGTGTTCAAACAGAATCTCCAGACATGTATTCGTTCAGATTTACCTTCATCCAGGCACTCCCCTTCACTCATTGTGCCTGCTTGGTCTTTTAACTAGGTTCTCTTTCGACATGTGGTACATGGAGCAACCAAATAAAATACATCTGGGAAAGCTAATGGGGACACTCCCACGAGCCACCAGGCAGCTGGGCCAGTAGAGCTTGTGAACTAATAGAAAGGTACCTGTGGTGGGGGGAAACAGTTATAAAATGGTAAAACCGCAGGGGGTGGTGACCCTTGAATTTTTGAGGTTTTACCCAATGAGCGCTTCTGCAAAATATAAACATATCACAAGCAGAACAGAAGAGAAGGTAGTTGTAGTAGTTGTTGAAGAAGTAGCCATGTTGTAGAGCCATGAGGAAAGAGGGCAGGAGCCCCCCTTGGGGGCTCTGCCCCCCCCCCGCCAGCCCCGGCTGGGGGCTACAGGGACTTGGAACAGTGTTAAACTGGGCCAGGTTCTGTAGCTGAGAGCTGAAGGAGTTTCTCTACTATAAGAGGCAGAAGGAGCAGCGGTAGGAGCAGCGTACGGAGGGCAGAGAGCCGAGAGATAAGAGAGAACAAGCAGCAAACAAGCATGAAACGATGCAGAGAGAGCTTCTGCAAGGAGAGAGAGAGAGAGAGCCAGCAGCAGAGAGACAGAGTTTGGGTAAGAACTGAAACCAAAGACCCCCAAACTCCTTGGAGACCCCTCCTAGAAAGGAGGATGATGAACTCTTACTTGAAAGAGTCTTAAAGTGCTACAGCACTGCAGAAAAGAGCTGAAAAGCTCCGAGAAGGAATGCGGAGGGGGTGACCTTGGCCCCCCGCTGCTTGAGACAGAGCACGGAGCTCTGCAAAGGGAGCTTGAATCCCCCGAAGACACAGACCATCACGAAGACCCCTGAGTTTCGTGATATGACCGTGGTGAGACGACCTTGTCTGGGTGAATGCAGCCCACGGAAGAGAAGACCCTCGCTTGGAGGCGAGTGGCCGAGAGGGCTTGGATACCCCCTCGTGTGTACTGGCAGAGATCCAGCTACAGCTGCTGCGTGGAAGAGAGAGACAGAGATGCCTGCTGCCTTAGAGACATTGCTGCTCTGAGAGCGGAAAGGATCTTTTCCTTCTTCCTTCCTGGACTTTTATTTGGAGGGGAGAAAGAGATTTGATCCATTGTAAATACTTTTATGTCATGGTAGAGATAGATAAGATTGTATATAATGTATTGTAGTATTTATTTGTACAGTCATTGTAATATATTATCGCTTTCCCCCATTTTGAGACTCGTGTGGTGTCTGGAAAACCCATCTCACATTGGGTTGAGATGTGGGATGGGGTTTGCACTAGGGAATTAGATTTTGGAGCTCTCAAACCATGACAGTACCAACACAAACAGCTGATGTTTCCACCTTTCTTCAAGCACAATACTAAGAAAGGGATAGTGAGCCTTCATCATCTGGAGGCCTTCAATTAAACTCTTTTAATTAGCATCCTTATTACATTTTCTTAAATGTGTAACATAGCATTTCAGGGCAGTCAATATGCAAATGGTGTGAAACAGTTAAGCAGGCATCTGATGCTGCTCACAATGAAAAGTGACCTCTTCAACAGGTGCACAGTTTCTGTACATGTGGCTTTTGTTTATTGACTCCATTTTGTTATTAGAAACATGCAGAGTTAGGTTAATTTCGGTTGTCCTCTTCAATTACACAAAATTTCAATCATACTGCAAAAGAAGCAGGTGGATCTGTGCTTAATTTGCCCACACAGAGTTCATCATCACACAACATTTCTACTGCCTGGAAGTAAATATCCCACTTCTCAATGTACTGTTAATGAAAAATATTTAAATTCTTTTTGAAATCTTAAATAAAATTTCTTTCCCATAACAGTTGAGCTCAACTGTGTAAACTCCAAGGAGATTCACAGGAAAAATCTGGAAATCTGTTTCCATTTCAGGTATCATCACAGTGGTGCTCACAAACTGGACTTCTGAAGTAAAGTTTATTATCATCAGCATGATGAAACATGAAACTCAACAAGATTCTGCCTATGAATTCTATGACCACTGGCCAAATATAGTAATATTTTGAGATCTTTAAAGTAAAAAATTGAATTCAAAAAAATTACCTGGTAAAAAACCCATCATTCAAGATATAGTAGTATGTGAGCAAAAAAAGGTATCCTTATGGTACAGTTTTCTTCACTGAAACTGCTGTACTTTTTTAGCTACAATTAAACCATCACCAACAAATTCACAGGATGTGGTGCAACCAAACTGAGACCTGACGTGCTCAATTGTTCCAGTTTGCACTGTTAATAAATGCATTTACAAAATAATGCTTTCCATTTCTCCACTGAAATGTTTTCTACATGGTGAGAATGTTCAGGTCTGACTCTGAACTCACATGCTGTAACACAAGGCAAATTTAAAAGGATTAAGGCCATTCTGTGGATTAAAAAGTCAAGGATGACCTGTCAGTTCTGCTGACAAAGGGTTTGTGGTTTCCTACAAAATACATATGCATTCCTCACTTGATAGGCAGCTAGATCCCAGTGATACATACCTCTCCCAGTACTTAATCTACTATTTTCCTTTACCAAAGGCCATCTATATTGATATAGTTTTTTTAGATTTAATCATTACTAGTAGAATCAGATCAAATATATGTCAACTCAATAAGGGCTGGCTATGTAGATGTAGCAGCATCTAGTAACACTTCATACTTCTTAGTAGCACATAGGGAATATTATCATATTATTATTAACATTATGGACTGGGAAACAGTGACATGAATCCTATGTGAAACATCTAACATCACAAAGCATGTTGACGACAAAGCTGGAAAGAGAACTTGACTCTTAAGCACTTAAGCTAGTAAATGAAGGAAATACTTTGCTAGCCTCCCACACATAAGTGGAGGTTTGCTGTTGATCTAATCAGTTATTTGGCACTGAAAATACTTGAAAATTTACGGCTACAGCCATAACTTCATTAACCAAAACATTTCACAAGTACAACAATTTCTTTATAAGGAAACCTACTCTCCCAGTAACCCAACCCATTGTCCTGACACCAGTGATGTAATTCAGGGCAGAGTCTTCGAGTAGCATCTGGTAAAAGGTGATGATTCAGTGGAATTCGGTAAAACAAGAGCTGGAAGGGCCAAATATGTGTTTGAAGGAATTCCACTGAAACTTGAAAAGGAGGGAATCCAGCACAATGATGCCAACAGATTACATCAGGGATTAATCTGGCCTGAAATCAACTTCACCTTCCCCTCTAACTCCTCCACTTAGGTCTATAAATTGGCTACAGAGCACCATTCCTCTCAAATTAGAGCAGCCTCCCTGACTTTGAGGTTTCACTCACCTCTGCTCCTGACAACTCCATGTCAATTCCCATGACTCTCTGGCTCAAGCATTGTGCTTGCTCCCCTTCCCCTTGATTCTATTTCCCCCGTCTCCTACAGCTACAATTTCATAGTCCCAGGCCAGGAGCCACCAGCACAAACCTGAAGAGATAATTGCTCTCTTGGTGCTCAGCTTTCTCTTCCCACGCACAGGCTGCACTAAGGAGCTTGGTGGTAACCCATCTCATCACCTTGGTCCTCCTCAGATAAGCCTCTGCAAGGAATTTTACAAGATTCCTCCCAGTGACCTCTGCTCAAATCTCTTCTGGACTTTACTGTAGAGAGAAATACTGAGGTTAACTGAAATTCTTTCCACTGAAACTTCTCTGCAGTTACATTTATTGAGCATTTTCACAGTCAGTCTTTGCATTTCTTAGTCAAAAAATGCTCAAAGTTTTGGGTTTCATTGTTGGGGGGAGGTTTGGGGTTGTTTTTTAGTTCCTAAGAAAGTTATGCTTATGCCACAATAATTAGGTTTCTTTGAGGTTTTGTTATGGGGGTTTTGTGTGTTTTGGTTTGGTTTGGGTGTATTTTTAAAGAAAAACAAAACTTTACTGGAATTAACAAGAAGATTCCAACCTTGTTCTAACACAAGACACTGGTTCCTTCCTCATCCCCAGCCTCCAGTCCTCCCCTACCAGCACTGGGCAGATCACTTGCTTGGAAGTCAGAAAAAAATCAAAAAATCCATAAAAACAGTGAGCTAAAGTCTTCCTAATAAAGCCTCCTGATAAAGAGTACAGAAGTCATTCAGTGAAATAGTTTAAATCTAGAGTAACTGGTACCCCATGTGCTTGACAAAGCATGAGATATGATGAGCTTCTTTTTGTTGCTGTTGCTTGTGCTTAACATCATTTTTATTTCTTCACTGCATGATCCAAAAGAGACTGAATGGATATTTGGGAGGGATAATGAGATCAAACAATCATGTTAAATTGGTATTTTGAGCTTTCTGTTCTAAAATATCCTGCACTTATGGTTTTAGAGAAAACCCTCAAAATTCCTTCTATTGAGTCTAGAGAGAGCCTGGAGCTACTAATCAAAGAATAGAGTTACCTTTCCTTTTCTCCTATGAGATTTGAAAGAATTAAGTTAAAACAATTATCAGTCTTGGTACAAAAATTGTGCCAATGAAAATTCACGGAACTTTAGTGCTGCTGTACGTAAACCAAATTTTTCCATAACCTGGACTAACTCTTTATTCAAGGTAGTCTCTTCCTGACCTGTCAGTCAACATTTTCCGATCTCATTTCCATGAAGCATAAAGGGCAATTGACAGGAAAAAACATCTCTCATTCCTGGATAGTGTTCCCTAAAACTCTTAATCCAGCAGGACATAAGGAAGTGGATCTTCTCTTGGAGACCCTGTTTCATCACGAATCCTAGTCAGTCACAGACACTCACGCATTTGAACACACATATTCCCTAGGACAAGGGGCAATTATAGCAATTTCTGGCTTAGAAAGTAAATGAAGTCTACTTTTTGGCTGCAATTTAGCAGCTGCAAACAAACCGAGAGCCAGCAACTTACAAGCAGCCTTCTGGAGACCACAGCTGGGAAATCTTGAGCTACTGGATTCTATCTAGTGCACACACCCTACAGCTGGGCTTCTATTCAGAGACCACAGTCTCACTGTGAGAGCAAGAAAGACAGCTGGATAAAAATAATACCAACATAGTGGCAAGGAAGAGAAGCTGGGCAGAAAAATACCAAGATGACTGAAGAAACTGTCATGCAAACAGTAGACAGATTTGTAAGCTCTGTGCCTTCTTTACCTCCTCTTTCCCCCTTTCTCACCCCAGTGAGCCCCCTGGAATGCCTCCAGCATCTCCCCCAGGCTCCACCTAGATGCTGAGGTAGGAGACAGCATGTACCTGGCTGCTTCCAAGATGCCTTAACAATCCAGTAAGGATTTGTATCAAGGAACCAGAAAAAGTGCGCAGAGAAAAAGATAACTACAAAGTTCCACAGTAACCTATGTGCCAGGACAAAAAGGGATTCCCAGATAGACTTTTTCACCTTGCCTAAGCACTGGTTTCTGCAACACCAGTAGGAACTTTTTGTCTTTGACCTCCATCCTTAACTTTATCAAGAGATTTAAAAATTTATCGTCAGAAAATTACTACCACAAGCAGGCACAGCATAAACACATCAACATCACTTCCTAGGAAAGATGGCTAAGCCCAAGGAAACTTCAGAGGAAGAAGGGGAAGGATAAAACCTCAGAAGAGGCAGATGTAAGACACTATCAAGAAAACCGGAAAATATTTGTCTGCAATAAGTGATCTCTCTCAAGAGGCTGACAAAGGAGGTGGCCTATCCTGTACTCTACATTGTCTTTATAAGGAAAACAAGTAATTGAAATGCTTTTCCCCAAGAAGTTCATGAACTAGCAAGCTCTGCAAGATCAATCACAAAATAAAGTATCTATTTGGAATGCCACATTTCACATAAATTTCAGGTACAAGAGGCACAAGGAGGTATCCAACCAATCAGTATTTGCTCTTTGGTAGTAGGAAAATGTGCGTGCAGAGGGACGGAGGGAGCTGTTACTGGTGTTAGTGCTGCATTACTGCTTTTCTCAAAGAGCCACTACAGAGAATAGCAGAAAAAGGCTGTTTGAGAAATAACCTCTGTGGTCAAGTGGAACTAAACTCTCTCCTGGTACAAACTAGGAAACTTCCAGTGAATGAAGCTGCTGGGTTTTATGCTGGCAGGAACATGTACCAGCTGAACTGGCAGAAGCTGAAGTAGCCCATCAGAGTATACAGCAGAAAGGATACTGCAGCAAAGTAAAATAATTTCCTGTAAAAATATATTAAAAGAAAATTCAGTTTTACACTGGGCTTATGCATGTTTGATATCAAAAAACTGGCCAAAACTTGCAAGTTTGGCATTAAAAATACAAAACTTTCCCTTCAGTATTTTACTACTGCCAGACACATCAAATTATGCTCACTCAGTATCCTGCACTGAAAAGATGAGATCCACCGGTGTTTATTGTCATAGCACTACTACCACTTAGCAGGAGGGTCAGAAAGCCTTTTTGCAGTAGAGTGCTGTGCTGGTGACTTGGTCAAATTGCAAATTTTCTCAGAAAAATTGCAAATTTAGGTGTTATCAGTACAAACTTGCTAACACAGATCAAAGCATTTGCTGTATGAAGCAGTTAAGTAGGGACAGACATCACACCTATACCATGTTCTTAACTGTTGATTTTATTCCTGTGAAAACACGATTCCTAAAATTGTAGAAAACACTAACAAACACAGAACTCTTAGGACACAAGTCAAAAGCATTTGTTGATGTTATACAACAACTTCCATTCCTTTCCTGTCTGTAACTGAGGCCCAAGCTGGCTATCTAGAGCCAAGAAAATAGACATCTGTGAAATGGATTCAAGATCTTGGCTTCTTGGGTTAGAAACACCACCACTGATGCTGCAGGTACCACTGGTATCAGCAGGAGTGACTCCTTCAGCACTGTTGCTCTTGCAGAGTTCTTACAAGAGCATTACTAGTGTTCAAAAAAACTAGTGGTTTGTCATTCCTCCAAATTGCCTTATTCATTCCTAATTATTTTAAAGTACTTTGCACTTTCTTTAACATGACATCTTCTGAATTAAGAACATTTCAAAACAGATGCTTGAGTTAAAAACATCTGATATTAAAAACATCTGATATTAAAAACATAGATTTTTTTTTCCTTCAGCACTAGACTGCTCTCTTATGGGAAGAAAATTTATATGTATCATCTGGTTGCAGAATGTTGCTTCAGGGCTGGAGCACTGGAAGCATTTAACAATAATTTTTGGTCTCTGTACTAGGAAACCTCAAGAGAATTCCAGGACTTCAGAACTTGCTGGATGTCAGCAAAAGTTATCAGAAATATGTAAGACACAGAAGTCTGTTTTTAAAAATATGCAAGGTATTTGCTTTAATGAAAGCATTTTTATAAAAATCTGTTCTGTAATGCATATTGGTTATTCTGAACTGCCCATATATGCTGCTGCTTTTAGGACTGACCCTCAGTGGACCTTTTTTTTATTGCCTTACAGTATCACAAATTGCCTTTTCAGTATTAAATGCAAAATTGCTTTCCCTCTGTAACAAATTTCAATTGTTGGCAGTTACATTATTTAGTTTCTTCACAGAATAAACAAAGCAGTTGTGACTTGTGTTTGTAAATAGTTGCACATGTATTTTTAGAGGTCAGAAGAAAGCTCAGAATCATATCCCTCACATTTCATAAGCAATGTAAGCAACAAAATTAATTCTGGTAATTAGCTATTAAATGTATTTGCATGCTTGAAGAATGGGGAGAGGGAAAAAAGAGATTTCTACACTCCAGAAAATGTAACATAACTAGAAATGTCTAGATTATTAGGGAACTAATGGAAGTACCAATAGAAACATTCACAGGCCCCATATGCTAAACTTTAAAATCCAATGTCAAAAGGTCAATAATTCATATCTTTTTTTTCCAGTATTATTGCCTTTAACTTAAAACACATTTTCTCAACTGATTGGAAGTAGGGCCAGAGTCCATTCCTATGAGCTGATTGCTACAAATACAGTTTGGAACTCATGCAGAGCACCTAGGTCTGCTGTTTGCAAAATGTGTCAGATCACTCCATAAAAAGAAACAGACTGAAGAGTTCTGGTAACTGCCTGACACATTAATTTATAAGATTTATGACTTTTATATAAAGGTAGGATTAGCACAATGTATAAAAACTCCAACTGCTGACAGAACTTTTACAAAAGAAAAAAACCTCAAACTAATGTTTTCAATAAATTGGAAAAAAACCCTGTAACATTTCCCCTACGCTACAGTGGGGTTTTTTCCCCCCTCAAAATGCTCCATATCATTCATCACAGCACCTTTACAAGCAAAGGTTGCTCTCCAGTCTGTTACATACCTTCACTCTCCTGGGGAGAACTATTCCAGCAGTAGGACTTGTAACTAATGTGGTGCGAGTTCAAATGAGAAACTGAAAATCATCTTCTGAGTTCCCAGCCTTCTGTTTACTTGCTTGTCCTTAGTTAGTCCCCACTTCTCAACTGTTTGCACCAAGTACAAAATATTTTTAAAGAAAAGATTGGTAAGAATTCAACCAGGTCTTGTGAAAGGTGTCCCTGCCCATGGCAGGGAGTGGGAACTTGACGATCTTTAAGGTCCTTTCTAACCCAATCCATTCTGTGATTCTATGAATATATACTGATTTGGTCTGATATATATGAACACATTACAGATTTAAGTATAAGTAATCACAAATTCCAAATATAGTTTGTCCCTTTCTTCTACTTGCTACTTGTCCCATTGTTTCAAGTGGAAAGAACTAGGTTCACATTCTCAGACGCAGAGCAAGCAAAGCCTCAAGGCTTGAGTCACATGCCTTAAGACAAGAACAAAGTTGCAAGCTTGAGTGAATGCAGATTTCATAATTCTACATTTCCCATTAATAAAAGATCTCCCAAAGCTTGTACCTTCACTCCCACACAAACACTAACAGAAATCCACAGCAACTTCTGGTGACCCTCCACAGGTCATTCAAAATTCCCATGATGAAATTTATGTTATAAAAGAATAAAATAAATAATATTTAATAACATATATAAATAACATTGGGCAAAGTGTGAGTGTGAAACAGACCTTCATTAGAATGGTCATGTTTTCATATTTATTTTCCACAAAGAATGAGACATATTACCTTGTTGCACTTTTAAATTCACTAAAATTTAATTACATATAGCTTTGACTATCAAATTGCATATGTAATTGCAATGACACTGCTCCATTTTGCAGTGCAGATGATCCATCAAGAAATAAAAACAGTCCTGTGACTGCAGTGAACAAAGAACCATTTTCTAATGCTCCGGACCGCTGTAGCTCAAATAGGTGCTACAACACTTTCAATCTTCACATAGAAAAATCACTGATGTTTTAAGCACTTTCTCAAATCTTCTCTGATCAGTTAGCTGATATGATGGTGAACAGAGTAGTGGACCTTAAGAGTCTATCAATGCCATGGCATGTAAAATGTATGCAAAAATTCTCTTACTGTAGAAGAGTCCATATACACAACTGAGAAATTGCTTGCTGAAGGAATTTCACAGATGAATTCAAAACATGAAGGTATGAGAGAAACTTTGGCTTTTGTACAAAAGCCACAAAATACAGTGAAATTAGCTGAGTGGTTATTACAAATTATCTCTGTTCTACTTCAGACAGCATAGCCAGCACATTGAACTATGTTAGGAAGAAAACAGATGGCCACAATGCCCTGAAAAGCTCAACTTCCTCATGAACACCTTCCGCAATAGTTCAAATTTTGAATGCCATTTCAAGGTTGCTCCTTACAGACTAGAACTGAAATCAATGAAATCATCAGCACTTGAATTATTGTGGCCTATTCTGAGTAAGCACAGTCTCTTTGCCAACAGCTCAGATGAAGAACAGCTCATAGCAGGTCACAGATGTGGCCTCTCACCACTCTGACCAAATTTCCAAGTTAATTCGCTCTATTCCCAACTGTTTTCCAGATACTTTAAAGCATATATGGCTTGTATACTCATGTATGAAAATAAGTCAAGGATTTTGGACAACAGCACTGTCTTTAAGAATAGACAGCTGCCTATGGCTCCAGACTGTTCAGAAAGCCAAACTCTCTTCTACAACAGTTCATCAAAGTTAGTTGGGATCCAAGACTGACAGAATATTTGCCTTCACTAAGGAACCCCACTGGCTACCCACTGCAAGGGCAGCAAGCAGGATCACAAATAAAACTACTTTCAAGCTTTGACTATCACAGTTCTCTCTATAAGTGTCTAGGAAGCAGCCTTAGAAGAACAAGGACCTCCAGTCATTACAATCTCAGAAGTTCCATATCTCAAAAATTTTATACTACAATTGTCTTTTTTCCCCCCACTAAAAGAAAACACTGCCAGGAGAACTCTCATTTATGACTTACGGCGTGGCCTTTTTAAGTGAAAGAACTCAGAAGGGATTGCCACACAGAAATTAGTGTTAGTGAATAATAGACTAGTGAATAAAAAGGTTTTGACAAATTTTTAGATACTATAATATCAGAGTCCATCACCTCTGTCCAAAAACAGAACAACTGTCATGCATGAATAAATTTCTCTGTGAAATAGCCAATATAGTGCTGAAAGCAGATGGCATTACATCCTCAGTGAGAAATCTTTACTACCTCACTTAGAAGCAGCATTCTCCACTTCATGAGATTACAGGTCACCCATTTCATTCTAAATGTACTCCGCTACACTAAAAGCTCATTACTGCAAACTCAGGAAAAGAAACAAAATTTTACAGACTATGTCTGGACGTTCTGATTGAAAACGTCATGTAGCATGACAAAGAGGCCAAGGGAAGGGACAGGGAGAATTCCCTCCTCTTGGCATTATTATTCCTACAGCAAAAATAAAACAGGGAGATAGGGTTTGGGTTTTTTTAATTTACAGCAAATTAAAACATGTATTGAACAGCAATGATATTGAAAGCTATGTACACTAATGAAAGCAGATGAAACACAAAAAAATTTCATCTGCCATCCAGACAGACGAGATGAGAAAGATCCCTACATTTATTAATCTATGTTCTAAGGTAATGATGTTCATAAACTGTGCAAATGTTAGAATACTTGAGAACAAGACACATTTGAAAAAATCTGGCTGAGCAAAGTATCTGAGGCACTTGTAGAATGTGAAAAAGGCCTTTTTTTTTAATTAAGAAATTTTACAGGAAATTAAATAAAAATGTGTTTTTCTCAGTAACTGGAAGTGGACAGTATAAAAAAGGAAAGCAGAATCTGTAATTCAACACTAATATATGTCTGCTGTCCTTATGTCCTACTGGGTCATAAAACTAAGAGCTGTTCTGCTTTCAAAATGTGCTAACTAGTAATCCATAAAACTATAATATCTAGATGAAAAACAAACATAAAACCTCAGTGCCACTCATACCAGCCACTCACTCTATTTTGAGTATTCTGGTAAAGATGATGTTGTTGCTACCACAGACCTGTTGCTCAGTTGCTTCCTCATCACCCAAGAAGCCCAAGATCCCTTTTCCAAATTCCTACTTGAAGCATTGTGATGTATCATGAGATGTCAGGTAGCCAGTCTGAACTGAAGTACAACATCTTGGGGCAGACCATAGACTCCCTGGATAAATATCACAGATACTCTGGAAATCTCATGTCATCACATCAAGAGTTCAGCTTAATCTAAACACCTGGTGAGGTACCAAGGGTTATGTCACTGATGCAGAAGACATGGTTTGCAGACCTGGAAGAGGAAGGTGATGGACAAGGTGCTGAAGAACAAGAGATTAAATCCCCTGTTACAAAATGCAATGTTCAAGAGAAAAGGGTGTTTGTGGGTAAAATAGTGAGGGACAGAGGAGAATTCTCCTTACGATAAAGATGAATTCCAGTAATTGACAGGATTTCCTAAGGGTTATATGAATGGAGACAACAATCATAAATCTCTACTGCTGCATACACTTTCACACAGTAGCAGTTGTGCACTAGAAGATTGAGAGTTTAGACCAAAGTGGGTATATAGGCAAATAAAGCAAGTGGAGGGACCCAGAAAGATGCTTAGTAGACTTCAGTGTGAAAGAGAAGAGTAGACACTTTGGCATCAAAAATGTTTCTTAGATAATGTTCATACAGTAAGATGACAGAAAACAGGACAGTAAATTTAAGTCCAGCTAAATTATGGAATAGTTTCGATTTAGAAACCTCCAATTAGCAGATTTTATATTCCAATTTCAGATTAACTTAATTCTGAACTGTGTGATTATTATTGAAATTTAGCTAGATGACAGATAGACGCAAGTTCTAGCTAACTCATATGAAATCCCTGTACTTACACTTTGGTAATTGGAATACACAATTCAATATTTAAGTCTTAGAAGGTATTTATCCAGTTATATTATATGGCATTGAAACAATACAGGAGTAGTTACAGTGAGTTGTATTCTAAGTTGGAAGGGACCCACAAGGATCATCAAAGTCCAACTCCCAACTCCGGACAAGACAGCCCCAAGAATCACACCAAGTGCCTGAGAGCATTGTCCAAACATTCCTTGAACTCTGGTAAGCTCGGTGCTGTGACCACTTCCCTGGGGAGCCTGTTCCAGTGCCTGATCACTCTCTGGATGAAAAAACTTTTTCAAATATCTAACCTATTATAACAAACAAATGTAGCCAATATGTTCACTTGCACCCAGTATTCCATTCCATAAAACTGAAGAATTGTCCTTGCAATAAACTTTCATATTTAGCACAGGGGAACCAAATTAGTACATCTGAATTAAATACTGATTTGATGAAATCTCATAAGTGGAAGACAAAATGCTGCAACAAAGTGATGCAACCCATAAGTTACATAACTACAAAGGACTGCATTAAAACCATAAGAAACAACATATTTTTCTTCTATAGTTTCTGTGATAAATGCTTTCCACTGTTCTTAACTTCTTCCCCCTCACAAGCATCCAGGTGATAATTCATTTCTCATTTATATTTTGCACATTACAACACAGAACATGATATTTTGCTTTCCACAAAGCTTGGATATGCTCATCTAGTTGGGCTCCCAGGAATTACAAGGCACCCAGGAAGCCAGGCATTTCCAGGAGCCAGGTCCTGCTGGTGTGGTCCCAATCCCCATGGCTGGTGCATCCCAGGCACCAGCTGTCCACAGGCTTCAGCACTGTGAACAACATGCTCAGTGCTGGGAAATGTCAGCAGGAAGGAAATACCACAAAAAAGCCTACTCCAAATAAATTCTTCCAATGAATAATGTTGCATCACCCGTTAAGGATGAATTACAAATTCAAAGATGGCATCAGGAGGGAATGGAAAAGACTTGAAAAATACCATTAAACGTGCTTAACTTTCTGCACTTGCAGCCAAGAAAAACTAATTTTAGGTCTCACAGCAAAGCTTTGATCAGATGTTGAATTCCCAGGTGTTTTGGTGCTGTGTGCTGCCTCCTGCCCTCTCTTTTAATCCAGTTGAGGCAGGAAAAATCCTTTTCCAAAGCATCAGATATGTGTGCCTGTAAATTACCTTGCAGGTGACATACTAGGCAAAGGTGCCAGAGGGCAGCTCTGTGCAATTAGCAAACCAGGTTCTAAAATACAGATGTTGACGCTGATCTTCTCTTGACTATAGTTCCTCTGTGTGGAGAAGGTATTTGTTGAGTGGCTTGTGATACAGTAGCATGAAACTATACTGCTGAGCAAAGCAGTGATTAATACTTCTGATTAATATTATACAATTGTAACTGAGCTTATTATCTCTTCTCCTGCTATGGGAAACATACTAGACACTAAAGGGTGATTCCAATTCTGGATTTTCTTAATCATCACAGTAAGTGAGTTTGATAGTTTTCTCCTCCTACTTCTGAAATCATTGACTTGCCAAATAGTGTCATTGCAGTTTTTTACCATGTTCATTCTGCTTACATGAATATGTCAACTCATTAAACGATGAATAGAAATCACAAATTAATATATAAATGTCTTTCAAATGCAATTAGCAAGATTAATTGGAGAGATGGCTCTGAAAGTCTAAAAAGCAATCTGATTCTTCCAACACAAACTCCTTAAAATAGGCCACATGAAGTGACTTAACAAGCACATTTTGCAGGAAGATGAGAGAAGTCCTTGCTCCACAGATGCTATCATTTAAAAACTTAGTTTGTTAAACACTCAGAGATAGCTGTAGAATGTGCATAAGACCCTGACTGGGGCCTTAAGGAACATAACCAAAATGACATAAAAATCTACAAACCTACATAAATAAAGTAATCACATAGCATATCTGGATTACATAGCTGGATTTCAGCAATCACATATCATAATAAAAATGGGATGAGATTCACTGGACAGCTAAAACATGACAAAGTTGCTTTCCTCATGACACTCTTTTGACTGCCAGGGTATGAAAAGGAAGAGGAAAAAGGGATTTCTACACATTGGAACTCTCCCTTCCTGATAACCATTTTTGAACAAATCATTTTAGTCAGTAGCTTAGTTTCTTTGTAATGTTCAAAAATGACAGAATTTATCTTCAGAAAAATACTCTTGTATTATCTACACACAGTTTGAGAATTAGGAAAGTAAATTCCTCTCATTACTTTCAAATTCATACGTACTTGAGATAAACTACGGCTTATTAGTAGTACGTGCTATGCATGTAAAAATAAAAACACTAAAAGATTACAGAACAGAAAACAAGATGAAAGAAAATGTTATTCTATTTTCCTTTGGAAGTGTGTACTTGAAAATACTTTAACCACTTTACTTCAAAAATTTCATTTCCGTGAAAATATTTCACTGTTATGTTAAGGTCTCAAATCCATTATTAGTGTATTCTTTTCACAAAACTACAGATTTTGGGCATCATGGACAATGAAAGCACTGCCTAAGACTGTAGGTTTGAGTACAAATGATATCCTGGGAATTACTATTTATTAAACTAACTAGAAAATAGGTTGTTATATTTTTCAACCTCTGAATAAGAACAATATAAATATTGTCCAATATTGCTAACAAGGATTTCAAGAGGCTTTCAAGCAACAACGTTCAAAAGAAGTCCAAGAAGTCAGTGTAATTTAGTCAAAACTAATGAGTCACATGCAGTTTTGCATTAAACTACACAGAACTATGCTGATTAACTGAAAACATTATACTGTCCCAAGTTTTTGTCTAAAGGAAGCCAACACAGACAAATATAGTTTTGTTGTTTGTTTTAAATCTATGCTAATCTCTTCCTTTTGTCTTTAAAGATGATCTGAATTTCATGAACTGGGTCATATCTGAATATAGCAGTGTTAAGATATGGTTGTCATGAGGGGGGAAAAAAACAAATAAACCTAATCTCTCTTGAAGCATTTTCAGCCCTTGTCACAGCCCTGCCTTTTCCTCTTTCTAAGCTGTTGGACCCACACAAATTGATGAAAACTTCATGCTGGCCTGGCTGCCCAATAGTCCTCTGAGGCTGCTGTTCCTGCAGCAGGGGCCTGTCCCTGCCTTCACCTTCAAGTGGACTCATCTCTATCTTTAGGTATTGCTCACACCTTGCTATTCTTCCTGGGCATTCTCTGCACTCACAGCTGGGAAGAATTTTTAATTATCCTAGTAAGGTGACCTGACGGCTTTGCATTGGCAAAGAGCTGGGGTGAAGCAAGAGAAATGCAGCTACCTACAGAACACCAACCTATACGTGTGCTGAAAACAAAGAGTTCACAGAACCACAGAACATGCTGAGTTACAAGGGATTCAGGAGGATCATGGAGTCCAACTCTTGGCTCTGCACAAGACTTTTATATCAGAAGAGTCTGAAAAAATTAGAAAAATATTCTTCCCTACCTTCTCTTCAGAGAATTGTCACAAGCACTTTTGCGGAGGAGAAGTACCACCAGCTTCAGATACTGCCGGTAATTGGTTATTCTCAAGAGCCTCTCAGAAAGGGTTAAAAACATTTCACATGTGTTTGCATTATATTTGTTTCTTCAGGCAAATGAAATAGTCATTAGTTTTGTTTTTCTCTACTGTCATAAACAAAAATCCATAGCTTTCCTTGCTATAGGTTATAACACATTATGAACTTCCACCAAGAAACCCCACAGTTGGAACAATTTTCCAATAAGAAACAAGAAAGTTTACAGACCACCACCAGAAGTTTCTCAAACAACTTTTTTTTTCAAAAAAATACAAATAATTGCACTGTGACATAACATTTTTTTAAACAGATCGTTGCCATTTTTAAAGACCTTGTGCTTGTTACACTTCAAACATATAAGCATGCAAGGTTTATATATGCTTTCCCTAAAATTCTTCTATGACTTAAACACCAAAAAAGAATGAAAAAGGAGATACCAAGTGAAACAGAAGTGTAGGCTATAAAATTGTAACAGTAGGTTGGATGTATATACCCATCAATCTATACTAAATGGTGAAACTGTCAGAGGAGAAGAGTTTATATCAAAGGTCATGCTTTATTTCTGTTCTTAGCTTTTTTCCCTCATGCTTTCAATAAACTGCTTTGCTTTAGCAAAAAAAAAAAAAAAGGGCTGTTAATGTAACAGCCATATGTTATGCTGTTAAAGAGGTTAGCCCAGCTTTTGCAGATGCTTGAGTTCAGCTACAGCTTGCTTGCATCTGGTCTTTGTCTAGATTTATTAATAGCATGGCAAGAAATCTAAATATGCAGCAGTGTCACAGAGATCATGCAGTATACATTCACTCCAAGCTAAAGCATAATATTCAGTTTAAACATTTTAATGGGCTTCTTTAAAACAAAACTGGACAACACACCAAAAAATATGTTGGAGAACAATCCTGCTTTGAAAGACTGATGAATTAGATGATCTAACCAGTATTTTCTAGTTATATTTTCCATGGTCCATTTCATTCTGTTATCTCATTTTTCCAGTTTAGCATCCAGGCTCTACTCACAGACTATCTGAGAGACTCAACAACCCAGACATTGGATGTGCCGTTCCCAGTGGTTCAAAAAGCCAGTGGGGGAACGTCTAGCATCCCTGTCTCTGCCCTTCCAACCCTGCACCTGCAAGGCTCAGGCAATGCTGAGCTGCAGGGTGTGCAAAGGCAACACAAACAGGTGCTGCTGAAACAGGAAGATTTCCAAGCCCCATTTCCTTTTCCCTCTAGAGCTTATGAGGATGGGAAGTGACATTTAATTTCCCACCCCTTAGGACATTTTCTGCAGTGACAGATGAATGAGGGTTGGCAATGCAGCCCAATGGCTGCAGGGATGTCTCAGCCCCAGTGCCTTGATGGTGCTCACACTCCTTCCTTACACTGACTCCTACCCTAGGAGACACTCTCTCCTTGTTCCTCCAAAGATCAGCTGTCCCACAGTTAAAAACATTCTTCGTGGACCACAACAGACAGCAGGCTGCACTTTGAGATCCCATGTCATGTTCAAAGCTCTGTTCCACACACGGAATAGCTACTTAATAGCTTCAGCCCTGTAGCCTGCTGAAAAGCAGCCTATTTCCAAGCTTGAAAGAAACAGACGTGACATATGCAAAGGCTCATATTTTTCTTTTCATCATGTTTGGTGCTTCAGCCAAGATGCCTGGAAAGTACTTAAACCACAAGTAAAAGGAAAGAGGTGAGAGTTTTCAGGATCAGGAACAGAAATACTACCAGAAAAAACAGGCAAGTACCATTCCAGCAGGGAACTGGATTGCATGGTGGAGAGATTCAGTGGCCACCAGGTAATCCTTCCAGATCTAGTACTGTTATTACCAAGATCATATATGGGAATTTGTGCTGCAGCACCCAACCCCTGACATCTTTTCTGTGGCTGGATGAGAACTTTATTAAAAATGTTGCCCCAGCAATTTCCACAACTACATGTACAAATTCTTCGTGAGAATTAAGAAATAAAGTAGAATATTTTAAGGTCTCCTAGGTCATTTGTTACAATGCCATCATGGAAAAGACATGAAAAAGCAACTCAACTCAGTGCCAGATATCACATTACTGGTTTTCTCCATGTGCATAATATATAGTTCTTTTATATAGGTAAAAATAAAGATTAAATGGTCTGGATTTCAAATTACCTGAATTCAAGATGAGAGAAAAAGCCATTATTTTCCTAAGTTCTGTGGGGCATTGGGGGGGATGCTTTTATGAGAGAAGGAAGTAGCACAGCCTTCCTTCCAGCTGTAGGGCAGGACTGTGTAAAGTGTGGGGTGGAGGAGCAATGGTGCAGGGTCAAATAGCAGAGGAAATGAAGTACCAAAAAGCCAGGTGAGTTGGCATGCAATCTAGTTTTCTTCTGTGAAGCACCTAGAACAGTTTCACACCAATATCCTGTGCTCATCCTGATATATTTACTCTACATGTTGTTTTCAAAGGAGTTTCAGTTGGAAAATACCACAGAAATCATCAAAAGTCAGCCAAATGCTCCTCTCTGCTTTTCCCCTCTAATTCCCTGTGTTAACAGTTACCCTATTTTCATTCTTGATGATTGCCTCAGAATTGATAGAACCATAATAGGTACAAATATAATAAATTGATGCTGTCAGCTGTCAATCAAGAGTATCAGTCTGGAATTAGGATCACAGAACACTGAAACCAAATGGGAGTTGTTCTTAGGTTCAGATGAACACAATGACATAACAAGTGACAAGCCAAACTGATGGAAAGGAGAACAGTTTGTCTGACATTGGAGATTTGCCGTGGTTCTAGAAGAATTTAATCCTCTCTCTTTACAGAGGTCTATGTTCTGTCATTTGATCTTCCTACAATGAAAGCAAACTGTGGCTGCATATTTTCTTTTAAATGCAGAGATCATTAAATTAAGCAATTTTAGGCAAAACAAATGCAAATTTCAACAAAACATGAAAGAAAGGTGGCTTCCCCCCCCCAAAAACTGTATTCTAAAATTTTATTAATGTAAGTTAAGTAAAAATGCAATCCTGGAAATATATATTTAAGTAAAACATGCAAGAAAAATGTTCATGCTTCATCCTCTTGAGAACTTACATAAAAACAAAGATGGCATCTTGATGTGAAGCTAATGAGTACAAAGCAATAATGACTTCTTACTCTCACATGCCTCTCTAAGAAAAGAGAAGATGGCAAGCCAAAGACATGCTGAAGGATGGGAATGATGACAAAGCCATCTCCATAGCTAAAGTCCCTTTCTCTACTCCTTTTTTTGTAAGTAGGAGAGAGATTGGTCCCTACTTCAAGTGCTATACTCACCTAAAAGAGGAAAAAATTTGGCATACCAAAAAGCTCAGATAAACGAGCCCCAGAATTCTTCCAGTGTAAAGATTGCGATTCACAGGCAATGGGCAGTATATCTGGAGCCACTACGTGCAGCAAGACAGCAGTGAAAGAAGAGGACACATGCATGCAGCAGTTGCCAAAAATATGTTATTGTACATCTGTCTGAGAGGTGAGGTGGTACAAAACCACAGAAATTCTGTAAATTAAACCTGAAGTTATTTTTCAATTATAGTATTCTCTTAAGTTGCCAATAAAAAATAGCATAGATCTAAATAAAATAAATATATGCATAATTAAAACCACCTCCACTGACAGTAAATTCCTGCTTCATATAGCTAATGGAAGCTGCTGTAAGAAAACTATAGCAAAACAAGTGTATTGAAACACATTCCATCAGCTCCCTTTACCTCTAGATCTTTTGTATACAGGTCAACAACAAAAACTGAGGACAACTCTTTGATAGAGTTGCTTTATCTGTGAGTGCTCATCGATTTTGTCCCTTTGACCAAAAAGCACATGCTTTGGGTCGGGAAAACCTCCAGCTGCCATACTGAAAGCCCTTCCAAGTAGATGGCATGAACTTACCCATAAATCTGAGTCTTTGACCCAGCATAAATGCCAGGTGCTCATCTCGTTTAGTACAGTCATTTCCAAGAAGTCATCCCTGAAGGGCAAGAAGATTTCCAAGCCTGAAGAAGTAGCTGCAGAAGATCAGAAGGAAAACAATCAACTACTTACAAATATTAAATAAACCTAATAAACTTATTAAAAAATAATGGTAACCATGTACAGATTTTCAGGAATTCTCTCACTCAGACATCACATATTTAACTACTGAAATTTAAATTTGGTATTCTGCATTTCAGAACAGGAACAGGCTTAAGCCCCAGTTCCTAGAAACCATTAAATCTACAGAATTCAGGAATTCATTTTAAGTTATAATCCCCCTATGAATATTACTGAAAAACAGCCTTGAGCTACCACTAATCCATGCTCCAGCAACAACCAAAAATCAGGAATTAAGACGAGAACACCACATAGGAGATATTTATTTTCTCACTGACGGATCCTTTGTAGTTCTTTGACTTTTTTTTTTGCCCCCCTCTCTGTCTTGTTTCCTACAGACCACTATTTCTGTAGTGGAGCTTTCCAGTGCTGCATTTCAGGATGATTTCCCACAGTTATTGCCACATCCCATTTCAATGGCAAACCAATTCACATAGAATAGGGTACTTCTGCGCAGCACATAAATAGCAATCGTTAGGGAGCTTTGTGTGTTCTGGTTCCCTCTGATGTTTAACGACATCCTGTCTTTGCCAAGACTTATATAGGTAAGAAAATAGCAACAATCCTTTTCTATCATGGTAGACACAGTGTGCTTTTGGCATGATAGGTCCTGACCCCTAACCAAACAAAACTTCGCTACACCTGTTTTAAGGGCCCTAACTGAGAAAGCAAATGAGATGTGCCTTGTTCTGGAATTCAGAAAGCAGTGCCTAAGCCTTCTAGAGAAAGCTTAGCTCTAACTTGGCAGGGACTGACATCATACCCCTCTCTGGGACCCTCAGACTATCAGCAGCTGAAAAGCTTTCAGCCTTATTTAAAAGAACAGCCCAGTTCCACCACTGCTTTGTAACTTAAGTAGCTGTGCAGCCAGAAAATAGTTGCTCAGGTCTATCTTCCTCTTGCACAAAGTTGGTGTTTTGCTTTTTATCTTTTAACTACTTGAAATACCTTCTCTGGCAAGCTGTGGCAGTAGGGAAGTGGGCAGTGGGTCTCGGGGGTTTAAACCACTGTCTCCCTTAGTCGCAGTATAATGACTTTCCTCTTTTGATATTGCCCTTGACTTGAGCCATTTCCTCCTTGTCCAATTTCATGCCAAAATCTAGTGAGTGTATATGTATAGCATTATATTCACTTAAAAACATTTTCTTCCTTGTCTCTTTTCCATATGTATCCAGTGAAAGCTGGCTGTCTGGCAGCATTTTTCAGAGGCAAGCAGCACCACTGTTACTTCAGTGTCTCAGGGATTCATTCATACTGGAGTCAATTATACTGTAGGCATCCTTCTGATGTCTCCTTTACAGGTGAAACAAAACTAGGGAACGAAGGGCAGAGGCGGTAGGAGTTTTAAGAATGAATCAGATGCCAAAATTACCTAAGAATTCAATATATGCTGCTCCTTTCAAGAAGCTACTTCAAGAAATTTACACCAACAACATATAGTGCAAAGGTGGGAATTAAACCATAAGCCTGGTTTCCCCTAGTGATACAACATTCTCCTTTGCTTGGACAGTTATATAAATCCATGAAATTTTGTGGAGGAACATCAGAGTGACTGGGAGAGATTTAAAGCCTGGAGAGACTTACACAGAGCCTAAAGAAGTCGACTATTTATGAACTTTCATGTTATTCCCTAGTTTATGCCGTGTTCTATATACGCACATGTTAATCCCCCTGGTTTGCACTGTACAGAGCATGTCTGTACTTGCCCACACATTTTCCTGCCAAAAGTTGTTTACCACCTTGTTCTCCCCTGCTTTCCCGTTCATCCCACACTGATAAGTGCCGCAGTGCGGAGTGAGCTCTCATTGGTCCCCTTCCCCTAGATACCCCCAAGTTCCTCCCACCTTTCCCTCATTTCCCAATCCTGTGTTACCCTGAGATTGCAATCTCATGCTCCACCCCAGTCATCAGACTTCCCCTCACCTGAACCCTATATAAATACTTGTTCCCCTCAATAAAGGGGCCATTGCACCCTGACCTTCTACCGCGTCAGAACCCTCTGTGCAGTGTCGCATCCCTACTCCCCCTCCTTCAGGCCGTGGCAAAATATACAAAACCATCAGTCACATTAGAAGACAGTGACTTTCAGAACACATTTTAACATTTGACTGAAACGTTTTCATCTCAGAGACACTAGTGACAGCAAGGTCTCTGAACCACCAATTTCCTACACTCGAAAACCTCAGACAACACTCTGCCCTTTAGCTAAAACATACTGCAAAGGTGTGGTAAAACTACACCAGTCTAACCAAATACAAGTAAATGAACTATCAACAGCTTTAACATACCAAGAGACTATTTCAGAAGATTTCTACTGGGAGCTAACAACTAAACATTACATTTATCTCCAACTCTTACTCCTTACTAAATTGATATATTCACGGTGTTTGATAAAGCAAACTGAGGATACCTGAAAACATTTATTCCTAAGCACAAAATTGCATGTATACTCAAGAATCATAACTTTTAGTCTTCTATTTGCCCTGGGTTCCAGTTTACTGTACCTGGATTTGCTTTACAAAGCTACTTAGAAAGGGCAATATAAGCACAATCACCATTTTCATAAACAAAAGGAATATGAAACACATACACAAAGAAAAACCCAAGCAAAATTAAATAATTACAAGTCTTTACAGAAAAGGCTGAAGACATACAAAAATACAACTTATCAGACCAAAGTTAATGGAGACACAGAAGAAAACGGAGCCTAGGTTTAGATAAGAGTCACACTTGAAGCAGGGCCACAGGAAGTTTTAATATTATTCTCTTTGCTCAAAACTGGCAAATACCTCAAGCAAATGCCCAGCCACAACAATTTTAAGTTCTGTTCTCCCTCTTTTCCCATGGAAAAGTTGATAAAGATAAGTTAAAGTTGGAGCAAATGTTTATGAGTAAAACATTTTTAACATCTGAAAGAATACCTATGCTCTGAAATACCACCCACATTCTTCACATTTTAAAAATCTGCAGTAGTTTTTTCATGTTAGTAGAGACTACAAGATGTCAGGGCACCCTGATTGTTGAATGTCTGAACCTGGAAGCAGAGTGAGACAGGGTTAAATTAAGCAGGTCTGCCCAAGGCAAAGTAACTCATGCTTATGTTCCTCTTCCCATATTACTGCACTTCTATAAATCACACTGATGAAGTACACGGAGTTTAACAGGCAGCTCAGGAGACATTTTTCAGGTTGATTTTGATCTGTTTAGACAGTTTGTATAAAAGATTGTTCTTGTTCAATTGTTTTATTTTCTCTGCCTTGAAAGCTTACTTTGAAAGCATTATTCTAGCTCTTCTGTAGCAAGTCTCAGGCTTTTAAATCAGAGAAGACAACATAAATTGTTTGAAATATTCAGAGCTAACAGGTATCATATTTGCTATCTGTAAACAACCAATTAACAATCTCTCTTCTTTCAAACACCCCAGTGAGATCAGCAGAGTTATCCTCACCTTGCATTAGTACAACTTCATAGATAAAATATGGCAAGTGGCCCCCACTTCAGGTACAAAACCCCTACCATTTTACTGAGATTTCTACTATAAATATTTATAAAAAATCTTTCCATCTCAGTAACCAGCTATGCTGGCAGTCTCTTGAATCACAAGTACTAAACAGAAGAAAACTATTAAATTAATAATATTAGACATTTACTGGTGTTAAAATATTTTGCTGGTGGGAATTTCAGAAGTCTGATGTAGATATACCTTGCCTGTTTATACTACTATTTAATCTCTGTGAGAGTTTATTATTGAGGATAAATGTTTATAGGACAAAACTTTTTCCAAAGTAACAAATTACAGTTCTTCTGGTTGTTTACACTGGAAGGTCAGGACCAAACCGTCTGTTTGGGAAAAGAGACATACTAACCACAACTATGTTCCTGCAGTACCTACATTTTTGTCAGTCCATTCATATCTTGGGAGGTAATCCCTAGCAAACATCACATTCAGTAATCCCTATACCTCCTTCATGCAATACACTGAAAAATATTCTGTTGAACAAAAAAGAAAAACCAAACCCCAGTGAGTCAGTGACAATGCAAATGTAAACACAGCAAAACACAGACATGAATCACAAGAAAGGACAGACATGCCAATAACATCAGCCTAGAAATACATTAAAAAAAAATCTCCAAACACCAAAGACGTCAACTTGTCCTATGACTTGGGTCATCAAGTTCAGTGTAGACAATCTCATGCAACTCAAACTAAGCACACATGGTCTAGCCTAAAAATGACAGAAAAGTCTCTCTGTAATATTATAAATCTTCCCATTTCTTATTTGAATTCATTTATGGACAAAAAAACTCCTTTTCTTATAGAAAAAAATATTTTAACCTTCAATACCAAGAAATCATGTTTGCTTTCAGCCATTGCTTGCCACAGCAAACAAGTCAAGCTCTCTAGTCATCAAAAACTGACTTTCCATTTTCTCAATACTCCAGCTTGCCTTTGTCTGCATGTCTTTTAATTCAGACACTGGCGACTAGAACTATATGCACTACTGCACTATTCACAGTCTTGTGCATCAGGACTTGTATTTGGGTGGTTAAAGTTACTCCATATTTCTACTGGAAATCCTGGATGCTGTTTACTCTTTCCATAAACTCATCACATAAATGAATTAACACTTTCAGAAATAGTCTCTACATCCATGTTATGCAATCTATATTGCTGGGTCTCCAAAGAGTCTAGCTGTCAAGACCACCCAGGTCTTTCTACTTGGTGTTTTGTGCTTCCTTCATGTTTTAAGTCCCTCCAAGCTCTAAAGAAAAGAAAAAGAAAAAAAAAAAGTATTCCAAAACTGACTACAGGAAGAGCTCTAACATAAAGTTCCCTCTAATCTTGCACTTCCTTTCCCAAAGCCCAACATTTGCTGTTTTATTACCTATCATTCCAAATACAGAAGATCTAGAGTACTGTCTAAAAAAAAAGGCTGTTTCATGAAAAACAGATAAAAAATCAGTTTTCCACAACTATCCAGAAGAAGCCAGAAAGGCTTCCTTTATGCTCAAAATCAACATTTGAAGGGGGGGGTGGAAGAGTATACCAGTGTTCACTACTGAGAGCAGAGTAATACGTAAGTAATTATTTTGATTTTCTATAGGGCAGATACTGGAGTTGTAAGTGATGAGTTACATGAACCCTTTCCATTTGTCCAGCCCTCATGTTTCTGAGCTCCATGTTTTGCCTCCATCTGCATCATGACAGCAACTTTTTAGGGAAGTCTTTGCTAGTCGTCATCTTCTCATTAATCTACAGTAAGTTCCTTGATAGGAAGTGAGACAATATTTCCATGTATGTGTTTTTAATCATATTCTGGCCAATCTCTATTCCATCAGCTCTTCATAGTTATTCTGTTTACCTTCTTGATATTGCTGTGCTTACCTGGATGAACAATATTTCACGACTGATTCCATTTTCCTTCTTGAGATACAGAACAGTCTAGTTTCTGGTAAATCTTTCCTTTCCAGAAGGACATAGAATTTTAAGAACTTCCTGGATCTTCTAATACTGCAGACAATAGTTTTATGCCATCCCATTAATAAATCTACCCTGCGACCAAGATTTAGCTTTTTTAAATTCACTAATCCCTGTGATAACTTCTCGTAGAGCCTTGAGTTACTGTTTCTAATATCTTTATTGAAATGCTAATCCTAACATTAGTGATCTTCCTCAAAACTACTTGCTATTAATTTTTGTGTCCCTAAGTTCAACCAGTTGAGAAGACTCTAGGAAGTCTTTCTCTCACTTAGACTAATTACTCATCTGTTTCAGTGAATCCTTACATAGAATTCAAACTGAGTCACATACAAATGACTTAGACCCAAGTTATCTTCCATGATCAGCTCTTCCATGTTGTCCTCTCAAAATAATGAGCTATAACTGTTGCCTCAGTGACTACCTACTGGAGGAATGTCTGAAACTTGGCTTTGAAATAAGTACTGTTACATTTTGCGGAGATGCAGAAACCTGGGAGACAGCAATGTCTCTTGATTAAATGCAACTATGAAACACACTTTTTTCTCCTCAAAATTCTTTCACTACTGCTTAGTAGGCATCCAGAGGTCAGGCTGGAAATGCTGATGCTTCAAAGCCAACATACTTTTGATTTCATCCATAGAAGAGCAGAAACTGGAAAGCTATATGAAATGTATACTTTTCATGTTTAAATACTGCAGTATGTTTCTCAAAATATTTAAACAAGAAGGGAAATAAATCTCTGAAGTGGAAAGCTAATAAACATTCACATATGCATTTTGCTCATCTCTGAATGTGGTGGTAGTTTAGTTATTCCCTTATTTATGCAGTGAGACAAAGATCAGGAAAGATCATCAGTGAAAACTATTTGGCTGTCTGTTAACTTTCTTTACTCCTGGTTGTTTAACATTTATTTTTAAAATTATAACAAATGGTTCTTTTCTGTTTGGTAGGAAAGTAGAATGATAGATTATGGGAAGGAAAATGTGAGTTGTATGGAAAGAGCAAGAGGAAGAAAAGGAGAGTGACTAATCCAACAAACCTGTTAACAGCAACTGGAGAGCAGAAAATGAAAAATGGCCTCTCCTAGCCCATCCCACCACATCACAGTAGTGATATCCTACATAGAATTTAGTCCCAATAAAGGATTACCACAGCAGTGATTCTCCCCATCACAGGAGACAAAGTCAATTTATGACAAACAGTTATAACACTTTCTAACATTCACAGAACATGAATAAAACATCAAAGAAAAGGAGAAAATAAGCTCCCTTTTCTGAATCTAAGTACAAAGATCCTGCAGGAATCAAAGCAAGACTCTCAGAATATGCCATAGCAGAACAAAAAATAATCTACCTGGCCCTTTGTCATCACTAACACTCAAAGAAAGGGCATACAACCCCTGTTGAAAAATAACTACAACAGACCTTATGCATCTCAAAGAACTACCACAATGAAGTAAGAACAAAAATATGGGGTGATCTTTAGGAAAAATTATTTTAACTGTTTCAACCTGTATGTCTCTGATCATCACAATTGCTTTCTTCATTTCTTACCAGGGAAGATTTGAAATGCCAAGGTTATGAAGCAACAATTCCTCTCAGATTCAAAAAAAACAATATAGCATCTCTTTATGCCTTTCACCCAATCCTCTAGACTTCCTGTTCTCTTCAACTCCATCAAAAATTGGAGAAATTGAAATCTTTTTAGATCCAGCCTGCCAGTAAAATTACACAGGATCAGTGAAATCACACCTGTAAACAACCCATGGAGTAGTTATAGCTAAAAACGACAGAGAAGGAATAAACCTATAAACACATGAGCCTGGCTTCAATGCAATGCAAGATTTAAATACAGAAAAAAAAATGAAAATCAAGGGCAGAGCACACTCAAAACAGAATAGTAGTTGAAAAATTTCATCAAATACAACATGGGTCTACTTAAAATATAAGACAGATCTTTCTTTGGCAATCTAATCAAACTTCCAGATGAGACCACATCACAGCAGAAGTTCAAAGCTGAAAAACAGGGAAGATTGCAGAAATACAAAAGTAAATGAAGAAACTGTTAGAATGGAGATGTCACTTAGCTGTACTGCTACATTCTTGAACAAAATTTGAAAATTAAATTTCTCAAGGTGAGAGATATTGATTTCAAATTTATTGTCAGTTATCGTCTGTTTTCAAACAAGAACTTGCTAATGACAGAAAACTAGAAAGAATTTTCAGTTAGTGGGTCAGTATTAAAGATAAAAATTGGGCCAGTCCAAGAACCTGATACTAAAATGCTATAAATGTCTTGAACATAATTGGTACCAAATTAATTTAGTGAAGATATTTAAAAAACAAATAAATTGAGTAGGCTGCAAGTTAGCCATCTGGAGACAGAGGAAAAAGTTACCTGGATGCAGCTAGGATAGGACATAGACAAGGTAGAAAGATGGATGGTTTGAGAACTCTGTTGAAGTTTGGTTTCCTCATCAGCAGCTTAGAGTTTATCAGCCTTTAAAATTTAATAAAGCCAGACATCAAAGAGCTCGAAGGCCAGGATTGGAAACTGGTCCTGCATGATATCCAGCTATTTCTGCAAAGCTACTGAGTTCACCTAATGCAAGGGTGGGTGTCTATGCCACTTCCGTAGCACATCCCCTATTGATCCTAATACAGTGAAGTAAGAATGTGCTTACCAAGCAAACAAACTGCAGTACAGTCTTCCCCTGCAACTAAAATTAAATGGACTTCTAAATGCATTTTTACCCACTTGAAGTTCCTGACTTCTTGCCTGCTTTTACCGCTCAGGACTTAAAAATGACTGGCATGGTTTTTAGATTAGATACCCAGTACCTATCTATGCTAAGCCAAATCCTGTCCTGATTTAAACCCCAGGCACCTCTAAATGAAAAAACTTCCTCTAAGACATACCTTGCTATATAGTTAGTGGCCCTTCCCCCAAAACCCAAGGCAAACTATACCATAACAGTGAAAATATTTGCCTGGCGTGCCCCCAGAATACATGACACCATTTTCTGTTCTGCTCCCGTCAGACTACTTCCTTCAGAGAATATTTGTTCCCACCTATTGAACACCACCATCTGATACCATATTTTCTATTTTACTGTTCTACAACTTTCACTAGATCTGAAAAGAAATTAAGTGAAATGCTTGCTACTAAAAGATTTCACTTTGAGTAAAATCGTATGTTTCCCCTCGTCGCTCATACATGGTGCATTAAAACTGAGTCCCATAAGTTTTCATTATTCAGGCATTTAATCATATGGAAAATGTGGTAATTTAATTAAAACAAGCAACATAGGTTAGATATCCCAAGGGATAAAAACTGAGAAGAATGATCTAATTCATTGAGTTTCCATTTCAAAAATGTATTAATATCAGACCACAAGACCAGAGTAAGAAAAAAAAAAAAGAAGAAAGAAAAAATCACGCTGTTCATTTGCAAAGCAGTAATCCAACACTGAGACAATTTCAACTTAGGAAGCCAAAACTTACACTGCTCTGTCTCGTGTCTGCAGTGGGTGTTTGTCAGAACATAACACAAGCAGCAATTACTTGCTGTGCTACAGCAAAGCCTGGATTTTTCACATGAAACAGGGAAGACATAAAGTGTTATTAGGTCAGATATCACTACTAAAGATGGCACTTGTCAGATGTTCATGAAAGATTTTCAGTCTTCCTTGCTGTAAAGCATGGTGTTTAATTCTTCCCAAAACTTATGTCATGTACCTGGCACTCAACTTCAGAATGATTTATAAGCCTGGTATTGGGAGGAGGGAATACGGGGGGAGGCAGATTCATACACACAGATGTTTGCCATTCTCTCTAAAGTTCATGATACACCCACTAACCCAACCTTTTGTTTTTACATATTATTAAATGGTTGCTCTTCTCAGACTGAATAGTCTTTTCCTTCCCCTCCCTCTCACAAATCCCTCAAGCCACAACCTTAATTCCAAAACCTTTATTAATAGAATTTGTCCAAAACACCCCTCAGGCAGACTTCTATCAGTTATCAGCATTCTAGAAGGCCTCAGACATGCATATGAAGAGACAATGCCAGGTTATATTTATTTTATGTAATAAAATCTTTTACTATGTGCAGTGTCAACACAGAGCATCTACGTAGCCATTTGCTCTTCTGTAATTCTGCCTTTTTTATTTAAATGGGCTCGATCCTACATTTTCTTTCTTTCCAAAACTTCAACAAAAATTAGCAAAAGATACAAGTCTGCAATTTTCTATACATGATAGAAAAAACAGGAAAGTATAGGCACACTACTCATCTGGCCTATGTCTGCATAGTTTCAGTGACATTTCCATGGTTTATATGCACTGTTGTAAAGTACATCAACATATTATACACAAAAATATTCAGTTTCCCACACATTTTCTGTAAACATTAAGCAATATTTTACCCTAGTTTTAAATGTCCTTTCAATACTTTGCATCCCTTCCTTTCCAGCATGTTCACATTTTCCAATTTCTTTAGTTCATGAAGGGCATTCAAAGAAAATAACAAGCATTAAAAACAATAAATGTTTCACAATAAGTTTTTATTTTTTTAAAAAAACCATTACAGTATACTTTTGTCCCAGTATTGCTGCTTTTTTATTCTCATAGGTTAAGCATCAATCTGTTAACACAAGATTGCAAGTCTTAATTTGGTGAGAAAATACATATAATCCAACTCTACTTTTGAGCAAAGAGGGACACTCTGAGTCCCAGGAGCCTGGTCAGAGTCATGTAACAACCCACACAGAAGCTCAAAATGTCTGAACAGCCGTATGTTTAAAGAGTTGGTCCTGTTAATCAAAGTCTGCACATCTGAAGCTTGTCAGGTAATTGAGTTCTAAGGGACTCCTTCAACTTTAATTTAACCATGTGCTGGTTTAAAAGTTAACCAGCAGGGGAAACCAACCCAACTCAAAAGAGAGATTACAAGTCAGAATAACAATTTAATAGAATAATACAAATAAGTACGACCACACGGACAAGCAACCGGCCCTAACTCACAAAGCCCAAAAGTACAACCCAGCACCCCCGGGGCACAAACAAAGCGGTGCTCTCTGGGCCCCCCCTTTGAGTCCAAAGCAAAGGGAGAGGGGAAAAACCTGCTGGTGGGAGAGCTGCTGCAGTCTGGCCAGCAGTGGTGATTGCAGTCCAGTTGAGGGTGGTGGTCTCAGTCTGGTTGAGAGCGGTGAGCTGCAGTCTGGTTGAGAGCGGTGAGCCACAGTCTGGTTGAGAGCGGTGAGCCGCAGTCTGGTTAAGAGTGGTGAGCTGTAGTCTTTCTCTGGATCCCATGAGTGGTAAAAAGGTTCCGAAACTCCAGGTTTATATAGTCTTGAGTTCAGGCAGGAATGTTCAGTCCTCTCCTCAGAGCGGGGAATTCCATAAAAGGGTGTTTAGTCCTTCCCTCAGAGCGGGGAATTCCATAAAAGGGTATGAGGGTGCTTAGGAACATCCCCCCCCACCTCACAGGCCTCTACTGACAACAGTTTCTGGGAAAATGGCATGGAAGGCTATAAAATACACAGTTTTGTACTACACCCATCCAGTGATGAATCGGTCCCAGCTGTTCTAACTAGGACAAACCAGAATAAGGATGAATGGGAACATTTCTAACATTTGCATTTCATACTTTCCTTTTAACAATCTGCATATCCTTTAGGAGAGTTACTTAGTGCGACGGGTTTAGGATCCTTCACAACAACAAAATCAAGGAAAAACAGCTAAAAAAAAAAAAGGCAACATAAAACATGGATACCTACATATATCTAACACTGAAAAAAAATCTAAAAAGCGTTTTTCCCCCCCTCATTCCTTATGGAGGGAGAGGGGGGAAGCAGCTTGGCAGCTTTTATAATTCGTTGTTCATTGTGTGAAGAGTGAAATCAAAACAGCACTTCAAATTTAATTCTGTTCAAGTGAGGGAGCTTCGTAGAAATATGCCACTTGCAGAAGAATCCCTGGCTCCACCCCTCACACACTGCCCTCTGCGTTCAGCACCAGGAGAACCCAGTTAAGGCTGTGGGATAACAGACTGCAAGCAGCCTACAATTATACATGTTTATTTTTCAGAGCATTTATCACCAGACGTATAGCACTAGAAAGACATGTTTTGCCTACGAGTAATCTTTACTTTAACATTGTATGAATTATTTTGGCAAGTATCCAATCATCAAGACAGCAAACTTCCATCAGCTGGTCACAAGACTGGAATTCACCTGACCTGGTTATTGTGGCTTAGATGAGCATTGCATGGTACAAATGACCATGTAACACAGGCTAACACTTATTTACACTGAGGGACTTGTGCAGAATTTTGCCAAGTTTAAGCTATGTAAGATATCCACCGGCCTATTTTGACTCGTTACTACTGGTTTAGGGATTTCAGGGTATTTATTTTTCCTCTCCATGTCTTCAAAATTTATACAATGGAAAATGCTACCCATTTATATACTCATTATATTGCAAAATTCCCAACCAACTGATCATCACCAGGGAGCTGTTATTCTTCAGTGACACTAGCACAATCAGTTCAGCATGATTTGCTTTAAAAGTATGCTAGAGCTTGTTGGGCGCTCATCTGGAATGATTTTTGAGATAAAAAACACTGATAAATTCTCACTTTTTTCATCAAGAACACAACGTGTTTTGACCAACGCAAACTGCTACACAGTAGTCAGCCAGAGGAATGCCACACACTATAAAAGTTTTAAGTCCTGAAAACTGCTTATGCTCAAGTGCGTTGAAGATGCAGTAAAAGAGGTAAATAGTACCAAAACCACCATCTTGTTGGAAACATCATATTGCTGAAATATTATCGAACACCATTAAGCTTGTCTCCCAACAGGTTTAGGATGTTACCTCCTAAACTGTAGATATAACAATTGCTATATTAAAAAAGCATTTCAGAGTCTGGCCCACACTGATTTACATGCCAAGTTCAAAATATTTTAAGTGGGGTAAGTAGTGGAACTTAAAATTTTCCATAAAAAAGAAAAAAAAAAAGTATTTTCCTAGCATTTGAGAAGAATTATCAGCTACTCAGAATTAGTTAAATTACTAAATAAGTAATAGTTAAATTACTAAATAAGTAGCAAGCAGATGACACTCTATTACACCTTTCATGATGTGATAAGTAAAATCAAGGAAATTTGCTGTTCAATTAAGAGAGTTAATAAAAGTTGCTATATTGTATTAACTGCCTAGTTAAAAATCATAAGTTTAATTGTTATGCAATGTTAAAACCACAAAGTTCTATGTGCTGCGGATGACTAACACAACGCAATAATGATTTAGCACTTTACGATCTAAAAACGGTTTTACCTAAGCATATTAATAGGGACCAAGATGGAGGGGCTGACCACGAGGAACCCGGGTGATCAACCGTCATCCTGATGGAAAATTCCAGGACCCCGGACCCATAGAGACTAAGGACTTTGAAATCATTGGTGGGCACCCCTCAGCAACAGCAATTGCCCGCGAAAGGAGGAACCAACCCCACGTTTGCCCGCGAAGAGGGAACCAAGCAGGATGCAGCCCGCGAAACCTCCACCAATGAGGGGATGACGTGACTTTGGGGGGAGGTGGTTTTCGAAGGGTATAACTGGTGCTGTTTCTGTTCCCCTTTTCATGGACGCGGCAGGAACTGAGGTTTCCTCCGGTCGCCCGGCTGGCCGTTTTTGCTTGTTGGCATTAATAAATACTTTTGTTACCTTGCAACCTAAATTTGATAGCCTCGTTTCATCGATGACAATGACATCACAGCACTAGGGAGGTAGAAGAGGAATTTTTCCTTCTCAAGTGCTGGCAGAATCAAAGCTGTCAGCAGTATGGCCTTCTTTTCCCAGATGGCAAAGAAAAAAAAATGAGAGAAAATAAACAAGGAAGAAGAGTCACATATGGCATAACGCAAAGATCGACACCGATCACAAGGTTATAAAAACAAACGAGAGTTCTGATGCAGCAATCAACTATCAAACACTTCAGAAACACAGAAGATAGATAAAAGAACTCTGTTTACACAGGCATACATCAAGCACACAGTAAAAAATATTTTAATAAAAAACAATGTTCTCATATGAAAAAAAAAAAGGAAATTAATAGTCAGAAATTCCATCCTTCCTTCTCTCTCTTCCACAGAATGACAGAATAAGATGAGATGGAAGGAGTGCAAAACGATCATGAGGTCCAACTCCTCACTCTCACACTCTCTTTCTTTTCTCCCTGCCTCTTGCATCGGGATTGATTTCAAAATTGGGGCACAAAATGTGAAGATCATGGATTGGGAGAAGAAGAATTTCCCGGAAACAGCAGTGAGAGGAGAGAAGAAAACAAACTGGAACAGTGACAACATTTAGACAAAAGCATACAAAGGGGAGAGTGATTCCCGTGCAAAAATGCTCGCTGCCAACCCAGGGTTTCACTGAACACTACTGGATGTCTTCCCCCGCCTTTTCAACCAGAAGCCACGTCCTTCTTCTTGGAAGTCAGTGAGTCGCTTGCCACCAGCACTGGCAACGATGCCGGGGGGTACCAACTTACATTAGGCTACGGCCACGTCTCCCCAGACACACCACTGCAGGGTTAATGGAAAAAAAACTAAGCCTTTCATGGCAGGAAGCAGGACGCTTGCGTACATACAAGAAAGGGATTCAAAGACAAAAAGGGGAGACATAGTCCAGTTTGAAATTTCAGAGGAGAGTTTTTGTTTCCTTTGAGCAGACAAAAGCTACGGCAGGTCTAAGACCTCTCTTTCTTCAAGTTCTTCTCTCTGGTGAAGCTCTAAGGATGAAGGCCTCTAAGGTTTTTCCAAAGTTTCTTGTCTCTGCCGTGGAACGCTTGCACCGGCAGCAGGGTGTGGGGTGAGCTGTTGGGACTTTGTGATGCATGGCTGCCTTGTGCCCGGAGACCACTGTGACACGGTAGCCAGCCCCTCTGGCCATGGGGGGATTGCGGGAGCCCTGGGGTGCCCAGTGCCAGGAGAGCAGCTCCCGCAGGAGGCAGCATCTCCCCTGGGCGCTTTGGCACGTCTCTGCCAGAGAATACCAAAGACAGAGATGGAGAACCTTGCCGAGAATGCAAATTCTCAGCTCCGCGAGGAGAACTTGGAGACAGGGCGCCAAGTGAGGGATGGGGCAGGAGGGAGAGGCTGCCGGTGGGACAGGGCTGGCCCAGGGCTTGCTGGCATTGGGGGACGCTGTGCCAAGGCAGCTGCCTCCATGCTATACCACCTCCTGTGTTTCCTTCCCGCAGGCGGGCAACACCCAGCCCCACGCAGCGCCTCCAGAGAGCCTGGGCCGGGCCTCGTCCCTCCATGGCGACGGCCTGCCAGCGCTCCCCGGCCAACAGAGCTTGCAGGGCACCAGCAGCCGCCCAGCCATCGTGCCAAGCAAGATGGAGCCTGCGCAGGGGCTGGAGAACAGCCGCCAGGCCCGCCCCAAGCTCAGGGCTTCCTGGAGCAAAGCCACCCTGCCATGGCAGCAGCACTGCCTGGAGGAGGAGGAGCTCCCAGAGCAGATGGGCCATGACCATCTGGCCTCCCTGCCATGGCTTGATGGCAGAGCCGGGCAGGGAAATGCCAAGGACGGGAGGGGATGGCACCAGAGGGGACAGGGGCATGATCCTCCCTCTCCTGGGGCCAGCCGCTGCACTGCACCACTGCAGCCCCATCATCTCCCACAGCCCTGTCCCAGTGGCTCCTGCTGCCAGCTGCCCGGCACGCATTTGCTGGGGGGGAAGCGGGAGACCTTGACAAAGCACCCGATCCCAGAATCCTTAGGCTTGCAAGGGCCCTCTGGAGATCATCCACTCCAACCTCCCTGCCAAGCCAGGCTCACCTGAGGCAGCTCACACAGCAGTGCGTCCCGGGACCTTTGGAATGTCTCCGGAGACGGAGATTCCAGCACCTTCCTGGGAAGCCTGTGCCAGTGCCCTGCCACCCTCAGTGTCAAGAAGCTCTTCCTCCTCACCTTGAGGGAGATTTCCTCAGGAAATGTCCCTCTCCCCTTTTTCATCTGCCAGGCAAACCCAGAGCTGACAGGCCTGGAGGGACTGGAGGCCATCTCCAGCCAGCAGAAGGTACTGGAGTGGCTCAAAGCCTATTTTGGCGCGACCACTACCTATGCACTGCCCACTCTGCCCTGGCAGGACCTCGCCTCTTGCCTGAACAGCCCCTTGGCCACGCATCTCCTTCTGCCACGGCTGCTCACGGCCCGGCGCGACACCAGCCACGCTCCCTGTTGGGCAGGCTGCTCCGGGCTGCGCGCAGGCTGTTCCTTGGCAGCCGTGTCCCACCAGAGCGGGAACAGCAGCGCCGGGCTAACAGCACCAGGCAGGTGCCTGCAGGTGACCCTGCTGAGCCTCAGCAGCGGCCGGCTGAGAGCACAGCACAGGGAGGCCCCCCGGCCGTGGCTGCAGGGACAGCGCCTCAGCCATTCGCCTGCCCCAGGCGCACCCTGCCCAACTGGGCTCACCCGCTCATTCCTGTGACCAGCCTATGAGGCCCCAAAAGACACCTTAGGCCTTCAGCTGGTTCACAGGTTGAGCACAGTTTGCCCAGAGACAGTAGGCTATAGATAGATTAGATAGGTTATAAAATAGGTACATAGATACAAAGATAGATACGTAGATACATAGATATATAGATACATAGATACATAGATAGATAGGTAGATAGATAGATAGGTAGATAGATAGGTAGATAGATAGATAGATAGATAGATAGATAGATAGATAGATATTAATAGATTATAATTTTTCTTCAATAAAACCTTCAGTTTCACCCAAATTCCTGAGTTGTGTGCATACAAACAAGGGTATTCAAATACAAAATGCTGAGATGAAGTCCAGTTTTAAAGTCCAGAGGGCCTTTTCATAGAATCATAGAATCGTAGAATCAGCTGGGTTGGAAGGGACCTCTGAGATCATTAAGTCCAACCCTTGATCTACTACCGCCGTGGTTACTAGACCATGGCATTGAGTGCCACCTCCAGTCTCATCTGAAAAACCTCCAGGGACGGAGAATCCACCACTTCCCTGGCCAGCCCATTCCAATGCCTCATTACTCTCTCTGTAAAGAATTTCTTCCTAATATCTAACCTAAACCTCCCCTGGCAGAGCTTAAGACCATGCCCTCTTGTCTTACTGAGAGCTGCCTGGGAGAAGAGACCAACCCCCACCTGGCTACAACCTCCTTTCAGGGAGTTGTAGAGAGTGAGGAGGTCCCTCCTGAGCCTCCTCTTCTCCAGCCTAAACAACCCCAGCTCCCTCAGTCTCTCCTCATAGCACTTGTGCTCCAGTCCCTTCACCAGCCTCGTTGCTCTTCTCTGGATCTGCTCCAGCACCTCCACATCCTTCCTGAACTGAGGGGCCCAGAACTGGACACACTACTCCAGCTGTGGCCTCACCAGCGCTGAGTCCAGGAGAAGAATCACTTCCCTGCACCTGTTGACCACACTGTTCCTGATACAGGCCAGAATGCCATTGACCCTCTTGGCCACCTGGGCACACTCCTGCCTCCTTTTTCAGCTTCCTGTCAATCTAAACTCCCAGGTCCCTTTCTGCCTGGCTGCTCTCCAGCCACTCTGTGCCTAGCCAGTAGCACTGCAGGAGGTTGTTGTCACCAAGGGCTGGCACAGCGTGCACAGGACCATTCCCAGGGGTCACATCATTTGCACAAGAATATCGTTCAATTGCTTCTTGAACTCTGCCAAGCTCAATGCTGTGATTACTGTCCTTGGGAGCCTGTTCCAGTGCTCAACCACACTCTGGATGAAGAACCACTTTCTAATATTGTTACGACCCGCCCCAGGAAAAGGGGAGAGGGGGTAACTCAGGTTTTTATCAATAATTCCCTTGGGGTGGATTAAAGTGAAACGACACTAAATAATCGGTGTCTGAAAACATATACTGGTAAGGTTTATTTTAACAATTCTGTATCAACAGGCATGCTAGCAGTTTGGGTGCTGTCATACAACAATGTGATACAGAGATAACCTTGGGGGGGCGAAGAAAATGCATAGGGGAGAGAAAAAACCCAGGATGACAGTAAGGGAAAGTAAGGGAAAGAAAAGCTGAGGGTGGACAGATGTATATAGTCACCGCCCACAGGGTCCAACGATGCTTCCATGTCTGAAGTGGTGGCCTTGATCTGCTGGGGGTGAAGGAAGGAAGCCCCCACACTCCAAGAAGTTGTGAGTTATATCCATGGTCAGTGTCACGGGCTGTGCCTCGAGCCTCCAAACATCTCCTGGGTCTGTGCTGAGGTTTTTTTTTGTGTCTTTCCTGGTTCCCGCCTTTCCAAATTAGCAGAGGGAGGGAGGGGCCTGATTGCTCAGCAGAGGTCGAGCTCGGCTTCTTGCCTTTTCAGGATTTCACACCTTCAGCACTGGAGGGAGGGAGGGGCCCAATTGCTCATCAGAGGTATCATGCAAGTCAAAAGCCTGTAAAAGTCTCCTAGAATGCATAAATCATTAACCATTTCAGTCTCTGACAAATATCCAACCTAAACCTCCCCTGACACAACTTCAGACCCTCAGGTCCTGTCACTGGTCACCACAGAGAAGAGATCAGTGCCTGCCCTTCCTCTTACACACATGTGTACCCATATGTAATGTCTTTAAAGGTATGATTCTCTTCCTTTGTGGCAAGACACATTTGTCACTAAGTCCTCTCTCTTCTCCAAGACTAAGGCGAGACCTGCAGTCTTCTGCTATGGAGTCCACAGTGCTTGTACAGAACTGCTCCATCACTAATTTCAGCAGCAGCTGACAATCTGGTCCATGCCCTCTCTCTTTCCCATTCCTCACTGTATTCGGGATGTTTTGCCTAGTTCTGCCTCCACACAATACGCATGCCTTATCCTACAGAAAGAGGAAATCTGCACCGAAAACACAATGTTTTTACTGTTCAATCATTTAAATGGCAATGGCCATCAGGCTCTGCTGAGCTTTCCTTTCATTCTTGAAGATCGATTTTACACTAACATGTAGTGGTCATCTCACATTTAAAGAAATTTTGTTAAATAATCTCATCTATGTCTTCCAGTTCTGAGAGTTTCTTGATTACTGTTATGTGAAGCACTTTTAAAATGTCTTTTTTATGGAAATTTACTTACTAGAAGGGGGATAATTTCTGTTTTGTTAGGCATCTAGCTGTTTTACAAGAAAACTCATGGATTTAGAAAGCACTGCAAAGTTACAGGTTGCAGCAGAATTACTGTGTGCATTCATGTAATTGATGTAATCCTGAGATACAATTCAAGTTATTCTTAAAATGACATTTCATTTAAAATAACCAAAAAACTTTGCCTCAGAACATTAGGCTGAAATGAAAATTTCTATTTTCAAATTGAACCATTTTCAAAACTCTTCATCACTGCAGAATTTTAACTGAAGTCCAGCAGGTTGCTTGAGATGTGATTTAAGTTCAGAGTATTGGTGCCAATTCAGGTATTATGCATCTGCCTTTTTGCCTTCACCTATACTGGCATGAAAAGTAATCAACCTTTTGCAAAATTCATCCTCACTGAAAGCTTTCTTAGAAAAGGGAATCCAGACATGAGTTAAAATTCTGAAATACACAGGTGTGATACTTTTCAAAGGAGAGGGAAGAGAGTTACCTTCAGATGCTCTAACAAGAGCATTTTAAAGCTAACTGGTGGAATTAGTAAGGGGTGACTGAGAACCAAACCACAACCTGTAACTTCGAAAAATCAGTCCTAAAGGGATCAGCTTACAATGCTTGATAGGAAACACCAGCACACGTGTGTGCATGCACACAGTGAAGATCACTACTTCTTGTTTATAGTCCACTCACGTTTTCCAACAGTTTTAGACTCCCACTGAGGTTTTCCCTTATTGACTTATGTCTAGAGGTGGATCATGTGAACCAACTCAGCTACTACCAAGCTCTAACACGAAATGAAAAGTATTCTCATTATGTAATACAATATATATATATTAATATAGAATATTATAACCTTGGCTGTTTACATATAGCTCTGACATAGGGAAAAGAATGTGAAGGTTAAATATAGCACTAAGTGAATTCCCAGTGAAATGCACTTTCCTTGTTGGAACTGCAGAAACCACAGAAATAAAAATAAAATGGCAATGACCTGAAAGGTCCATTCAGAATACCAACAAAATCTCCCTGTCAGTATTGCTTTAGATAAGAAGCCTGCACCGTCTTGTTGGGAACAGGTAGGAATCATTCTCAAAGAAGCAATAACAGTACTTGCTTCTCTCCAAAAAAGTTTAACCCTGCTGTGACATCCTCAGAGTGGTTTTCTCCGCCCTTCTTGGCAAGCAAAGGAGCTCATGTTCTCCCAAAAGCACACAGCATACCTGGTTCAGAGACGCAAGTATTACAAGACTTCCCGGAATAGCTTCTCTGAACAGAGCAGTAGACCATAGTTTGCATAAAGGAGATCTTAAAATGCAATCAGACTCAACAAAATGAGAAATAATAAAGATAATAACCTACCAGCATAATTCATCATACTGTATTACCTAAGCTTGCTGAGAAAATATGTGGCCCAACTGCACACAAGAGAAAAATTTTGTCCGGAGTCAGTGCTGACCTACATCTTCAACTGGCCTGTCAGCCACAGGGGATTACGTGGGGCGGGGATCAGCATAAAAACTGGATGTCTCTGCCCACGTGCTTTTTCATGAGTTGGCTTCGTCTCATCTGGAACACTTGGCATACTGCCTGGAAAGCAAAGGCAGCTACATTTCACTTGTCAAAGCAGGAGCCATAAAGAGGAATTAATAGTAGTCAAGCACGCAAAAGTCCTAGGTACAAAGTCCCTCATCACCTTTATTTTAGCCCAATCCATTGCACAGCTATATTATCTGGACAAAAGCTGTGAGAAATCACCAGTGCAAACTACATATTTTTTTAATGTTTTTATCATTGCAAATTATTTCCACGAATGTTAACTCTCCCTACAGAACCCAACAAACAGACTTCAGAAAGAACTTGGAGACTGGATGTGATACATCATTTTCCTGCCTGTGAATCTCAAAATGTTATGAAGACATTATATGGACTGACTGACATATTCAGCTCTTCATAAGCACCTGGTATTTAATGAATCAAATTAAAACAGACAGGCTCCTCTTTTTCTCTGGGTATTCAGATACAGTACCCAAAATGTGCAAAATTATCACCATGTACCAGCAAGCTTTTTCCAGTAGTATCATAATAATGTCAAATGGTTCAGGTAAATGAAAAAAATTACTTTTATAAAATAAATTTCTGTTTCTTGAAAGATTTTGTGGTAACAGGTTGCTTTCCTTCCTGTCTTCCTGAGTATGTCGATGTAAATCCCCTTGTTTCCAAGCCCAATATACTGTTTAGCAATAATCATGTGTCTCAGATACCAATTCACCAATGACCACCATGTTTGATAAGTAATTTATAAATATGAAAATTTTGATTTTTCTGAGATTCAAGGAGCTACATTTTCTTTGTTACCAAAAATATGCTGAATAGGTGGTCTGAAAGTTAAGCAGATAAGGAAAGTAAACCTAGCAACAACCAGAGTCAAGGGGTAGTCTCTTCATTTATCCTTTTTTCCTTGCCTCAAGTACAGTATCATTGTACAAATACCTCATGATCAGCAGAAAATGTTTTTTTTCTTTTTTTTTTTTTTTTTTTAAAGAAGCTAATGTTTGCAGACACATAGGCAGACTCTTTCCCAGTAAGGTCTGCTGCAAGTTAAATGTCAGCTGGTAGTTTTGTCACTGATTTCCAGCTTAGACAGATAAGAATGAAAAAAATAATCTTTTATAATAAAGTAGAAGAAAATAATGTAAAGGTGTCTATCTTGACTTCATTTCTCTATGATGGTTCACATTCCGTCTGATGTCCTACTCTAATAATGACTTTTCACCATAAAGGACATTACTTCTTTTATTACATATGCACAAGATTTTTATTTTATACTTGCTGCAACAACTGCCTCTGCCAGCTCTTATGGAACCATATGTCTGATAGCATCAAACTGCCTTCCTGGGTTCTTTGGGCTTTTAGTACCAATTTTCTACTTTCTACTTTTTAGCACTTTTTACTCCAAAGCCCATCTATTCAAGCTACTGCTAATATCAGAATGCAGATGATTTCATACCTTAGTATCCTTCACCCCAAATCTATGAAACAAGGCAAAGAGAAAGTAGATGAACAATTCTCAAAAGCAATAAAAGAAATGTAGATCTTTAAGATGACTCTTAAAAACTATCCAAGTGACTTCAAATTTTTGGTGTCCATTATTTGACACACTTTAAAAAACACTCAGATGTGTTCCTGAAGTCCAGGAGAAGGCAAGCATTCTGAAAAACCAGACTGTTAGTGAATGGAGAGGTATCAAGACAGGCTGAGATTTGCCAAAATAGAATTTTTTTTTAAAAAAATATCACTTGTGTGAGTCATCAAAACAGCAAGGTGAGAGCATTACCTGGAGACACATACTAGATGCTCTATGCACTCCATTACTTATAGGACTGAAGACCTAAAAAAAAAAATTTTTTTTGCAGTTAAGAATAAAAAAAGAATAAATATTTTCATAATGCAACTTTGCATTATCTTTTTTAGAGATGTGTTTATTCAAGTTATTGGCAATGTATTCAGGTTTTTAAATAAAAAAGAAAAGGCAAATTGGATCAGGAAGGTCTGCATACAGTTACTATTTAGAACCTGCACATAAAGTGAGTGTTCTTTCATGAGAACAATTTTCCAGGTAGCCCGCAAATGCTGCATTTCTCCTACTGTTCATTATCTTTCTGTGAGGAGTTATACAACTTTTGTCTCCAGATTTCTGTAAAATAGATTTGTGTGCCTCTGTAGTATGCCTTTCTAGTGTATGGTACAAAGCTCAGAGCACCTTCGTTTTTCAACAGAGGGGGAAAAAGTGACAATTGCTTGCAAGTAGTTTAACACTTCATTTTATATTGCATATCTGAAACAGATCACACTTTTGTTTCAGAGGCATAAGCACACTTGTGCTGATGCTCTTCTCTTAGACAAGGCTGCACCTGGCATATGTTTGATGATCTCCTGTGCTTGGAATACTTCTGCGTTCACTAACAGAGAATCAAAAAGGGTCAATATTAAATTATAATATGCATATGCACACACCCACATGCATGACCTACACAAAGTATAATTTTAATAATAATTTCTGTAATAAATTCAATATTTATTTGTAATAATGAAGATAGCATGAAATTAAACTTTTGGGGGCTGAAGAAAAGGATTTATGGTTACTGGAATTTTCTTTTGATGCCACAAGGAGCTAAATTTAACACTTCTTTTTTTCTCATTATTTCAAAGGAAACAGAAAGCTGGAGTAACCCATACAGCAAATCAAGCAGGTCTCCTGATATGAGTTACTATTTTATATGTAACACATAGAGAGTTTCACATTTGCTGTGTCTTAAATTTCACAAAGCAATGAAGGATTAAAAGATTCATCTCTTTCTAAAATAATTTGCACTTTAAAAATCATTGCAGATGTCAAGTTACAAAAAACCAGCAGTATAAAAAGATATTTGTTTGCCCGCATTATTCAAAATCATGCCCTGTAAGAAAGTTTCATTCTACCAAGTCTGTCCAATGCAGACTCTGAAGAAAACAGCTCTAAATAATTCCCTAATACACAGTGCTTACTCTGTTGTGAATGAAGAGTCATTATATCTATTCTGCTTGTAGTGTCACAATTGTCCATATTAGGATATTCTAATGAAGCCTGTCATTAGCATGCTGAGCCACTTCAGTAGCTTAGCACTTCTTTTTGTTTTCATTTTGTTATTTGGCATGTAATTTGCATTTCTATGAACTTCCAGGAGCTAAGCTTGCTGGGCTAGCAAGCCTCTGCTCCCGGGGCAAACTCAGCGGTGCACTGCAGCTCACACTGTCACCTTTCAGATAGTTCAAACGTTTTAGTTATTCACGGTTATGAGATGTGATGCAAGAAAAAATTTATCTTTGAATTTTAGTACTTAAGAAAACTGCTTTTCAAGACCAGTTTAGCAATCTCTGATGGAATATAATGCTGGCTGAGCAAAGCCCTGCATTCTGAATTCTTACAGAACCTTCAGCTATTTCTTAATCTAGCTGTCATGGTTTGAGATAGCCCAAAATCCAATTCCCTAACTCCATCCCCCTCCCACATCTCAACCCAATGTGAGATGGGTTTTTCCAGACAAAACACAACCAGACTCAAAGTGGGGGAAAGGGAATATATTACAGTGACTGTACAAATAAATACTACAATACATTATACACAACCTTAGCTATCTCTACTATGACATAAGTATTTACAATGGATCAGATCTCTTCTCCCCTCCAAATAAAAGTCCAGGAGGGAAGAAGGAAGAGATCTCTTCCAGTCTCTCAGGGCAGCAGCTTCTTCAGAGTAGCAGTCACTAAGCAGCAGCATCTTCTAAGGCAGCAGGTTCTCTCTCTCTCTTCTGTTTCTTGCAGTAGCTGATAGCTGGATCTCTGCCAGCACACACGAGGGGGTATCCCCCTCGGCCACTCGTCTCTCCAACGAGGGGTCTTCCGTGGGCTGCGTTTCCCAGGACAAGGGCGCTATCACCACGTCATATCACGAAGCACAGGGGGTCTTCGTGACAGTCCTTATCTTCGGGGGACTCAGCCCCTTGCAGAGCTCCTGTGCCCTGCCTCAAAGATGGCTGCGAGCTTCTTTGTAGCTTGCAGCAAGGGAGGGCCTCAAGGTCAACCTCCACACACCCTCCTGGCTGAGCTCTCAGGACAACCGAGCTTCTCAGCTCCTTTACTCCATCTAGGACTTCTAATCAGTAAGAGTCCACCCCCTCCATTTTTGGAGGGATCTCCAAGGAAGTTTAGGGGAGTTTTACAGTTCTTACCCCCAAGTTTTCTCTCTGTAGAAACTTAGTTCTGTTCTCTGCTGCCGGTTCTCTACCTCGGCTTGAGCAGCTCTGAGTCTTCCTTAGCTGCATGCTGTTTCTGCTGCTTCTCTGGTTCAGGTCTTATCAGCTGGCTTTTAGCCATAACCTCTGGACGCTGCTGCCGCTTCTGCTCTGTCTCTGCTCACTCACGATGGAACACATCCCCCAGCTCACAGCTACAGACACATAGTCCAGCTTAACACTGTTCCAAGTCTCTGTAGCCCCCAACTGGGGCTGGGGGGGGGGGGCCCAGAGGCCCCAAAGGGCTCCGAGCCCCCTTCCTCGTGGTCTTTCACAACATGGCCACTTCTTCAAACCTAAAACTACAACTCTTCTCTTCCGTTTGGTTGTGGTATGTTTACATTTTTGCAGGAGTGCTCATTGGCCAGAATTTCAAAACTTCCAGGGGTTTCCACCCCTTGGGGTCTACCACTTTTCTTATCCTCTGGGGGAAAACAAAGTCCAAACCACTACACTAGCCCAAATGAACCTCCCCGCAGCGATGTTATATATTGTACAAAACCATTTCAGTGGTGACAGACTAGTGCTGTAGAAGGGAAAAAGTTACAAACCCTCTTATCTCACACTAGTTATAATATTCCAAAGGCTATTAAAAGGTGTTTGCTTTGGGGAAACCAAAGCATGGTCAGTGATCAGTTTTGTTCTACATTGGGATTGCCACATATGACATGCGGCACCTTCCAGCCCACACACATTCCTCCTCTGACACAGTTGTGCCTCTGGACAAACTCACACTGTGGATGTGACCTTCTCATTCAAGCCAAACAAATGCCAACACTGAGATCACTTCTGGCACTCACCTAAAGAACTTGCACCTACATCTTATGGTCTGTGTGTGGCCAAATTTGTCCTCTCCTGGGTAATGAGAGCATTGTGTTCCAATGGCTTTATTTTATGCCTAGACATTATCGTACGTCCCAACTTTAGTACCTCTCTCCAATAAGATAAAAACAACCAAGCTATTTATTTATAAAAGTACTGTCTTCTTACAGAAGACCACAGAATCACGACTCAGATATTTTTGCCATTTTGAAATAAAAGCCTCTCCTTAAAATAGAATTAGACAACTAATCAGTTCAGAACAGATCTAAAAAGGACAGTTTATTGCATGGATTACTGCATAATGCTGCCTAACCTTTTACTTATCTTCTATTCATCATGGCTATGGAAGGGGAGAAAATTTTAAGGAACATCAAAACCAGACAACGCCATTGATATACAAACGCTTTTCTTCCGAAACCATCAGAATGACAATTTCGAGTTTTTGTGGATTTACATAATTACAATTGCATCTAAGAGTCAACCCTGTTAATCTGAGTAGAAAGAATGACCAAACATAGCCTGTGAACTGCTAGCTGGGCTTGTTTAACTTGTATTTTTTTTTAAAGATGCTGGACACATTGAAATGACACTCAAAGGACACTGTGCCTTTGATTCTGGATTTAAAACCCAAGAAGCACAGTATAAGAATATGTTAAAGCAAACATGTTTATGACCTAGTTGAAAAGACAAGCTAAAGATGTGCCTACGAGACAGTGTATGAAATCCTGCACATGTTGACTGTTTGAGGGTTAGCACAAATGATGGATAGAAGATGGCATGCGGGGAAATTAAAGCAATTAAATTTAATTTAAATTTAATTTAAAACAGATGTCTAGAAGGTCTCTCCCTATGCCTTTCTTTTTTAAAAAAATTGTATAATGAGAACAACCAACACAACACTCAGGTAAAAGCAATTGAACCATTCAAAACTAACAGTAACAAAAGATGGAAAAGAATATGAAAAGTGAATGACTTTTATGGGAGGAATGTCTGTTTTCTGACACATGGCACATATATAAGCACAAACACCATAACTATCTGCATATATCTACACGCAGAAATCTTGTGTGTTATTCTGAAAGCTGTTCAAAACAACCACAAAAAGTATAGTAACATTGCCAGTAGCAAAAGGCTGGCATGCCACAAATAAAAAACAACTTAGAAAGTTCCATCTTCAGCTCTCTCCATATATTCTAAAACTGGTTTTGAAATTTTCATATTATTTGGAATGTCAATGTCTCCATGCTAGGGCAAATGACCAGGACAGACTCAGAAAGTGCTCAGTCGTGAGATGCAAATCAGTTCTTGGGCAAAATGCTCTGGTTTTTGTAGATCCTGTAAGAGTAATTAAGACATCTTGCATTCAAATGGTTTACACATTATATCCCTAAAAATTCTATTTATCAAAATTGCTTTTTATTCCTTTGCTGGAAAGGTACCCTTTTGAAAAGCTAAAGGACACGCACATACCTGTGTGTGCAAAAATAAATCATATGCACAAAAACAAATCATATCCACAAAATTCTTTCAAGTTCCCATGGAAAACTGTATAACTACATTAATTTTATTATGCACCTTTGACCAGCATTTTGTTCGCCCACTAATTCAGCTATTAGGATCACTTTTAACTTTCCAGTTTATGAAGTAACACTAAACTGCAGCCATTTGGTTCTTACATCAGATTTTTAAATGATTCTTCCATCTCCCATCACTTCTGGAGCTTTTGTTAGGATAGCACCTGTCTAAGACCCAGAGAGGAAATGTTGTCCTAGCCAACACTTATTCCTTCTCAAGGTGATGTTTTAGGGTTCATTATTATTTGTATGACTGTCTTTCTAGAACCCAGGTAAGTGCCTTGTTCTGCTGGATACTACACCAGTATCTTTTTAAGAAGTTTATAAAGCAGAAGTAGTTACAGGTGAAGGAAAAATTCTGGAGGAATTGCAGGGAGAGCAGCCACCTTCAGCAATGACCTATCCATACCCATGTTAATCACATGAGCCTCATGTTTTGCTGTGAACTGGATGCTCATGGAAAGTATTCAAAGACTGCTTCCAAGGTGGGAACTGCAGACACTGCAACACCACCTGAGCTGTTCTGTAACACAGCAAGTATTCATTCAAATAGAGAAAGAACATTTCCCCATAACCACAGCTGAAAGGGAGAAGCAATTTTGTTTTTCTGGATTAGCTGGGGTAGCGGTAATCTAGTTCAACTACCTCCAATAAACTGTTTGAGCACTGATTATCAGATATATAAATGATAACATGAGAAGTAAAGAGCCTTGGTGTCTCAGTGGTCAAGAAGAACAAGATGTTGCTGGGCTACTGAAGGTCAGAAGAGACACAGGAGCTGCCCCAGGCAGTTTTCATCCTACCTTGCTACTTTAGGTACAAATCAGAGTATTACAATTGTTATTAGGAAAAACAGGGTCACACCATCTAATGAAAAGAAAATAATTCTACTTGATGCACAGGAAAAACTTCATACTTTTAAAGCTTTTTGTGAACTCAGGTCTTTATTTTAAGTTAAAAACCCAACCATAGTACAGGCAGCTCTGGATATTCCCAGATGACAACTTTTCAACTGCAAGAATACATTTATGAATGGTTACAACAGTTAGAGTATGCAGTGCAGTCCAAACACCATTTTCTTTATTTTAAACTAACTTTTCAGCATAGATCTGCTCAGAGACTTAAAAACCCAAAGAGTATCCCCACAATTGCAAGTAATAACCATGTTAAAATTTTAAACATAACCTTTTCTAAGCTACACAATAAAATATAAGGAGGCAAAACCCCACCTCTAATAATCTACTTTAGGATCAGAATACAGACCAGAAGGGCAGCTGAATTGCTATTTGGCCACATTCAGACACTGATTAACAAGGAAAAAAACCCAATCACATAGAAAAGTAACCAGAAGCCCAAAACCACTTGACTTTATTCTTCCCAAAACTTCCTAGAACCTGAGAAACATTCAAGTTCGAATCTGTACTAAAATTTCAGAATCCAGTTTGATTCTTATTGATATATATCACATTTACAGCACCCATAATGCTTGTCAAAACCATAGACAACTATACAAGGAACATCACCATCTAAATTAAATACAAGTACGGTTATATTGAAATGAAGGAAGGGCAAGAAAAGGACAGGGAAAGCCGACAGTTAAAGCAGTGTAAGGGAAGTTTCCCATTCCGGAAAAATACAGACAACACAGGCTCACAGCTCTTTTGATCTTTAAACCACTATTTAAAAGGAAATGCTGAATTACAAGTGTATTAAGTGTCTGAGTCTCTAATTTCACAGAGAAAGAAGAAGTCCATAATAAAAATCAAGATATGAATCAAAGTAGCTCAGAAGTTTTGAGGGAAGAACTACAGGCTGAAATGGAACTGTGGATTGTTATCATTCATTGAATTTACACATTAAAAAACTATTTGTTCTAACAGGGGATTGATTTGTACAAGAGCTGCCATACATGCCACATTGTATTCTATACATACATACATTGTATTCTATATATACAGTAGGCATAATTTGGAGATTACCAGTGAGAGCAACATACACAAAAAGACCAGCATCTAGCTTTCCAATTCCATGCTTAGCTTGTAAGACTGTCTTGGCAAAACCAAGTTTTTTTGCTCACAAATGAACTAGGTTTTATCTAGTAATTATTAAATGCAAATTATGCAAATTATGCAGTCAATCCTAGCAGTAGAACAAGAAATGCACTTTGAGACAGTGCAGTTATTTTATTGACTTATTTCTGAACCGGCAGAAGCAGAAATCTTGACTATTCCATTTAATGCTGGCAAAAGGACAGATCATAGCTTGCCATAAGTCTGGCCCAAAAAAGCATAAAGTACTGTACACGAGGACTCCCACCTTGTCCCCATCCCTTGAGAAAAATCATATACATTGCAGGGAAGAAAGAATAGAAAGAAGGAAAAAAACAAAGGAGCATCATAGGATTGTTACTCTCTTATTTAGGTAGTCGAAGGCTTGGATGGATCCTGAATTTCACCCATCCCAAACACAGTCAACAATATGCCACCACATATTAAACCATAGGATGTCATTCCTTGGGGGACAGAGCCTGAGGTATTTCTGTGACATCTGAAATTGTAGTCTCCCTCCTGGGAGGCTTGGGAACAATTCAAACTCCATTTGACAAGGCTGCAAACTGAAAATTAACTCTACAATAGAGCCGCTGAAAACAGCCGTGAATTAATGGATAAACCCTTCCACAAGTTCACTGCAGCTTGAAGCATTTCAGGCAAACTTATGGTCACTACTGCAGGCTAGAGATTTCCATTCATGTTTAAATAGGTCTTAACACTCAAACCAAGCAGAAGTCTAAGCAATTACACTGAATAGCTCTGGAATAGAGCCAATGTGGCCCAGAAGGTTGCACGGCAAGACATCCCTATTACAATGTCCCATTAGCCAAGGCACCATCTGCCTCTCCAAGTACTCTCTGAGTGCCAAAGGCTGCTTGCAGATCTCACACCTTGTTTACCTGACAACCATCAGATGGAACTGAAATAGCTACAAAACCTGTAGTAAGCAGTCACTACAGCTATGCAGGCACACAATTTAACCACTTGGCAGGAATCTTCAAAACTAGCAGAAACAGAGGAAATACCAGTGCAACCTCCAAATCAGAACCTGATTGTCATTCAGTAGTTAGAGGGAGCAGAAAACCTGCACACAAAGACTGTTTGCTCTATTTCTGTAACAGAGACATAAACAAAACGTCAAACAATAAGAGAGGAAACTGGATATTTGTGGCTCAGCTGCCAGAACAAAGCATGAAATCTTAACTTTCAGCTCCATCTCCACAGAGGAAGTTCCCTGAAGGGTAAAAGAACAGCTTAACAAAGTGAGATGTTGAACCCAGCAGCCCCACTTTGTCACTCTCATCCTTGCAGTCACAGAGAAGTAGAGACTTCCTTGCCAGTACTTGGCATAGAGACCAGGAACTGAGCGCAAAGGAGTCGGGCAGGCTGAGAGGAGAAGTGGGAGCCTCTAAAGGCAGCAGCCAGCTCCACAGAAACAAAGCAGCTAGCAGTAGACAGTGAGACGGAGGAAGCCCATGTTTGTCTGCTGAGCTGAATGACAATAGCCTCATCATAAACTCCAAAAGATAAGGATAGGGATAGTTGTGCACAAAGGCAAAGAAAACACTCCTATTACTGCTTTCAACAGCCCTACTAATTCTCAGAAGTACTTCCGACATCTATTCAGTTTTCCCTCCATGTGTTCCATCTAATGGGAGCCGTATTATGTTTCACACTGAAGGTAATTACCTCTTGAAATTTTTGTGTACAAGGGGAGTAAAGGTTTTAATTTTCTGCAGGTGTCTTGGACACATTCCTTACAAATGCTTTGACCTAATATGAGGCATGCATTCCTCTTTTACAGGACTGCTCTCAAATTAGGATGGTTTATATTTGCGGGCCAAGCTGAAGCCATTTATCCCATCCATTAAACAGAGACATGTATAATACATTCTACCATCACGACAACATAAACAATAACTGCTCCAGTGAAACTGAATTAATACTGAAAACTTTATATTGCTAGTTACCAGAGTGCTGTAAATATTAATGGCTAAGAATTTTACAGCATGAGACCAGGAAGCTGCTACTTCACTTCATACGAAGAATTCTTGCAAAATTTCCTGGAAAAGTATCATCTCATCCTGAAATATGGAAAAGTTGTTGAAAGAACCAAGTATGTGGCATTCTCATGCACTTCTCATTTTACTAATTACAGATTGAAAAGCCCATCTCTACAAAAAGTATACCTTTATTATGCACTATCAAATGACAAATGTGTTGTATGTGTGCAGATCAGCCAACCTGGAGCTACGCTATTTAAAACATATGCAGCAACCAGAACATAGATCAGGCTGGCATCAATTCAGCTAGTAGAAGACACTACAAGCTCCATCAGCTCCTAAATTACTAATTTTTACATTAATCAAGACAGCAAAACATTAATGTTCTTCAGTTTTTAAAAATTATATAAAAAATTATCAAAATACTGTTCTTAGTTGCATATTTTGCTAACTTACAGTCTCTATTATCAGACCACAAGTTGCTAATGAAACTTTTAAAGTTTCAGTATGACATCCAGTTGAGTTTCACCAGGCAGAAGAGTCCCATGTACTTTGTATGACAACTATTTTTATTTTTTTTTTAAACAAGAACTCCTGCTAAACTATTCAACACACTAACTGTTACATTCATAGTTCTTAATTTATATCATCCACAGAACCACAATAAAATTGGAATGAAAACATAGGCTGGAACACAAAGTAAGCTCCCCATCACCAACACTGTTTCTAGATATAAAGGGAAGAAAGAACAGTCCTCACAGCCTAAACGATACTTCTGTACCACTCAGCAAACCAGATTCCAGAAATGTGTATTTCGTTATTACAAGGAATGAACAGACTTTTCCAGTCTTTCCAAGCACATTCATAAGCAGCCCATTACTGGGGCCACTCCTTGAAAAGGCTTCTTATGCAGACCACCACTGCTCTTCTACAAGCAAGCTGATCATCTTCGAGAAATTCACTACGTCGAAAACAAACTCTAGTTGCTTCTGTTGGAGTTTCTCTACTTTTTTTATCAATTACATATTCTTTAGAAAAAGGATTGGAATTGGATCTTTTATACACTAGAAATCCATGCCCAGAATGAGACAAGAGGGAGCAGAATCTCATCTGTTTTCCTCCATATGCAATTCTTCCTTTGACTGAAACATTTCCAGTTGGACCCTACTTTCACTCAGAAACATTTGAAAAGCTTCAGCTTTGACAATCCTTCATGTTCTGAACAAGAAAAAAAACTACCCTATGTTTATTGCTCCCTGTACCTTTCTTAAGTAACAGATTACTTTGCTGAAGGATGTAACATGAAGAGCTCCTCCTTTACTAAGTCATAGCTTTATTAAAGATTAGGAAAATATCCAGAAAGGCTTGGAGCCTTTCTGTTCACTCTCATTCCACAGGTGCATTTTCCAGGTTTGCCTGGATTTGACTTATAATTTAACCAGAAATAACCCCTCTGAAGCATACTCACACACTTCTTTTAGAGTATAAGGTACTTCCTTGTAAAAGTAGCTTTCCAACCTTAGTTGCTCTCGAGGTTGGACTTGGGTTTTCCTTCTCACTGTCATACAAGTGATTGAACTTGTACGGTTTTGCTCAACCCTTCCAAAAAATGTATGTGTGGCCACAGTCCAAGATATAGAACAATTCATCTGCAAAACTGAATGTTTCACAAGCCAGCTGCACATAGAGCTTTAAAAGGGGAACCATTTTGTTACCTTAGCCATATAGCAAGAGCAACAGCCATAATATAACATTCAGAAGGAAGAATTGCAGCTGTAAAAAATGAAGCCATAAACTACACAATGTGACCCTTTTGAATTTCTTTACAAACACAAAATTTTTTGTATAAGGTTAACTAAGATTCACACGTCTTTAGAAAGAATATGGGCCAGTTTATGGAACCCACATAAACCCCTGTGAAATGCTGCTTTTTCTATTTTTCCTCCCCCCACTGAACCTGAAACTCAAAATAAAAATCATGGGGTGCAGACCACGTGGATTGAAAGCAAAATTGCTGCACATGAAATCCCAAGAACAAAACACACCATGTTTTGCACAGCTCGTTAGGATGACATTATTATAAGAGCTGGGACCACTTAGGAAAGCTCATCCAGAAGCCAAGAACATTCTTAAATGGGGGATGGGAATATATGCTCCAGTTTGCCTGCAAGCCTAAAACAAGCTTAATTAAAAGTTTCAAAAATGTTAAATAATGTTAATTTGCTGCTCTGGCAAACTGCCCGCTACAGCTCTGCAGACTCTATAAATGAAAGTCTACAGCACCATTCCTGAAATCCCTTCCTGAGCTAGTTAGACTACACAAGCCTTTTGTGGTTGTGGATTTCTGACTTTTAAAAAGCCTGTGAAGGAAAGCTGTAGACAGAGCGTTATCTCAGGTTTGAAAGGAAGAAAGGCCCATGGACTCCTTCCTGACAGTGTTTCTGATAGAAAACTTTGCCAAGAAACAAAGCATCCTGCCTCTCTACAGCAGGATCAAATCCAGATGGCATTTATGAAAAGTACACTAAATCCTACATGATAGGGATGTCTATTCAAAAATTATTTTCAGTTTAATACACGACAGGATAAAGGGGCACATATGAATATTATAAGTAAAAATTTGATTTGAAGCAGATGTCAGGAAGCCCTGTTGCATGCAAAGAAATACATCATGCAAAGGCCAAAGATTTCTTCAGGTACAAACACTGGATCCCTTCACAAACAATTGCATAACATATTGGGGTGGAGTATGGCCAAAGAGTCAAAGACTAACTTATAAGTGCTTTAAATACATTAAATACATTTGATGCAGCAGTACAGTGTGTTTAAGACAATGCTGCACCAGATGTCACGCCTTGGACCAGCTATGGATAAAAGCACTTCTGAAGATTTCCTTTATTAATAACTGTGGATACATTTTTGGTTTGAGGACGATATTCACAGTTTAGAGTACCTTAGACCACTAATTTATAACAATTGATGCATATCTCTCTTCTCTCTCTCTTCCAGTTTATCATCTTCTTAACTATACACACAGACACAAGCTGTAAAAGTATATTGGAATAAGCTTAAGAAGCCTAAAAGAAGGTCCTAAAAGAGAAGAAAAAGGAAATAAAAAAATGAGGGGGGGAGAAGTTAAGTTATCACAAATTCAAAATCTAGACAACACAAAAACAAAGCCTCAGCCCTCTCTAGAGAAAGAATGATTTTTTTAATCAATATTATTATTATTCTAGAGACAAATCACTTTCATTCAGATCAAATTTATTCTATTTCAGATCAAAGGGATAAGAAAGGATCAGGAAAGTTTAAGAGAACAGTTTAAGCAACAGGGAATACATTGAATTATTTTCAAATCTGGAGACCCATACATTCAGCAACATTCACAATCACAGTTTGCAAATGTAAGAATTTTTATTTTACCTGCTCTGGCTCAAATGCATTTTAAATCATATTGGTGGCATACCGCCCCATATGGCACTATTCCTTAGCAAACCTGAACAAGAACTAGGGGCCATATTCCTCATTTAATGGCCTCAGTAAGTTTTCCAGTGGGGGTGTATGTGGTCCAAACCATCTCTTCAAAGCAACACTGCAAACGATTGAACTGAGTGGCAACAGTTCTTCACAGAACTTCCATTTGTAAGGTTAGCATTAAAGCTTCTAGGAAAGATTTTTTTTGCACACAAAGCACAAAATTAACAAGGAAATCTCAAGCCCTCTGTAAAAGTTAATCTTTCATATGTTTATACCTGAAATAATATCCAACAATTAAACTATAACTGAATGTCAACAAGGATAACACATCTTGTTTTAATGAATAATCTGCCATTCACACCAGAAACCACCTTCTGAGTTTTTGGAATCTCAAAGACTTCACAAGTTGGAGATTATGAGTAATGAATTAGGATTTTAGAGCCTGTAAAGATTACCAGTTGAATGCTTAAACCCTCCTACAATTATTATAGCATATCACGGACATTTAGCCGTGCAGTAGTTCATTTATTGTTTGAAAAGAAACCAGAATGTTCACTAAATGTTCCTTGTTCACCCCAGAAAAGGGTAAATAATAGGCAGGCCAGAGGCAGACAGGCATCCAGAAGTGCCTTTTTAAAAGAAAGTCAAAATAATCTTGACAATATGTTCAGTTTCCCTGGGAAACAGTATTTGTCACATTACTGATTAGTAAAGGAAGGCTTGGCATTTGCTAGACCCAGATCTCTGCACTTAATGTGCCTGTATATCAAATTGAGACACAAAGTTCCACAGCATTTTATCTACCAATAATTTACTTATCCTTTGACTGAGGCACCCTCTTCTTTCAGATCTGTCCCATTCTATTCCACTCATCCTAAGGCAGCACAGAATGACTGTCTGGGAAGATCAAGCTATCTCACACTCATACAGCTCCCATACAGGTCTACGCTCTTCACACTTCCTTGGGCAGTGATCTCTCAAGGAATTCCTTCTTAACAAAGACCATAAGGTAAGTCTGGTGCTACATAACTGCTTAACATAAAAGCCCAGCACACCACTTGTGTGCAGCCCACACTAGAGCAATGTGTGTCACATCATGAAGCTGAACCATGGCTGTAAAGAGATGAAAGCAAAGCAGTACAAACAGAATTAATGTTTTCCTGAGAATGGTATCAGGCATAAAATCATGTTTTACACTTGGTACTTGAGAAAAGAAAGTCATTACTTTCACGGTGAATCTTTGTTGCCAGATGTCATTCTAGTGAACACAACTGTCTAGTGAACATACCACCCCAGTTTAAGCATTTCCCAGGGCAGAGCGTGTGGGTCCTGTAGCCGAGGCACACTGGGGAGGGCATCATTTATAAGGCACTACAACTTCCATTTAGATTTCTTGGCCATGGTTTTCTCCCTCAGATATCAGGGTGGTGGTGAACCAGGAAGAAGGGACTTGCCCAAGTAACCTAAATGGATCTACAAACTCTAAAACCACTTCCAGGTTCTCCAATGTAGACATAGGCTCTGACTATCCAGCTCTAAGAATGTAGGGGATGGATCTGTTTGCTTGTATTTTTATTTTTTTCCTTCATCAAAAACAATACAACTTCTTAACACCATCTAAACTAACCCAACCCCTGTTTTAGTGATTAAGAATAATTTCTTCCACTGGAACACTCTGAAACAAAAATAATCACAAAATCATGTCATCAGTTAATCACTAGCAGGGAGGTTCACAGATTTAGGGACTTTGAAACATGGTACTTGGTTGTTTAAGAATTATTCATGCCACTAATCTAACTTTATCTATTCTTAATAATCTAAATTTTTCTATTCTACCATCAGCCATTATCCAGTATGATCAAAATAAATAACCAAAACAAAATCCATAAAATCTTCTCTGAGAAGAAGAAGGAGATAGAGTATTTTCCTGAGAGACTTTGAGTCTACAGAAGGAACAACAGTTAAGGGTTTTGAAAGTTTGAGTTTCAGTCTTTCCTAACTTTTATAATATACATGTGGAAGGACCCCTAAACACTGAGTTTGCAAATCTATCTTTTATATTTTAATAAATGCTCCAAATTATGAGTTCTGGTTCTGAAGAGCCAAACTACAGTATTTTTTAAGACTGCACATGAGTCTGTAGGACTTATAATGCAAGTATTTTTTTTTTATTATCAGCTTCCCTAATTAACAGAAACTAAAACAAATATGAAGTTCAACAAGTACCTTTGAAATGGCAAAAATCAGACTTTGGAAAACACCGTTTATAAGATACCTTGATTTCTCTCCTAGTTAGCCATTTTATAGCACTAGAATCCATGAGTCACTTTTTTAATCAACTATTCACAAATATTTTGTCTGAGTAGCGTGCCCTACTTAAGCATAATTTAGTTTATTATTCAGTCATATGATCTAGTTTTTAGCTAGTACCAGATTTTGCTTCAAGCACATCCATATAGAGGTGAAATAAAAATACCATTACCTGAGATTTCCTCATTTGTTACTCTGCTTTTCCACTACCTGTACTTTCCACTGTGTCTGCAGTTTAAAGTATAACTTAAGTATAACTTTGGTCAAGCAACAAAATTAGATTTTGTGCTATTTTAGGCCACAGTCTTTACATTCTGACTTTTGCTCAGGTTACAAGCTAAATCTTGTGGGTAAGCCAAAGGAGGGCAACCTTGAGTTACGAGTTATGTGGTAAGAATCCTTAACATCATGTTGGACCTATCAGAAATATGCCTGGTCTGTTAACCTAATAAAATTGTGCTTGAAACTATCCTTTTGTCTGTCTTCAATTACCTGCATGTCCAGATCAGTGCTCTCTTATCAGTGACCCACTCTTGTATTTCTCACTCTCTAATACCATGTGGTTTTAGCTTCATCCTATATTTGTCTCCACGTACACTTTTCCCTTCTTCTATACGCATCTCTGCTTCTCCCTTACACTCTGCCTTCAGAAGCAAAACCATTTGTCAACAATGCCATGGAGCTGTTGCACAAAGGGTTAGATGTCAGCGTGATGACATGGAGTTCTCTGCATGCCAGAGTTCTTTCAGATAAAACAATGTAAACAAAATAAATACAAACGTGCATTTTGCATGACAACAAGGAAACTCAGCCAAGATTTGAAGGCAGTAACTAGAGGACATTCAATTAGGGAAAAGGCTAGGCTGAGTTGATGTGGTATACCGCATCACTGAATATACCAGAACAGAGAATTTTAATAGCTTCAACCAGAGTGAAGTGTCACAGCTAACAAACTTCTGATCTACATTTATAGTATGAAGACCATCTCTACAGAGAGAGGAAAGACAGAGATAGATGTAGATGATTTTAAGAAATGGCAATAGAGAAACATTGACTAAGTGATTGCATATTCCAGATTTAAGGGCTTCTCTAAGGGACCCTCACACTCAATACCAGGAGACTTACCAGAAGCATCATGCAAAAAGTCACCATAGGATGCAGCTATTGCATTCCCAAATTGGTTGGCTCACAGGGATGAACCCTAATTAAGAATCTTCCCTCTGTAGGAATGTTTCAAATTTTCCATGAACAGTACGTCCTGAATTCTGTTCATCTCTCATGATAGGTTCAAGATCAGTAAAGGCCAACCCAGTGTTCTTTAGACACATTCAAGCTTCTACTAGAGCATCACCTTGACACCACACTGAAAACCACCATGACTGGTTTAGTGGAAGAGGAAGTTTATATGACTTTAGGAGCCCTTGAGACAATATACATCCCTGGCCTCCTGTGCTTTCAGGCCCTGTAAGCTGCCCTCGCCATGAAGGCTGTAGCCAACCAATTTACAGTCTCCATACAAAATCAGGTTATTTGCAAATCAGATTTTATTATACAGTGCATATGAAAGGTTATTGCTAGTCACACCTTTCTGGAGAGAGAATTCTGACAAGCCAGATTGCCAAATCCAGTATAGTTAACAGAGCCATGGACACAAAGTAGCATCCAAGCTGGCCAAGCCCAGTTTTACATTTCTAGAATGTAAATAAAATACAGTTAAGAGTTGTTGGGGGGATTGTTGGTTGGTTTTTGGTTTTTTCAAGTCTTCTCCCGAGACCCTACTATGCCCTTGAACACCTAAAGAGAAGTGTAAACTAATGATACATCACTTTGTTCCCACACACAAAAATAAGGTAAATGTCACAGTAAGATGTAAACACTCAAAAAAAATTATATCTGCACAAACAAGCCTTTCTTTATAAACACAGTAATAGACACACTGGTTCCCTCATATACTTAAAAAAAGAAATTGAATTAATTTCATTACAACTTTGAAAATAGCTGGATATTTCCAAATGGCAACCAGAAGTTTAAAACTGCAGCCAATGACACATTAGTTGCCTCTTAATGCAACAGACAATGTGTCTATGGTTTCTGTACAACCGGCAGGGCATCCTGGCATCCTACTGAGATTCCTGCGGAAGGAGAGGAGTTGAAGGAACACAGCTGTTGACACAGGGGAAAATGTCACCGATTAAGATTTCAGTGCTTTTTTGTTTTGTGCTGCACTTCGGAATGGAAATCACACACATTTAAAGCAGACCAAAGCACTCACTCCCAAAGCACTATCAGTGTCACTTCCAGAAGTCACATGTCTTGGGAAATCCACAGAGGTAAAATAATACTGGATTGCACCTTTGTTCTAATCAAAAGATCAAATCTTTCAGAGCCATAGCAGCTTATGAATGAGAGAAGTCTGTATTCTATGCCAAGAGCAGTTATTAGAGATGAAAAAAAAAACCCTGTTTACTTGAATTTGAAAACATAGTGTGATACATTTTTTTCCTCTCTGCATAGTGTGCTAAAGTTGACTCTTCCCATGTATTCCCATCTATTCCTCAAAACTCTTGATGGAAGGAAAGAATAAGTAAACTGCAAAATGGATCAAAATTCTTATTCAAATAATACTTATATTTGGAATCCTAATGATCTAAAATATTTGGAGAACAGAGAGAAAAACCACACACAAAAAGGTTAAGTCAGGAAAAATTATTATTATTATTATTATTGTTCATTTGAAACAGAAAATCCATGTACATTTCCACAGTTCAGTTTCTCGTGCAAAATGGAAATATAATTCCCCTTTAGTCAAAATGAGATCTACTTTTATATCGCATTTATACTTCTGATAGAGTAATCAAACTTTCAAGAGGGAAAGCTGCAAGAGATGCACTAGTAAGGATAGCTCCGTGTGTCACCCTGACAAAAGGTACAGGGAGCATTCGGTCTCACTTCTAGGCAAACTTCACACTACATAAAACAGTCCTTTCAGAGGTGAAGTTCTCCATCTACCTATTCCTTCCATCAAGCAGGATGTATATATTAGTATTTCAAGTAGAAGTGGCAGCCATTAATCTTGTTAACAATCAAATCTGTCAGTAATGTTCTTTACCCTCAGCTTCTGCTTTGAAGAGCCAGAACTCAACTTCCCAGAAACAACAATATTCATAACCTTTAAGAGTATATGGTGTGAAAGATATCTGGTACAAAACATTCATAATTTCTAAACAAGAGGCCTCCTAAACTTTCCTGAACAATCACAGAAGTTCTTAGCATGCACAAGTTCCACATAGCCCCTACAGTATTTGCTCAAGGATCTGCACATTTCGTGGCTGAAACCAGGTCAGAGAGTTTTAACAGAAGACTGATCACATTACAGTTATTGCTCTGAGCAGTGTAAATCTCTCTGAAAAGGAATTGATGATCAATAAAACACATTATTCAAAAAAAAAAAATGTAAGCAATAGTAAGAAAAATATGTTTAGAAATTCATAGCTTCAAGACTGTAAAGAAGCTTTCCAGAAGATACAAATGCTTTACAGAATCATATTCTCCCTCTTTCACAAAGAGACACAAGAAAAATTTGCTTTCTTTGTGTTTACAAGCTTTTATTTGTTATGGTCAGGAAGGATTTGTCTCCATAGAAAGCATAAACTCACTCCCTCCATCTCTGACAGAACTTCGGAAAGCCGGAAGTCTTGACTGAATTTCACATAGAGAAATCATTACAAACACAAACTATGACATAGAGTTCAATGGGTCATCTAGAGACAGGTTTCACACTTCTGTGTGAAAGGAGAAAAAGATCATGCAGTGGAACACGGAATGTGCCACAAGTAAGAAATAAAATCTTACATAGCATGCACTGGCTTCATAAAACAATGAAGGTGCTCAAACCAAATTTCAGAGTATTTTCTGAGCTTAGTCAGTCTGGAGACTCAGGAGGAACACTCAGCCATAATTTTGCAACCAATTACAAAAACTATTCTACTTTTGTGGAATTTAACCACTGAGACCAAGGCAAAGTTAGTTGTAGCAACTTTCTGGAGTAAAAAGGCTTTCCAAATGAGGTACATGGACTTCTCACACAAATGCCAGACTTTTTCATTTTTACATATTTTGTTTGTTTGTTTGGGGGGTTTTGTTCGGTTTAGGAGTTTCTTTGATATGTTTTTTTGGGGGGGTTGTGTTTTATTTTGTTGGTTTGGGTAGTTTTTAGATCAACGGTCCTAAAATAAAAGCAATAATAATAAAAGGAGTTGTCAGAACATCACTTCCTAATGCAGCAGTAAGAAATGAGAAAGCCAAAAACCAGGCTGGTTTTCCATTACCTTCTCAAATAAAATGACACCATTTTGTAAAATGTAAGTAAACTAATGAATGAGGGATATACATTCCATTGCTTCCCTAACAGCACCTACAAAGTGCAAAAAGTTAATTTCGATTAAATAAGGTTTTCCTTGCCAAAAACATCTCAACAACTACCCCAGGCTCCACTAATCTCACTGTCACTTTACAAGTAACCTCAGTATGCTTTTGGGACAGAGGCTGTGGCACATATTCTGGAGAAAACTCAAAGTTGATGCAAGAAGGAGGGATGCTAGAAGTAGGATCCTGGAGACTCCAATCTCTGGAATACAGCTTTGCAGCCACTACCAGGTATTCAGCATTGCTTTGAGGAAAGATGAACCTAAGCTATAAAAGTTCTAACTCAATGTCTTTGAAAGAAAGAACCAAACCAAATCTTTACTCTTAAGAAATTACTTTTCTACCAAACATTGATGCCAAATCTCAAAGTTCAAGGGTTCAAATGAACGATTTTGAAATCCCGTGTAAATCTATGTTGAACCTGGAGATTTTTCCCTAAGAAGTTCCAAGGTTTGAAAAGTCATTGAAATTCTGTGTGGTTATGATAAAAAAAAATAAGAAACACTCTTAACACTGATTTTCTTCCTTTGTCTTCATCACTATCCATTCTCTTTAGTAAAAATGACTTCACAGTGCTTTAAAAGAAGCCTCACAGATCACAGGCTCCCTTTTCTTGAGAGCAAGAGGAGTGAGAGGAATACTCCCCGCCACAGAACAGACAGAGAGGCAGCTTGGCTACAGCAAGTCTGTCTCACTTGGGCTAACCCATAACGTGATAAGGTCTGATGAATTTCCTACACTTCCCTTCCCAAGGCCAAGATACAAATGGTAAACTCTAATTTCACTACAGAGGCAAAAGAATTACATTAATGTGTGGTAGTTTTGCGTTTTCTTATTGTGCCCAAAACAAGAAAAAATACACATTCTCAAAATGGTAGAAAGAAAGCAAGCTACCCTTCAGCCCACGCCAAGGGCTGGGAAGGGAGTGGGGGCTCCCTGGGCGCCCTGCTTTTTTTCCCCTGCCATGAGAGAGTCCAACCTGGCTGCTCGGTCCCGGTTCCCACACGCCAGTCCCAGCTTCTTTATCACAAGGGAGTTCTGAAATACAGGGCTGTGGCTCCGACCGTGGTTTAAAGCTTCCCAGCTGCTCATCACAAAGGCCACAGCTAGGGCAGTTAAAATGGCAGAGATGCCATTGGAAGTATTTCCAATCTGCCAGACATCAAGTTCCTAGTGATCACTGAGGGTGACCACTCTGTCACTTCTTATAACAGTCTGTCCTTCCAAGTTCCTTTGATACTGACAGAACTAAAAGGAAAGCTCAATCAAAAAAATAAGCTTTTGCAGGAGAGCATATACCAATGTTAATGAAATCTTGTTTTCAGTTTATAGCTCATCCTGAGGAAATCTGGACATAACACGTGACAAGCCAAAAAAAAAGAAGGAAAAGACATTGCATTGCCCACAATGACCACACTGAATTGCACACCTGAAATAAAAAACAGGGATCAAACTTCACATTTGAGACTTTGGCTGCTGATATAGGATATTACACCAGGTGCTTGCAACTCAGTACCACAATACCAGGCAAGGGAAAATTATTTCTGAAAAGGCTTGTTAATGTAAACAGCAAATGCTTGCTATATGGGCATCACTGCAAAGGCATGATAAGCATCATGTTCAAGGCAGGTCCCTAAAGGAGAGCAGCAAGTCAGATCCTTCGGGAAAGATGTAGAAGTCTGTGAGTAAAGTCTGTTCCAGGGCTCCGTTGAAACCCCTCTTTCAACCTGAACTGAACAGGATGTGTCACCGGAATCAAATGAAAACTAACTGAAATTTAGTTGCAATTAGATTTGAAACAAAGCCATACCTTGACTATAGATTGTTTCTCTCAGGAGTGAATCAACTCACAACTGCTCACACCTCCACGTTGGTATGAAGTGTGAATCTTTTACATTCTCACAGTACAATTGTGACCAAATCTTGACCATTAGATTAATTGAAACAACAATATTTCACAAAAATTACAAATATCCATTTAAAAAATAAGTTGTTCTGTTTTCCAAGGGGAAAAAAATTGAGAAAATACTTTATGAAGAACAGAAAGGTTAATTCTAACCATCCTAAAGGCAGTTGTAAGTGTCAAAGGCTTTAGTGAAGTCCACAAAGTCCTCAGCGGCTCACACTTGACTGCCAGATATATGGCAGCAAGAAAATGGAAGAGATCATAAAAGCAATTCTATCACAGGTTCTAAAACCAAAGCTCTGAAAGCTATTTTCTTTGTAAGAAATTAGGAGGAAAAATGCAAAGCTGCTGCTGCAGAAGCAAGAAAACAAAACACAGTATCATCTATACTCATTTTAGAGTTCAACCGGTTGTGGCAGCAAATTAATATGGTTTTCCAAGAGTCATTCACAACTAGAATTTCTCTTGGGGGGAGAAAAGCTTTGTATATGCCCAGCTACTACTGCAGCTGAGAACACAAAGATCTGGTTGAAATTAGTATGTTTTTCTTTGTGGCGACAGAGGCCTCTAAACACAGAAGTATTTGAATATTTCCAAACTGTTGCTGCATGTTGAAAAGTCTGTTTCATGTTTTTCAAAATAATGAATTGCATTAGCAGTATTTAAAATATGTATTAGAATTGAGGAGGTTGAGATTTGATAATCTTTGGGTTGTTGTTAATAATGTGTCTTATTTAAAATATGTATTAGAATCAAGGGGGTTGAGATTTGATAATCTTTCAGTTGTTGTTAATAATGTGTCTACAGACAACACAAAGCACACTAGAGATGTTATTGCTTGATACCAAACAGTATTTAATACATGTTTCAGCCCATCCTGATTATCTGCCAAAACATCTTCTGCATCACAAGATACTTCATGGTGTCATCGTTGAGTGCATGGATCCTGCACTGCACAGAATCACTATCACTGCACCTTGATTGACTCAAGATTCTGCTTCAACTACTAAAAGTTACTCCAATAGATTAGTGAAGCATTAAAAACTGTAAGCTTTAAAAAATATTTTAAATTGGTGTACTGGAAAGGAACTGAGTATTCCCTGTATTCCTTCCAGTGTGTAAAGAGGTCATAATACAGTCATAACCATTTTTACCTTATTTGTGATAAAATGTCATCACTGAAGAGAAAGTCATGAAAGAGAAGAAACAAAAATGATACCAAATATAACTTACAAACACAACATGACAAAGAAGAAAATAGGCAGCTTGCTCTCAGAGTAGGTGTTAGTCCTGAAGAATCTCAGGAATATTTTACCCACACTACACATTAACTTGTTTCATTCAGTCTTCTCCATCTGACTAATATTTGTCAAACGACTGCACAAGAAGTGTTTCTGTGAGAAGTTTTTTTTTTGTTTTATAAGTAAAGGTTCAACAGCATTTGTTCTTCCATGAAAGGAGTTTTGAATTAGAAAGTACTATATAGTTCTCTCTTCCAATACGAATTGTCTCAGTATTCCTCCTTTTATTCCTTTTAAGATACATTTATCCATTTCTCTAAAATGGAGTCATGGAAATATTTCTTTTGTGAACATATTCTGCATAGATTATAGAGCCTGAAAAGTTTCTGACTGAGTTTCAAATTACAGGTAGTGTCATGAGCATATGTTTGGGTGCATTAAACAATGCACTGAAATGCTACAATAGATTAGTAAATTTTAACTAAGATTAAGTTGGTGTTCATAATAGTTTCATTGCATATTCTAAGGAAGTTAGAGTGTACAATTGAAAAAAAAGTACAATATACCATGTAACATTTCTTTAATTTCTTAAAGAACTGCTGCTTATCTTTACATTTATCCAAAAAAGATGAGCAGCTATTTGGAAGAGAGACACGGACAACAGCCTGAATGTTCACATGTGTCATGTTTAACAAGATGCTACAGTGGGAGCAACAGCTACAGAACAGTGTGAACTAAAGGCAACAAAACAGAATGCAACGACAGCAACATAACACTGTGTGCAACCCATAATATGTGCATTGGTGCTAGAGATCAGCATCTAAACAGCTAACACAGCTCTATGACCAAGCACTTGTTTCACAAGTTCTGCCAACTCTGAGTCCAGGTCTCCAAGGCAAGGGCTGAGACCTGACTTAAGTGCCCCAAAACTCCATCCTTTTCAAAAAAAAATTAGGATACAGACAAGTAGAAACAGGAAAGGAAGAGAATGGTACATGCAACCTTCCATTTTCCCCCTGTAAAGCTGAGGCATGACCAGCATAACTCCAGGTCCCACAGTGGCTGCCAGGCCAGTAGATATAGCCAAACATGTATATCCAAGCAAAAGGAAGTAATGAGAATTTTATTTTCAGTCTAATGCAATTCAGTATTTACCTTTTGTTTTTCACACTTGGTGTCAGAATCCTCCCATTTACCCTTTTATACAACAGCCATCTTCTTAAGGCACACCAGGAAGTGATGGTTACCAGCATTATCCATACTCTCTGCCAATACTGTCACAGCAAAGACTGAAACCAGTGCCAGAAGCCCCTCTTCATTATAAAACACAGTGAACAAATTCAGCTTATAAGATGCAGGTCACTGTACAGTAGACAGACTTCATGAAGCTGTATCTGAGCAAACGATCTACAGATGAAGAGAACCACCGTGCTACCAATCCATGGGTGAAACGCATTTTTCAGTACAAGTGATTTGATGTTCTACATTTCTTTGATAAACACCTTTTTATAATTAGTTTTCAGTACTATTTCAAAGACTAAGTTAGTCATGGGCCCCACCACTTAGGGGTATTTCAAAATTATTGACTGTTGTAACATGGCCATCAGCTTTAGTTCCCAACTGAATGACCTGTCTCATGACTTACCAACATACTGAGGGTAAACTCAATGAAATGTAATTATTCTTCTCTACTAACCATGGTCATTAATCCTCATTCATTCCTTGGTACTTCCACAGAGGGGGATGTGTATGAAAATACAAGTCAAGACACAGACAAGAAAATAGTCTACTGCAGCAACCTACAGAACACATTATTGTTATGCTTTCTACAGTAGTTAACTTAAAAATTACCCAAAATGCAAGTCTGGAAGTAAGTAGGAAGAGTTACAGCTACTACATGTACACTTCACTTATTACAACTCTATACAAGTCGTATCCTCATGTAGTTTGAACATCAGTTATTTGAATCTGCATTAAATCTCAACTTTAAAAAGAAGGGCACAGGGAAAGCCTTAGAAAAGCAGGTGTTCAAAATACTGGCTGAAGTTGATCTCAAGAGATTCAACATCTTTGAGGTTGTCCTTCCGTCCTTCTACGTGCAATGCGCTCACTTTTCCTCCACCTTATTTCTTATAAGCAGCCCTTGCTCCCTCCTGATTTGAACTGGTATTTTGAGGCAGAGGACTGCTGCCCTATTACCTCTTTATAATCCTAAAGGCTTTGCAGATTGATCCATTCACCCATTGAGCATTTTCAGTAGTGAGAGGCATTCCTAGAATGCAAGATGTTATTGAGAGAAAGGAATGAAAGGGTTGAATGTTTGCATGTTTGCAGTGCTCCTTGTCTACTTGCAGAGATGCAAAATTACACAGAAGTGTCCCACAGATCCCAGAAAGCACCACCGAAATACATACTGTGAGATCCCCTTGGACAGGGAAAATGAAGATGGACAAGACAAAAGAAGGAACTTCCAGAAGGATGGGAGATAATCTGGCTCAGTGTCTTTTGTCCTTAACTCCTAAGGACAGAAATCTGCATGTGAAGAAGTTAGATGAGAAGTTCAGACACAGCAAATATCCCAGACAGGTAATATTCAATACTCAGAAGTTTGTTCTACTGCAGATGTCTGTTAAATTCTCTATCAAAATTCCCTATTAAAACTGAAATGCACAGACTTGTTCATTCCAAAATATCACTAAAAAAAAAAATCCCATGGTGAATCTACACTTGAGAATGAACCTGCCTTGAAAGGCAGATTGCTTCCATAAGTTAAATAACTGCCTTTTGCAATTTTTATGACTTTGATCTCAAAAATGTCTGGTTTATGTTCAGGTGGGTGGAGTAAAAAACAAGGCTGTGATGTATTGCATCATGTACATATGAGGGTAAACACTATCTGAAGTGGATGAATTGAACTGGTAAGACCTAAATCACAGTCAGTTTAAGAAGTCTGTTTCTCCCTCCTAAGCAGTCAGTTTACTTAGGATATTTTCTTTCATCCAAAGACACAATATGTTTTCTAAGGATGTTTACATCTGAAGACAACTGAGAAAACACAATGAATCTGCTTGCTATTTGTCCAGTATTTCTGGACAGTGAGAGGAGACAGTTATATTGTCATGGGAAACATATAAAAGTACACAGAAGGGGAACTGTAACATCACTTGAAAAATCCTTATCAGCCTGATCTTCTCCAGTCTGCCCACATGGCTTCTACTTAAGTCAGAGCTACAAAAACACACCAAAGCTACAGAACCTCTGGCTCTCTACAGTAGTAAGACAGCCAAATCACTGACTATTAGATAATTACCTATATGCATATGAAATTCCAGCAGGGCAGGATTAACCTTACTGCAACATCCTTCATTGCTAGAGACTATCTGCTCAAATTTTTTTCCGTTCATTCTGAAATCTGAACATTTTGGACTCTATAAGAAGGTGCTCCTTCCGATCATCAGCTTTCAAAGAAACATTTGGCCTATCTTAGAGATCACTTTTCCTTTTACTGCCTTTATATTTTATCCAGAACACACTCAACAATACAACTTTGACCATGTGAACAAGCTTCGTGCTACAGGATACAGAACTCTACATAGCTAATTGGGAGGAGGGAGTCCTACAGAGATACATACACACACAGCTCAGTGAACGACTGCCTTGAAGACTGGATAATTTCTTTGTTCATCCAACACTATCCTGCCCATTCCCATCCTCACATCCATGACTCCATAGCCTGCAGCATATATATATCTGTGTGTTGAGCCATGCAAGTGACTCTCACTAAAGGCAAGCTGCTTGAGTCTGCTCAAACCACTTTGATCTGCTGGATTTTTTTACTTCTGTGTCTATATTTCTAACCTCTCTTTATATCCAACTAGGTATGTAGTAATAGTTAGAAAGTTAGCAATACTATACTGTGTGACAGTCAGCTCTTCTAGGGCAGACATCATGTTTGTGGGCGTTGTATGTTGGGAAGCCCCTTGTCTCAACTACACAGAGCACAGCAATGTTGAAGACGTGTGAGATATACCCACAGTCCCTGGCTCCAAGTAATTTCTTTCTTACATTTTTATTTGTGCAATGCAGATGTTTAACACTGACCAGAACTCTATTAAAGTGCTCATGGCTAGAAATATAAATGGATGCATTCCGAATCAGATGCCTGTAAATGTTTTCATAAGGTCCAGACCAGAATCAGACCCTGAAAGTACAATTCTCATAAGATGTTGAAATGCTGTGCATATATTAGTCAACACAAAGAAAGGCAGGAAAAGTATTGTGGAAGTACTTACAGAGTAGTCACAACAAGAAAAACACACTCTAGTGTACAGTTACTGATGATGAAAGCCCTTGATTACATCAGTGAAACCATTAAGAGTTTCTTACCCTACCAAGACATTCTTCCTCATTATCTCTCTCAAATAAGAATTATTCTGATCTAAATGCAGTTTAAGATTGATTTAAACTAAATTAAGAGATCTAGCAAAGGTTAAGCATGTTGTAATAGGATCATGCATTAATTCTACCTTAATTGATTGTGGCTGAGCCCTCTGTTCATTTTGCTTCAATAAAAGCAAAGGGATTGAGCAGAACTTTCTAAGAAAGGACACCACAGCAGCTCCCTCCCAAGCCAATGCAGCACCACAGCTAAAGCTGCTCAGACTGAGGCCGCGGATCCTTCAAGGTTGTCTCAGGGGTTAGTGGTGCAGCTACACTGCATTACATCTGCCAGAGCAATAACAAAAATGTCTGGGTTAGGCTCTGGGGTTTTGAGATGGTATTTTTGTTGTGGGTTTTTTTCCTAAATCTTCATATATCCTCAACAATCTTTAAATAGGGTTAAGTGGGAAATCAAGCAGTGAGTAGAGATAAATCTTATCTTACTTGTATAATACTGGTTTAGGTTAGGGAAAAAAAGCTGCTGGTGAATTTCTGTTCCCTGAGCATCTGTCACAACAGACAAAGGAGTTTGCTAACCAAACTAATTCCAGGCAGAGTTATATTTATTCAATTTTTGCTTTGCTCTTTTTTGTTTTGTTTTGGTTTAGTTAGTTCTGGAGCTGATTGACTTTTTTTTGGAACAATGTATTTACATATCAAGTATTGAAGAAGGAGCATTCACTTGCATAAGATCATGAAGTCTGAGCAATAGCAGCTGGCCAAAAAGGTAATTTCCCACACAGAGCCCCACTCACGGCAATGCAAACATTCTAAATGTACCTTTTGGGCTACATTTCATGACATTCTGGGTAAATACTGCAACATCTTATAAACAAATAAAAGCTCTCAATCAGAAATGCAGTTTTACTAAAATTCCTTTCTCCTCAGCCTACAACTACATACTTGAGTCACATGTTGACCAATACCTTCAGATAGTTCTATTTCATGCTATTTTAAAACTGACCTTTTATACAAACTGCTGTTAGTTATATGGAGGCCAATGCAATTAAAACAGTTTAACTGGAATTTCACCAGAATTTCATAGAAGGGAATCAGGCTGTTTGCTGTAATGCAAATACTAGATAAAAAAAAAAAAAAAACCTGAAAGATAACACTCATATATTTTTAAAAAGCTTTTCTAAAATGTAACTTTGGTTTATTTATTTATTTATTCCTTACATAGCAGATACTATTATGCACCTGAACACAACAAATACAGACTAGAATAAGCTAGCTCAAGCCAAGTGCTACAGGCTCCTTTTCTCTACTCATTTCCTTAAGTAATTCTCTTGGTCTCGGGAGTTATTAGAAACATTAATAAAGAAGAAAAAAAGCTTCTGTAGTCCAGCTGAGAGGTCTAACGTCTGCACCATCTAGTGCTAGCTGCAACAAGCACTAATACCATAAAAAAAGTACCCCCAGTCACAGTAATTCTGTTTAATATATAATGTGGATGGACAGCACAGCCTATCAAAATGTCTCTTTGAACACAGAAGATGAAAACTTATTGTTTTCTAAGGTGACAATTAATAGTGTTTTCCCCTACTTCATTAAAGATTATCTTCAACAGAAATAAAACTATGACTTTAGTACCTGAACGAAAGGAATGAGGCTCTGTTTGTTTACGCTAATTTCCTTAGATCTTCTGATGGAAAGCAAGAAACATTTCTGAAAGCAACTGAAACAGGAGAAGTTACCCTTGATGGGTTTGTGCTGCAACATCAAATTGCAACAGGAAGTCAAAGAATGGATTTTCTAATTTAATGAAATATAGTTTTGAGAATTGTTGATTTCCTCAAAAACAAAACAATGTTCAGCCTCTCTGAAAGAAGAATCATGGACCTAGAACTTGATTCCAGGATAAGAATAAAGTTTCTATATTTCCATCTCAGGAGAGATCCTCAGATGCCAGAACCTTGAGATAAGGGTGTTTTTTTTCTGAAGAAATATATTGAAAAATCTAGAAGAACGTTAAAACCCATAAACCTTAACCATAAGTGTAACCCAGCCTTCAGAATTGATTCTTTGTTGGTTTTTTTTCCCAGGGAAACCACATTTTAAAATACAAGATGTTCCCAGCTTTGAGTCACTGTATGTCATTCACTGTTTCTAGCACCTCTATGGCATTTATATTACTTTGAGTTTTCTAATCATCTATTATTCAGATTATTATTCATTAAGAATGTGAGAGCAAAAGCAGCAACTCTGATTCCTCTGTTTCCCCACACAACAGGCTCTGAATGATCAACAGTAATGCTCTACTCAGGTATGTGTTGCCTCGATTTGGAAGAGTCCCCTTTCCTTTCATGGGAACATTCAGTCCTTCAAAATCTGTGTTGAAGCCACAGATATTAACTGGCAAACTTAACACAAAGAAAAGGCAAGCAACAAGTATCTATGAATTACTGGAACAAACTATCAAGGGAAATAACAGATGACTCCACAGATGGGCTTCACATCGAGTCTGTATTCCATTTAACTCGATACAAGTCCTTAGGCACAAAATATAAATACCAACTGAAGGTTGATTGCCTGTGAAGAACAGGACTCCCAAAACATTAAACTTTTCCTTGAACTTTATTAGTTTGATTTCATGTATCACAGTATCCAGTCTTCAGATGAAAACAATACACTGCTACTACTCTTCTGGGTGGTTCCCAAAGTTGCCACACAAAGGCTCATATATGAGGGTATTCCGATATGTCTCAACTTCTTTCAGTCATTAACTTCGGGAACATGAGCCACGTTAATGGAGTTAAGTTAAAGGAAAAGTATGGATGTAGTGTTTAAATGGATCCAGTGTTTAATTAGAAAAACTGACCTCAAGCTGTAGAAATGAGAATGTAAACTTCAAGATTTAGAGCTCCTACTTCATTTCCTGAACTTGAGTCGAGTTCCCTGTCAATTTCTCATGGTTTTTTGCCAGAATAAAAAAGGTACAAAAAATTTGAGGGTTTTGTCAATTTTTAAGTCTAGGTTCTGCAAAACATATCCAAAATGGTAACAGCTATTACATTGCAGGTGTAAATAAAAATGGAAGGAGGGGACAACAGTTAAACCTGTAATGAATACAGTATTAGCCTCATTCTTCCAACCTGTGAGGAGTAAAAATTTGCAATGCTGAGTAAATACAGGGTTTACTTTCCTCATAGTCTAGTCTCCTGCCTTCCAAAATGGTTGCTTAGGGGAAAAAAACCCTCTATGTGCCCTTGGGCTCCAAGAAGACAGCAATGAAATATCAGGCTTAAGACCCAATAAACGAACACAACCTCCTCCATGAAAATCTAGTGCGAATGTTTAATTGATTTAAAAATATTACTTACAAACAAGTATATTACTTAACAAAAAAACCAACAACTCTCAATTTAGTTTGCAACTCAAAACAGAAGCATTCTTGTAGCACATAAGGAAAAAACATAAGCAATAGGACTGGACACAATTAGATGACAAGTATTATTTTATGCATTCAAACACCTTTAGCCACAATGTGGAGCAAACAAGATTTTTTTTTTTCCTTAGTCAGTCTTTAAGAATAAAGAACACTGGAAAAATATCCTCCTTTTACCTTTATAAGATTTACCTAAATGACTTGTAAATGCAAGCCACAATTTATTATTCCAGTACATTCTTCACAACCCTTTCATTCCTCTTCATTCATTTTATATAATTATAACAGTAACAAATAAAATGACCTGGTAGCATTTCCAGATGAAAGTCTGGAAAGACAGAGGAATCTTCTCAAATTGCTTTAGAGAAAGGTCATAGTAAAAACAGACACATGATCCTCATAAAAGCATTTTTCCACTGTGCTTAAGGAGAGCACCAACCAGCACAGACTCACATAAAACAATGTAAGCTTAGAGAAGTTTTGCACATCTGCAGTGTCAGGAAAAGATCTCTCTGGTCTTGGATGATAGAACTGATACATCAGAGTAAATCTAGCCACGTTTATCTGATGACGGACCTTGCTAATTAGGATCATATTAAACCACCAGTTGGCCAACACATCAGTTATAAGTCTGCTCAGTTTATTAACAGCACACTTTAATACTAAATCAAGTGAAATTTCAGTGAGAGCCAAACATCTGTGTGTACACATCCCTTCTGAGGAGCACTCTCTCCCTCTGTGCTGGCAGCAGTTCTTCTAACTTTTTAGACAGATACTTCCTGGAGCATTCTGAGAGCTGTGGGTCTCATCAGCATCAGTCCCAACCCAGCAAAGTACCTGGGGTCACGCATGGTATCAACAGCCTTATCTGACAGGACTGCAGACACCCACCTTCCCATTTCAAAGAGGACCTGAGGAGAAGGAACTGCTGTCCCAGATAGCTGCAAACCCTATGTCAGAGCCTGGCTATCAGATAGCAGCAAAGCAATTTCTTGAAATTATTCATTTCTTAATACTCTATAAACACAATCTGAGACTTTCTAAATACCAACTCCCTGCTTCATCTCTACCCATGTGTTTTTTTAAATCCAAAGCCTGGAAAACATTTCATAGTGGAAGAGGCAAAACCAAAACAATGCAGGAAACTGGAGTATCCAATTCCATTGTACCACTGACTAAATTCTCCTCTGATACTATTTGCATAGACAAGTATGGAATGAGAAACATGCAACACTAAGTCTTTAGTCATACTGAAAGGTCTGCAAAAGAGAAGAGAATAGAGAAAATGAGAGTTGAACAGCTCTAACCCCTGCCTGTGGAGAGGAGCATTTGCAAAGCCAGCAGTGCATTTTCTGTCAGATACCAGTCATGGAAAAGCCAGACACTTTTTTTCTAGAAGTGAGGCCATCAGTAGTGACAAACCCTGTGATACATAAGGCAAAGGAACTTTTTGTAGATTCTACATAAACCCAAGAAGTAGGACAATTTGTCTCTTGAGATATCTTGCTGAAATTGCAAACTGTGGAGTAACATAAAAACTCATCTAAAACTCATCTAAAATTCCAGAGCTAAACTCAAATGCTGCTAAGGCATTTAAACACATTACTCCTATTGAGTTTGGGGTCAAAGGAGGAGTCACCATGCATACCTAATATCACTGAGAAAGTGAATCACAGCTAAGACGCAAGCATTTACAAAGCCTATGTAACATGTACACCAGAAGGGAGTACTGTCAATGTTTGTGTACATTTCATCACTCATCTGAGAGAAGGCAGCAGCTTAAGGGTTTTTTCATTGAGGAATACAAGGAAATACCCATAATTCTGATTCACTGTGGCCCAATGCACTGCACTCAACTGTTGCTGGTTTTCACATCTGGGTAATCTTTACTGCTTATTGCAATAGGATGGTTTTAATGAAAATGTTTTCATTGTGTGTCAGGTCAGTGACTGGACTAATCTATAGCATTGTCATAGCCTCACAAAACAGGACAAATGGAAATAGAACTTATCGCATCTGATGCCTTTGCTATCCAAACACACAAAACCTACAGAAGTGAATTTCTGTTTATTGGATTCAGTCCAGAATCCACAGGTAGACTAAATTCCCATTGATTCTACTTATGAAGAGCTGCAGCTTTAGATAGGGTTGCTCCTCTTGATTAGCTAGACAGATTTAAAAGAGTTTAATTACCTTAGATTAATCAAGCACTGAAGTCTGGCTGAAGGTTAATAAATCCTAATTAACAAGGATTATCTCCAAATATCTATTGAAGACTAACCTAAGTTATCTTTTGGCCACAGGAGCTAATTTGTCAGTAAAAGCAGTTTTAGACAATGAGATCAGAAATGATTTGTAGGCAACATTTTTTAAGAAAATCTTCTTAAAAAGTTAACTCTTTTACCCTCAATATCAAGACTAATACCATTCACCAGGCATATGATCTAACACCGTCTAAACAACACTAGAAGATTCCTAACAAATTACTCAATTCAGAATGTTTCCAAACTCTCAAGCCTGCCACCAGCTTCAGTGAGACTACATTAACAATTGTCTGTGTATCTTTTTAAAATCCTAATCAAAATATTTAAGAATTCAGAGTAGGTGGAAAAACCTCAAGGCATATATTTTTAATATACATTTTATATCCGCATATATAAAAATAAATATATATCACTGGAACATGTATTTTATATATGTATCTAATATATATATATATTTCAGTCATAGTATTAGTGTGAGATTTTTAGCTTAGCACAAAAAAAACTATGTGCTTGTTCCCTTACATTTTCCTTGCTACCAATTAAACTATAGAGCTTTCTTCCATCTAGAAAAGGATGAACCTCCTCTCTTAAAAACAGAAACATCTGTTTTCTCAAGACATCTGCTAAAGAAGTGAGAGTAGGATGTAAACTGCTTAGTCAAATAGTTTAAAGATAATGAAGAAATAATTAATTACAAGGAAAAAAACTATAAGATTAAGATCTGCTTGTAATTAGCTGTACTCAAAATGCCAAAACACTATGCTCAGAAAAATATAATTAATGAGTTCTTGAGAGCTCCTGGTGATTCTCACTAATGCAGTGATAAAGGGTGCTGCAATCTGCTCCAAATGTTTACTAGGCAGGACCTGTGGAGCTGGGTTTTCTTCTTACAGCCAGGCATATGTTAGAACAGTATGTTTTCATGCTGTGCCCAGGTCCCATTAGACTTGGCAGAGCCATAACCTGTGGATTATGAGGCTTGCACACAGCCAAAGGCAGCTTTACCAGCACAGCTTGACTTGGTCCAAGCGCAACAGCATAAGAATATATTATGTTTTGGGGCACTTGTGGAGATTTCATTGATGAAGAATACATTGGATCTGATCCTTCACAAGCTAGTAATTTATTATAAGGGTATGGAAGTCCAAGAAACATGCAATTTACATTTATTTAACAAGAAAGGGGAGAGACTATGTCCAGTTACTGTTCTTCCAGTGCTGAGTGTTTTTAAACACACAAGGACCAAAACTGAAAAATAAAAAGATTAACTCAAAATACAAGCGTGTTTTTCTGACTGATTTAATGGTAATCAAACTATTTATGTTATTTCACTTTGTATTCCTATCCATGATGGATGAAAAAGTTTCTTTTAACCTACTGGTTTTAAAAATTGCCACTTCTTCCCAACTTCATATCTTTTAATCTTAGAAATAAAACCTTTTTGCTGTCTTTGCTGTCTCCTATCAGGAGAGCAAATGAGAGATACGTGCAGCACTCCTACTAGGATTGGGGAAACTACAGGATGGCCCGGTCTTTTGATGGTGGAGCCAGATGCCACTTTCAAGGCCTCTCCATAAGCTAATGGCAGAAAAGAGCAATTTCACAGCCCCACCATACAGGGATAATCAACACGAGGCAGGACTAAACCAGCAACTTCCACCATCTTTAAACTGCCTGACCAGACACTCCAGAACAAGCCTCCTCCATGAGGCCAGATAGCTCCTAAAGGCAGAGTTGTTCACCCTCCACAGCAGCACTGACTTTTTATGTACATGCTACAGGACAGGAGGGGGGAAAAAAGAAATGACAACAGGGACTATTTCCTCATATCACATAAGAAACCTTGCCAAGACCAATGCTATACATAGCAGTTGGTGATCTGGGTGAGCAAAAGGGAAGTCAATCACCTCTTTTGGCTCCTCCTCATTTTTTTCCTACTGCAACTTATTCTTCTACACCAAAGGAGGGTTAGAAAGACACTTCCTCTAGTTATCTACTTTGGCACGTAAAAAGAAATCAGCTGCAGGCAGCACTGGGCTTACAGCCTGCCAGTTGGACCATTCAGATACAGACTACTCTGCACATTTAGAGGGCATTGTCAGGTGAGGTCATAAAATTCCGCAGTTTCCTTTCTATGTTTCTTTTTCCTTAAGACAGTCAGAAAATTTAGAAAAAATTTTTTTTTATTCCAGTAGGAAAATACTGATTTGTAGAAACAAATTTCTACAGCAACTGATACTGTCAAAAAACTTTAAATGAAAACCAGATACAGAAGACCAGCCAGCCCACCCACAGGCAAGCTCCTGAGGGGGCAGTCATCTTGGCAGACATTCTGAGCTCAGTTTTGAAAAGAAAAATTAGTCGGTAACATGAAAATTTCCACAGTATGGATGTTCCAGTTCCCACACAGCTTCCATGTTAATTGGCTGGTTAAAAAAAAAAAAAAAAGACAACAACAACAAAAAAGTATCTAAAATGTAGGCTCGTCCCAACAGGCAATAGCAATCTTCACCATTTATCAGGACACACTGTGCCATCAACTAAATTAAATGCAGAGGAAAGACTCTACCATCACAATCAAAAAGAAGGGGGTAGTAGAGAAGTGCTGATTCTCCAGAAGAAGAGAGGGAAAAGGTTTGTATCCACTCTTAACAGGGAGTGGAGAAGCTGCTCTTGGTTTATATGTCCTTTCCTTTGAGCTCAAGCCTTGAAGTGGAAAAACGTTAACACAACCAGCTTATCCACCTCAACACAAAAAATGAAAATTGTCATTTAATATTGGCATAAACCCTCTAGGCATGAATTATTCTCCCTACAATTTTTATACAGGCACTTTGAACACTATTGATAAAACAATCTCCCTTCAGCTAGCAATGAAAGCAAATATAACCCTGATGAAAAGGTCAACGATTATTACTATATACAAACGAACAACAGCAGGTCGTAGCCTCCACACCCCCTTTAAATTAAAAGCTGAAATTTTAATATAATCACAACTTCATGAGATAATTCAGAATGTTTTTCACACTGAATAACACAGGATAGGGATACTTCCAAACTCACAATAATTAAGCAAGTCCACTCCTGCTAACTCATCAGACTAGATCAGAAAATGGAGTTATTTTATACATTTTGCCCTGAAAATCTGTTCCATGAAAGACCAAAACTAAGAACACTGCTCTCTATGTTTCACTTTCTGCGCTGGCAGCTAACATACATATCACATCCATATGTACATACACACATTCTGATGTACACATGTGCTTATCTTCCCAGTCAGCTGCAGAACTATTCATCTTAGCTAGGCAAGCCCTCTCTGGGGATATGAGCAGTGCTCTCCTGCCTAAAGAGATGAGATCCAAAAATAAGGCCATGCTGGTTTCAGGCAGAAAGTCATTAGGTACTCTGACCAGCCATGTTGAATATACTAATTTCAAGTAGCCCAGGATTAACAGATGAAAGCCTTCAGTGGAGATTCAGCCAAGAGGAAGGAGAGAAGGTTGTTCCTCCATAGGAAGCCAGGTAGACTGAAAATCAAGCCAGGACAGGATACCTTAGAAACGCAATTCCTTGTGAGAGGTAACACAATAATGGCACCTGCTAATTTCTGATTCAAAGGTTAGTGACATTTTTTGTTCTAATTGGACTGTTTTGTTTTCCTTCTGTTTATTCAAACTACCCCATATGATGGTAAATCTTTGTTTGCCCACTCTAGAAAGTCAAGACCTGACTGCAGAAGGATTTCAGAATTTTCATCCCTCCCGCAGTTTGGCCACAGACATTACAAAGTGTGCTTCTGAAAAATATCACTATCTTCAAGATCCACGTGGAACCACACTCCTACTTAGACCGACATCAGATAAGAAAATTAAGTTTTCTTAAATAGGAACAACAGCAGAGAAGTTAGTACAATTGTTTCATTTCTATGCACTTTCATGTGACCAGAACAAAGTATTCTCATAGCACACATGTCACAGTATTCTGTTATTTGAAAATAAGTTTGGACTTGACAGGTTCTAAGCATACACAACTATTTAGAAGTCATCAAATTAAGAAACTCCAGCACTGAGGAAAACAACAAACAAAAGCCTCAGAAGTTTCCTTCTGAGATATTTAGTTATTGTAACAGTTTGATTTCTCTGTAAAAATCTGGTGACCCAAAAAAGATGCCTTTCACAATACATTAAAAGATCCAGGACTGCCTTACATATCTCCAGTGACTCTACAGTTTCAAGTAGAAAACATGGAAGACAAAGTGATTGTCAATCTTTTGTACTCTGTATTGAGCAAATGCCAAAAGTGCTTGTTTCATCGCAGTAACAGGTCAAGTGATTTTTTTTGTTTTGGTTGGTTGAGAGGGATTTGTTTTATAAAAATATAAGTTCTTTCTTCTTTCTTTAACAGTCAGCTCTTAAAAGTCAAGCCTGGCATGTTTAGATCCTTCTACACTTCCACACCCCTTAGTAAATATTTTTAATTGAGCAACTTCTGTTATGTGCTGACAGGTATAAGGCTCCAGAACAGGAACTTAATGAACTCATTACAAAGCTGTAATAAAACTTTCTGATTATACATGAATACAAGGACAGAGAGAAAGAGTGAGGATGGCCAAGAAAAAGGCTTGACTATCATCTGATGGAAGTGTCTTGGCTATAGCCAGTGTAATAAACAGCTGTACTGTAAGTTACACATTACAGAACTTCTTATTCCCCCATGCCTGAGCTCACCCCTGCCACAATGATTTTACTCCCCTAGCCTCCAAAAACACTCCAAACCAATGTACTCTGCATATTTGTAGCACCTCTGGCTAATACCCCTAATTGCTGCCTCTGATTTGGCATCCAAAGAATTGAATTTGTCTACATAAACACACTCAGAACTATTTGTTTCAAATGCTGCTCCTGTTACAGAAAGTAAGCTACACAAAGAAAAACGCATTATGTTCGCACTGTCACTTTCCAAAGCCATATGACAGTATGTTGCCATCTTCTTCAAAGTAGGGAAATATTTTTTCCGCCATCAAGTGAGTGTTATTTGATGAAACAAAAGCTTTACTAGCTCACAGATAATGAAGCGTTTTTAGCAATGTCTCTCATCTACAGCCAAAGGGAGGACAAGCAAAAGCAAATTGCTTTTTCAACCAAGAAAAAAAAAATTTTCATTTATTTTTATGTGTTCCACTTCTATTATCATCCATGGTATTTTTCATTCTCGTGATTATGTGAGCAGATACAATATTGTAACTTTCTAGCTTACCTGCCCTTATTCAAAACTCATTCCAGCAAAAAAGTATTACTTTCATTTAAAATTAGTCCAAGAAGCACCTTCATTTTTGGGCTCTCTGACAAAAGAACACATCAGTCCCTCTGTATCTCAACACTTTTCAAGTATTAACATAAATGGCTTTGGTGAAATAAGTCGGCAGTTCTAATACTGCTGCTTTTGATGAAAGTCAACATAAGTTTGGTACTAAACCCGGAACAGCAAGATTGAGAAAACAGAAACCTTTGAAACCATATCCAATTTTACACCACTTCAAAGCTGAATTATATTGACCAGGTGGTGTGAGAGTTTCCTTTTCCAAGGCCTGTACCACACAAGCTCAGTCAAGAATTCAAGGACATTTATCTTCAGTAACAGATCAGAGGAACATTACGACTTACAGTCTAGTAAGTATGACTTCCATACTGTATTTATGGAAACTGTAAAAAAGAATAAACAATAATGAACAAATATGATATATTGTGGAATATTCAAAATAAACTCTTGAGTTTTTTCAAGGAAATATGAACATTTGTGCAAGGATCACACAGTAGATAGAATTTTTAATTTCCAGGAAGGTGCTTGTTTGTTTGTTTGTTTTTACAAACTTTACACCAAAGGCCATGAAACAAGAGAGAACATACTCTCCCAGACTAATTCCTCATAAAACAGTAAGGATAAACAACAGATATAAATGCTCATATTTCATAACAGCTATAGAGGTAAATTGTAGAACTTCCTTGTGGAAGTAACTGAGATTTTAATCGCTCAATATGGTAACAATTACGGGGAAAACAGTGAGGTTTGCACATTGCAGACAAGCATATTAACAAAGTAAATAAAATCAATATTTTCTAGAACTAAAGCTAACTGACAAGAGTGTCAGAAAAAAAGGGCACAATGCTAGGTTGCATGCTAGAGAACTGCAAATTAATGCACATGCCCTTAATAATGGGCTCTAAATTAAGCCATTCCTAAACACCTAGTCAAACCTGGAGTCACCTTGGTTACTTCATCTAGTTCAAAAAGCATAGAAAAATGTGGTCTTGTGAATTAGAGATACAAAACAGCTTCGCCCACCAGAGCAGAAGCTATAAAAAAGAATGACTCAATAGTATGGAATACAGACAGCTCTTTGCTTGATCACATCACAAGTCTGTAAAAATGGTGCAGAGAAAGTCACAGGGTGCAATTACTCACTTTCTCCTCAAAATGAGAAGTAGGGGGCATTTCATGTAATTACCCACAGACCTGGGTTAAGACAAAAAGAATAAACCACTTTTCAGACAGCACAAATTGTGGAATTCTGCCACAGGACAGTGGAAAAGCTAAATGTGCAAATAGACTCAAAGGGGAGATGAACAATTCACAGATAATTGGTCTGTTGGTAGTTACAAAATATAAAGAACCAGACAGGATCTTTAAGTCAGTAAGTTGGTAAAAAGTCACTAAACAGAAGTTGGGTGAAACTGGGCTGATGAAGACAGAACTTATTTTGTCTTTCCTTAAGTACACAGAAAGCCAGTCAGGAAAAGCACAGTAGATGGGGGAATTCTTGGTCTGACCCAGCATTGTCTGTTATGGGACCTTAGAACCACCATCGCTGAATTGCTGAGCCAAGAGAACTGTGGTCTGTTTCCACCACTGTCATAGATAATAGGTACCATCTTACTTTGTGTCACCACATACACATCAGATGAAGTTCTCTATAAGTTTCAACTTGCTTTGAAGTTTGCTGATGAAAAGGGCTGTAGGGACATAATAGAGAGGGTCAAAATACAACTTTCACTTGCATGCTATTCCCCTTCAGAGCTGATAGTTTGAGTCAATCTAAATTTCCCAGAACCCAGATTTTGACCCTAGGCTATTAATGGTGATGTGGGGGCATTACGTAAATGGAAATAGACATAGCATGCAGGGAAGCAGTGGAACAATTGCTAGGTGTATGAAATTAGGACTGGCTCTCAGGACTCTCTTTTAACAGATTTACTTCAGGATAATACTACCTGATCAGCATTAAAGCTACTAGACACAAGACAAAAATCAACCTGTAGTGGACTATATATATATCCAAAAAGAGGCTACAGTCACAGCACTTTGACTAGGAATGTTTAAATCATTCTGTGTCTTTAACTATGATACATTTGGGACTATTTTGAATTATTGGACTTGGTCAATTATCTTCCCTTAGTATTGGTGAAATAACACAAGGAAAATGAAAGAACCTATCAGTCAATCTCATTCAGGAATTTGATTCCCTGTATTTTTCCTAATACTCCATCATGACTTAAATAAAAGTCTGAGAGTTATTCTTACCTAGCTCCCTTTTTTTTGGCCAGTGTTCAAAAAAAAAAAAAAAAAGACATGAAAAAAAAATGCCAGCCAACTGTATAAAGTTCATTCTGAAAGTCTTTTTGTCAAAATATGCTTGGTCACTTGATGCTATAAATACAATTGTGTAGAAACCAGTGTCACAGCATACCAATTGTTATTACTATTTTGACATAATCAAAACATCCACCATGTTCTATATTAACTGTTTTTCAACCAAATACAGCAATATGGCCAAGGGTCACAACTCAAAAGCATGAGCCCTACAGAAGCAGGACAACATGTAAAGCAGCAAGGAAACCAGCCCTGTGTTCGCTAACATGGGGTAGGCGACTGCTTCTGCTACCAGAGAGACAGATTCCCTCAAACAAGTCAGCACTTTCCATCTGCCACAAAGAGGAATCTCACCCTTGTTTTGCCTATATTACCATTTAAAATTACATTTGTAAAACAATCTACAATATTAGAATTACTACATAGCCTTTAATCAGTTTCTGCTACAACAACTGATTTGCTCTTATACAGAATTTCAGGACATTCTTTTCCATTATTGTTTACATTTTTTTTTAATACTGGTGCCCTACCCCATTGCTAATTGTTTACTTTCCCCCTCCTCTCCCATGGAATCTTGTTTGGCCAAGAGCATCTTATTTTTCATGGAAGTACTAGTAGGAGGTAGGATCGCAGAGTCACAGCAATTAATGATAAACAGATGCTATTTACAGATTAGTCTAAGTATTCCACTGACAGAAGAAAACAGAACCCATTTTAAACCTCTGTAAAGTCTGAACATATCTTTCCCTCTCCTTCATGATTCCTCTGCTAGCATCTGGGGGGGGAAGAGAGTGTTTTGATTTGTTTGGTTTAGAGTTGGGCTTTTCTTAAGTTTCTTTTTGTACACAAGAAATTTGAAATGTTGTGACTGGTTTCTGTATTCCATCACATGCATAAAATACATTTTTTGCTGCAAACTTCTGAGAAACTTAAGGCCATTATATAGCACAGAAGAACTGATATCTGTTTAACTTTAGAAGCACAGTGGAGATGAGAAAACTTCCTGTGTTCTCAGGTTAACTTGTGCATAGGAAGACAAAAAGCAGAAAGAAATAATGTCCACAAGATATAAATGAGAGAAAGTAAATAGGATCTGACTCTTCTCTATACCCACGCAACACAGTAAACAGATAGAAAAGGTATTAAATCAGAACAGCAGCATTTTACACTATTTTGAATGACACACAGTGCAAGGCAAGGAGGAGCGAGTCCCACAGAGGAAATGCAGTTTGCCCAAGGTCACACATCAAGTCAGTGGCAGAAGTTAGATGAGTTCCCTGCTTCTGACCCTTCACAAACTGACAGACCATGCTCCCTTGTGGCCTCTCCCTTCCAGGACCTTCCTGAAGCTTTTCCACTGCAAAAATGAAAAGGCAAAAAAAAATTAGAAATCTGCTGTAAGAAACAGATGGGGTATTTTTGTGATCGTTAGTTCAGTACTTGGAGCCTTGTTTATACCGTAACTTTTCACTCTTCAATCAAAGGAAATAAAACAGGCATTTGTGTCTTTAGCAAACACCAAATAACTTCCTGGGATATATGTTATACGGCATATGAACTGAGAAACACTTTTGATCATAACTTTGGGAGATACAAAGCACAAAGTAGTGTAAAATTTATGCTCCTGAGATTTGTTTCCTGATGTAACAGCTACAAGAATTCAGTATGTATTCACTGGGAAAATGATGAAAGGTGGAAAGTGCATAAACATATGATTCCTTTAACTTTTATTACATACATATACAGCATCTAGTTTTCACTTAGCAGACGGTATAATGTAAAGAGAAAACTCATTTTCTAAATATCCCACCGTGAAAAGGTATTATCCTTACAATTCAAAGACTTCAGTTAATCTAGGATAAAAGATCAAATTAACAAGCATAACAGCCACTCTACATAGGCTAGATACAAACCTTCCTAATTTGGTTATTTGTATTCTTAAACTGTTTAAAGATACAGGCAGAAACTTGGAAGAAGTGGCTGTTCTCGGTTCATTCGCACCTCTTCTGTGCCATCTACTGCTTACAAGTTGTTACTGACACTATAACACTTGGTGCAAGATTCTGTTGACCATTGCTTCACTGCTCATAGAAAGATAGACAAGAGAAGATAAGCTTTCAAATTTGAACTTCAGTAAGGTAAGGACTGAAAACCGAAGATGAATTTTACACATAAATAGATTAAAAATAAAAGAAAATTTTTTAAAAAAATTACACCTCAGTGTGGTAATTCAGCACATAGTTGTGGAAACACCACACTAAAAAAAACCAAAACACAACACTGTTTCCCAGTAGTCACATGCAATTGAAATGCAAGCAGCACACAAATTCCTGTTAAAGCATCTGGGTTTGGAAAAAGACACAGGGGAAGTCAAACCAAATAATCTTTTCATGCATAGTTCTTCCTTTCTGCTTACTCTGTGGTCTGGCCCCTATATTGTATCTTGTCAGGAGAGCCACTAATAGCACAGGTTGCAAAAACCTACCCAGTACTTTTCTCTCCAGCTTAAACCTTTGTCCTGCTGCAGACTCTACTTCTTTTCTGAGTTGAAAGCACGCACCACACAGAGAGATAGCACTGCCCTCCATCAGTCGAAAAGTTGCTTAAGGCTTCATGCTGCAGAAAACCACTGCTGATTTTGTGGTTGAAAGTGCGGAACCCAAAAAATGGACCTACAGCTGTTTCCTACATCCTAGACTTCCTGGCAAATAGAGGTCCTTTTTTTGGAAGGTCCGGTATTGTTCAAGTAGGCCACAAAACCATTTGTCTTCAGGGTGATGAAAGAGGAATAGAAAGTCTTTCAAAAATTATTAAAGTGGGGAGGAAATACTTGGGAAGTTAACTGCCTCCTGATTAAAATCCAGAAACCTTTTAATGTTCATAAGCTATCAGTGAATTCCAGAAGAGAAAAGGAAAAATTCACCAACTGGCAACAGAAACACAGATAACACGCCGTCAAATCCTCAGTGTCCCCCTGAAAGGGGCAGAGTTTGAATTCTCCCCTGAAGGGAACTCTGTTTTGCCCTGGGTAGGCATATTGCAGTTGAAGGACCCCATGCCTGTATTCTTCTCTGTGGTCCCTAAACTATGAAGAGAAAGATGGTAGAGGCAAGCTCCAAACTGCACTCCCTCAAGGCACTGAATTTATGTATCAAATCAGGTAAACCAACACATTTTTAGTGGTTCAAACTCAATATTTCCTTCTAATTCAAGTCTTATTCCAAGAAAAAAATACTTGTTTTCCAACTAAAAGTTCAGGACAAAAAAAAAACCCAACCTTTTAATGGAAAATTTTTAGCTTTCAGGAATTTTATTTTTTTTTAACAAAGTAAACCTGTTTAATTCCTATAATTTGACATATGCACAGAAGTCTGCAATCTGAAAAGTTTTAAGGATAAATATGAAAGATAAATCAGGAAAATAAGATGGCATAGAGAATCACATAAAAATTTCCAGTATATAGAACAATAAAAAAGAACAGAGTATTGGTAAGAGAAGTAACAGAGGAGGCATGATCTTGACAAGATCACTTATGCCTGATGATGAGAGTGCCAATAACTACACATCATTATTGCTTCAAATTGCCCAACTCTGTCAGACTGTGCTCAGAAACACACAGGAGATCAAGACAATGGGAAGTAACAGAACTGCTATAAAAAAATTCACCAGATGATCCATTTTCCACTGTGTGTGAAAACAGGTGGAATACAGAGCACAGAGATTGTACAAGTCTACAACAAAAACACTATAATAGATATTTATGTTACATGACTATATGCCTTCTTTCCTGAGGGAATGAGTTTGATTTGGAGAGGGGGAAGAAGGTATTTCTTTCAAATTAATGTCCTACTGTAGCTATAAGGGACTTCAGACCGCTACCTTCTGTTACTATATAGTCAACCCAACCTTACTCTTCTTGGTTGTAAAGGGCCTAAGTGCAATATCAACTCAATAATATAAGAAATTATATAAATCGATCCTGATGGGAACAGCACATTTTCCAAAGGCCTGCTATCTCTGAGTTCATGCTGAGCTACAAGGAAATCATAAAATAGCCCGCGGGTGGAACTGCACCAAGAAAGCAAAATTCCCAAAGTTGTTGTCACCTTCACTAGAGAAACTATCTTTTCACAATGGAAATGTTATGCTTCCAGTTCAGAAGTAATATTTCTAACAAAATCTGGTGTGACAGTATTTCTCTAGTCTCCTAAAACCTAGAGGGTTGTGGTGGGGGTTTTATTTTGGGATACCCACACCCTGCTCAAGACTCTTTCCCTCAGCCAACACCATACAGAAACACGGCAATCTTCCCAAGAGAAAATGAGCTATCTCACTTGTGTTGATGTACACTAAAATTCCAAGTAATGAAACTGAGAGAACTTTATTTTGAGGAGTGGTATCATGTTCCCTACACACTTTCTCCTTAGTATCTTCCAATCTGTCAGAGAGATCTGAAAAAACACAGGTGACCAGGTTCAATGAAGAGCCAGAAGAAACATGGCAGGATGAGCGGGACAGAAACCACAAAATTGTTCTCTAGCCAGGACTCCATAAGAATCTTCTTTTGAGTGAGTAGACCCCTCACTATTCCCTTTCTGCCCAAGGTAATAAGGGATAACAGAAATGAACACAGGTGAGGATGAGCTCCACTCTGGCATTAGTAAGGTGTAAGTAAAGTACAGGTAACAAGGTACAAGGGCTCAGATACATTCACTTGAAGCATGGACGTGGATGTCAACAAGTTACAGGAGAAGCAATGCATAAGCCCTCCACGAAGAGTCTTGATCACACTTGAAACACTGCTTAACAAACCTCGCAGCACAAACAAAGAAACCATAATTAAAAACTAACCAACCTAGAATAACATGAGTTGGAGGGGACAGGGGGAAGACCAACCAAAAACATACATACGTTCTTCAAAAAAAAAAAAAAAGAAAAGAAAAAGCAAGGAAACAGCCAGGCAAATCAAGAAAAGCAGAAGTTAAAATGTTTTAGCAGCTCTCTGAAACTGTATGTGCATTCTGGAAAGCTGAAAAAATAATTAAAAAAAGAAAACAAATATAAAACTGCAAGTCTTTCTTGGCAATAATCAGGAAGCTTGGGTTTATCACAAGTAAGACATTACATGAGCACCTCAGATGCACCTCACTGTAAATACCCAAAAGATGCAAATAGCCCATCTAGCCTGAGTGTTATCTCTTTAGCTTCACTCTGCGCAGTTTTTTTATGTTAAATTCAAAAGGGAACGAAGTGTAAAGAGATCATCTCCAGGGAGATATGTGCAAAGCAAGGGTTTCTCATATTACATTGATTCGATTAAATAAAAATGTCACTTGCTGAGATCTGTCAATTATCTAGGCAAAGTCTAAGGTTGTCTCTCCTTGGTTTTCCTTAAATTACAACTTTCAAGCCAAAAACAACTAGTAATATGATCTTTAAGTTTACCTTGATTCCACTTCTGATATCCCTTTTGTTTTCCCCAAATGAATAGTATTTCTCCTATAACCTACCTAAGATAGGATTAACCAAGTTATTTTCTAAAAGATAAATATTAACAATTATTAACAAAAATTAACAATATAGCTTCTAAAGTACAAAATTCCCACATGAGGAGTTTTTCTTGATACAAATGTTTCATGAAAGTAACCCTTAACATGACTGCTATCCACACAAGTATATCAACAGGACTGGACCACTTAAATTACAATTTGGCCTTAAAATGGGGTTTGGCTATTTAGCTATAGACAACAAATCTTGGAATTTGTAATAAAAGTTAACTTCCACCTGAGATCATTAATTTGTATCTCTAGTGCTGAACAAAAGGGTCGTTTCTTTTTAATTCACTGATTGTCTAGAACCATATTCAGAGGTTTGGGCAGAAACAGAAAAAGGCTGCATTGCCTCAGGTTCTGTGTGAAAAGCTAAAAGCAGAAAAGACCAATCATTGCTTTGAGGATCTTACAGAAAAGGTTAAAGACAAATGACAACATATTGTAACATGCACTTAGTAGTGCAAGAGAATGAGGTAAGCACAGCCAACGCTATCTGACAAAAGTAAGACGGTGAAACACGAAGTATCCGACACATAGCAGAGTTAGCATGGTTCTGTGATGGCAAAGAGTTACCAGGGTTTCAGGAAAAGTGAGGGTTTGAGCCTCTTCATCAATTCACTTCCCATGTTCTCCTTTTGTCTTCTCTTTAATTCCTCTTTTCTTTCTACCATTCTGTTAGGATCAGCTGCACAAGGGAACAGAAACAGAATTTCTAGTGATTCCAACCCAAGTATTACATCTAAATATTTTCACAGATCTAGCTCTTCAGATCAAAATGTGAGTCTTTCATTTGGGTGATGCGATAGCAATAACACTCCATTGCCATTTGTAATGGTTATACCAAGTTCCCCCAAAAATATTCTCAGTACAGCAAACTACCACTTTTCAGAAATGTAATTCCAAATGAAGGTTTTCACCCAAACTAGCTGAATAAACAGCACTACTTTTCTATGCAAGTACTCACTCCTCAAGAGGAGAAAAGTCACTTGGGTAAGAGCAACCCCCAGCATCATGGTTGTAACAACAATGGTAAAAAGCAGGATGGAATCTTTTTTGCAATAATGAATTCTGAGTATTTAAATATATTCTATGTGCCAGTACAACAATATATACAGCTTTAAATGTCATATGTTCCACTTATGGTCAATTTTCTTCTGAAATAAAAATTGGTGCAGCTCACACAGCCATTTTACAAACTTTCAAATGATCAAATTTATATAAATTTGAAATTGCAATGATGATGGCAGTTTTCTCTCACCATGAGAGTAGGGGGAAAGTGTTTGCATACCCAACATTGGTAATCTCTGGAGCTATGTGTGTACATGTATTTATATAGACACACAGAGCAGTAACTTTTGAATAGGCATGCTTATGTCCTTCCATTTCTGATAAAAATGATTTCCTGCCTTGTTCTGGTTTTCTGAATTTCACCCTGCTGATTCAAACCAAAAGAGCACTGTAACACTGCTTCCTCAGCAAATCTGTATTTCCGCTTTCTTTTTTAAATAATTTATATATATGTAATAACTTTAATATCTAAGCAGACACACAGATTTTAAAGAAGTTTGCTGAGGATATGGAGGTTGACATCTAGTTATTTGTACAACATCAGCATAATACCACACATTAGTACTGTTGTTAAAAAACATTTCACTGACAGAAGTGTGTGACATATTATGACAACATCTGGCATTTTCCTTAAAATAACGGAATTCATTTTCTTATTCCCTAAGCAGACTTGATGAAATGTAGCAGTTCCTGAAGTATCAGTAACACACACATTCATAACCATAGTATCTCCAGTTTCTTCAGTCTTGAGTATTTCTACTGCCAACTTGAAAGTAAGTGACCGTACTCTGATGTGGCTCACACTGGAAGCATCTTAACAAAAAAATCAATGGGATTCTACTGAGTGCAAGTAAGGCAGAATTCAGCCCAAAGGTTCTGACAAGGAAAAATTATGTCAGGTTTCCAAGCCTCACAGAAGCTTATTTTTCATGGCTTGCTCCCCTGCCCCTGTGGATGTCTAATGTATTCTTTGGCTGAAAGAAATCTGAAAATCTTGAGTCCTTTTTTGTTCCACTGAAACCACACAAGTTTGGAGAATTTCACATAAACAGACACACGAGAGCCTTTGGTAAAACCGCAGACAACAGTTCTAATTTTTTGTTGCATTGGAAAAATAAGCTTAGCTTGTTTTCCTAACTGTTTCCTCTTCTCTTGTAAACTCAGCCACCCAAGGTCTTTACAAACAGGGGAAAGGTTAATAGTTTAAAACACGGGAATGTATTTTTTCTGTAGGGTTGCTGAAGGGAAGCACACAAACATACACCTGACTATAGAATTGTCATCCCTGGGAAAAAATCTCTGAAGTCACTAGCTCCCAATATATTCCTCAGATTGCTTTTCCACAGAATTTTGTCAAGTTAACCTTTATGGTTAAGCTAATTACTACTTGCCCAGATGACTTAGGAAAGTGCTCTTCTACATTGCAGTTATAAAAGCCTGCATATTTTATAATGCCTCTACAGAGATATTTGTTACCAGAAGCAGCACTGACATTTGAATTATCATTGTAACATGGTTAACATGATGATGTATCCATTCACTGAGCACACAGAAAACCACAACAAGGATTACTGAATTTATCAGGAATAAGAACTGCATGCATTTTAGCATAATAAGGTTAAAGGATTTAGGCTTTAAGCTCAGCAAGTGTTAATCCATTTACTTTCACTCTGGTACATGGCAGTGGTCTCTGATCCTCAGGTTGCAGTGATGAATGATGCTTTTGCAAACAGAGTGCTTCATCCTTACATGCTACTCAGAAAAACCTCTTATTAACTCCACTGGAAATAGAATTTGGCTTAGGGGAAGAAAGATCAAGCCATTAATTTCATTTTAATGAACAGAAAACTTCAGATTCTACTTCATCTCTTTCAAGGGAAAAATGCGTGAGCAAAATAACTACAATAGAAAGACTGAAACTACTGGTCACTGTAACTTCAGTGCAGGATTCTTTTTGAGATGTACAAAATCCAACTTGCAAAAGAGTGATTGAAGAGAACTCCATCCAAAGAGATGGAGGATCCTTGTGGGCAGGAACCAGCAGTTCACAGTATCTAAACTGCAGACAATGGAATCAGAAACCATGAGAACAAACAATCAGTAATCTTAACCTCCTGAGAGGCAAAAAAGCCCCAAATCCTCCTGCTCTATCAGAATCCAATAACAGGAACACCATAGGCAAGGCAGGTAAACCTGTTCCTGTTCTGCTCAGTTTCCCAGTGTCCTTACTTCATTTCTCCCTCTGCGTATTTATTATCTCTTAGCTTCATTCAGTGAGATCAAAAACCAAAACAAATTGTGAGAAGACAGACATCACATATGCAACACAACAAGCCAGGTTATTTTATTTGTTTAAAGGTCTTGGCATGCTTATCTTACACTATGCACATTTCTGTACTTTGAATTGAAGCATCAACAAAACCAAACAGCCTTAGGATTTCATACTGCATTGAACAGCAAGGAGAGTTACAGGCAGACCTTAAATCTTCTCCTCTCCCTCCACCTTCCCAGTCACCTCCCCACCTTCAGTCAGTCCCATGTCAGAATCCCTCCAGGGTGGACAATAATAACAACCCTACCCAGCACGATGAACACACGATGACTTTCTGAACTAAAACATTCTAAAGAAGATACCATTTCATGGTGCCTCAATAGGGATTATAGACCCTTGGAATGACCCGCCCTTTTCACTTCCTACCGGAGCTGTGAGAAGTCACAACACTGAACTCTTACAGCTGTGCCTAATAACTGCTGCCATAGCCTAAGCAATGCCTTCCAAAGCACGAGGATGGGGACTAACATTTTACTAGTCAGAGCTGCACCTGAAAGTGCAGTCTGTGATGGGACAAGACTTAAACCTATTAGCAGCACCCACAGGGGTGATGTTCTGCTGTGTGCTACTACCCAGGATCCATGGGTGTGTCTCTTACAAAACCTTCCTATACTCCAGAGGCATTCACTCTCCCACTGACAGATTGCCTAAGACATTCCACTATCCTATGATTTTCTGCTACTAGCCCATAATAAGAGCTCATGTTGGACTTGTGCAACTTCCAAGCAACCACTAAGCCGTAAAGCTGCTTATTCTTCCCACAGCCTCTCTTACTCTGTAACCTCATTTAGCCCAATATTCCCACTCCACACAGGTCAGTGCAATAAGATCTCCTGACCCGCAGGCCAGGCACCTACAGAAGAACAGAACATGAGCTGTTCCCCAGATCTATCTCAGGACAAGTTTCAGTACCTCATTTCACCCTCTGTTTCTCTCCCATTCTTCATTTCAGGTGCAGAGCCCTGAGGGCAGGGACCTTCTTAATAGCTGTTTGTTGCAGAGTTCACAGCTTGCCTGGGGTCCAGTGCTACCAATGGCAGCTTTATTTTCCATCTGTGAAAGGGCAGGGGAGAAAATAGCATTCCCACAGTCATCAGTAGGGACCACGTCCTTCTTTCAGTAGGGACCACGTCCTTCTTTCAGTAGGATGCTCTCCAAGAAGGCACACAAATGCCAAGTCCATGCACCCCAGGTACAGATATCTTGTCTCTTCTTTTAGTGAGAGTCCCAGGCTAAGTGGTTTGCAACTCCTTCCTCTTCCCACTTTATATTCCTCAGAGACTGCATTCCTCAACTTCTCCTAACAGTCTCCTAAAATTTCCAAGGACTCTCATACTTTTTTGGCATTTCTCTCTTCTTTTAGCCCTATTTTAACACATTTTGGGCTACATGATCTTCTTCACTATTTCCTGCTGATCTCCTTTTGAACTTGGTTAGCCAAAAAGCACCATGCACAAGGGGAAGCACAGACATGTGCAGCAGAGGGTAGATCTCACTTGTAAGACCACTCAGTTATTTAGGTGAGAGATTCCTGACCTCTGCTATGCAGCTATGCATTTGTCTTGAAATGAAGTTATTTGAGGTATAAATCTCAACAAATAAAGTCTGGTTCCTAAAACTTACACTTTAAAGTTGAATAAATCAAAAAGGAAAAAAAAATAGTGAGTGGTTCTGAGCATTTGACTGTGCCTTCTATCAACATATATCTCAGTTTTTCCATTTTTTCTGCCAAAATGCTGACTATTCATTTTTCTCCTCTATTCCACAAAACTACACTAAAATAATTCTTTATTTATCAAGATTTTTATATTCAAGAAAATACTGTTTGCAAACTGACCTCATAACAGCCTTTAAATCACCTAACTGTCCTTTATCTGGCATTCTTTCCTTTCATCCTTGAAGTATCTGAGCATCTTCCAACAATTCTCTACACAACATTGCAAGCACCTGCTATGTCAAGTTCCCTCCCTTTCATCAAAACAATCCTTTCTGATCCTAACACATTGCCTTGTTTGTCTTAGGGCAAGGACCTAGTCTAAGAGATGGATCAGCTGGAGAACTTCACAGGTCTTGGCCCTGCCCCTGGGAAATAGTCCTCCTTTTCTTATGTTAAAAGCATCTGCCCTTGTACAGTACAATTCCATTAAACTAGAGAAGTAGAGGTGAGACTCGGTTGTAGAGGTTGACAGTACAACAGTGATACAGGCTACCCCACCCATCTGCGCCAATAGTATGTGAAACAGAAAATACTTGCAGTATTGTTCATCATTAATTCATCATCATCATGGCTAGGCTTCGCGAATGAAGATTTGGGAAGGCACTATCCACATTTGCTGCAGGCACGCTGGTGGCTTATGAGGCCAATACGTGACAGACATATCTGATTGCAAAAGGCGCAGCAGAAAGACTCCTTAGATGGTGTATTTTGCAAGATACGGTTCTTTCTGCGTTGCCTTTTTTCCTCAAGAGTGATCCTGCGTGTGTTCTCGAAGGAGACAGCTGCGTTATAGATGGTGTGTCTCCAGGCCTCCCGATTGGAGGCCAGAGTAGACCAGTTATGGTGATCAATATGGCCAAGGCTGAGATGTTGTTTCAGGGAGTCCTTGTATCTTTTCTTCGGGGCTCCTCTCATGCGGCAGCCAGTGGTAAGTTCACCATAGAGCAGGATCTTAGGGAGGCGGTGGTCCTTCATCCTTGAGACGTGCCCTGCCCATCGCAGCTGCGTTCTCAGTAACGTGGCCTCAATACTAGTGACAGCTGCTTGTTCTAGTACAGATGTATTAGTCACATAATCTGACCAGCGGATGTTAAGGATTGTACGGAGGCAGCGCTGATGGAAGCGTTCTAGGAGACGCAGGTCGTGGCGGTAGATGACCCATGATTCAGAACCACATAAGAGAGTAGACAACACTATGGCTTTGTAAACACTGATCTTGGTGCTTTTCTTTAAGTGTTTATTACGCCATACTCTCTTGTGGAGTTTACCAAAAGCATTATATGCCTTAGCTAACCTGTTGTCTATCTCTCCGTCGATCTTACCATCTGAGGAGATGAGGTTACCAAGGTAATTAAACTGTTGGACTGATTTGAGCTCTGATTGGCCAATGGTGATGTGGGGATGATGGGGGACTTCCTGAGGTGCAGGTTGATGGAGGACCTCTGTCTTCTTTAAGCTGACTTCCAGCCCAAAGAGCTCAGCAGCATCTGCAAAGCAGGATGTTAAACGCTGCAGGGCTGCTTCTGTGTGGGCAACAAGGGCAGCATCATCAGCATAAAGCAGCTCCCGGACAAGATGGTTTAAGGTCTTAGTGCGGGCCTTCAGTCGCCTTAGATTGAATAGACTTCCATCAGTACGGTATCGAATGTAGATGCCGTCCTGATCATCGAGGTCTGCCGTGGCCCTTTGGAGCATCATGCTAAAGAAGACAGTGAATAGGGTAGGAGCGAGAACGCAACCTTGTTTCACACCATTCTTAATTAAAAAGGGCTCAGAAAGTGTGTTGCCAGATCTGACTTGGCCATGCTGATCCTCATGGAGTGAGATGATCATTTTAAGGAACTTGGGGGGACAACCTAAACGTTCCAAAATCTGCCACAGACCTTTTCTGCTCACAGTATCAAAAGCCTTGGTGAGGTCGACAAAGGTTACATAGAGACCTTTGTTCTCTTCCCTACACTTCTCTTGCAGTTGTCTGAGAACAAATACCATGTCTGTGGTGCTCCTGTTGGCTCTGAAACCACACTGACTTTCAGGTAGAATTCCTTCTGCTATAGTGGGTATTAGTCTGTTCAAGAGTATTCTTGCCAGGATTTTGCCAGCAATGGAGAGCAGAGTAATACCACGATAGTTTGAGCAATCTGATTTAATTCCTTTCTTCTTATACAAAGTGATGATGACAGCATCACGAAGGTCTGATGGTAGTTCACCGAGCTCCCAGCAGCGCACCACAAACTCGTGAAATTTGGTGTGGAGTGCAAGGCCCCCATGTTTCCAGACTTCAGGTGGAATTCCGTCAATCCCAGCTGCCTTGCCGATTTTTACCTGCTGTATGGCCTTGAGGTTTTCTCCTAAAGTGGGGGCAGTATCCAATTCATACTTCATTGGTTGTTGTGTGATGGACTGAATTGCTGAATCTTGGACTACACGGTTGGTACTGAAAAGAGTCTGAAAGTGTTCAGACCATCGGTTCAGAATGGAGGTCTTATCTGTTAGAAGGGTTTGACCATCAGCGCTGAGTAGAGGGCTTTGGACCTGGTATGTAGGCCCGTATGCTGTTTTCAAGGCCTCATAGAAACCTTTGTGATCACCTGTATCTGCGCATAATTGAGTTTTTTCAGTTAGATCGATCCACCACTTGTTCTGGATGTCACCGAGTTTCTGTTGGAGCTTGCTGCATGCGAGACGAAAGGCTGTTTTTCTTGCGTGACAGGATGGCAGTGCAAGGTGTGCTTGGTGGGCGGTTCTCTTCTTCCTCAACAGGTCTTGGATTTCTTGGTTGTTTTCGTCAAACCAGTCCTTGTTCTTCTTGAGGGAGAACCCTAAGGATTCTTCAGAGGAATGCAGGATGCTGTTTTTAATATGAAGCCAGATTGTTTCAGGAGAGGAATCTGTGGGAATGTTTTCGAGCCTAGTTTGAAGGTTTGCCTGGAAACTGTCTCTTACTGTGGCTGATTGGAGATTGTTAACTTGGAGTCTTCTCCTTGGGATGCTGCCCCTCTTTGGTTTGAATTTGAGCTTAAAATTGAGTTTACAGCGCACAAGCCGATGGTCTGTTTGGCATTCTGCGCTGGGCATCACGCGGGTATGGAGGACATCGCAGGCATCTCTCTGTCGCACCAAGACATAATCAATGAGGTGCCAATGCTTAGAACGGGGGTGCATCCAGGTTGTCTTCAGACTATCTTTCTGCTGAAAGATAGTATTAGTGATGGTGAGTTGTTGCTCTGCACAGAATTCTAGCAGAAGTCGACCATTATCGTTGCAGTTTCCAACACCATGCTTGCCTAATACTCCTTTCCAGGCTTCAAAATTCTTGCCTACTCTGGCGTTGAAATCACCAAGGATAATGATTTTATCGTCTGCAGGAACCTTTTGGGTAAGGAGGCGCAGGTCAGCGTAAAATTTATCTTTTTCAGCAGGGTCAGCTTGGAGAGTTGGGACATATATACTAAAGATGACAACATATTGCTTGTTGTTTAGCGGAAGGCGTAGGGAGATAATGCGGTCAGAGTGACCTGTCGGCAGATTTTCGAGTTTAGGGACAATGGAGTTTTTGATCATGAAGCCAACTCCTGAGAGGTGTTTTTCGGTTCTGGGCTTGCCTGACCAAAATAGTGTGTAACCGGCACCATGTTCTCTGAGGCTGCCTTCCTTGTGAAGGCAAACTTCACTGAGAGTGGCGATGTCGATGTTGAGATGAGCCAGCTCATGGGCAATTAGGGCAGATCGACGCTCAGGACGTCCGCTATCCGCAGAATCGAGCATGGTTCTGATATTCCAACATGCTAGAGTTAATTTAGGTACACCTTTGGAGGCAGGTGCATGCCTTTGTCTTTTGATCTTTGTGCGACCGCATTGGAAGAAGATGCCCGTTGGCCTGCGGTTAACCAACCAGGTGAAAGTGGAGATGAGCTTTGTTTAGGCCACCTTTTCTAGGCCCCTCTCCGAGTGGAGCAAGCAGTGCTATCCTTGAAAAGGCTGCTTGGTCATTCAGGCTGCTGCCCCAAGAGACTGTCATCTTCGGTCAGTCTCAAATGACCAATATCCTGAACCGCCTACATGCAGGGTTGGGTCTGCGACTCCCAGTGCACCTTTCACCTGCCGTTTCGACCCTCGCCCGTCGCTACAGGACTTTTTGCATGTGGGTAAAGCCTTCAAGCCTGCGCAATGGATTTTTTAGGTGAGACACAATGTGCACGGAACTGAACCCACCCTTTAATCCTGAGGTTCATCTGCCAGGGCCGAGCGAGCTTGGATGGTGGCAGTGAGGTCCTCAGGACGTAGGTTTGATTAGAGTGACCTTCTCTTAGATGGATGGCCTTACAGGGCTAAGCCAGCTCCATCTGCCCGGGTTTGGGATTGGAGTTGTCCTTCTCCTAGGATGACTGCCAGGAGGCTAAAGAGCTCATCCTGCCCAAGAATGTATTAAATCTGGTCCTACGGTTTTGATCTGTCTGGTATGGGTGACCCTACTGGAGGCATGTACCATATAGCTTGCAACCACACAGGGGAACGGAGACTATGTTCCTATTAGAACGCCTTTGGCAAGTCTTTCATTTCCTGCTTTATTATCACCTACCTATAAATAAACTGGAGGAGGTACCCAGGGACAACCCTTTGTCCTGTCCACCGTTTCAGGATGTAACAGAGCAAAGCAAGTATATCCAGAACATACCGAGCCTGGGCAGTAGCCACAGGAGAACCAAAACCAGACAGACAGAACAAACAAAGCAAACATTCTGACCCCAGTACCCATCCAGGCGGGAGTGCCTTTTATTGGCCCCAGCCTGGCGGGGCCCCCCATTATTCTAAAAGAACCTACTATCCACCCTGACCTTATCCTTCCCCCACTGTGTTTCCACATATCTTCAGGCACACTACTCACCTGCGACATTTCATACGGGATTGTGTCACTCTCCCTCCTGCTGGTCGGCGGACCACCACAGCCTGCTTGACACACTACGGTAACCCCCCCCCAACCCCTCCCCCCCAACCCTGGAACGCCAAACCTCTGTGTGCTCCGAATCTTCCTTCTCCTCTTTCATGGAGGCGCAGTACCTGCCGGCAAGGCTCCCCCTGTTTCTCCTCTCTCCTGCAATGGCTGCGGCCAAGGGCTCAACCGCGCGCGCAGAGCGCAGAGCGTGTAGAGCGCGCGCGGCGCGGGGACAAGTCCCTCATCATTAATTAATTCTGGATTAAATCACAGACTAGCTCTATCACCATAACAACACATCCCTCTACTAAGCAAAAAATATTACTAACTTCCATACCACTCTCTCGCTATAACTGTCAGTAATAAATGTCACTGTAGCCTTATGCTCAGTAAATGTCGCCAATATGCTGTGATGAAAACAAAATTACAGTGTTAGGATTTCATTTTCAAAGTGATGAGTGGAAGACTGGGACATAAATCTATGGCATTTGCCTCTAGAATTTCACAGCAGATTTTAAGATATACACCCTCTAAGCAAGTGATAAAGATTAAATAATTTAAAGTTCTTTCAGAAATTCTGAAAGTTCAAACTAAACCAATTTTGCTCAACTCCTACAAATGTTCTTCTTTGTTACAGTAGGTTTCAGAGACTACACATTGTCAGGAAGGAAGTTTACACAGAACAGAGCTATCAAAGATGAAAGGACCCAGCAGTGGAAACAACACTCTGCTCCCTCGGAGGTGCTGCTGGATCACCCGTGGTCCCTATGCTTGACACCTGAACTTCCCAAACCAAAAGGTCCATGGGGCAGAGAAGCACTTTGGCTCCAAACAGTGTTCTGTAAAAGAGTACCACCAGAGAGAACCGGGAACTTTTGAAGGACAGCTTGCTCAAGGGATAAGACATATATCCCACATTTTATTTAATAAAGAGGATTTACCAAAATCTAGTCTGGCACCAGCTCACATCCTTGAAATATTAGCCTGAAATAAGAGCAAAGCATCTTACCACATGCTTCCCTTTTAAGGCAAGGGCTGTTGAAGTACAGTCAGTCACTCCACATGACAAGCTAACCAAACTAGATTTGTTTCAGAGCAGCTTTGTGTATAATAATTATTACATGATGCATTATGCATTGCCAGTTTCAAGCTGGCTTCAGTGCATATCTTTCTTTCTTTTCCATTGAAGGAAAGTAACATCTCAGTTTACACAGTTCTTAATTTACCAATCTTGTTAATGGTACGTGTGTCTAACGGGGACTTTGACAGTAAAACAGTCTTGTTAATAGCTCATGATTTATTACATTATTCACCACTTCCTTAAATCTTTTTTATTTCAGAAAAAAAATAGATATTTTAGAGTCAAGTTGTATTTTCCTAGGCTCTTCACCAGAATTGCTAGACTATACCTAACCATCTTCAGTGACAACTGAAAATGATATAAGCAGAGGAAAAATCTGATTAGGCACAAATAAAGCAAAATAACATTTGAGTGATGTAAGACAAAATGTAAATAATAGCAAGAGCAGGATAGAGAAGAAAAATCTAAATTTCTCAGTGAAGATAAAAGCATCTACAGAAGGTGATTCTTAGTACAGCCAATTCCACTTCTAGCATCCCAGTTCCGTACCACACATCATAAATTATCATCACTGTTTCTAGGCAGTTAGAATCTAAATTTTGTTACTTGTTCCAGAGAAGCTTATGAACCTTTCAAGGTTTTTTTTCTTTTGGCTTGGGGGTTTTTTTTCTTATTTTTCCTTTCTCCACAACCCCTTGTTCCCTTTCCTACCATCCTCTCCATTTCCAAGACCTGTTTCTTCCATCACTCCCAATGTATCTTCCAAATCTCACCTTTAATTTCCTTTTCATGTTTTCCTTCTTTATTCCTTTATGGATCTTATTACTTACCCCTACTCATACACACCTTGAATCATCAATCAAGATCTTCCCACCTAAAGTCTTCTTATCTTCTTAAATTTAAAGTAATAGGGTCATTGGATCATCTTTTAAAAGAACACTTTTTTACTGTAGCCCAGCTCAGCTTTTATTTACAATTTTTTTTTTTCTGGTGCATAAAGAAAATATTTTGAGACAAAAGAGAACTGGAGCAGTTCTATAGCAGAACCACCACTGTGGGCCCAATCCTTCATAACCTCGAGTGTGGGCAGCCTGCCTGTCTGCGGAGAGCACATTCCAGTTCCCTGCAACTGCTGGGAATTTATAATAGCAAAAGCAGGGCTGGTCTCATATATCACTGTGTCATCTATCCACAAGATACAATGGAGTGCTGAGATTCTGCTCCCTCCTTTCTTTTTTCTATTCCAAAGGAAGTAACTGATTTGTAGAAAATACTTTGGAGCTTTTAATTCCCCAGGACTTCCCATGAGTGAGGCATGCTCACTGCTCAGCTACATGTCACCTAATTAGGAACTATGACTTTGAGCTACTACATTTAAGTTTTGAGACTACCTGTTCCTATGGAACACTAGTAACAGACCTAGAATTAAAAGCCCAGAGACTGACATCTTCCTTTTATCCAAAGACAGCAAATCACTGTTTCAGGTCCCAACTAGAGCAGCAAGTTTGAGAATTTTTTTTCCTTCAAAAGGCGCTGGATAAGCCAGAGCTACAGGAGCCGGTGTTACTTGACAACACCAGAAGTAATTTAATAATATTTAAAATAAACTTAAGAATAAGGTTTCAATTTCCTCTTTTGCCAGTCTTAATAGCGGAAAGACCTGTGATGACAGGTAACCGGTAATTTCAAAGCTTGAAGTCACCACCTTTTATCTCCTCCCTTTCAACTGGATGCACTAGTAAAATCCTTCCTTTTTCTTCCTCCAAAAGATTGCAAAATGGACATATTATATCAAATTACAAGAGTTCCAAACAGCCAAATAGTCTGCACATCCTTTCCTCTTCAGTTCCTATAAAGTACTCTAGGCACAGTTTAGCTGTAATTGCTCTGTTTAGTACTATTTCATCTGCTCTGAAAGGGTACCTGGAAGCCCCATGACCCAGGGACTAAGATGCTAAACTTCACTTTGGTGACATTTGCTTTTGTATTCTTAATTTGTTTCCTTTTTTTTTTTTTTAAAATCACTTTCCATAGCAGTCAAAACAACTGTAACTGTAACCAGTAGTATGTCTCCATCAGGTTCAAAACATGTGTGAGCATTTGATTAATTAACCGTTCATTTGGTTTTTCCGCATCATGGGTAAAATTCAGAAATTCCTTTTGCATGCCTCTATACAGCTGTTATTGCCTACTATATGTAGGGAACCACCTTTTGCAGTAGAGCTGCTCAGAATACAGTCGGCATTTCCCCTATTGTAGCAACAACCACATCTAGGAAAAACAAAGTAAATCAACTTTCACTTCTCTGGTTTTTTTCAATTTATACAAGCTTTGTAGGTGCAAGGGTAAATCAGAACCAGCCAAACTTGTGACCAGAGAAGCCTCATGGGGAGGTACAGTACCACTAAACAAGATCTTGGGAGAAAAATATGCCCCCATCACTTAAGTAACCAACTGCTAGACCTTTCCTCAGGAAGTTCTTGGTGCTCACAAGAAATTTCACTATCTCCTGCTCTGCATGAATGCCTATATCAGCTGGTTGTCAGGCTGCCATAGCTGGAGTCAAAGAAGTACAGTTCAAAACATAGAAGAGAAGCCACCTCAGCTAAGAGTCAGTATCTTCAGCAGCAAAAGCTTGCATTCCTACATCATGTTTCCTTTCTGTAAGGAAAAAAAAATTCATCTCTCCAGTGTCCTTCAAAGCTAAAAGTTAAGCAGCTTAGTATCATAAAAAGCTTGGGGAAGAAAAATGGGAGACAGGCAACCAATTGCCTCTATAACGACAATCAGCTCCAGAGCACAGTAACCCTTAGGGCAAAATTTCTTTCTTCCCCAAAGAAACAAATCTCTCTTTGCTTCTATCACCGTCTTATTAATCCTTCTGCCCCACCAGCATGGATTAAGGGATCCCACCCATGTTGTCTATCTTCCTTTCAGAAGCCAACTCCCAGGCTGACTGCAATTGAGCCCTTCTTCCTTTTCATAATCCAGCCCCTCCTACTCAATGTGGCTTGCTGGTTCCACAGAATAATCTCATTGAAACTTGAAACCAAAGGGACTGAAAGTTTGAGCACCCCAAATAATATCACATTTTACAGGCTGTTCCTTGACCCCCCTAATTTTGGTATTTTGCCCAGCACAGTGATGACATGAGTACCTTGACAAATGATGCATCAACTGGCTTTGAAGCAGTTAACAGTGAACTAGCCTTGATAAGCTTTAGAAAGGTCTGATCTGAATTGCATTTTCCTGGATATAATTTCTTCTAAACAGAAGTAATATTAAACAACCGCTCTTCTGCTTGGCACGCTCTCAGGATGCTTCCCAGGGCTGTAGTACTATAATCTCCTCTTATTCATGTTGCACACAAAGTTATATGGGAACATGGTGAACAAGGCAGGCAAAGCTGCTCTGTTAACGTGAAGACATTTAATTCCATATTTGTATTCATATCTACATATATACACACATATATATTTCATTAGCCCCAGAAAAACATTAACAATTCTGGCCTCATTTACATCCTCTGTAGAAGCACAGCCCAGGAAGCAGAAGTATGAGATGCCTTCTGAGCCTCTCTCTGTATTCACAGTGTCAAGAAAGGACCTTTTCTACTCTGCAACTTCATTGCTTGTGACCTCTCCAGATGTGACTGTCCCATGTTAACTGTGCAATGCAGATTAACACACTGGGTGAGGGTTGAGACAAACACAACTGGTTGCTGTTCCCGGCCATACCACATCACATGGGGCTTTACTAGGTCCACCCAATGCTCTCAGGTATTCTTTTCCAATGCTTCAGAGTTTATCTAAAACCTGCATCTGATGAAGGCTTAAATGCCAGCTGTTTGGATCTAGATGAGCTCTAGCTGGCACACAAGCAGGACACTATTTCTAGAATAAAGAGCAAGCATAAACAGGACTCTGTGGTGACATACCTTGGCAGGTTTTTTCAGTTGAGAGGCTGATTAAGAGGGGTAGGAGCTCAGTAAGAATATTCTTGCCCCACTCAAAAACAAAACTGCATCAGCAATCATGGACTGTTGTAAATGGTATTTTTGCATTCAAACAAAATAGAAAAGAGTACAGAAAGCTAGAGGAAACAATAAAACATTGAGAGTTATGACATGAAGCTTACTCTTTTAAGAGGAATTCCCCAAACAGCAAACATTTACATGGTGAAGCCACAGCTACTTCTTTTGAAGTCAGCCTCATTAAGTATATGAGGAAATTTTTCCACAGAAGAAAAAACCACCATGAAGATTTATTTGAGCCTTACCATCAAGGAAGCTAAATACTTGCGAGTGATACTGGCAGCTTGTCTCCATAACTCCTGTTGTGCATTTCCCCCTCATTGGATCTTTTCTGTGTACCAAAAACTTTCTATGAATTATCAAAACTTGTATTTCCATAATGCTTCAAATGTCTGAAAATCATGGATAGCCAGTATAGTTTTTTCTTCTATTTTTTTTCAGGTTTTTCTTTGGTTGGTTTGGTTTTTTTACACTACTAAATTTTCTTAAATGCTTTCTTCCTTAGTCTAACTGGCAAACATCATTCATACACTTCTTTTCCATTTTCCTATAGGCAGAGAAGTAACAACACTTTCTGGTCCTGGTACACATGCCTTCAAAATCACATTAAAGTTTTTCCTAAGAAGTCTTTTTTGTTAGGAGTCCAGCAGAAAGATTCAGCGTACATCCTTGTTCTCAGGTTTAGGCAGAGGAATTATGTAAAGAGGGATCTGAGTAAAGTGATCAGGTTGGATGTAACCTGTCCTTTGGGATAACATTTGCTTCACAGTTATACTATACTGGCTCAGATATTTTTCCATGAACTAAAAGAAGAGTTAACAAAGCAACAAGCTTTACCTTCACTCTCTATAGACACTCTCATACAGTTTCCAAATGTGAGGAAGATAAATTTTCTTTCCTTTAATTCTTAATGCATCAAAAACACTCAAAGCACAGGAAGAGGTTTTGGAAGCATGGATAACATACAAGATTCTTTGTTTTGGGAAACAGTTACTGATAAGCTTTATGTTGTAGCAAGCTCTTTAGAATCACTTATTCCAAGATACAACCTGGTGTTTAGCAGACCCTTTTAATAAACTGCAAGAGTCCAAATTAGTTCATGTTAGTATAAACAGATTATAGATGAATGGTACAGGATAAAAGGTAACTGCAGCACAGACAGGCTTCAATACTTGGATGATCCAACCACCAGTTTGACAAGTAGGTTATTTGACCGTAACAGATAAGCAAGCAAAATAAGGTGTTTCAAACTTGGCGTGTGATTTGAAAAACCAAAATAAAATTACAATCTCAAAAGTTTCTAAAAGAGCTAAAAGATGTGAACAATATCATCACTGACAACATTCAGGCTAGAGAGATAAGTAAACGCATATTGAAATGAATGAAACTAAATGAAGATTCATGACTATGTATTAAAGGGTTTAGGCATTACAGAATTCTTTAGTGAAAACATCTGCCTAGAGTAAAGTAGCTGTCAGAGAAATTAAAATTGACAATTAATACCTAAGTTAGCACAAGGCCATGTATTGTTGCTTTTAGCTTTGACCTACTTAAAAGTTGGGAGGTGACTGAGAGGGGTGCATGTAAATAAATTTGGGAAGATGTAAAAAGAGTCTAGAGAAAGACTACTGAATTTATAGAAAGAATACCCTACAATGAGTACTTTGTAAGTGAATTAACAGAAGAAGAAATTGATAATAAAAATAATATTCTATCATATCATTAAAAATGATAACATAATATAGAAGAGGGCTAGGTTTGTCATTCCAAGTTACCTTTATGTTGCAATCAAGCCTTGAAGCTGTTTCAGTGAGTTTGGGAGAACACTTTTATGATTAATAATAAGAATTATTATTATTACAAGAAATTCTATAGAATAAGAACTCTAAAGAAACATCTACAGCAAAGGTGAGGTTATTGCTTATTGTCCCCACAAATATTTCCTCTTCAAAAATTGTTTGCTCTCTGCCTCCATATGTAGCTTGCAGTGGAACTTCAGTCCTATGTCACAAATTATACTTCATCACTTCACTAAAACTAGGAACTCTTAACGCTCCTACACTGAAAATGAAATCCAACAAGACATTTCATGAAAGGACTCCTATGGCTAATGGAGACTTCCATCCCTAAGATAGTCAAACGCTTAGAAAATTGCTTCCAAAGAACAGTACAAGATCACTTATCATTTTATCAACTTTTCAGTTACTCTCCCCCACTCATGCACTAAAAACTGTGCTTTCCAAGTATTCAAAGTTCTTTTCCTTAATGAAACCACTGTACCATCTGAAAATTTCTTTTATGTTTAGAATTAGGAGCATAGAACAGCATTTTTCCAGATATCATGCATTAAGGAAATGGTTCCTAGGCAGCAACTGTGTACACAAAGTATCAGCATGAAACATTGCTAGAAGTTACACAGAAGTCCTTAATAGTGGAGAAGATGAAAAGCAAAGTTTTAGTTTGACTTTGTTACACTCCCTGGAAAAAGCAGGCTAATTTTCATTAGCATGCAAACAGCTTATTTGTGTCTACTTTCCAAAATCAAATACTTGAGAAGGGGAAAAAAAAGGGAAAAATAGGAAATTGCATAAGGACCTGCCCATCTTAGGTCACAATGATTAATGCAACGGAAATGTTAATGCAGCTCAGAAGTGGTCATATCACATGGAAGTTTAGAAAATAAATATCAAGTTTATTCCAAGAAATTGTACCCATTAATAATCTCAAACCTCAGTTGAAACACAACAGGCATAAGGAAAATATATTGACCCTTATGGTATTGATTAGACTACGCTATTGAAAGTTTCACACACCAACCACAGTTCATCTAGGAAAATCACCAAGCACTGAATTCTAGTAAGGATTAAATAATTTTTAAATGGACGCGTAATTTCTGCAAAGGTTCTTGCCAACACTGGTGTACATCAAATGAAATCACAAGTTTCTCAGTCCCTCATGCCATATAAGATTTCTTCAACATCTGTACAACCTTTTTTGTTTGGCATTCTTTGTATCTCAAGATTCCTCAAGTCTTAATAGTACTAATTCTTATTGCTAGTAATAGTTTTGTTTCTGCCCTACAGTACAATTCCCTTTATTATAAAATGGTGTTTCAAAAGTAGATAAAAATATTTTATTGATAAAATATGTAATTATCCAAACACATTCAATATATTTTCCAAGGGATAGAAGGGTAAATTAAGATTGCAACAGTAATTATTTCAATGTCTTTCAGGGAAATATAGTACAAAATCTGCTGCTAGTCAAAATTGTCTAACAAACAAATAATCTGGAAAATGATAATCAGAACTCAATTCCCCACTGATCTGTACTGGAGATAAAACATTATTATTCACATTTGGTGTAAGCTTTGTGGAAACAAAGATAAATGGCTGCATGAAAGCCAGGAGAAAGACAAAATGGGGATGCAGAAAAAGAGCAAGAGCAACTGCTGAATGTTAGAGAAACTGAATAGGAGTGAGGTTGGGAAATAAGCAGCAGCTTGTACTGCTGTAATCCTTGCAGTAAAATGCTTCCAAAGCTTCAGGGAAAAGGAAAACCCTGGGGAATGAGTTTTGAGGCTGCGCATAGGAGCCTCTCCCCTTTCAACTACCTGGAGGTCAGTCTCCTAAAACCTAGTAAAGCACTATGATTAAGAAGAGGAGATATAAAAGCTATTACCCATCATCTTTTTTTCCCCATCTCTTTAGTCTCAGTTACTTAGTTATAAGTATGAACAGAATAAAACACACATTTGATGGATTACTTCACCAGTCTTTCCCATGAAGCCATCTCATTATTGTGCCTTAAGCTTGTCAAGGAAAAGCCTAATACATTGCAAGTGGCATATTCTTTGTTGTCAGGGAGGAAAAGTTTAGCTACATGGGTTTTGCACTTTGTAACTTGGCATTGTTGTTGTTAAACACAGGCACAAGAGACAGCTGAAATGCTCTATCAGCAGAAAATTCAGCACTGCCCTATTGGTTTTTAGGCCTCATGGTGTAAGACATACAGCTCCAAACTTTATCAAACAAAATGCTATACTGTTATTTTAATTGTTAGTTGTCATATTTTATTTTTCAAAGTTATTTGCAAAGCACTGAGCAGTTCTATGGGTATGCATGTCAGGGTTGGAGGGAGGATAGGGGAAGAGTCTACAAGATAAGGCAAAGTCAGATCAGGTCAGGATTCTTATGGGGGCCTCAGACTTCATATGTGCTTCACCAAGCATAATTGCTTTACCGTGCAGTAACTTTTGTAAATTAGTGTAAGGTTGCCTGCAAGACAGTATCTCAGGGAAATCATGTTTACTGTTCTTGTTTTCATTGGCAATTGTAGAATGTTAAAGTGCTTTATGACTTCATTCTGAATTTGCTATCATAAGTTACTTTTGTATGGCTACCTTGGAATCAAACCTTAGAAGAAAGTATTTCCTCAGAGTTTACAGGGATTTCATAAAACCACAAAATTTGCTACCTACCTAAAGAGAAGCATGTAAGAACTTACATTAAGTAGTCTTCATAGGCTTATTGTGGGCTGTTTTCTTAATTCAACAGACAGCATACAAGCTATCCAGCTACAGGTCACTGCAAATAAGTCAAAAGGAACAGAGACTGTATCTGAGAAGGATAACTATCCTATTTGTTCCTAGGCAACACCAGAAGGATGTTTCATGGAAAAACATATTCAGACAATGTCATTAGCAAGCAACACAGCACCCAAAGATAAGCATTACGAGACTGTAGGATACGCGGCTCACACATAGGATGGTGATAATGCCTCTGCTTAGGGTTGTCATCTCCTTCACATGTCTCGGATACTCTTATATCTGCCACAGTTTTAAATGAGAATCAGAGCTTTTACATTCAAAATGCAAACCCCACTCTACACAGCTAGAAGCAGCAGTGAGACAATACCACTGATGTGTACATCAATAAACTCTGTGCTTTGAATATCAGGAAGAATTTTTTTTTTTTTTTTTTTTGAAAACCAAACTTAAGATGGACATTTTTAATTTGAAATCTACAATCCTCCTCTTTCTGGCATGCCTGAAATACACTGGATTAATTTAAATCACAATTCTAGGTACATACAGCTCAATCTAGAGGAATGAAAACAAAACCTTACACTTGTACAGAGCTGATTTTTTAAATATTTGTTCAACAACAGGTCCAAACTAAGGGAAGATGCTCTACATTGAGATATACAGAAGTATCTACAAGGTGTGTGGCTGATGAGAACTTCAAAGTCTCAGAGCCAGAACTCATCGCTTGGAGTGCAAAAGCAGCAGCTCTGTCAAATGGCTACAAGGTTATATGTAACAGGTACTTGTATTTAGGTATATTTCCTTTCCTAGCATAATTTAGTCTATTAACCTACATTATCACGGTAGAGGTAGAAAACACAGTCCATGGTTGTTCAGGCAAAAGAAATAAGATCTAAACTAAAACACAAGCACTATCATTCCACGGTAAAATCTCTCACCCAATAATCTATACTTTTTTGTTGATTAGGGTTGGGTTTTTTTAACATATTCAAGTCAGCAATTTAAAAAAAAAAAAAGAGAGCAGTCAATTAGTCTTTTGTCTTTTCCTTGCACAAAACAAGTATATTAATATTCCTCATTCCTCATTTGAGTTCCAGATTAACTCATTTTTAGTATCGGATTTCAATAAGCACATGGGTGCTTGTGTAAGAAATAAGAAATGCATGAGAACTCTAGAAATAACTTCACAAGTAATGAATCAAACTAAGTTTATGCATTTGTCATTGCAATGTGTAGCTTCAGTGGTGGCATTGCCACAGGAGTCTGAGGAAAAATATAAAGTAAGATTTGCATAAAGAGATAATGTCTTTGATTAGACCAAACTACAGCGTTGCAAGAGTAATAAGGATGGCTGATAAGCTTTCTTGTTCTGAGATTTTCTGCAATTATATCAGTCAATTTAACATGAGATACTACCTTTCCCTTCACGTACCTTTACATACATGTGGCACTTCATATGCTACATTATCAGCTCCTCACTATTCCAGTCAGAAACAGTTCATCTGTGGGGACAGTATTACCACACTAGCCAAGGAAAGAAACAGCAGGAACATAAGAAGTTTTGTTTCCTCTCTTTCTGGACCAGCATGTTCATAAAAATTTTATTTTTCTTTATCTTTAAAGTGTCTTAAAGAGAGAGACAAGTTGAAAGAGCTGGCATCAGTTGAATGAATCACATATGAAGTACAACAGATGTTAAATAAAGCAAGCAAGTTAGCCTTACTGGAGCATTATATGAACAAGCCAGGTCCCTTTGGAGTTGTTCTCTGATCATGTAAAACATCAAAAGACACAATATGAGTGTAATAACTCTAATAATTAAGATTCATGGAAAATATAGCCAAATACTGATTGATTTGAGACGCAGCAGACTCCAGATGCATGTGAAATTCTTCATTAGAACAGGCATATATTTATTCTGTAACAACTAAAAAGACATTTGTGCATAGCTTTATTAATAGGGTCTGCTCAAGAAGAAAGTAGGCGCCCAGAACACACACACAAAAACACAGCAATGACCAAGTTTCACACACATGGTAGAGATTTTAGATTTCAACTATGATTAGTTGAATCTATGGGCCGAGGCCAGTGATAAGAGGTTCAACAAGACCAAGTGCTGGGTCCTGCATTCAGGTCACAACAACCCCCTGCAGCACAACAGGCTGGGGGAAGAGTGGCTGGAAAGCAGCCCAGCAGAAAAAGACCTGAGGGCACTGGTCAACAGCAGCTGAGGAGCCAGTAGTGTGCCCAGGTGGCCAAGAAAGCCAATGGCACCCTGGCTTGTATAAAAAATATTGTGGCCAGCTGGACAAGGGCAGCAAGTGTTCCCTGTACTTGGCACTGGTGAGGCCACACCTCAAGTGCTGTGTCCAGTTCTGGGCCCCTCAACTGCAAGAAAGACACTGAAGTGCTGGAGCGTCTCCAGAGAAGGGCAACAGAGCTGGTGAAGGGTCTGGAGAGACATATGAGGAGCAGCTGAAGGAGCTGGGAGTTTTCAGCCTGGCTGAAAGGAGACTCAGGAGTGACCTTATCTATCTGAAAGGAGGTTATAGCCGGATGGGGGCCTGTTTCCTCTCCCAAGTCACAAGCAACAGGACAAGAGGAACTAGCCTCAAGTTGCTCCAGGGGAGGTTTAGATTGGATATTAGGAAAAAGGTCTTCACTCAAAAGGGTAGCTGAACATTGGAACTACTACTGCCCAGGGAGGTGGTGGAGTCATCAACCCTGAAGGTATTCAAAAATCACGCAGATATGGCACTTAGGGACATGGTTTAGTAACAAACTTGGCAGTGCTGGGTTAATGGCTGGACTCAACAATCTTAAGGGTCTTTTCCAACATCAGTGTTTCTATGAGTTCAGAGAGGATACCAGACAGAGAGATCATTCTGAACTGTCTAGTAATAAGAACTCATACTTTCTTCTGCTCTACACGCAAAACAGTAATTGAATGAACTATGATTTAGATCAAGTTACTCTCAACTAATAAAGATCATTTTCATAAGGCAGGAAGATTCTTTTCAAGGCCTTGTCTTCAGGAATATTAAAGTTAGAGGTCACTAATTTAAGAGTTTTTCTAATTTCAGAACACAAATGGGTCATTTCCTGTTCTTTTAGATTAATGAGGCATCAAACAATCTCCAGAGGAAGTCAAAAAAATTATTGAACCTTTTAAGCCTTTGTATTATACAGTTGGTTTTCACATAATGAAATTATGTTGCACATTATTTGTCTACTCTCTTTACATTTGTCAAATTACAATGGGTGTTTCTCTAACAAAATCTGACCTAGGTATATGACAGCACATGGCTCTAAGTTTTACACAGATCTTGCAGTTTATCCAGACCAGCAGAAAGCAAGTAATACATCAAATGACACATTACGCTGTATGATACTGGTACCATAGGACTCAGGAACCTGCTATTTTATCTCCTTCCTCCACCCAGAAAATTTAATGTCACCAAGAACAGATATGCCATGCAAAAGTAAACAAATACACACTTAAGCTAGTCAGTAAACCAGAATATTCTAGGTCAACATTAGAAGTGAAACACAGCAACAGTGTTCACATTACCCTACATCCTTACTGTGAATGTGAGAATCATGGCTGTCAGATTAAACCTCCTCAGAGGAAATTAAAAAAAAAATAAGGTCTTCTGTGCAATGGTTCCTCATTTTTTCACTGATAGGTTTCATGGGAATGCTGATGTTTAATTGGGAAGAAAAATTCTTTTCCTAAATAAAAGTCTTGGGAGGCAGTATTCTCACGTCACACTGCATTGGCCAATCTGTCAAGATAACCGGTTTCCTGAAAGTCAGCTCAGCACATACTTTTTCTTTTAAATACTGTGGCTCTCAAATCACTAACAGATACCTAATTTGAGTCTCTGCTTTCTTTTCATAATTTGCTTTTCAACCCTGTATGTGCATGTGGTGGATTCACACTGTTTTCCAGCTAATGTAGCCCCTTGTTTTTGACAGATCTCCAGAAATCCTGTGTCTTATGTTAATGAGCAGCAGGAGTTTCAGATCAAGGCATCAAAAGGACAATTTTCTCAGAATATTATCCTGTAAGGGGTCTCTAAAGCAACTTTCCCTCTGGGTTTCAATAACCTCTACTAAAGCAACATTCCTGCAGTTCAGCTTGGGACAGGAGAAACATCAGTATTTTGGACAAGCCTTTTAGATGAAACAGGCAAGTGAACCTCATATGACTCTAGACAAGGGCTTTCCACCAACCAAGAGCTCTTTTCCATCACATCCAATTTCCACAATTCTACCTAGAAAGATTTAGAGGGCATCTGTGGCTTGACTGTGACTTAATCCTCAAGTCTGACTCAGAAACCAAGAATTTTTCTTCTGTTTCCATTTCCTGCTTGATTTTGGAAGCCCGGTGTGAAGTCCCTATAGAAAAAGGCCTGCATGTATCATGTGCTTCCATCCACACCACTTAAAACTTTCCTTTTCCTTCCCAGGTTCTACTACCCTCCCTTCAGAGTAAAAATCCATTAAATGGATTTAATGGTTCAGATAGGGAGGGGGTTTTGTCTCCTTTTTAAAAAAATCAAAAAGCAATTCTAGGCAAAGAGTAATTTCATACAGCTAGGATCAGAGTCAGGTAGGAAGGGTTACAGAAAATTCTGGTGTTAACAAGAAATGTGGGCTAGTTCTTAGGGACATAACCACTCAACAGCTTACTGCTTATAGAAAAAAAAATCGTAGTTACTGAATCATTTCAGAATAAAGAAAATCTTCCTGAATTTTATTCCTTTGCTGATCTTCAAAAAAAAAGAAAAGAAAAAGTGAGTTATTTTAGTGTCAATCTGGAAAGAAAGCCATTAGTATAAGAAAAACAAGCCTTTAAGGAAGAGTTGCAACACCGTCTATTACTTGCTACTAGTGAAGTGCCAGCAGTGATGCAAAACTGCCATCATTTTATCTACAACTATGCCCAGAGAACAGGTGTAAGAGCCTGGGATACTCCTTTTCCTTTATCCCATTTTTGGTATAAACAGATGGGCATTGTGGTATCTCAAATGTTTGGGATTTTTTCCCATTAGTCAGTTCCTAGCCCTGCGTAGAGGGCACCAAGGCTCTCAGTTTAAGGCCAGAAGTACAGATAGCTCTGTTTCTAATAAAACTTATTTTGTTGAGAGTATTTGAATGCTGGGAACTCAAGAGGCTTTAATAACCATTAAATATTGGGTGTTTTCTAAGTGTATAGGGAGTTTCCTAAAGTTTTTGATCCTGGTTCCTGCAGGAGTTACTGAGACCAGACAAATAACAGGGACTATGAGGAGTCTGGAAACCACAATACAAGCATCTTCCAGTTCAAGAAAATACTGTGAACTAGCAAAAATTACTTTTTATAGTTTTGCCACTACTTCATTTGACTTTTCCATTCTTACAGCAAAGCCTGTTGATGGAGTCATTTCAAATAGCACTGGATGAGTCCATGAGCATAGTAAACATGGCTCAAATCACTGAAAAACATTTCAAGCTTCTTGGGTCCACTGAGCATGTCATCAGTGAAAAGGGCACAGCTAGACATATATACAGAAAGATTACAAATACTATTATAAAATCATCAGTAACCTGTAATGAACACTTGTTCGATCCCTCACTCAGGAGACAAAGCCTCCTTTTTTTTGAGCTCACCTTTGACTGTGATGATACAGCTAAAAGTACTTCCAAATCAGAGTCAACATGTGCAGGTCATTATCTTCCACTTGGAAAGATGACAAGCACATTCATTATTTGGTTGTACTCCCAAATTACATTCATCAGGATACTCAAGATGGTTTCCATGGCTTTCAAAAGAACTTCAAACTGATGCTATGGCTTGGGTTTATGGGTTACCATTAAAGGATATACTGCTGCTTTGAGTTAAATTCTTTTTACCTTCTCCATTTTAAACATCACTTTGAACAACGTTTTAAGCACCGGTGCAAGACACAATGTATTCATCTAACTGCTTTACACAGAGTTGAATAGAAAAAGCACTAAAATGTTCAGAGAAGACCTTGCTTTGGTTATATCCAAGAATTTCCAGCAGAGGACAGACAATACTCAGTCCCTTTAATGTTGGAACAAATTCAGAGAAAATATTTGCAACCTCAATTCATAGATTTCTGTAAACTAAGTGGATGCACCAGAGTGCATTGAATAACTCAAAGTGTCCCTATGACTGGGTTATTACTCAATTCCCAGGCACTGCATGAGATCATGACTGGTCATATTAACACATTTCCCCTAAGGGGCACATTTTCACTAGATCTAACAAAGGACAAACTTATTCCTCAGTTATCTACATCTGTATCTTTCTTATTTTTCTGCCCTTTCAATGATTAAATCTACATGGGCCACCACATAATTCTCCAAACCTGGGCATTCCCATTCTGTCTTGCAACATTCCCAAACATCTGCATCTTCTGCAGGCTCTTTTGCTGAGTATGGTGACTAGAGGACATGATATTTTCTGTATTATGGAAGTAAATGTGATCAGAAAGATAATTAATTTGCTCAAGTTTTTTGCTGCAGATCCACAGCAATACTTGGGAATAAAACATCTGATCTGCCAATCTCCCATCCATTGAATTACAAGAAAAATAATCAATTAATAGTAAGCTGAAAACTTAAGCACTATTACTTTCATCTGCTGAGTTAGGGCATGATTGCTCACCAGCAGAAATTAATGGTAAACTCCCACTGAGTTCAGAAAGAGCAAGATTAAATCCCTGGTTTCTTTCCTCCCACAGGTTCCCTAGAGAAGCTGACAAATCACAAAAGTTAAATGACTATTTTTCACTTAGGAATAACAGTGAAAAGAAATGCACACTACAGTTAACGCACATTTCTTTTCCCATTCCTTGACCAGGCTTCTGATTTTTATGTGGAAAACTTAACAGGATAAACACACACACACACACACACAAAAACCCTCACTCTACAATAAAAGCCTGACCAACACATAAAGCCTGTCTTTGCAAAGCAGACACTTGTGCCTTTAGGATACTTTTAAAATCATACTAATTGAACTGAGAACTGCTCCCTCCCCCCCTCATTGTCACTTCCATCACGCCCCCTTTTCCAGCCTAATCCATGCATTTACTATGGGGATTGCCAATGTGGAACGTCCCACTGACCTTGGCAATTGGCAGCTGGGATCAAACACTTCATAAAATCCTATGTGTCAGCTAGAAACCAGTTGTGTTTTTTAAGATAGTCAATCTGCTAAAGAGCTTAAGTCATGAATCCATTCAAAACACTAGAAAAACAAACTCATTTGGATGAAATGTTACTTTATGCCTGATTTTCTTTTTTTTTAATGGTTAATAACAGAGAGGAAATTCTTCTGTGTCACAAGAAGCTGCTTGCAGGCTCCAGTGTTTGTATACTGGTTTACAGAGAGGATCTCTTCACTTACTGATGGATCTTACCACAAGTATCCCTAACATACACACAGCACATAGTTCCCAACTTTTTTCAGACAATTAATCTGACCTAAATATGAAGTTAGTTATCAAACAAAACAAATGCAAACAACTCTCCATAGAAACTAGTATCAGACAGAACTGTCATTACTAAACACACGACTAAACAAATGAGACACTTTTTAACCGAAGGCTGAACTTTGGCAGAATGAGATCAGCACAGAAAGTCATTCTTTCCATAATTATTTCCTCTTTAAAAGCAACATGTCAATGGATTTCTTTGGCCAACTTGCTCATTACTGAGACTGTATATTCTACTCTCTGCCCACAGGTAGAGAGTAGAGCATAATTTAAGTGATTTGTTAACTGTTTGCATACTTAATCCATTCCACAAAAATAAGAGTTTCTCCATTCAACCCTTCAGATAAATCAGAATAAAATAATCTTAAAATATGCAGATCAAACATAAAACTTAAAGGGAAGAAAATAAAGAGAAGGAGTAAGAAATTGAGAAGGTACACTGAAGAGACAGAGAAAGAAACTAAAGAAAGAAAGAAAGAAGCTAACTTAGAACAAGTGAGGCTAACAAAGAGATGACTCACTGGAGTCATGAGTCTTGAATGTGTAGAGGAGCCTGCGCAGGTAATCTACAGTAAAATTGGATCACAAAAGACTTTTACTACCTTGAATACATCGTAATACCTTATAGAAGTAGAATAATGGTGTCTCTTAAGACACCATTCACTCCTACAGTCATCTATAAGAACTAACTTACTTTCCAAGAATACAACTGTTAAGAAGTACAATAATAAAATACATTTCCATTCACAACCTGAGGTAAAAGGATATGGTATTTTGCACATTTTTGCTATAAAATGAGAACACTGTGAAAGGTACCTTCTTACGGTACAATGACACATTTCCTTTCTCACATAGACCAATAAAAGCATGTAGTGCAGGCAGGGTATCACATCTCACAGGTCCATGTGAAAGTTACTCTGAGGCAGCATCAAAGACTAAGTTAATTTGTCTTTAATAGATTGTACGTTCTACTAGACTTCTAAATTTTTCATCTGATTAGTGTCTGCTGAGAAGGTTTTTTTGGATTGGACTCAGGTAGGGAAAGAAAGGATTTAAATGTCAGACTTATTTCCAACTTCTGTCTGACAGAGAAATTTTGAGTTCTCCTGGTACAAACAGGAGGAGAAGGAATTGGGAGTAGTTAACTACTAGTTTCAACAGCAAGGAAAGGCACATACTTGTTTTCTCAGGGTATTCCTGATGAGGAAGGCAATAGGTCCAGAATTGTGGCTTGGTGGCACTTCATCACTATTATAGTCTTTAAGTACAAGCTCCAAACAAAAACTTGAAATCCATCACTACTTAAACAAAGCAGTTCTTCTTTCCTCTCATCACACTTTTTATCGTGTTTATTACTTTAAGTTGGCTTCTTATTACCGATAAGTGAAAACTGCTTCTGGAAAGTGAAAGCAATATATGTTTAAATGCAACTGGGCTGTAGATTTTCCTGACTGTTCTCATATCTTTCAGTTAGGGTATAGGCGTTTATTTCTGGTTGAACAAGAAAGCTGTGAAAAAAACAAAACATCACTCCATCAGAGCTTAAGCTTTCTCACCTGTACAATAACAGCCAAAACAGCCTTCTCATAACTGGGTGATGGAACCAGTTTCAAACATCACACTGAAAAGCTGGGGATTGGAGAAAACTGCCTTGCAAAGAACTGCAGCTATTTTCTCCTTGAGTGCTGTCCTATCAGCTCAGGGTAGAAGCTCAAAGCTGAACTCAGCTCCAGAGTACACAAACGATATACAGATTCACAATCTCATTCTAGTCTCATCTGCCCAACACCCTGAAGTCTGCTTTGGACTTCTAATTTGAATTTACCATCATTTAATTGGCATTCAATTTGTTCAGGCACTTGACTAGGGACAGTGGAATGAGGGGGTGGGTGGGGAAAGGACAAAAAAAACCCCACCCACAAGCCCAGGCTTCAAATTCAGCATCTTGACAGACACTGACTTGAGTTCTAGTAGGTAACAGATGAGCAAGCCATCAACTCTAACAGGAGAGTTTCTTGGAGCTTAGGTCGTTTACTGCAATGAAAAGTTAGTTCCTATAGAGTAAAAAAAAACCTGCCTGTAGGCACCTAGAATTAAGAGGGTTTGTCTGCGTAGCAGAAAAACAAGACTTCTTAAATACATGTAAATGAGACCACTTCCAGATTGCAGGGCAGATATACACTGTCACAGAGCTATGGGCCTGCTAACTACAGTAAAACTCTCTTCAAGTATAACTACCAATTTCATTTCCATGCAAACCAAGGCAAAAAGAAAACTTCCTTTTTTACCTTATTCATATAATAAAACCTATGTATAATCTGAAATAAGAAGTACCTTTATCCATATGTATTTAGGTATTTATCCATAGTTATGAATTTATAGTACAGCTTTTCATGAAAAATGTTAATGTTTATTAAAAAATATCACATTTCAAATTATTTTTCCCAGATTTCAGTGCAATCTTTTTATCTTACTCTGCTTCATTTATCTATATTTCTAGCATACTAACAATATCACGTCTATTAGAAGCATCCCAAAATTAGCAAGTGCACCATTCTCCCACACAACACACCCCTACACCCGGTCTCAGAGACTCCTGGAGACAGGATTTTGTCTGAATCACTAGAAATGACCACCTGAATAGTTGATTAGGTACTTTGGGCATATAACATACCCACTGACTTTTGAAAAAAAAACTGAGGAACTTAAATTCCAGCTCAAGCTAAGTAATAGCAATGACTTTGTATTAGTATCACCTGCACCGTTTATGAGGTTGTATAACTTTTTTCTCTGCCTCTAAATCATACCCGATTTCTATTTTATTAGAGCTACGGGTTATATCTATCATCATGCAAATACATGAACCACTTAACTGTGCATTAAAGGCACTGCAGCTGCACACCAAGCTACCTGCATTAAATTAGTTCCTCAACACTATACTGTTCTACATCATCCAACAACAGCCACAGAAGGCAAATAAAAATGTTTAGCCTGCACTGTCTTCAAAGCTGAAAACTTACTGATAATCATCACCCTGCAGGTGATGTCCCTCCTCTTACTATCACAGATCTTTCTCTATTGTCATAGAGCTCAGGTCACAGCAGACATACCTCTTCAGGTTGAAGCTAAAGACCACATAAAAATGACCCCTTCCATCACTCCGCAACCTCAACACAGTGCTGTCTTGTGTTTACAATTGAGGTCTTAAAAATAGTAAGAGAATATGTGACCTCTCTCCATACTCTGTGGGGCATGGAAATTACACCAGTAGAGAAGCACAGTTCAAGGAGTTGTGATGGTCTACACAAACGAGCAATGCATTTTTTCGTTCCAAAACACCATTAATATTGGTTTCAATAAAAAGTAAAGAAAGGAAAATTATATCAAGAAATCCAACATACCTGGCACCATTGTCCAAATTGTCACATTGTTCATTTGAGAAACAACACAATGCAGAGGATTTTTCCAAACTATGACTTTGAGATGACTGGAAACAGACAAAAGACTTCTGCTTGGAATTCCTTACCACAAAATCATGCATTCTGAGAAGAAAATAGACCAACGTGAAAAGAGTATGACTAAGTCAGAGCAAATTACCATTACCTGACTCAACTTCAGGAAAGGTCACAAGCAGAAAGAGATGTTCTATGGAAAAGGAAAACACACAAAAACTTCGAAAATTTTCCATCATTGGCAAAAGCATTAATAAATACGGATATAAAGACAATTTTAAGAAAATGAATGGGAGCAGTATTTTGCAGGGTTGCTGCTCTCTGCTCATCTCAGATGTGTTTGTTGTCAAACTGCAGAAAAAAGAGGCAACAGCTCGTCTATTAAAAGCTATTTTAGTACTACAGCAACACTTTACAGCTACTTAGCAGGTGTATGCAACATAATTGTGTGTACACAATCTTTTCCAAGATTGATAGTTTTTTCTAGGCTGAAAGATATACAAAATGCTTACTCTGCCGTGTTACAGCAACACATAACAGAGAAAAGTAAAACCACACATTCAAAGAGATCAACATCTTACTTTGGAATTGTCTACTGAAAGAGAAAAAAAATGCAGCAATGTGTCTGCAAATACAACCTGCACGTCTGATTACAGCTATTTGTTCCCTTTTGTGTGCTGAACTGTTCTCAGGAGGTCAGCCTCCAAAGGTGAAATTTCATCCTGAGATTTGGATAAAAGTTGCCTTTCATTTGGCATCTCAGCATCACAATCATGCACCAGATTGCTCAGTACTTTAAACAGGCACAGGGAAATCAGGGAAAAGTCGAAGGTATTGCCTGTATTAGTAGATGTTGTGTAGTCCTGTTTAGTCAATATGGTCAGAATTTTGGAGGTATTTAACGTGCTTACCTAGTTTACTTTAGTTGGGCAGTAAAAGCCTAAGGCACTGTATTTTCCACAAGTCAAAAGAGCATTCCCATTTCCAATGATACTTAAAGCTGTGAGAAATATCTCCAATTAAAGTTTTGGAGATAGCCAAATAAAGCGAAACAAAGAACTTTATTAACTCAGTGCACCAAACTCGTGGCCAGGTTCGAGCACACCCCGAATAAGAGGGACGAGTCAACTTAACCACTCCCTCGCTCCTCCCATGCCAAGCCCTGCTCCTTTCTTCCTTAAAAGGTCATATAGTCGTCTTCTTGCAGTCCATTGGTTGTTTTAACCAACCAATCAAGTTGTTTCCCTAGCCGCACAGTTCCCTAGCAGTGAGCTCAGGCTGGTCTCACCACCTTACATTTTTCCCAGCTCGCCTTCGCACTGTGACAGTAAGCAAGCAGAACTGTAAGTAACGATAAGCAGCAGTAAACAGGTAGAACTATAAGCAGCAGTAGGCATCAATGAGCAGCAATAGGTAACCCAAAGCAGAACTGTATGTAGCAGCAGCAATAAGCAACTTCAAGCAGAACCACAAGGAGTCCACCAGTCCCCAAGCACAAAGTGTCTCCCCAGTCCTTCAAACAAAACGGCCCCCAGGTGCCCCGGCACGAGGTAGCCCCTGCTTGTAATAAAACCATCTTAAATATTTCCCACAAATCCATTTGATCCTTATCTCTCTTCAAAGTTCTATAATCTTAGTCAGTTTCAAAATTAAAACAATAAAGCTATACTTCTGCATAGTCCCCCACTAATCACTCGCACTACTTATTGACACATCACTAAATATTGTATACATAGCACATGTACATACGTATATTGTACACAACTACGGATACTAATATTGATTGCATGTGTCTTACTCACTACAAGCAATTGCCTTGATTATAAACTGTCTGACAGTTTACTCACCTATAAAAATTATGGTTGTAATTCTAAGATATTTTACTGCTCGCTCCATTTCTGCATCTAATCATGACTCTAAAGATTGCTACAAAAATTCATGCAATTTTATCCAACCGAAAGGGGGTGAAACTCTCAGACTTGGATATGGAGACACACAAAAGGTACTGCTCAGTGAAAACTGATCATGAGCATATTTCTACCCCACAGAAAATCCAGGGTCATTTAAAGGAGCAAACCCTTAAACTAAAACTTATGCAGTTCACAGCCTAGAATAGCTCATGTTGCAGCTAACCAGGCAATAGCTTGCTCTTGGAGCTAATCGTTGAATTTGAACAGGTCTCCAGCAGGAAAGATGCCGGGTTACACTACCACAAGCACAGGCAGTATTTCTCACGACAAACGCTGAAAGCATCACAAGAAAATCCAGCAATCCACTTACAAAGACTGTAAGATCATGCACAAGCAAAATACATGCTTTAGAACACACTCCAGGGTGTCTATCTGACATTCTCCTGTGCTGTAATTAACTGCTCACTGAAGTCTGCAATGTGTAGCCTGAGGCCTTCTGGAAGCGAAGTAATGAGACTTCAACAATGCACTGCATCACACACCATCAATATCACATTCTGTTAAATAAAGCTGAGAGAAGAGCTAGAACAGCACTAGTGCAAGACCAAACACATTCACTTACTGGTTACATTTATTACCTAGCTGGCAGAACTCCTTACCACAAACAGAAGCTATCCTATATCCATGAGAAGTTTCACAGAATCATAGAATCTCAAAAGGTAAGGAAAACAAGACAGGAACAAAGTTATTTTTGGAATTATACATCACCAACATAGGTTAGCAAAAGGAAGCAATTACTTCATCACAGACCAGCAAACACAGGACATAAACTGTTTAAGAGCCAAATGAAAAAGCACATATATACATGAAGGAGACAGCTTATAGAAGTATATTACAAATGTGTAAAATCATAAATGCATTTTGTAGGCAAAGCAGTAAGAGCCCTTGAAGCACGCTGTACGAAAAAGCAGTGATACCCCGTAGCAGATTCACCTAAAGCAATCTCAAGTTGCCCCTGGTGAAAACACCAAGCAATGAGTTTGGCAGCATCCTCTCCTAGCACATGGCAAAGTCTGGAGTTCTACTGCACATTTCATTTTTTTTCTAGTGGCTCTTCTCACTTCATATGACATTTCATAACCAACTTTGAGCTTCTACAGTTCCAAAAAACAGGTCATAATATGTTCAGCTAGGATCTAGTTGGACCTATCTGCCTTACTTGAGCCTGAAAACTGTAAAAGTAGAGAGAAAAATATCACCATGCAAAACACACTTCATCCTTCTAGTGCATTTCCTTCTTGGTATGACATTTCTCCACTTTCAGCATAGATTACTTAGACCATGATCAAGGTCTATTGTCAGTAGTTCTATGTATCTAATAACCCACATAGCACATCAGTGTATTATCCTATTTATATTAGTCCAGAAATCACTTCATGATATTCAGGTAATGGTTTATGCTATCTGTGGATAGGGAAATATACTTGGTCCAGCAAAAGTTCTTTCAAGATAAAAGTTAGCCCTTCAGGGTAGTTGGAAAAGTTAAAATTTCGCTAGACTGATGCATTGTATCCTGGGACTGTGGCTTTTAAAAACAAAACCAAATAAACAAGAAAACTACACAAAGAGGGCTGCCCTAGAACGATTTACCATCTCATGGAAGTACAGCCTTCCAAACAGACGAATCCAGGATTTCTAACTCAATTTCATTGAATCCAGTGACAAACTCAGGTAAGACTCATTTCAGAGAAATCAAACAGGCAGACTTGACTGACAGTCTCTTCACAGTTGTGAAGTTAAAATTTTTAAAAAGTCTTTGTAAGTCCACACAAGTTTAGCATTTAAATCCATGCTAAGCTCCACCATGTAAAATGAATTAGAAATTCTAGGGGAAACATACACCTTTGTGTGCATGTGAGATACTTACCTATCTTAGCAAAACACAGGTTACTAACGCTATATAAAAACAAGAACACTATAGGTCAAGTCCAAGACAGATTGAAAAGCTGAAAGAAAGTATTATTCATGTCATCTTGTGAGAAGTTCTTTATAAATACCAGGAACTGGCAGGAAGGATGACAAAACATGCACTCTTGGCTGTCTAGACCGAGTTTGAGACAAACCAGCCACATAAGCTACAAGAACGAAATTTCCCAAAAGCACTGGAATAAATAGAGTTAAATTAAACAAACTCATAATAAAAACAAGTTGGTTCATTCCAAACAGATGTGATTTCCAAATTTTGTCTTACTAGATCGTACAAGAACAGAGCAATACTCCAAATACTCATTATAGCTGGAGATGAGAAAATGGTGGGGGCTAAAGGTCCTCTTCATACACTCCAGTGTCTTCAAGGCTTCTAGATTAGGATATCATAGAATGAGTACCTCAGAATCATCCTGAAATCCAACTCATAATCTGGGAAATAAAGTGAACTTGCATTACAGTTCAAGAGAGTTTGAAGCATGAGGGTTTCATTTGCAAAAGACTGGAATCTCTTCTGTTTCAGAAGCTCTTCAGGTTTTAAATTTACATTAGAGCTCTGGCCTCTACAACTTAGTTTTCATGACAAAAAAAAGAAAAAAAATATCACGGTTTGGTTGTTTCTTTTCATGGGCATCAGCAACAAAAGTTTAAGAACAAATTAAAGTATGAGAAACCATCTAATACTCTCATCTTTTTACACTTTCTTTTCTGTAAACTAGGCAGTTCAGCATTGTAGTTGCTCACTGTAACCTGATAGCTAGAAAACACCCAACTCCATCTTTAATAAATTTAAAATCTGGCTAAGAATATGTTTCCCTCAAGTACTGCTGAAGGGTGGAACTAATGTCCTGCTGCACTGAATGCAAGGAGAATGCCTGCCAGGCCCTGCATAACACTCGTAGGCACCATCAGCCAGAGGCAGAAATCCAGAGAACACTGCAGAGAACATACGAGGATTTCCCCTATTTCAGGATCAGGCACCAGAGTTTGGGCCTGGCCTCACCAATGACTGCACCACTAAGCAGCTCCAATTAAAACTCTCAACACAAGCTGCAAAGCATGAGTGCAAGTTGCATATATCATTACTACTCCTCCTCACCATGTGATAACAAAGACATCACTGTTCAAAAGTTTTAAAAAAAGGACTCACACTAAGTCCAAGGCTAGGTATGCAACTTTTCCTCAAAATGATCAGAAGACTACAGGGGGTCAAGGCTACTCTCAGTCAGAAGGTGTCTAACTGAGCTGTTTGTAGAGCCACAGAAACCTTCTCCTTAAAAAAGCCAATAGGCAAGGTAAAAATGGCTGCCAGCCACCAGCACTAACCATTTTTGTTAGCATCAGACAGCACACAGTTGTTTTGTATTTTAGAGGATCAATGAATACCTTAATAAAATGAGCCTAGGAAATAAGGTCTAATGGTAGAACTGTTTGTGGACTGTGTACAGTGAAGGTCAGACATGTTTACTACAGGAGAAAAAGAAATATCAAGGTTACAGATTTGTAGTGGAAGGGCATTTCAAGGAAAATCAAATCTTCTTCTTTTCATTTTAAATCAAATTTGAATGGATGCCTTCTTTTTCCAAACAAGATCCCTCTTTCTCCCAGAAGAAAATTTCCATGAAATCTCAGCAGCACACAGAAAATATATTAGTATTTTAAACATGTGCTGAAGTGATTGCCTTCAGACTCTTTAGTTACTGAATTCTACATTAAAATCAACTGAATTGTTTAATCTGAGCCCCACAGCAACTTTACAGGCTCACTTGCATTAACCCACAACCCTGTAGAGAAAAAAGCTACCATGAATCTGGCTCCACGAATGCTCACACGCCATAATCATCAATAAAACCCAATCTTTGAACACGTATCTCTACTTAACTTTTCACAGGCTTTTCCTCATTGGAGAACATTATATGATAGTGTCTGGGGTCTTTACTGGCAAGTGTCGGTATTCATTAGCAATAACAGAAATGCTCTCAGGAATTACCTTTGATGGGTAAATCAGCACTCTGCATCACTGAAATACACTGGCACGATGCTCTGAAAATCCCATCTACAGCTAGAGCTTTGTTTTCTGCCATATAAAGCAATTCACTGCACTACCATCACACTTGGCCTTCTGTCCTGCTGCTGCCAAGCCCATTGTAGAGTTTTATTCATAAAGCCAAAAGAGCTTCATCAAGAGTTATAGGTTTGAAATGTGTGTATACAAAATGGCAGTCATCTAGCTTATTTTGTTGCTGATTAATTTGCCTAACTCTATATAAAATACATATTACTCAGATGATTTTTTTAAATTTCTTCTGTATACACATCTACCTTAAATGACCATTTATAGCTCTTTCATGCTATGCACTGAAGTCCTCCTTCCCTGATTTTCTCTCATGTATGAATGAGGTGATCTTTGTCTCCATTTTCCTTCTGAAGCAGCTCAGAAGGAACTCTCCCCTTTCCCTGTCCCACTTCCAACAGTTTGCAGCAAAAGATTTCTCCAAGTATTATCGTCGCTTACATAGTACATCATGACCGATATGCAAAATGATATGCAAAATGCATAGTACATCATGACCAAAATGCAAAATGCAAAAAGAGTTAAAAGCCAAGAATGTTAGTTATCTATATTTGCCTATAGAACATGTGTGGTACAGAAAACAATAAGAGTGGCAACTCTTCGTACAGAAATAAAAAGCAAATGTTAAATGGCAACCCAAAAGGTAGATCCTATATCCTATAAAAAGGTAGCCCAAATGTAGTCAGGTACAAACTTCACTTCAGGGGAATTGTTCCCACACCCACAAAATCATAACTTGGCTCAAGCAGCATCTTCACCATGACAGAAATCATCACCATCATAAAGAAGTCCAATGTAAATTTAGCCTGGTTATTGTGAAGTTGAAATTAGTTCTCATTAGAAGCATAGGAATCATGTTCTGTAGGGAGATCGTGTTCTGTAGAGACACATATGTGTTGTACAAAACCATTCAACAAATTGTGAACCTGGAATGCTTTTGGGTGCAGATGAAAAGTCTCTGACCTCTCATATTTGGCTGCTTTTTCTAGTTCTATGACCCAAACTATTACTTCTGTGTGCAAACCTGGCTTCCTGACCTACACATCTAGGTATATTTTACACTCACTGAGACCTTTGTAGATTGATAAACAACCAGAATTATATCATTTTTTTCATGTAGCAGCCTACATAGCATATAAAATCATTAGAGCCACAAATGTTTACACACTAACAAGGTTTTGTTTATAGTGTTAGGCCCTGATGAGCTTAGGAAGTGGTTAAAACCAGAAGAACCTGCAGTTTACATGTGTAACATACCTTATGTGTTTGTCCCTTTATCAATCCCTTTAATAAAACTTGAACCTTACAGTAAATATTTACATATATGCTTCAAGTAACATATATTTTGTAGAAATCATTCTAATCACAGGTAGAAAGCTAAGTATGCTGCAGAATGAGGCCTAAAAGAGTCAGATAAATACACCTAAAACCAATAGCTTAAAACATAACATCAAAAAAAAAAATACATCTTAAGAAGTTGGATCCCATAACATCTAGTGAAAGAAAACATCCCAAATCACTAGTTCACATAGAGCCCATATCACAGGGAAAACTGGGACAGAATTTCTTTTTTTTTAACAGAACTTATGTATTTTAATATTTATTTATTTTGCAGAACTAATTTACTATGTATACATTGTACCAATGAGTTATTTGAACTGTTATAACTATGCTTTTGTTTCAATTTTCAACTGTTGCAGTTCAGATTCTCATCCTTGGTTCTCCTTTAAATCATCACATATTCTTTATCAGAGATAATGTTGTTAGCTAAGAAATAGAATAGTAATTTGAAAGCTTGATAGCAAAAACACCATTTCCTGTAATCAAAGACATAGCTTAACCTTTAAAACACAAGTTAAAGTAACTAAATTGTGTGGGCTTTGTGTCATGAAAAGAATAGATTTGCTCTTGGGTCCTTGACCAAGTCCTAAGAACTTTCTTGGCAAATAAGCAGTGATAAATTTGTCATAATTAGTTGTTCAGAAAATGCAGTGACACTAAATATTTTACTTCACTGTCTGTAGACAGTGATTAAATCTCAAATCAAATGCTACAGCAGACCTAAGAAGCTTATATTCCCTAGAGGAGTACGCTTCAAATATCTGCCATTGGATGATATTCGCTATCTTACAGCCAAGACTTGCATGCAGTCCTACCTCCCTTGTTTTCTTCTAGTGCTTACAATGCAGAGAATTTGCTTATAGTTCATGTTTCCCAGAAACAGCCATTAAAATAATACAATCCCTTGCAAGACTTGAATTATCCCCATGCTACCTGGAGCTTTGTGCTCAGCAAACTGTGTGTCTTCTTAAGGACTCAGATGCTGAATGACTGTCAAGCAGCATGACCGGTGCCACCCTTGGGTGCTGGGTGCCAGGGTTGCTGTTCCAAAGGGAATTTTAGGAACAGTTACAGGCAAAGTTGGTAACCCATTGTAAATATTACTGCAGTATACATGCGCTAGTAGCCTATAAATCCCTTCTCAGTGACACATCCCTACAGGAAAAGGCATGCGAGCTTCCATATGGTGGTGATATATCATGTGATTTTTTTAAAGGCATACTGTAACTTGGACTTATTTACTGCTCTCTCTTTCGTATCTGTAAACACAGAAAAGCTTAAAAGGTTACATTCCTTCCTGCTCCTTGCTATGTTATTTAAACCAAACAGAGTTTAGCTACATAAACATCTGAACTTAATTCTTGTTACTTTCTCTTTTTTCTTCTTCAGAAAATAAAATACCCAGATGTGTCTAACTACTTAAAAGGGAAGCTGAACCATCTCATTTTTCTGCCAAAGTATCAGAAATAATGACAGCTAAGAGTAAGGGGAGAATTTTAAAAACCAGAACAATTACAAAAAATTAAGTATGCTGAACATCTACCATACCCTAAATAGTCATCCTCTATCTGCCTCCACACGTAAGAAAACACAAAATAAACCAAAATACCACTTACTTTTGGGTTAATTCACAAAAGAACTCGAAGGACACCAGTCAATTTGCACAAATCATATCTAGGAAAAGATACGTATAAAATGCTGTTTGAACATATGCTAACAAACAAAATTAAAATATTCAAATTTTCTTTTTACTTTCCCCACACACACCTCTCTATTACACTCACACAGATTCAAAGAAAAATGGCAGATTCCATGAATAAGAAAATTAAATAATGGGACAGATTCAAATTCCCTTTCTTGCCACTTCCTTTCTTCAAAGCAAAAAATTTGGTTTTAAATTTATTTTTCTTTCTTAATTTGATATGGTGATGTAATAGTAGCAGTCTACTGGAGCAACAGGAGACACAAGAATCATAGTAAAATTCAGGTTGGAAGGTACCTCAGAAGTGCTGTGGTCCAACCTCCTGTTCAAAGCAGGGTCAGCTCTGAAGACAGACCAGGACGATCAAGTCAAGTCCTGCGCACACCCAAGGATGAAGACTGCACAGCCTCTCTGAGCAGCCTGTCCTGTGATCTAACTGCCTCAGGATTAAAAAGTCGTTCCTTATATCCACTTTGAACCTATCACTTCAATTTATACCACTGTAAAAAGTCTGTCTCCATCAATAATCTTGTCTTCACTAGAAGGCTGCCTCAAAGCCATGTCTTTCTATGCTGTAGAAGGTAGTTCCCTCAGCCTCCCCTCACAAAACAAATGCTTCTAGCACCTGGTCACATCAGTGGGTCTCTGCTGGGCTCCCACTTAGTGAAGACTTTCTCCTGTTGCTCAAAAGTGTATATATTGTTCTGGATGTAGCAGGGACACCTTCCGGTACATAAGGTTACACAGAGCCCCATCCAATCTGGTGTTGAACAGCTCCAGGGATGGGGAGTCCACAACCCCTGGGCAACCTGTGCCAGCGCCTCACAGAAGGAGAGGGCAGAACTTGTTCCCATGCTCTTTGGACACATAGGAGCCAACTGTTCATTTTACTCTCCTTTCAAGTGAATCAGAAACTTCATGTGAGGAAAAAACACAGGTACTTCATGTGAGTAGCTGACTAGTGACACACAAATCATAGCTGTCTTGGTTCTGTTGACATGGAGTGGATATCCCTGACAACTAAGAGAGTGATGATAAGATGGAATACAATGGTAAGAAAGGAATGTAACAATGGCCCTTATTTAGGTGCAGATCAAGAATTTGCTTGGTTTTATTTTCCATCCCTGGTGGTACAAGGCAATAGATTTGAGCCAATGAATTTATTTTTCCCTTGTTCAGGTAGGGTGGTTTGAGTTGAGACCAGATGTTTTTAGTCAGTCATCCTGGACCATGAGATTGTGCAAGGAATTATAATTTTGAAGAGGCTGTAGAATTAATTTTTGAAAATAAGAAAGAATGCAAAGACCAAGGACCCTGACTCTCATGCTCTAGCAGTTCACAGAGGAGAGGGAGGATGATGCACAGCTACCTATTCTTTACTCTGCCAGAGGCTACAGTCCCCACCACAGAAGGGGCAAAACAGGTGGCATCTCTACTCCTCATCTGAGGCAGTTAAGGCTGTCATATTAATGGAGTTGCTATCAGCACCAGTTAACATTACTATGTGAAACTGAACTAAAGCAGCAGCGAGCTCTGATTCATGATCCCTGCTGAAGTTAAGCGCAGTGGCTAAAGACGTGGCCTCCCCCACAACTCCTCAGCCAATGCAGCTACATCTCACAGGGATCATGAATCAGAGTCCAGAGGGAGATGGGAATAGATTAAGAAAAAAAGTAAGACAGGAAATAGGGAAGAAGAAAGAGAATAAAGTAGCGAGTGCAGGAAAGAGCATTAGCAGACAGAAAAAGGTTTATTAGTGTGCCAAGAGAAAAAAAAAAAAGGATAGGAATTTGTTAGGGTATTTCTCAAAAGCCTAAATTTAGGAGGAGTAAGGAGGCAAGGCACCTCACATCTATTAATACCACCAAGTTATTGATTACCTTTGGGCTTGATCTCAAAAAGAGCCAGTAACAAACTGTTTGAATCAATTACAACTACAGAATTCTATAAAATGAGGCCAGCAAACTAAGTGAAAATACTTCCATCTGGGATTTGGATATTCCAAGCTCCAGGATGCAGCAGGACTACACCCTAAAGAGTTAATAACGTCAGTATGGAAAAGATTATTACCTGACTGGGCAATTAAGTCTCCAAGTGATGCACTAGAGGAATTGGCACCTCCAAAGCATAAGGCAGCGAGAAATCGCTTGTTCAGAAGAGAGGTAAAACCGTTCTCTCTTGAGTTAACAAATGATAAATTAGCAGGTCAAGGGAAAATCTTTCCATTGAAATGATTCAAAAGGTGTACAGGGACCAAACATGGAAAAGGAATCCGCCTGCTTCGGGCTCTGCTCAGTGAGTGTAACCTGAAGACAAAGACTTAGCGAAAACCAGAGACCTCAGTTATAAATGCTGCCAAGCATTTGCCAGCTTGTCAGTTGAGTCATACAGAGTAAAGGAAACCATTAAATCTGAATTAAGTGCTGCTTGGAGAATATGTTGGGGTTTTCTTCTTTCCCTTCTATTCAACTGTATCTACAAGTTTTCATATGTGTCATCTGTTTAGGATTTGTAAATAAATATTTACTGACTTGTAGCTTAATTTTTGTTGGGAATTATTCCAAGGAGGGTTGAGCCCTAAGGCATTCCTTTACTTGGGAATGGCCATCCTGAAAATCTGTGCCATACATAATTGCAAGGTGACCACCAAGCCATACAGGCACATGGTTCTGTGTCTCTGCACACAACAGGCTCTACTTGAGTCCTCTGGCAAAAGGAGCTTACAAGGAAAATGTTTCTTTGGGGTGAGCACTGGGGGTCAGAAGAGCTCTTGGGAATGTGGAAAGGCAATGACTCTGTATTTCAAGGGTTTCATGGGACGTAAAATAGTGATAAAGATTAAAACAATGTGGTAAGAAAGGGAGAGACTTATGCCACGTGCTGCAGGAGAACTCAAAAACTCTCTATGTCCTTGATGGTGCTCAAAGTTGGTCTAAAGCTGAAATAGCCCAAAGAAACAGAATTATCCTTTCAGCATTACAGCAGATGAAAATCAAGGTCAGAAATGAGAAAATGGGAGGCAGCTAAAAATTAAGATAATAAAGAAGCCAAACAACAATCACAAGAAGCAGAGCACAGGAGGTGATTGGGAATGACAACCACAGTCAGTAGCCTGAGATGAAAGGACATAAACAGCTGAACTTTCCAAGTCACACAGTTTGTAATTCATACTGCAAAGACTGATCCTTCTGACAGTTTGTGCAGCATCCACAAAGCAGCCAAAGACTGCCAGGTATCTTCTAGCTGAAAGGAAGAAACTTCATCTATTTTCAATGGTGTATACTAGGCAGTGTATCAAATTACACTATATTTTACTAAGAAATTTTTTAATTATTCCAGCAATGAACAGCCAGCAATGACAGAGCTTCAAAGAGCAGAATGGTTTAAGTCTCCTATAGAAACATTTGCTACATGTCATACCTGTGCCAAGAAGAGGATTGAGGTCTTATGTGGTGGGAAATGAGGCAATTATTGTTCTCATTAAATTACTTTGGGCCAGGACATCCCAAATCCTCAGGAAACAGTTCATTTAAATGTGGGGATGATGACAGGTTCAGCACTAATCTCTCAGGAAGAGAATAAGAGAAACCTCAGCATCAGCAGATGGGCAATGGAGGGAGTAGTGAAATAATTCCCAGATACAGTCCCATTCCTTAAGCTCTCCATAGAAAATATCCATAGTAGTACCTTGGAGTATGACAGCTGAGAGTACAGCAAGAATGTAAAGTCACTGTGTCACATGTTCAGTGAGCAGAGTTAGAGCAAGGCAGGCAATCAGATGCTGTGACTCAGTTGATTCCAGGTGACCCCTGCAGTCACTGTCAGATATCACTCTGCTTGAGCTAACCTGCCAGCCCCCACTTTTATGTCTCTGAGTCTTTTATAAAGATTATTCACAAGCTGAATAGATCACCACCAAGAGCCAGAATAGCAAGATATAGCAAGAACTGAATGCTCACCTACCACCTCATACATACATCTTCAGAGTATGAATGAATGTTGGTAGGAAGTAGCTATTCCCTTTCTTCTGGTAGTTTCTGAATGGTATAATAGTCTTGTTTCCCTTCCAGAAAGTGTCTTTTGTTCTGACAGTGAATTTGTATAGACAAAGTAGTGACACTTTTGTACAGGAGACATTTGGGTAGTTCAGAGGCATGACCGGGAAAATAAAATTCCTACTCAGTAAGCATTAGCCCTTTTCCACTTCTTTCCTTCCTAAAATTTATGGTCACTTCTATCCACCTTTCATCTGCGCAAGGAAAAAAGTGAAAAAAAAAAATTAAGGAAAGAGCCTTTTCTTATGTTCTTCACTTAAACAAAACCAGGCTTTCACATTCAAAGAGATTCATACTCTACCACCAAGATAATAGTTGAGATGCAAGTCCAAAAGTGTCCCTGCTGTGTGCTGAGCGTTCATGGGTGGTCAAAGCTGTAACTGAGCTGCCTCACCATGGTACAGCAAGAATTCAGATTTATTTTATGCAATTGGCATTCTATTTATACTTTTTGGTCCACTGTATCTCAGAGTGTGTTACAGAGTATTTAATCACAACATGCTGTACCTACAGCACAGTTCCACCAGAGTCATTTAGCATATGAAAGGGGATAGAAGGGGGAGAAGATGAGAGAAAAAGGAAAAGAGGTGGCTTGGTTTTGGAAAATTTACTTCTCACCTAACTAAAAACATTCAGGTATTCTGATCATTGTCTTCCTCCTATTTCTAACTCGAATCAAAATCTTCTCACTCATTGCACCTCTTCTCAGCATCTCAATTCATATTGTTTGAAAGTTAACCCTTGCTTTCTAACTCCCAAGTTGTTTACCCATGGCATAAATTCCCCACTAATCTCACTTTCTCTTCTTAACTGCCTTAATGTTTCTTAACTGCCCTGTCTTAATTTTAAACTGCTGCAACTAAGCCTGTCTAGCAAGCAAACATACAGTCCAGGTACATAAAGACTTGTTCTCTCTTCATGCAAACCTGATCTCTCCCTTGAAAACACCAAGTTAGAGGATTTTACAAATATCTATGGTAGCTTCCTATGCAATTTGTCTTTACATTCTGGTCTGTAACCTAAACTGCAGCTCTCCAGAATAGGTAAAGCTTTCCTATCCGTGCCTTGTAGCATGCCAAGTACATTGTCGGTACTTGACAAATAATTGCTGCCTCCACAGATTATTCTTCTTACCAGATAGCAGATCACTGAGAACTGCAGAGCCCCAGGAATTCAGCCCAGCAGCTAATGAGCAAAGTCCAGAAAAAGCAAATGAGCATTTTGATGAAAGCTCATCTCTCTCTCAGCTGCTTCTAGAACAAGAAGCAAACAAAGAAACAGAGGGAAAAAACCCCACATTTAAATAACTGCAGCCAGCCTGAAATCATTCCTTCCACAGCAGATTGGCCTCCTTTCCAGTTAGCTTGGCCTCTCTTCCAACACGTGGATGTGGGCTCAAATATGTCGGCTGCAAACCTGCAGTGGTGGTTTATTTAGCGTATTTCCATCAAGGCACTTCAGCTTTGCTCCTTTTTTTTCCTATAGGCATATATTTTCATTTAATAGTACCGAACATAATGAGAAATGAATGGTTGATCAGACACATAAAAACCTAGAAAAGACAAAATTAGGAGAATAGAAAAACCAAGTATGACACATATAAGAGATTTGAGATCATCAAGGAACAAACTCCATTATTGCTAATCACTCAATGCAAGTACACTTTTACATGTGCAGAAACAATTTCATATATATGTATAAGTTCCTCTTACATGGGACAGATTTGTCCCTATAGCACTGAAGAATGGTGTGCTGTGTTCTTCATTTCGTGGCCTCTTAACAACACTAAAAAGAAAAGGAACACTTACTCTGAACTTTCCAGATGAAGAAGTTCTCTTCTAAGCTTAGAATTGAGCTTATACAAGAGAAGTGCTCCTGTCCACGTTCTCTGATTGGTACCAGTATTTCCAAGGCAGCTATGTCCTACCCAGAGGTTCACTCAGCATGAACCAAATGCCAAGACTTTTCAACACACTGACATATCAGATTCCCCAGAACCTCATTAGAATTCAGAGCACTCCCCCTGCAAAACTCCCTTTGCCCTCCCTCTGGATTTGACAGATGAGAAGGAGCACGAGATGCCAGTGCCCAGAGAGCAGGGGCAAAGGGCTGGCACAGCCATGAGAGGGTAAGGAGGGTCAGGGCACACAGAAAGCCTTGTTTACCTATGGGTTGCCAGGTGTCATTAAACTCTGTACTGTGTGGTACAAAGGCAGGTTGCTTGCTTTCCATCAAAATCAGTGTAACATACTTCTATTCACAGCCATGTAAAAACAAAAATATTCTATGGAGCCACAAGCACACAGAAAACTGTCTGTTTGAACAGTTTGTGTGGTTCCCTCTAGGAGAAGACAATACCTCTGGAGGATGTTCACCCTGCCTGCTGTTCAGCCACATCATGGGCAGCTCCAACACATGCAATTAATGACAAGAATATTACTAGCAAAAATGCTTCCTTCTTGCTTTTTTTTGCTTAACTTACTTTTTACTTAGAGCATGCATCTAAGTATTTAACAGATTTAAGGAGAACCTTCTCACTCAGTCTATTCTCCATCACAATCATGATCACCATTACTGTAATTGCATCACCCCCAAAGGAAAAACAAATTAAAAAGTGTTTTTATGGATAGAACAAGATTATCTTAATTCAGAAGAACCCTGATTTCGTTACTATTGCACAATAGTCAATAAAGAGATAACTATAGACTTAAAGTCACCAACTGGAAGAATCTCAAGTAAACATAAGTTCACACCAATCCCAAACCCTTATGGTTTACAGAATAAAGGGCAGTCAAAGCATTAAATCCATCCTTTCATCTTGTTTATCCCAAAGAGAAAATTATATATTTCTATCACAGAATCATGCAATCATAGAATATCCATAATAAACAGGAACTGATGCACTGGCTGTAAGCTGAGAGGAAGCAGCAGGCAGTATTTCAGACATAATGAAGCTTCAAAAGTTTAGTTTGGTGAAGGTTGTTCCATACAACCGTATGTGGCTGAATTTTCCAAACAGTAACAAACAGCCAGTGAAGTGAGTTTGTATTTGGATACGCTTGGCTCAGCAGGCTGTGGTTTAGCCCCATAGGTAAGCTCAGATTTGACATGGGCTAAAACAAAATAGTCCTTGGCAATCAGTCATGGTAACTGAAATCATACTCTTGGAGGACTGGTTAAGAGGGTCCGGATCCAATTCTTCCACAGTCACTGCAGCTGGAACAGAGCTGGTCTGTCAGTGCCCAGCTCCATCAATCCTATGTGTCTGATCTGTCTGAGTTTCACTAAGAAAACAAAGTAAGGGAGCCCTGAGGCACACAGACATAAATAAAAAAACACATTCATGTTTCCAACTGTCCACACTTTCTCAGGAAAGTTGCACCTATGTTATATTACTCAGCATGTGGTTTCAATTGTGACAACAATGTGCATTTGTTCAACTGTGCGCTGGCTGCGAACTGCGCTGCGAGTTCTGGTTAAATACAGCGTGGCCTGTGACTGCCTTTCAGGGTCAAGTGTCTGGCTTGTGCCTGTTACGTTCTGCTCAGTATAATCTTATAGATTGCCCAAGCAGCACACCCAGACTCTTTGATGTTCAGGAAGGCATACAGTGTACACACACTGTGTATTTTTCATAAGGTAGAAGGTCCAAGAAAGAGGGTACTAGGGAGCGAGCGAGCAAGCAAGCAAGCAAGAAAAAAACCAGTATCTATCTAGGTCTTTCCATTTCCTTTGCATTAGATTTGCTAAACTAAATAATGATTTTACACTATCCTCCTAAAACTGCAGTTAAGTATTTTTCACTCATTTTTACTAACAACTGCTCGCTCATGAAAGTTGTCTTGCCCTGCAGAACTGTTTGACTGACTATCATCAAGGAATTTTTTTAAAAATACTTGCTATCACCCAGTTTTCTGATAAAACATTGGTGGTTTCAGATTTTTTTTCTTATCCTCACGGATTCAGGATATTGTCAACATTTTTACTAATAGTTGCTGTATCTTTATAGTGGGGAGACAGCACAGAAGTCAAGACACCCCATTGAAAGGTATAGCCAATGTATAACTTCAGTGTAGAATTCAGCAAGAAAGAAAGTCTGCATCATTAGCCTGCTAGGAAAAGAGTTTAACCCATGTTTTCCAAGTGTTCTCTACCTCTATCTTACACCTTTCCTAATCTAGGTAATGCTTTCTAATGAAGTTCCTCTATACACTCCCTTATAAACATCCATTTAACTTACTTTTAATTTTTTGCAACTTGTGTTTTGAATGAAATCTTGTTTCAAGGCACTTGGCTTCAAAAATCTCTTGACCTCACATTTTGGAACAGGGACCTGAAATTAAACAGGGAGATGACCAGTATATGTGACAGCATAAATAAAAACAGCACTATAATGCCTGCTCAGCAAAGAATCAAATTAAACCTCTGCCTTCTCTCCCAGCTATGACACTTCCTAACATTTAAATACTCACAATTGTTATAAGGTTATAATTTTATAATGTAAAAATATATACCATAATTTCACAGGGGCAGAGGAGAGATAGTTATTTTCACAGTTAAACATGAGGAACTAGTAAATTCAGGATGCTTTTTTTAACCCTTTAAGTCCCAAAAATAACCTCTGAATGTATCCTTCTCTGATGCATCATGAATGGTCAGAGGGGAAGAAGTTCCTAAAACAATTAAAATTTCAGTGAATGAAGCCATTAAGAGTTTCACAGAAAGAAAGAAAAAAAAAAGAAAAATATTTAATATTCTATGCCTATCTCTGTTATAAAATATTCCATACTGTTCTTCCCACCCTGCAGGCTTTCAAGCTTCATGTAGCTGCTTCAGTGGAACCATACTTTACCATCACAGCCCTTCCTCTCCTGGTGCCAATTAAGAAGCTGTACAGAGATGGTTACACAAGTGATGAACAAGGAGCTCTGTTTACATTTAGACTTAGACCAAATATTTCCAACGAAAGCCTCAGAGAAGAAGAATAAGTTTAAAGGTTTGTTCACCTCAGAAGAATGTCCTCTTTGTAACAGAGGGGTTTTTTTACTTCAAGAGCCTTGAATATAGAGGCCAAGTAGAACACAAGCTCTTATTTTGCTAACATTCCTGTACTCTTCAGATGCAAGAGAATAAACTTGAAATATATGCTGAAATATAAACTGTACCAACATGAGATTTAAAAAACCCTAAAACCAAAAACACACACCAGGAGAGGGCAGAAAGGGAAAGATCCAAGATGAAGAATCATTATTAATACAAACATATCCATTGGTTGGGATTACATATTACAGATAATGTAATGAAGTAATGAACAGTTTACACATGCAGATGGTGGGTGTTGACATGACCTCTGATACTGATGGTAACAGGGCACCCAGATTGCTCTTGCACTGGGTGAGGTGGCTGGGCCCAGAGTTAGCATCCAGCCAGGGTGAAAGATTAATGTCTAGTGATTGTAGGAATCTAAGTCTTTCTGTTATTCCTATTGCTTTAACAGATGAAAAGAGTAGATATAAATTAACAGGTCTTGGCATATCCAGCAATACTGTCACTCAGCCAAGCAAAGAGTTTTAAATAACCCAGAGCTGTGCCTGTGGTTTCTTTCTTTCTAGGTGTCTTGTTACACACCACAGCCAGGCACTGCTGCATCTGAGTTTAAAAAGGAGCAGTGGCACACTTGGCAATTTATGAACATTGGATTTCAGTAACCAAAAAAGGGATTGAAGAGCTTTAGTTTGAGACAGTGTGTTTTCTGATCCTAACTTGAAAGGAAGAGGTCAGATAAGGGCCTCAGAGATGGTGAGATTCTGGACAGTGGAATAGTTTTTAGCTTGGCATAAAAACTGATCTTGTCTTTAGAGGATTGAACTTCAATTGTCAAAATCAAGGGAGCACGTAATACCAGCAAGACAATAAAATGAGTTAACAGGGGCTCTCTGAAAGAAGCTCAGTGAATTTTTAGGGTGGAGTCCCATCCTAATAGAGGAAATCCCATTTATGGGGACATGCCCTGACAAAGAATCATTACTGATGTTTGCTAATCTCAGAGGATCAGAGTGTTCAGGCCATCCAGCCACGAGAGCTTTGATAGCACTTTGAAGAGCACTTGTGAGAACTTAGCAAGAGTCACAACCTCTGGAAATGGCACAAATTGTATCTTCATGTCATGCAATTGTCACAGTCCAGCCAACATACAAAGAGACTTAGAAGAGGAAAAGAAAGAAATAAAAGAGATACAGAGGGGAAGGTAATAGAGATTAGTGTTACGTCAGATTAACACAAGCAGGTTTATGTGGGTCTAATGGTTGGCAGGGTTGATCCAAAGCCTGTAAAACTAGAAAATGTTTCCCTGCTGTGAGGGTTTTATAGCCTCTCCTTTAACAAATCAAGCATTTGTGAAAAGCAAATATTGCAATTAGTTTATTTATTTGCTGTGCAAGTCTGTGGGTACTTCTTTTCTTGTGCATATCAGCACCACTAATAAAAAATTGTATCTTCTGTAGCAGAAACTGACAAGAAGCAACAAGGCTGATGTGGTAAAGAGCATTTACAGTGTCTCAAAGAAAGAGGAGATATGCAGGAATATCAAATGAACCTTTCGTTTTTTCCCTGTACAGTTCTATTCCAGAAAATTTGACAGACAGATTTATCCCCTCCTACAGCCTCAACAATAAATAGACACCATAGTTAGCCATGTCCATCCTAATGTAAATCCAAGACAACTTTAAGGAACAAACAAAAGCACTTTACAACAAATATTTGCCTCCAAACTATAAAACCTTAATGTATCAGAAGGTGAAAAAATATAATATCTAAGCAACTCCTGATAGACTTGGTCAATAAAGCTTGAAATGGTGTTTGTTATTCAACACTTTGAATAACAGCTCTACATTTCATGGTCCAAGCAGTTACAGAGGTTTGTGTGGGTTTGGGTTTTGCCTTTTCACTTCCTGAAAAGTAAATTAGGAGTAATCATTCTTGACAGAAAGTGTATGAAAATTAAATCCATCTGCTTCTAATAAAATAAGAATATTTTGTTTGCTAACCACCCGTTATACCAAGCACTGATCCTTTTCAGTGAAACTGGTTCAGAGCAGTGGCTCAGAGCAAATCAACTGCCTTTCCCATGCCCTGGTTGAACAGCCAGGGAACCTCTTCTCCCTGGGCAGGTACCAGCTGAGCAGTTGCAGTTTACAGCATACACTTCCAGTCTGCATGTGAAGAGCCAGGTAACATCAGTTTAGTGATTTGAGTCAAATTACTTTTCTCCAAACAAAACATTTACTATTACTTAGCTTTCAAACTGTAGCACTGCTGTAGATCCTGCATCAGCTCATTTACAATCATATGTACATTAACAACTCCCAAATATAGTGTGCATCTCCATCTCTTCCTCTGGATTTTTCTCACATCTATTCACTTGACTAATAAGAAGTTTTCTGGCTGCACAATACATAAGGTACCTCAGCTGATGGTACAGCACCCCTCATTTATATTAGTGCAGTGTTTTTCTTTGACAAGACAGACAAATCTCACTTTTAAGGTCTCTGTTATTGAATTACAATTATTTTTTAAAATGTTGCTGCTAATTTAGAAATTACAAAGCAGGTACATGATCCTTGGCATCTCCATTTCCCTTTAGTAAGTTAAGAATGATACTGGTTCAAGAAAATTTGCAAAATAGCAATTTTATTTTTACTGTAACCCCCATGGCAATATCCAACAATAGTCTTCCCTGCTTTTGGCATGTGAGCCTCTAGGTTAAATCAAGCATTCCTGATAATCTAATCAAGTATTTTAGTTACCTGAGCTCTGATTCTGGACAATTACTATCCCTGTAACCCCTCACTGTTGTGACATCCTGAAGCTTTATTCCATAAAGATAATCTGCATTATCTATGCAGAGAGCTATTAACAGGCCTGCTGAACACACGCACACACAAAAAATATTTTTTTTTCTTGAAAAATGTCAAGAAAACCATTTCCTCTTTTTTTCTGGGGAAAAAAATCCCTACGACTTCAGAGACTTTTAAGCTTAAAGCCTATCAGATGAGATAGTAACTAATTACAGAGTACTTGAGCATTCTTCTTCTGAAAAGAGATTATGACAGTCTGTGAGAGCAAAAGTATTTTCTTAGAATAAAATTTTTCACAGGAATAAAACTTCGCTTAAGTCATAATCTGCTATTTCAGAGAGAATGCTCAGTCAGATTAAATACTGAATTAAGCACTGATCTTGAATAAAAGCTGAAACAACTCAACTAAGAGCTGAATTCATCATGAACATCCTATGATATTGCTAATAATACAGTACTCTTCTGTACTAAATATCATACTATTGTAATATGCACAGATTTCTCTCTCCTGTAATTAGGAATCATTCTTAATTCCATACTTCCTTTTTCACATGGATTCTTTTACAGTATTTGATTTTTCACCACATTTATTGTGGTAGAAATGGTAGTTCAATTACTAGAATTGTTTAAAACAGTGGGCTTTTTTCCTTTGTTGAAGTGCTGTTCTCATAATAATCACAGCTTTATCAACCCGCTTTTTAGAATTCATTAACAATTTCTTCACATCTCTAAAGGTTTTCTAATGTTTTGCATGAAGTTCATTAAAAACTTTTTCTCCAGATATATGTTGAGATGAACATGTTTGGTTTCAGGCTAACAGTATCAACAAACAATGCAATATTACTGTTTGACATGGAACTGCCATTCCAATAGCCTATTTTCACTGGCTGTCCTAGTTGAAGTGGCCAGGACCAGTTTATGACTATGTGGGTATAACCAAAACTGTGTATTCTACACCCTCTATGTCATTTCTGATGAACTGTCAATAATGGATCGTTTTCAGTAGGTGCCCAGAGCACACCTGACACCTCAGGCTACAAGCTGGGCAGGGGAGTGTTTGTTTGTCTTCACACCAATGACTCAGTTGTGATGACAGCTCTGGGGAGGCATTAGCAACTTCACAAGCAGCCTGAGGGGTCATCTCTGTTAATGGGTTGTAATGGACTGGCAGAAGAGTAGGCAGCTACAGTAACCTAGACCATGAAAGATTCAAAAAATATCCCATATCACAGAGTTAAATCACCCATTGTGAAACTCCCTGCCCTGGGGGAGGTACTGGGCATTCCCACCTGAACCTAAGCATCTTGGAGTTTTGGGACTTCTGGTACCACTCATGGGATCTAGAGGAGGACCAGAACTTCAACAGGACTGTGACCATCATTCAGACCAAAAGGTTTCCTTTCCTTTTACTTTGCACCCAGGGGGGCCACATGGTGCTCAGCACAGGAGTGGACGAACACTGTTCTGTGCTTGTCCCAGGGTGCTGGGTTATACATCTGTGGGTTAAAACCAGTTTTCTCTGTATCATTGTATTTATTGTAATCTTTCTAGTAAATTGTCACTCTGACTTGTAATCTCTCTTGAACTTCATTTCTCCAGCCAGTTTACTTTTAAACTAGCACATTGACATGTGCTCAGTATGATTTTTTTAACTATTAAGATTCATAGTCTAATTCTCTCATCAGGATCAAACAACTATAGGGGAAAGAGTGACTATATAGCAATGCTCAAGTACTAACTCTGCATGTCTCCACATCTCTAAAAAGTTAAAAATAGTCATAGAATATTTATTACTGCTCAGCCTTTCAGACAAATAACTATAAGGCTGTACCACCTTATCATCAGTAGGAACAGGAGGTTTTGGAGAATCATACAACGGCCTGAGTTGGAAGGGACCTTAAAGCTCATCTAGTTTCAACACCCTACCATGTGTTGCTCAACCTAGACCAAGTTGCTCAGAGCTCCATCCAACCTGGCCTTGAACAATTCCAGGGATGGGACATCCACGGCTTCCCTGGACAGCCAGTGCCTCAACACGTTCAAAGTAAAGTTCTTCCCAGTATCTAATCTAACCATACTCTTTCACTTGGAAGCCATTCCCCCTCATCCTGTCACTAAAACACATTTTTTATAGTATCCTAGGCACGTCATTGGAGGCTGACATTTGCCAGAGCTGCAATTCCTAAATTTTGTGTTTATGACATTTTTAAACACCTGTACATGAAGCTGTCTCATCTGCACAGCTGAAAATCTTCTTATGCTCATGGATACAATTTCTGAAAATAGGCAGGTATCTGTGACATGTAACTTCAGCACTGAGCCCCACCTAAAGATTCACTGGTTTTCCTACCATAGAAAACTTCCACCAGTCTAGGGCAAAATATCAGAATATATCACGAATTGCTCAAAAAGAACACAGTAGCACCCAGGCAGTCTTTAGTGCATCACAAAATGCCAAGAAAGAGACAAATTGATTGGTCTTTGAAATATGTGGAAAATATAATGCCAACAAAACTGCTACTAGCAAAACCTTTTTCTCCCTTAGTAGAAATTATGGGTGGTCCTTGCAAAAAGAAAAAGAAATTATTAGGAAAACCTTGGCTGCAGTTCGCTTGCTGGCAAATGCAAAACCAAATATCTGGCATCAGGTGTGAAAGTAGTGAGGCACCCCAACCTCACGGTCATTAGACTCTTGCAAGATTTCCAACTCAAGTAAGATTTCCCAGCTCACACCTCCTCCATCAGCCCTCATCACACTGGCTGAAATTATCTTGGCAGTGGTGATAATTATTCATCAGCTACTATAAGTGTTACACATGTATCTGAATCAAACACAGTGTGCAGCTGGATATTCAGCCCGGAGAACTCCCACTCTGCCTGTTGAAAACTCTCCTCTCAGGACTGGGAGCTGCTCCTGCAGTCAGCAAAGGTCTTGCAAAAACCCTCCTCCATGTTTATCTTGAATGAGGATGCCCCACTGTAGCCAAGTGACCAACCACCAACTTAAATTACCTTCCAGATAACTCAGCAAGTTGGCCTCATGCAAACGCCTCATGTAAAATCCTCATTCTCCTAAAAAGTAATCTAAACCACAGATCCATAAGTAACCCCTCATCAGTCCCCACCCAGAAGCTATAAACTTGGTCTCCGGCTCCAATGTCATTGACAATTTATTTGCTTGTCCAGCCAGGCTTTTTCATTCCTCCTTGTATCAAATGTCACTTCAGCCGCCTAGGTCCCTGTCCTTCATACAGATAGTATATTGCTGGGAAGTGTTCACTTTGCTGTATGCCATCACAATCCTGGGATGAAGTATCAAGTGACAGGCTTTCATCTGGATATAATTTATTCATTATATCACTATTTCATATTAAAGAAAAAGCACTAGTGTGAAAATACGAAGAGAAGACATATTTTGGTGATTGAATAACCTGGAAAGTACTAAAAGCTCTTGATTCAGACAGAGCAGCATCATATTATTACAATAATATGCTAATGTTTCAGTCATGCAACCTCTGTGGGTCTTTTGAAACGCCTGTGGAAATAAGTTTTGTGTTATTCCAATGCTGACAAAGACGCCGGGCTGAGTCACTTTAATTGCTCAAATTGTCCATATGACTGAATTTTATGAGCTAATAAAACTCATCCTGATGTAAATATAATAAATACTTTACACAAAAAACTACAAAGTCTATTTTCAACAACTTCTTCCTATTTTCTTCATTCCTGTTTTCCTGTTCCTCAGGTAGCATTCAGTACTAGCTGATACTCAGAAGACCCCTGATGCTCTGATGCTGCTTGCAGTGGGATGGAAACTCTGAGAACCCATCATCTACCATACAATGCATAGTCTATTTTTAAAAACAATAGATACTGCAAAATAGATTTAAGTCTTTCCAAGGAAACCACATCAATGACTCCAGTTTCCTTTTTCAGCACAGAGGAAGAGGCACCATTTCTTGCTGTCTCCCCTTCCCTTTGTTAGGCCAGATCCATGTTCCCAAATGCCATCACACCTCAACTTCACCTACTGCCTCTTTGCTTTTACTCCCTTCCCTGAGTGTTTTGTCATCAATAACAGAGTCTGGCAAACCATTTTCCTTACCTAGCATTAACATCCCTGCTTTTATATTCATAATTGTGTCATAAAACTGAAAGACAGTAAAGTTTTATGATGTCTAAGGACAGGCCTGAGTAGCAAAACCTTCATGCTAAGTGAAAATTTTCCCAACTTAGGTAGTGTAGGGTTTCAAGCTCTACACATCTTGTTCTCTGTTCTAAATGATTACATGTTCTGCTACTTCTTAAAAGATTTGTGAGTATACTAAGGCATTTTCATTTTTAGTTTCTGATCATAGTAAAGAAATATAGCCATTAGAGGTAAGAACGTTAAGATGTGATAATTCAAACGTTTGGCTCAGGAGCATAGAAAATGCTGGAAAACAAATAGGTCACTACATCATTGAATTAATTTTTTTTTTCATTTTTACTGCAGTCATTTTGAAAGCTTATGGTCCACATCAGTAAGGGATAACTAATTACAAAGTGGAAGTGTATGAATTAAAATCATGCAGCATTCTTGAAGCTGAAGAATTTATTATCAAATGGGTGACTGAGTAGATCTAAATTATGAAAAGAAATAAGCCATTAAAAATAAAATGCAAACACTGGCCTAATTTAATCACAGGCTCAGAAGGGATTTATGATTCTCACAATATACAAAAAAAAACTTACTTCCCCCTCTGAAAATCAAACAAATAAAAAAAACTACTGAAGTAGAAAAGTAGAGCATATATGCAATGTAAGCATCTCTGACAAATACTTTTGTTCAGTTTTATCAAAATATAACCACACAGCTTTGTTAGCTTTCTGATTCTGTGTATTTCAACAGTTCCACATTACTAAAGTCATTCAGAAAGTGCTTGCTCCTTACTGTGAGATATTGAAATAGCCAAACTCACCAGATGATTATCCTATAAAATTTGGTCCAAAGCAAAAAACACAGCATCCCAAGAGAAGCTGTCATAAGAAACATCTTGCAGTGGAGCAGGACATTAAGAACTCCAACTGTCTGGTACAACCCTCTCTAGACATTACCCCATCCAGAGCAGAAGGAAACCATTCCACACCTACCAGAGCTCACAGTCAAAACGAGAGCTTCAAATTACCAGCACAGCTGGTGGCACATCACCTTTCCCTTAGGTCTCACCTGGTATGAGGAGGAGTGGCTGATTTTTCCAACTTCTTTCAGGCGGGAACACTTCAGTAGGAAAATGCCGCAGACAGCTGGAGATGGCCCTGATTTAAAGCACTGCAGCCCGATCTATTGGAGATGCCCAATCTGAGCACTTAATCAAAATTAGCAAATTTTAACTGCTAACAATAACACAAAATAAAATAATCACTTGATAAGAAAACAGGTCACCCTCCTAAGTTTTACATTAGTATAAGATATCAAGAAAAAGTAAGAAAACCAAGAGAAAAAAATACTTTTGATTATATGACAGTCATTTACCTATGAAAAGCTGGCAAGCCTGAATTACAGGAAAAACATTTCTGGCTTAATTGCATAGTTCGACAGCTTATACATATATATACACCTATAACTTCTTGGTTATGCAGAAGAGCATAGGGCATGTTTCTAAACTGCTAAGTTTGCAGCTAAGGCAGCAATTACAAGAAAGGGGACGTTCTTGTTCAGTCACAAAAAGATCATGGAATTTTGTACAGTAGTTGTCCTATAAATCTGCTTTTCTAAATTCTCATTGGAGAATCTAAAGAGACTCTTAAGAGAATTTACACCTCACTGGGAATGAAGCATCAGCAAATGCCCTCTATGGTAGAATTTTAAAAATTCCTTCACAACTATGGACTATAGCACAATAATTCTAATGAGTCATATTTCATTAATGAAAATTCATTTCCAAGCTTCTCGCCAGAGCTTAGTGGGATTATGCTTAAGCAGCATAAATGGCATTTTACAGCTGCTCTGCACTCTTTTGCTGAGACTGAAGCAATGACCACTAGCAGTCACATACATGTGACATACATGTGACACACACATACAAGTAAATGACCTTTGCATTCACATGTAAATACCAAAACTATTCTGGAATTGCACAGTACACATAGAAGGGACTCTGCAGCATCCCCAGAAATTAATCCATGGAAGTTTTGCACTTACAGGCTGAAGATAGTGGTGCCATAGTCTCAACAGTAATCTATAATCAAAATATTTGCAGCAAGGAACTGAAGCTTGAAATAATAACATCCTAAAAAACTGAAACAATGATTCCTAAACAAACAATTTGAACAACCCTGGAAGTTACCTGATGCCAATGAGTAGGTGCCCAGAACTTTTGAAGCCAGACAACTTTCACCTCTCTTAATGCGCTTTTACGATAATAAGTCCTTGTGCTTGTGGTGACAATAACCATAGATCTCTGGAGCTCTGAATCATTTTCCATTCCTGTGAAATCATCTTACTCCTTGTGCTTTTTTTACCTGGCAGAAACCAGTAAGGAACTATGAATAACAACCCACTTTAATGAGCATTTATATTATTATAAATAACTGGAACAAGAGAGATGTGTAGATATAAGGGGTATATATGTGTATACACAGATACAAACAGATAGGAAGATACTACCTTCGAGTGCTTTTTTTTGTCTAATGAGGAAACCAGGATGTCCACAGAGCAGACATAGGAATAATGTTTATCGAAGAATGCTATAAAATGGAAGTCATCCCATTTTGAAAAAACTCACTCCCCCTCACACCACTAGACTGTCTAATTAACAATTACATTCTTATGAGCATCTTAAAACCATAAGCAAATTCAGCCACTTCTGCAAGAGATTTAAATGTAAACACATTGTCGATTTAACAGAAATTCCTTGCATCGGGCTTCAGTGTGGTGTTCTTTTTCCTTCCTTTTATACATATGTTAAAATAATCATGTAAAAGGATTCTCATACTGTGTCTTCAAATTTTTCAGAGGATGATTCACTCTATTCATTTTCACTAGGCACAATGCTGTGTAACTTTAACCGAACATACCTTTTGTATATTTAATGTGGATCCAGACCAATTTGCAGAGACTGAATGACTCTTTGGTAATTATGCCAACAGACTGAAACAAAATACACATGTAGGAAAGAAAGCAGGGGTGAGAGGGAAGCACTTGGCAAAAGGAAAGAAGCTTTCGGTGGTTGGGTGGTATGTGAAAGAAACTGGGCAGCCTCCCACTGAATTACATCTTTCCATCTGCCCTGTTCCCACTCATCAGTGTAGTGGACCCATACATCCCTCCCTTGTGTAAATCATTTGGAGAGCAGAAAGAAAAATACAGTAGCTCAATCAGTATAATTGAAGGATTAGGGAGCAGAAAATTGGCTTGCAAAACTGACTCCATCTCTAGAGAGGATGCCCATATATATGGAAGGGATCTGCCTCACCCATGAGCAAATCCTCTCTCTGCAGGATTTAAGCAGGACCTGCAGCAAGCTACCCCTAAGTATGCCATGAAGGTCCAAAAAGTCTTTTAGTGAGAGTTAATCATTCCCCAGATAGCTTCAGTCATTACCAGTCTTGCCTAAGGATTGACTGATTTCCTATCACTTCCTATTTTTAAGAGGCTCACAGGTAACGCAGTTTGCCATTGAAATCATAGAACTTTGCATGGCTTTGGTGTTAACATCAGTC